>NC_082664.1:11007500-11733333 GCF_025265405.1 Mesoplodon densirostris
TCAGGAGCGTGTTTACCGCATTTCCGATCTAAGCGCTCGCCGGCCCCTCCAGACGCTCCTGGCCCTCCCATGCTGAGCGGCGCTTGCAGGGCGACAAACAATCGCTTAGCAACACGAAGCAGGCAATTTGCGTGCGTCGTATTTGTTATTCCAATGGCACCGAGCAACGCGAGGCTACTGATTGTTTGTTTAGCGCGTTGTGGACACTTGTGGGTTGCGGCCCCGCGGAGGAGGCGCAACGCCCCTGACTGCCTTCCACGGCTCTCGCCTCCCTACCGCCTCAGAGGAGCCTCTCTGGATTGAGGGGCAACCTGGAGGAAGAGGCCCCATCGCACCGGGGTGAGCTCCCCCCCCACCGCGAGAGCCCGCTGAATAACTGGAGTGGGGTGGCCTCGGGGTCCCTGTGACTTCTTCCCGGAAAGCCACCACCCACGGCAAGACAGAGCTTTCAGCCTTGCATTTCCTCATCTTAGACCTGGCTGATACAGAGACCCTGCCCTCAGGTGGGGGTGGGGACAGCAGGCTCCTTTGTCCCAATGAAAAGTTCTAGAAATGCTTCTAATTTCACCCTCGGTCTCCTTGGCAAACGGGGGACAACTGCCCGGACTCATTAAAATGTTCGGGTTGTAAGGGACCCAATGAAGGTTGGCATTGGTTCAATAACTAAAAAACCTGAGGCCTGGAGAGGAGGGATGATTTGCAAAGTGGCAACGTTAGGTCTAGAACTCTGACGCTCCAGACTCGCTGTCCCGTGCTCTTCCTTCCAGGAATCGGATGGCACAGTGGGAAAGCTGCAGTAAAACAAGGGGCGAAGCTTAGGGCTTTGCTAAATCTGATGATTAAAGAGAACTCTGTGCCCAGTGGAAGGAGGCAGGACTGCGTGTTGCAAGTAAGAGAGGAGGTGGCCTTATTTAAAAATTCGGAGGCACTCTGAGATCTGAAGCTGAAGTCTTCGCGTGGTGCTGCTCCGAGCACTTTTGCAGAAACCCACGAGGAATACGCCCCGCTTTCCCGCTGTACTGCTGCCAATGCCTGACTCATCAAAGGTCTTGAAAGATCCACACGCGCGCGCGCGCACCGCCGCGTGCGCCCAGCCACGAACACAAACGCAGCCAGAGTCCCTGCTAAAGGTGCAGCCTCTAGTCGTGTTCCATCATTTGCCCTGTAGAATTAAACTCGGAAAAGGTTGGCGGGAAATGTGTGTGTCCAGAACCTACCTGGTGATTTTTAAGTCTTTAAGAACAGGGGGGGAAAAAAGTCTCCATCCCTGGTTAGTGGGAGAGGGAGAGGCGATACACTTCTTTCCCTAGATCTGACCTCTCGGGGGGGCGGGGGGGGTTACGCTCCTTCCTCTGGGAGCGGTGTTTATTGTAAAAAAAAAAAAAAAATCCAGCGCATCCCCAAATTGAGACCCATCTGCGTCCTACCCTAATCTCCTCCTACAACTACTTCTAAGTTGCTCGGCACTTATAGAAGCAAAGCTCTCAAGCCACGAGCGGGTGAGCGGGTGGGCATGAGGGCGCCGAGGTCCACGCGGGGAGGCCCAGGAGGAGAAGCGCCACCGCCTAGCTTCTGCCGATGAGCGCTGCGCGCCTCCGGAGTTCTACGCGCGGGCAGGACCAAACCTCCGCGCAATCTCTCCTCTGACCCGAAACCAGCAATTAAGTACCCTTTCCCCTTTGCCCCAGAGCCACGGAGGAGGCAGCCCACATACTTGGCCGTTGTGCGGCGACTTCAGATACTCTTGCTGGGGCCCCAGGTTAATTAGCCAGTAAGAAATAGCGGAAAATGGGCGTGAGTTAAAGTCGGCCATCCTTCGGGAAACCCGAGGTGCCCCGGTACCCCGGCGCTAGGCAGTCTCGCCTGGGCCCGGCACTGCCCTTTCCCCTGGAGTGGCCGGAGTTGCCTGCGCGAAAGGCCGAGAAAGCACGGCTCTGCAAGATCGGGACTTGCGCCGGGCTCGAAGGACCTCGGGGGCTGCTTTCGTTCCGCGCTCAGCGTATCCTACCTTCTCGCAGGGCGCTCGGCCGCCTGTGCTCCGTCGTGGGCCGGACGCGCCTCCAGCAGCTCCGGCTGACGGGCCGTGACGCGCCGAGGATCCGGCAAATCACCGTGGCCGCCTGCCGAGAGCAGAGCCGAACTTCGGCCAGGCCACCGGGGCCCAGGGATCCCAGCTTAGGACTGCCAGGGGAAGGACAGCTTGGGGGGCCTGTCCCAGTCAGGGGATCAGCAAGTCGAAAGGGTAAAATGCGATTCAATTGTTGGGAAAGGGGACAGAGAATCCCTAAAGTCCCATTTTTTTGTATTTTGCACTGAAAACAAAAATGGTTAAGGGAGAAGACACCCTACTTCCGAAAAAAAAATTAAAAAACAAACACGAAACCTACTGACACCCACGCAGGAGGCAGTTGGAAACACCGCTTCTGATTGCTACTCTGGGTGGAGAATTTTAAAGTAGTGGATGAATTTGGTCTCTGCTATGTAAGGGCCTAGGGACTGCTATGCTCGTTTTCAGACCCAAAGTGACTGCACACAAAAAAATATCTATATGTGTGTGTATATATATATATACACACACAATTAAGAACCACGATGCACTTCTTTCGTCGTTTTGTCATTACAAATTTTGGCGTTTGCAAAAACAAAAGGGTTTTTTTTTGGGGGGGGGGGGTTAACCAATTCCATTCGGGAGAGGATGTCAAGATAAAAAACAGAGGTGAAATGAGGCGGCCAGTGCATGGGGGCCGAAGGAAGAGCGGAATTTCAATCTCGCTTGATTGAGGCCGCAGCCCCTCACATTTTCTAAAACAAAACATCCCGAAAGGAAAAGAAAATGTAGCCCCAAAGTAAAACGGGCCACAATGAATTTGAGTTTCATGGAGAGGAAATCGCACCCAGTAATAGGACCCAATCTGAGGAAAAAAGGTGGGGGGCGGAGAGGTCGGCAGAGGGAGTTGTTAAAGGCGGCCTCACGGTGGAATTAATGAGATTAACCGGGGCAATTAGGACGCCCGCCCAGCTCCGCCGGCCCGCGGCGGGGCGCCTGAATGGAAAAGATTAGGTTAATTTCATTAATTCGCAATCCACAATCTATTTTCAGGCCCCCGTAGCCCCCTCCCCTTGGCATCTCTTCCCCTCCCCCTCTGTTCAAGCCCCCCCCACCCAAAGGAACAGAAAGGGCCAAATCTGGTTCTGTTTGTCATCTGCATATTACCAGGAACTAAATCCAGGATGACGTCGACTCAGTATAAAACCAACAAGAGGTTCAGCTGGTCTAAACTCCGTCCTACCCGCGAGTTGAGTTCGGCAAACGCTGCAGCGAGGGGAGGGCGGGAGGAGGGAGAGCGGACGCAGGGGGCGGGGAGGGGCGCGGGGCTGCGCGCTCGCCGGCGCTCTCTTTCGGTTTGGTCTGCCGCGGGAGGAGCGTGGACCCCCCCACTTTGAGGCTTTTTCCTCGGCGCGTCCCCGCCGCCCCCCGGTCCCGGCGCGGGGCTTGGGGATGCCCGCCAGCATGTTCAGCATCGACAACATCCTGGCCGCCCGGCCGCGCTGCAAGGACTCGGTGCTGCCGGTGGCGCCCAGCGCCGCGGCTCCCGTCGTCTTCCCGGCCCTGCACGGGGACTCGCTCTACGGCGCCGGCGGCGGCGCCTCCTCGGACTATGGCGCCTTCTACCCGCGCCCCGTGGCCCCCGGAGGCGCAGGCCTCCCGGCCGCGGTCGGAAGCTCCCGCCTGGGCTACAACAACTACTTCTACGGGCAGCTGCACGTGCAGGCGGCACCCGTGGGCCCGGCCTGCTGCGGGGCCGTGCCGCCGCTGGGTGCCCAGCAATGCTCCTGCGTCCCGACGCCCCCAGGTAGGGTCGCGCTCGCGCCGGCCTCGGCCTCGGCGGCCGGCCGCGGTCCTCAGCCCCCGGGACGTGGGTGGGCGGTGGCGCTCGCCTTTTTCACTTTGCACAAACTTTTCTCCTCTTGCAAACCTGCCCCCACCCGACGCCCGTCTTTTCGTGGATCGGGCGCAGGCGTTTGCACACTTGCTGCAAACTTTAGGCGAGAGTTAGCGGAGACTGTAACAGTGCCTGCGTGGAGGAGACTTTTAGGATTTTGGAATTTAGCCTAAGCGGCTTTGGGCGTGTGCGGGTGGACGCGGTCGCACGGTCCCCCGGTTCCTCACACCCTATTTTCCGCGCACCCCCAATTCCCAGCACCCCCTTGCTGACGATTTTAAATTCGGAGTGGGTGGCGGGCGGGCGGGTGTGTGCGCGCGCGGTGGCAACGGAGGCGGCTGACCGTACGCCTTACTCTGTCGCAGGCTACGAGGGCCCCGGCTCGGTGCTGGTGTCCCCTGTGCCGCACCAGATGCTGCCCTACATGAACGTGGGCACCCTGTCGCGCACCGAGCTGCAGCTCCTCAACCAGCTGCATTGCCGGCGGAAGCGGCGGCACCGCACCATCTTCACCGACGAGCAGCTCGAAGCTCTGGAGAACCTCTTCCAGGAGACCAAGTACCCAGACGTGGGTACCCGCGAGCAGCTGGCCCGGAAGGTGCACCTCCGCGAGGAGAAAGTGGAGGTAGGCGCGGGACCCCGCCGGGGCGCGCCCCACGGCCCTTCTCGGCGAAATAAGGCTCCAGCCGGGTTTGCTCAGTTCTCCTTGGGTCTCCCTGCTCTTTAAAAACATCCCAGCAGCGGCCTGGAGGCTACTGGAGGGCGCTTTAGGCCCAGGAAGTTGGATGAAAATACGGAAGCGGGAGCCGGTCTCCTTTTGATGGCGTGCGCGCGGGGTCCCCGGGTTCCCTCTCCACGCCGGGGTCGTCCCGGGGGTGCCCGGGCATGGCGGGGGCGCGCCTTTGATCCTAACCGTTGTTTTGTCGTCCGTTGCGCAACAGGTCTGGTTTAAAAACCGCCGCGCCAAATGGAGGCGGCAGAAGCGGTCCTCGTCGGAGGAGTCGGAAAACGCCGAGAAGTGGAACAAGACGTCGTCGAAGGCGTCGCCTGAGAAGAGGGAAGAGGAAGGTAAAAGCGATTTGGACTCGGACAGCTGACGGCCGCGGGCCGGCCGTGGCCCTTGCCTAACTCGAAGGACTTGCACACCCAGACGATGCTACTTTCTTGCACACGCGCTGCCTTGCGGGAGGGGGGTCGAGAAAGAGGAACGAGGAGCTGTAAATAGTGTACCGTCCGGAGGGTGGGCGCCTGGGGTCGGGCCGCGCCGGGGCTTGCTGCCCCGAAGTCCGAGGCCGCCGGCGACTCACTCCCCACCGTAGTATTTATAGTTAAGTTAACGGTGACAATACAATAAAGTGACGGCGATGTAGACGGGCCACATTCTGTATTTCGTACCCCACCGCCAGCACCATCTGAGGCCCCCCGCCACAAAAATCTAGTTAGTCTATTTCTTCAAAAGGAAAACTGGGCAGCTCTGACCTGCCCAAAAAAGAAAAAAGGGAGACAGAAAGTCTGGGTACGAATGGTCACAGGACCGGGTGTCCTGGTGTAAACTTCGTCTGTAGGTTTCCGAGCAGGGGTGGAGAGTGGCACTGCCGGCTGTCTGGGGGCGGTAGCGTTGTTCCTGCGAGCAGGCTGCCTGGGATTCCTGTTCCCCCTCGCCCGTGGGGAGAGCCAGGACCTTTTGCATCCTGCTGCCCATGGGATAGCGGATAAGCAGGATCTGCTTGGAGCTGACGGATCCTGGGAGCGTCTCCAGAGTCCGTTTAGGCTGCTCACCCGGCCCTGCTCCCGCGAAATCCCCAGACCTAAGGCGGCGGGTCCGCGTGGAATTAGGCAGGCATGCCCTCTCTCCAGAAGCTTTCCTGGGCCTTTGCTGGTCTCTCTCGCCGCTCACCTCCTCCCCGGTGAAAGTTTCTGCCCCACAGCCCTGCTGGGCAGCCCGGAGCTGTGGGCCCAAGAGCCCAGTGGGGAGCCTGCCGGTGCGGGGTGGCGGGGGGCCCATCGTGCTTCTCCCTGGGAGTTTGGGATGACCAGGTGCACATCCTGAGCCCTGCATTCTGTCCGCCTCCCGGGCCTAGAGCACACCAGCGGCTGTGGCAGAGTCATAGTGAGGTGGGAGTGCTGAGCCTTTGGCTTTCTCTGCCCCTGATGGGGCCAGAGTAGGAGAAGCCCCGGAGCGGCTGGGGCGCTGGTCAGTAGCTTGGGAAGGCCTGGAGAAGCTTCCCGGTGCTGGAGAAGCGCTGGGGGCGAAGATGAGAGCATGCATTCTGTACGGTTCTCCAGACCATGGGGAGGATGGAGTGGAGGCCAAGGGCCAGCAGGAATAGCTTTTAATGTGTTAAACTTTATTGGGTTTGCACTAAATCCATTTTATAGACAAGGAAGCTCAGGTTCAGAGAGCGTCCCGATGTGTCTGCTGCCGAGGAGGTGAGCTCTTCCTCTCTTCTCCTGGGCGGCCTCCGGCAAGGAGCACAGCACACACAAAGTATCTTTTTTTTTTTTTCTTTTACAAGAAGTGGTAGTTTTTTTTTTTTATAGCGTTTATCAGGTTTAAAAGGTAGAAATGACTTTTGGAGCAGGTGAAAGCACTTAGGAAATAAGGGGTGGCTCCCAAACAGCACCTTTTAAATAAAGAGGATCCCTAAATGTAGGAGGTGGGTAGCAGTTTGGAGACCAGGTCTGCCTCAAGGGGCAAGATTGCCTTGGTTCCTCTCCAGACTCCGTCATTTGTGACGTTGGGCAAATGACTGAACCCCCCTCTGTGCCTCACCTTCCATGACTGTAGAATGGGCACAGTAATAGCATCTGCCTTTCAGGGGGGGTGTGGACATGAGGCACTATCTATCTCATTAAAGGTAGAATGACACCTAGTGCGGGGGAATCTTTCATGGCTACTTATTTTTTCTTAATGTGATTATGACATATTATGTCAGACATAGCACTTCAATTATGTACATTATCTCATTTTACCTTTCACGTACTCTGAGATGGGGAATGTTTTCACCGTTTTACAGACGAGGAACCTAAGGTTCAGAAAGGTTAAATACTTTTTAACAACATTCAGCTTGTAAGAAATAAAGAGGAGATAGCATCTTGGCCCAAGTAAATCTTCTATTGTAATTGGAAATGTTTCCACTAATGTCAGTTCTGGTGAGAAATACTCAAAGAAGCTGCTCCATTAATTTCAAATGAATCTTTCAATGGCCATTATGGTACCTCCTCGTTAGATATCAGACTCCCAGGGGGAGAGCCTTGCCTGCCCGACACCCCTTCTGTATCACTGTTCCTAGGTGCTGCTCTCTGTCCCATTTGGAGGAGGGTGAGCCCTGTCTTCCACCCTTCCTCCAGTACTCCCTTAGTCTAGAACATTCTGGCATACAACAGAAGCAGGCAGCATCATTTCACCCTGAGAAATCTGACGTCTCCAGAACTCTATAATCTCCTGTGTGTCTTTCTCCACAGCTTGTCCCTAGACTCCTTATAAATGGGATCTTTCATTAAAAAAAAAAAATTGTATTTGTCTAGCCTGGAGAAGTGTCCTCAACAAGTGACAGGGAAGGGGATTGAGGGAGGGGTAGGTTCTCAGATACACCTCCCCCACGGGCACCTGGCGAAAAGCCACAGCTCGTGGGGTGTGCAAGGAGCGGGGCGGGATGGGGAGCGGGACAGCTGCTCCCAGCTTGGCCTGGGCAGGGCCAGGACGGCAAGAGAAAGCTGCCCCCTGTCCAGGTCTTCACGCAGGAGGACCCGACGAAGCACTTTAGTATCGGCCCAGCTCACAGGAAATAAACATAACAGACATCTGGAGCAAAGAGGGAAATGTCAGGATGGTCTGATTAGAGTCCAGCCACCTCCTCCTGCATTCCCCCAGGCAGCTGTGGGGCTCAGACCTTCGTCTTAGCCTGGCTGTTGGGGTCAGGGAGGGCCACATGGTGTCTGGGAGCAGAAGGCTTTCAAGAGCTGTCTTTGGACCTTGTAATTGTCTTGGGTGAGAATTTGGATCCCGGTGTTAGAAAAGTGATGCGTATGTGTTCATGTGGGTGGGACGTAAGCCAGGTGACGGGCGAAGTGGTTTCCGGTCTTCACAACATGTCCCCCTTCCCGCTTGATGATGTTCTCCCCATTTCACCATTGAACAAACTGAGGCACAAAGTTATCACAGAGGGCCAGGATGAGAACTGCCATCTCCAAGGGACAGGGCTCTTTTCCGTAAATCAAGCTGCCTCACAGAACCCAGGCTATTCTTTTCTGGTGGTGATTGAAGCTGCGTTTATAAGTTCAGCAGGAGTGAATGCAGTTGCCCCTGGGGGACACAGGAATTAATCTGCCACAAGGTGCCAGACAGGCTCTGGCAAAGAACAGTGATGACCATTAGAACCCCTGACATCAATCAGTCTAGCACTTTCGACTGTCAAGCTCTTCTACACACCTCTGGAGCCCTCAGGAGGTGGGAGTAGCAGCCCATTTTGCAGATGGGAAATGGAGGTTCAGAGAGACTAAATGCCTTCCCTGGGACACTTAGTAAAGGGCAGAGCAGACCTGAGCAGAGCCCCCACCTGCCTCTTGGGATTGGTGGCAAGATATGGGGTGACGACTTACGGGTCCCCCAGGTCACCTGAGCCAAGGAGGCCCTTGGCTGCAAGGAGCTGACCAGTAAGAGACCACGGAGTGTATGGGGGAAGATGCGGGGCCCCTTGCTCCAGGGAGGGTGCGTTCATCTTCTTAGCTACGGGCTATGCAGGGAGGATAGGGGAGGGGGAAGGGCTTAAAACAATTGCTTTACAAACCGCACCCTTGGAGAGTGTATCTCAATGACAGTTCTTCAAGTTTGCCTTTTACTGACTTTGGAACTTTGAGCTAACATTCTGAGCCTTGTGTAAAGGGCGTCGTAAAGGATGTCGTTTCAGTGGGTGTGTGTGAGATCGGGCTGGCAGATTCCTCTTTTCATTTCTTGGCATGTGGGAGAAAACGGGGGCTGAGAGGTAGGGGTGACAGGGCATGCTGTTTCTGAATTGTACCAGGTTTTCAGTAAAATAGTTCAGGCACCAAGTCCCCCACCCAAAGATCCCTGCGTCTGTCACCTAGGGTTCCCCAAATGAACGCTCCTTTGTTCATTGCACATCCAATCAGTCACCTCTTTAAGTGAAACAGATGCTAACTTTCACCTGTACGAAGATGGAATTCCAGCCCAGGGAGGACAGGGCAACATGAGGTGGCGAGTGGACAGCTGGGTGGCTGTCCCTTAAGTCACACTGGTCCAAGCCTCCATCTGGATGGGGCTGTGTGCTTGTCAAGTGACCTGGGAGAGGTTCCTTCTTCACCTGCAAGATGGGCTTGGGTAGAGGATTAGAGATAATAGAAGAACCCAGCAGAGTGTCTGACACATTTATTATTGTGTGTTTTGAAAAACCACCCTCAAATCAGCTGGCTAATGCTCTGCCTAAGTAGATTGGAATTAGAAATTCAGGAATGCACCTTGTTTTTAATTGTTGCTGGCTTAGGAGTTTATGCATGACCACAGGACACAAACTCTAACGAAATTAAATGTGATTGCCATGGATTTAAGACAAGGAAGTATCTGATAAGGTATAATGGATTGCATTCTGCTTAAGAGGTTTAGGACATGGCGATTGACAGTAAAGAAGGGGCGAACTGGGAGTGGATTTGGATTTGATTTCCAAGTTTTGTGAAATGACCTTGAAGTTTTTCAGAAGGAAAATGAAAACCAAACACAGCATCCAGTGCAAAGCTCCTTGAAAGTTCTGGGAGACATGGATCGGGCTGGGTCTTTTGGTTGTGAGGGTTTCTCACTTGTCGGTGGGACATGGGGTATCCCTGAGGTCTGTCCCTTGAGCCATGTGACAACATGGAAGACCTCTGTTTGTCACAGCTGGGTTTTAAATCTGGGCAAGGTAAAAAGCCATTGTCTTTGCAGTGCAAACGACCCACAGAACAAACAGGATGAATTATGGCATGTTGTGGTATTTTAAAGTGGGTCTATAATTTTTGGATTCCAGCAGCCCTCATTTGTTCTCAAGTGTCCAGCCCTGGGACGCATCAGTGAAGAGAGATCTTAAGAATTCCTCTCCCAACCCCTCCTCCTCTCCTTAGGCATTCGTTCCACTTACACCTTCTGTTTTCCTAATTTTGAGGTCCTCTGGCGTCTGCTGACCAAATCAAGTGGCTGGGTTCAGTCGGATGAACTTCATTTAGCTGGGCGTTTGCATGCCCTCCCTTACCCTGAGCTGATTTATAGAAGCTATAATTAGTGAGATAACTTTAGCCGAGATGGACAGAGTTGCAAAGTGTCTGTATCATTTCCTCCCCGATTTACCGGTTGTAGGATGCCGAGCCCAGGAGATGCTTCACCCCTGCTGCGTGATCAGTGAGGCTGACCCTGCCAGGGAGTGCTGCAGGTTCAGGGGACAAATTCTCCGTGTGGAACTGGGGAAGGCTGAGAGCTCTTTCCTGGCCACTGCTACCACCCCCCCCCCACCACGCTCAGAGCTAACACAGGATAGCTGGTTTAAAATTTGGGGGAGGGCACAGAAATATCTAAAAAATAAGAAATCTTTGGAGAAAAGACCTGTGTTTTCCAGCAGCCTACAGTGAGAAATACAGAGTGTCGTAAGTGCGGTGTCCACAGGTCGTCCACGGCACAGTGGCAGCGGTCCCACATAGCTGCAGGGCTCCACAGAGGATGGGGAGGCTGTCAAGGGCATCCCTCCTGAGAGGGGGAGCTTGTGGGCTTGGGAGGGCCTGCGCCAGCCAGGTAGAAGCTCACTGCAGAGACAGCCCTGGAGCCAGCGTGGTCTGAATCACACGAGTTAACGTTTGACCAGCCAGCCTCACGGTGACTGTGCCTGTTTTGTTCGTGTCCTAAAGAAATTCTTGACATCGCCTGGCAAGACCAAGCAATGCTTCTTTCCAGGTGGAGTAGGGCTAATCCTCCTTTGAAAATCCTCAAAGTGCAAACTCTGGGACCAGAAAAATAAAACTGCCCTTCTCCAAGAAACAGGGAAACCCAGAGCATTTGGAAAGATTCCCCCCTCTGCTAAGAAGACTCAGGAGTCTGTGAAGTCGGAATCCCATCTGCTCGTTTCATCTGAAGATGTTCCGACCGAAGGCCAGATGGCTGGGACATTAGGGGATGTGCCTGTTCAACATTGTTTTGTATTTGAGGAATAAATATTTAAATCTGAAACCAAGTGAATCACTTTCTACTGAAGTGGGCAAGGATGGAAAGTTGTGTGTGTGTGTGGATGCCGCCCTCCCCCCGCCATCCTAACCATAATCTGGGCATGCATGATGATTCCTGCCATGCTTGAAACCTTCAAAGAGGTGTCCCCCCTCCACTGGTGCAGGATGCCAGGAGCAGGGTGACTCTCCCTCTGTTTCAGGGTTGCTGTTTTCATTTCATGTCTGCTTCTGCTGCAAGAAGATTCCCGACGTGCATGGGTTGAAACAGAGACCCCATGCCTTAGTGTGATGAAACCCCCTTGGTTTTGTTTCAGTTTCGGCCTGTACGGTAACTGGACTCTGATACAAATGTGAGTGGATGGAAACTTAACCCTTTTCTTGACTGCAATTAAAGCTCTGAAAAGATCATAGGTCTTTATGGTTGATTTCTGTCTTTATGGAAGAGGTTTGCATTGTAGTTTTCTGGTTTTGTTTTGTTTTGTTTTTAAGAAGGGAAATATTTTCTGCAGTGCCAGGAGGGTGTGGTAAAAAAAATGCATCATATGTTTGGGAGGATCAACAGTTTCATAATCACACCCTTATCTAATCCCTTCTAAGCCTTATGAGGCTGGGTGGAAGTGTTTGCTGTCATCTTGTTACATAAGGATAGCTACTTCAACGGCTTTTGCCGTGTCCAGCACTGTTCTGAGTGCCTTATCATCTGTACCTTATTTAGTCCCGTTCCTGCCCCTGTGAAGTTGGCATTATTGTCTCCATTTTGCAGAAGGTGAAACGACATCATTCTTTCAAGTAAGGTCGCATCTGAGACTCCATGTCCAGTGCTCTCTCTACACTGCCAGGCTACCTCCCTTAATAAGGACCCACCAAGAGGTCTGGGCTCCCATCTCTGCCTGGTCACCAGCAGGCGGCGTCAGCCCCCTCATTCCCAATGTGAGAGGATTATAATTTCCTGCAACACATGAAAATCACCTGGGGTTTTGCAAACATGATGAGTCATGGTAAATATATCAACGCATTAAAAATACAAGCACATAAACAACATTATTCATTGAAGATTTTCAACAATGATAATAATAATAATGGCCTCCATTCGGTTCACAAACGTTAAAAGGGTGCCCTGTCTGTGCCAGGCACTGTTCTAGGTGCTGAGGATACTGGAGTATCCTGGAGTTCCTGGTTCTGTTGGGGGACACATTTCATCCCCAAGCAGACAGGCTATGATTTCAGATTTCAGGGGTAAATGCTGAGATGAAAACCAGTTCTTCTGCAGAGATGGAGGGAGCTAGGGGTTAGGCAGAGTTTGGGATATTTTATGGTGTGGTCTGATGTTGTCTGTGTGGAGAGGGGTTTCAATGTCATCTCAAGTAATATTCCAAAGCTGGGGTGGACAAACTACAGCTAGAGGACCAATCTGGTCCACTGCCTGTTTTGTCAATAAAGTTTTATTGGAACACAGCCATGCCCATTCATTTATGAGTTTTCTACAGTTGCTTTCCCCCTTTAATGGCAGAGTTGAACAGTTGCAGTAGAGATAGTAAGGCTTACAAACTGGAAAATATTAACTGTCTGGTCTTTCATAGAAAAAGTTTGCTTCTCGCCAGTCTAGAGTTTAGAGTTTAAGCCAGAAATGGAGTCTGTTGTCAATAAGGGATGGAGGCAGGGTTTACATCTGTTTGCCTAATGCTTTGTTTCCTTTCTCTGGGGTCTTAGCACAGTAGGCCCCCTGTGATGGGGGTAGGGGGGGCGGGTTATAAGGCAGCATATGGAAGAACACAATACAGTGCCTGCTGCCTGGGAGCTGCTCTCTTGGGGCTGTAGTCTGTGTGTGCAAGAAACAACTTCAGGACAACAGGAAACAGGATGTCAAGAAGGGCTCGATTATGTGACTTTGACTTGAAGACCAAGAGGAAAGATGGCTGCAACCCTGGAAGGCTTCCTGGAGGAAGTGGGAGTTGCAGACCAGTTAGTATTTGTCCAGGCAGAGCAAAGGCATGAAGACAAGCGGGTACGGTGGCAGCAAGGAAGCCAGCCTGCTCAGACCAGAGAGGAAGGTGTCTGGCTGTCACACTCCAGTGTTCCTGTGTGCAAGCCATTCATCCAACGCTTCCCAGTCCTACTAAGTGCCGGGCCCTGTGCTGAGTTGGGTCACAAACAGGAATGGAGCAGCGTCTGTCCTCAGGCAGGAGGATTAGGCTGATTCGATACTAGTTGACCAGTGCTGAGGTGGAGGGTGCTGGGCACCCCATGACATCCTGTGGTTGGGCGGAGGAGGGGTCCTAGAAGACTTCCCGTGGTGGCTCGTTGGAGCTATGTGGTTTGAGGCACCTGGTGATGGGCAGGGGAGAAGGGGAGAGTCCTTCAGGAAGAGGGAACAGCTTGATCAAAGGCTTGGAGGTGGGTAGGCAGGGTGCCACCAGTGAGAGGGTTTGGCTGGGCAGAGAATGGAAGGAATGGAAGGTAGGGGCTTGCTGGGAATCCACAGTCTGGCACTGCGTAGTGTTCAGTTCACTATTTAAAACTCACCTGCGGAATAGGCTTCTCTCTCCTCCCGGGTGTCGGGGAGATAGTCAAGGCGATGACCAGGGTCATGCTAAGACAGCATTCACATCCACCATCAGCCACAGGCCTTTCTGGCCCAGAGATGCCTGCGGGGCCATATCTCACCAGCATCTGCTCAGCGTCCTCTCCATCTGCCATCACAGAAGGAGAGAAAAACATCTCACTCAGGGCCTTCTGCAAAGAAGATTGTTTTTTTTTTTTTCTTCCTTTTTTGGAACGAGTTTTAAAATACACAGATTTGTGGCTGGTAGTCGAGTTCATCAAAGTGATTTTTCCAGATGCTATAATTCTTGGGCCGCTGACACATCAAGGCTCCCCCTATTCCCCAGT
The DNA here is from genome assembly GCF_025265405.1 of Mesoplodon densirostris. Taxonomy (NCBI): domain Eukaryota; kingdom Metazoa; phylum Chordata; class Mammalia; order Artiodactyla; family Ziphiidae; genus Mesoplodon; species Mesoplodon densirostris. The sequence goes on from NC_082664.1 coordinate 11,021,537, forward strand.
TCCAAGTCCCGAGCCGGCCGTAGGCACCAATCCTCACCCACGGGCACTAGCCCAAGCGTGCGTGCAACAACTTACAGCTTCTAGAACCCCCTTCACAACTGTTCACTCCCTGTCTCTGCAACAACCAGGGGATGTGGCCATGGCAGGGACTGTTCTTCCCATTTGACAGAGGAAGGAACTGACTGGCCCAGGGCAAGTGCTTCTGGGGACAGGCAGGAGCTAAACCCTCCTCTGAGCTCAGGGCCGGGCAGAGAGGGTGGGACCCCCTGGAGCGCAAAGCCAGAGGACAGGCGGCAAGGATTTCCCAACACCTTCCCCGTTGCTCTTCCTGGGGGTTGAGGGACAGCTCTCAGGCCTGAGAAACGGGGCTGGGCACGGGGCGGTGGAGGTCAGGAGGTCAGGAGTGTGTCGGCAGAGAGGCTCGCTGCTGTGAGCTGGGCCCCGGCAGCACCAGCCCCGCTCAGCCCTCTTTGTCTCTTTCATGCTGATGATTGCCGAGTTAGGCTTCGAATTAGGACTAAGCATGGGGTGGGAGGAATGGGGAGAGAACTGGATCGGCCTCAGAACGTAGGCCTCTGTCACCTCCTGGCTTGGTGACCATTGGCCACCACACTCAACCTCTGGACCTCAGTTTCCCCATCTGTTAGGAAGAGTCATTAATCCTGCCTTGTCCACCTGCCAGGGTTGTGGAAGGGCCCACATGATTTGACGGATGTGAACATGCTGTGTGACAGGTCCTGTGATCCCATGTTGATCAATGTCCCCAGCCGCCTCTCAGCTCTGACATTCTTTTTTTTGTTTTTCTCTTGCGGTACGTGGGCCTCTCACTGTTGTGGCCTCCCCCATTGCGGAGCACAGGCTCCGGACGTGCAGGCTCAGCGGCCATGGCTCATGGGCCCAGCCGCTCCGTGGCACGTGGGATCTTCCCGGACCGGGGCACGAACCCGTGTCCCCTGCATCGGCAGGCGGACTCTCAACCACGGCGCCACCAGGGAAGCCCGCTCTGACATTCTTTACCTCTTATTTTTTGGCCTCTCCCACATCCAGGCTGCTTCATGGAAGTATCTGTTTTTCACCCAGCCTGTCACTGTTATGGCCCAAGACATGTGGCCCCTGCCATGTGTTAGGTGGCTCCCTGACAATGCAGGCCACAGAACTGGCCATCCCTTAGAAGGCCTTTGTGGGCCATTTAGCTTGTATCCTCTGTGGAAAGTGTAGGGCCTTAAAAGCATTTGGCCTCCTTTTTTTCCCTGCAGTGGGTTGCATTGTGTTCCCCAAAAGATATGTCCAAGTCCTAACCCTTCAGACTTGTGACCATGCCCTTGTTTGGAAAAAGGGTCTTTGCAGATGTAATTAAGCTAAAGATCTCAAGGGATCATGCTAGATTTAGGGTGGGCCCTAAGTCCCATGACGGGCATCCTCTTAAGAGAAAGCAAAGGGGGATTTGAGGAAGGGGAGAAGACACACCAGGGGGAAGGTTCTGTGAAGCGGAGGCACGTTGGGCTGATGCTGCCACAAGCCACGGACACCTGCAGCCCCCGGGAGCAAGAAGAAGCAGGGAGGATCCTCCCCTAGAGCTTTCAGAGGTGCCTTGGCCCTGCCAACCTATCAGTTTTGGACTTCTGGCCTCTAGAGCTGGAAGATAATACACTTCCATTGCTGGAAGCCACCAAGTTTGCAGTCATTTGTTGCAGCAACCCTAGGACATTAATATCCTGCTTTGCCCTGCAATGATGTCCCCAAATCCAACTCCTTCTATGCTTGTTTGTAATGATACTTAGTAAGGGGGTGGGGCCTTGTTCTTTCCCATCCCCCTGGCTGGAGCATTTCAGTGTTCCATTTCATTTTAGGATCTGTGAGAAGGCAGCAAGGAAAACTGTGAGCGCTCTTTGGAAGTTAGGAAATTTTCATTATCTTTCTTCTGAAAGCATTACAGGATGACATGTAGAGGGAAGTACTTTGAAGCCCAGGGGGTTGAGCGTGTGACCTTCAAGAAGGGAGTAGAGGACTTCCCTGGTGGCGCAGTGGTTAAGAATCCGCCTGCCAATGCAGGGGACACAGGTTCGAGCCCCGGTCTGGGAAGATCCCACGTGCTGCGGAGCAACTAAGCCCATGCGCCACAACTACTGAGCCTGCGCTCTAGAGCCCGGGAGCTGCAACTACTGAGCCCGCGCTCCACAACTACTGAAACCCGTGAGCCGAGAGCCCGTGCTCCGCAGCAAGAGAAGCCACCACAATGAGAAGCCCATGCACCGCAACGAAGAGTAGTCCCCGCTCGCCACAACTAGAGAAAGCCCACGCACAGCAACGAAGACCCAGTGTAGCCATAAATAAATAAATAAATAAATAAATTAAAAAGAAGGGAGTAGAAAGACCAGTACCCAGGCAGTCGGGCTGGCCTGGCCCCTACGTGTGCCTCGGAGCATCCTTCCATGCTGCTTCCTCTGCCAAGAATACCTCTTTTCCCCATAGTATTGCCTCTTGAAAATCCTGTCATCTTCCAGCAGCTGCTCAGGAGGCAGTCAGGTGAGCAGGGAAATAGACACTGGCCCCAGACCCAGAGCCTCGGTGCAGCAAGAGAATGTGACCGGGCTCTATGGAGGCTTGGCATTCTGGTCCCTTTGTGAGCGTGGGTAAGACTCCCGCCTCTCTGGGCTTCCGTTTCCCCTTCTCTAAGTTCAGTTCAGTTCAACAGGTATTTATTAAGCACCTACTATGCATCAGGGAGGGTGTTTGGAGATCAAAGAGCATACGAACGAGTCACATAGTTGTTACTTCTAATATTAGGACATAGAGATGTCTGTAGAAGGAGTGGGTGAGTGAGTGAATAAATGAGTACATGCCTTTCACCACCGGCTTGAGGTTGTTCTTCTTGCTGGGCCCTGCTGTGTGGTGGAGCCTGCTGCGTGCATGTCTGCCTTTCCCTCCACTTTCCTGCCCTGGAGGCAGTACCAACTGCAGAGTGAGTAGCAGACAGACCGGAAGCAGCTACAGAGGCTACAGAATTTGGATGTTTGCTGAATGATTGGGCTCATGCAGTGCGACCAGCTGTTTGGATCTTTGTAGGTCACCAGGGGACCCAAAGGCATTATGATCATCCTTCACAGACCCTTGTATGTTCATCGAGATAAAATCCTCTTGCTACAAACCCCAGAGAACTACCGCTTCCTCATCTGTGCTGGGGTTTGTGACATCAACTCTGTTTGTGGTCCTCCTGCCACGGTCTGGGGCTCACAGAGCGTTTTGTTGCTGTTACCCTCAGATCTGATTCAGTATCCCACTGGCTTTGGCATTGGACTGATTCTGTTCTCATTCTCGCCCTGCCAGGTGTGAGCTTTGTGACTTGGGCAAGTCACCTCGCCTGAGCTTCATTTTCTTCATCGCGAGGGAGAGAATGGGTGTAATACACTCAACCCAGGGTCTACAAGGAGCAAATCCTCCAGAAACGGGAGCTGTTGTCATTAGGAACTCTGTGTCATGGCATTATTTGCTACTTCTGATTTCACTTGTCCATGAATCTAAGATTAGGGATTGAACTGGTTGGGGATGGGGAGGCATATCAGTTTTCTGTGGCCATCGTAACATGTTATGGTAAATGTGGAGGCTTAAAACAACAGAAATTTATTCTCTCACAGTTCTGGAGGCCACAGATCTGCAGACAAGGTGATGGCAGGCACGTGCTCCTTCAGAAGTCTCTTGGGGAGATTCTGTTGCTTGCTTCTCCCAACTTCCAGTGGCTCCAGGCGGTCCTTGGCTTGTGGCTGCATTAACCCCAATCTTGTCTCCACTTTCACAGGGCTACCTCCCCAGTGTCTCTCTCTGTGTTAGATCTCTCTCTGTTTTTCTCATATTTAAAGGACACTTGTCTGAAATTAAGTTATTTGTAGTGAGGTGGATGGACCTAGAGTCTGTCATACAGAGTGAAGTAAGTCAGAAGAAAAATAAATATCGTATGCAAATGCATATATATGGAATCTAAAAAAAAAAGGTTCTGAAGAACCTAGGGGCAGGACAGGAATAAAGATGCAGATGTAGAGAATGGACTTGAGCACACGGGGAGGGGGAAGTGTAAGCTGGGATGAAGTGAGAGAGTGGCATGGACATATGTACACTACCAAGTGTAAAATAGATAGCTAGTGGGAAGCAGCTACATAGCACAGGGAGATCAGCTCCGTGCTTTGTGACCACCTAGAGGGGTGGGATAAGGAGGGTGGGAGGGAGACGCAAGAGGGATGGGATATGGGGCCACGTGTATACATATAGCTGATTCACTTTGTTATACAGCAGCAACTAACTCAACAATGTAAAGCATTTATACTCCAATAAAGATGTCAAAAAAAAAAAACAATAAAGGACACATCATTAGTTTTAGGGCCCACCCTAAATCCAGAATGATCTCATCTTACCCTGGATTAGACCTGCAAAGACCCTTTCCCCAAATAAGGTCACATTTACAAGTTCCCAGAGTTAGGACATGGACATATCTTTGGGGAGCCACCACTGAACCCACCCCTGGAGGTAAGGAAAGGGAGGAATTTCTGTGAACCCATTTCTCTTACTTGCACATCATTCTAAGAAGGTCCAAAGTAGACCTCTCCCCTTGGCACTCACCATCCGGCCATGCAGAAGGTGACCTGGATGTACCTGTGATGCTCTGGGTGGGGCTTCAGTGCTATCCTTGCAAGTTCCAGGGAGATGAAAACCCTGGAGGCAGCAAGTGACAGATGGGGCTCAAGACCCCCTGTTTTTGTCACTGTAACAAAATATCAGGGACTGGGTGGCTTAAAAATATAAATTTATTTTCTCCAGTTCTGGAGGTTGGAAGTCCAAGATCAAGGTGCCAGCAAGGTTGGTTTCTTGACTTGCAGCTGGTCACCTCCTCTCTTTGTCCTCACATGGCCTTTGTGTGCAGGCACTCCTGGTATCTCTTCCTCTGCCTATAAGGACACTAATCCTATCAGATCAGGGCCCCACCCTTATGACCTCATTTAACCTTAATTACCTTCTTAAAGGCCCCTTCTTCAAATACAGTCACACACTGAGGGTTAGGGCTCCAATACTGAATTTGAGGGGACACAATTCAGTCCATAACACCCCTTTGATTACCTTCGCCAATGGAACCAACATCTAGATTGATCTGGCCTACCAGATGTTGGATTTCTTAGGTTATACATGGTTTTTCCCAGTGTTTTTGTTTATTCGTTTGTTTTTTTAGTATTGGAGTATCGTTAATTTACAATGTTGTGTTAGTTTCAGGTGTATAGCAAAATGATTTAGTTATATATATTCATACATCTTCCCAGTTTTATTAATCAATACTGCCCATCAGAGCTTCTGCCATCTGTAGACATTTCATTAAGATCTTCATGGGTCTCTGCTTAATCTACTAGAAGAGCCCCACACACTGAACACTGAAAGCAGTGCAGGGACCATGCTGGGCATTTATACACTATATGTTCAGGCCTTACTTCACCCTCCCCCTATCAGCGGGAATGATTATTTGTTCCATTTGATTGATGAGGAGCTTGAGGCTCAGAAAGGGGAGATCTCCCAGCTAGGAAGTGTCAGAGAGGCACCAGGAAACCACATCTATCTGACTCCAGGGGCTGTGTTTCTCCCCCAGCCCTTTTCCTTACCTCTGTTCGTTCAGAGAGGAACCTTGAACACCCAACTCGGGCGCTGTTACCCTTCCTTTTACTCCAAAAAAGATCTGCTTTTCCCCATCCAGCAGCTTCTTCATCTCTCTTTGGAAGGTTGCAGGCCTGGCCAGATAAATTGCTGTCTTCAGCAATCCAAAAGCCAGCTCCACGGGGACATCCGCTGGCCCACGCAGCCTTCTCACTGCCTGCTATTACGTTCAGTACTTGAGGGAAAAACCTTCCCCACACGTAGCAATGGTTTCCAGGCCAAGCCGAGCTGAGGGCTTCCAAGTAGAGGGGTCATTTGGATATTGACCAGCATCTTCATGGGATGGAGGTGACCACCAGCCAGCCAAAGAACTGGCTGTGAAGAGTGGGTGTGTCTCTTTGCTGTGAAGTGGGGTTGACTTCAAGGATGCTCATTCTTCCCAGTGCGTGGGGCATTCTCATCACTGCCACTGGAAATCTAGATGCCTTCGCCTTTTGTGAAGAGTGGCTTGTTTGCAGAGCAAAGATGAAGAGATCCAGAATGCAGCAGCCTCTCACACACGGTTATCCCCAGAAGCATCTGTTGCCAGAATGACAGAATGCGCTCCAGTTTGCTTTTGTTTTTGTTTGCTTCCTCGCTGGAAATGAGCGATTTTCGGTCACTGCGATCCCCTTTAGTTGAATGGTTGAGGCCGTCTCTTTCTTTGCCGTCCTGAGGGGTTGGTCTGCATTTGGTCCAAATTACGTGACTGCCGACAGAGGCACTAAAAGTGCTTTAGCAGGCAGAGCAGGACCAAGTGGTGGGAATAACCGTCGTCTGGGGATGGAGAGCCAGGCTGCTTAACTCTGCTTCCCAGGCCCCGTGAGGCTGGTGACACAGGCGAGCATTTTCACCTCTCAGAGGTACGGTTGCCTCCGGCATAAAAGCAGAGTCAGTAATTCACGTGGCTTTGTTCTTTCCAGGGCAAAGGACAGCAGTCTTGGAAGCACAAAAGCAACTTTTTTTCCCCTTTTCCATCCGAGAGGGAGGGCTGAGTGGACTCTTCAAATGAATTGGAAGTGAAGTGGGAGAATATGATGTTGATAACAGTTCATACTTTTGCCTGTGGAATATTGCATCTAAGTATTCTGTTTCTAGACCCACGATAGAACATCTGGGAGGTCAAATGTAAGCTATAGGAACATGGTCTTTCTTTCTTTTCTTTCTTTTTTTTTTTTTTTTTTTTTTGCGGTACGCGGGCCTCTCACTGCTGTGGCCTCTCCCGTTGCGGAGCACAGGCTCCGGACGCGCAGGCTCAGCGGCCATGACTCACGGGCCCAGCGCTCCATGGCATGTGGGATCCTCCCGGACCGGGGCACGAACCCGTGTCCCCTGCATCGGCAGGTGGACTCTCAACCACTGCGCCACCAGGGAGGCCTGGAACATGGTCCTTCTTGAAAAAAAAAACAAACCATCCACCCTGGACTGCTCAGCAAGTATGAGTGAGGCATTTTCCCATTTAATGCTGGTGATAATGGATGAGATAGAGCGAGGAATGTTCCAGATGAAGAACGGAGGCTCGAGGAGAATGGGCAGGTCCAGGATCTCACTGTAACTGGCGGCATCTGTGAGGCAGGGGCAGCTGAGCTCAGGGTCCAGGACAGGGGCCTCCCAGGCGTGCCCAGAGTACCAGGAGAGGGGGCTGAGCAGACAGGGCCAAGAAGGGATCCTGAGCCTCAGGTCAGGAGGGGAGGAGAAGCCACGATCGAGACTTGGGTCTTCAGTCCAGGGTCAAGTCAACTGGAACAGCTCTGCAAACTGGGTGTGGGGTGCACTGGGGCCAGAGGTTCAGGAAGGTGCTGTGAGTTGGGTGCATGGGTCAGTAGCCTGCTCCTGCCTTTCATGAGGGCAGGGAACAGGCCTGCCAGATGGAAGATTCTGGGTGTGAGAGGCACTCAGGCAGCACATGGTGAAGCCTGGATTGACATTCCTGCACCAGGTCCACTTAAGACTCCACTGAGGGCTGTGTGAACGCAGAGTCCCCATGGGGACAGCACTATTTTTAGCCAACACTGGGACGAAGGTCCATGATGAAAAGTGACCACTTCTTGTCTTGACCATCATTGTTGCTGTTCCGTCCCACGGGGCTGCCCACTCCTGCCCCCGTTCAGCCTTGTTCTCGGGACCCTGCATCATGCCCTCACTTTCTTTGTCCTTTGCTAGGAGCTGGGGATACAAAGATGAACAGGGCAGAGCTCCAGCCAAGGCAGGAGACAGACTCTGAAGCATGAATTCCGTGGAGACCGTGACCAATGTGGAGTGAGCGGTTGGTGCAGGGCCCAGCAGGGGACCTGGGGAGCCAAGGGGGCATGCAGCCTTCCCTGGGAGCCCTGGCCCTGCCTCGGTTTTCGTATCTGTGCCCTAAGCCTACTGATACCGGCTGCTCCAGGGGGTGCCCAGGACCTAACTGGATGCCGCCTATACATATATATAGAGCCCTTAGCCCAGCGCCTGAGCAGGACACATGCCCAGCCCGTGCTGGCTGCTCTGTCATCCCCTTCATTGTTATTCTACCTGGGAAGGGAAAGAGATGGAGTCAGGAAAGACTTCAGGATTAATAAAGGTTTTAAACACTCACGACTGAAGCCTTTACCAAGGGGACCACATACCACACGAAGGATGTGCAGGTGGAATTGAAAGAGGCTGTGGTGAGGGAGCCCGGGGGCCACAAGAGAGGGGCTGAGTCCTGGGATGGGGGCCGCAGGGCCGGATTAGCGGGGCTTTAGTGGGACAGTGCGCATTAACAGGGGCTGATCCCCAGCTTTTCTTCCCCTTGGAATGACGTTCCCAGTGTCTCCCTGAGACAAAGATGTCACCGGATCAGGCTAATGAGGTTGATTGTGCCTTAAATTGGTGACGGCTCTCTTCACGGCTTAGGACACACACAGTTCTGTGGGTCACTTGGGAAGGGCTCCTAGCTTTTAAAGACAGTGAATTTATAACAGAAAGTGGTGAGGGAGTGAAAATCTGTATCCATATCTATTTCATCTCTCTCTCTATCATATCTCTATCTGTATATCTATATCTATCTATGCAGGCTTACAGAGAGATATCTTGGGTTTCGTTCCAGGCCACCACAATAGACTGAATATCACAGTAAAGGGAGTCACATGAATTTTTTGGTTTCCCAGTGCATATAAAAGCTATGTTTACACTATACTATAGTCTGCTAAGTGTGCAACAGCATTATGTCTGTCTCAGTTTCCACATGCCTTCCTTACAAAGCTTAATCATTTCTAGCTTTTGACTTAAAGTAAGAAACATGCGACTCTTCTTTCACTTAAACACTTAAAGGGTAACCATTGTAGGGTTATTAATTGGCCTAATTTCAAGACTGTTGTATCTCAGAGAATAGGGAGACTCGAGGAGAAGGAGGGAGATGGGGGAGTAGCTGGTTGGTGGAGCAGTCAGAACACACACATCATTTATTGGTCAAGTTTACCGTCTTCTGTGGGCACAGTTCTTGGTGCCCGCAAACAATGACAAGAGTAACATGAAAGATCACTGACCACAGTCACCATAACAAATATAATAATAATGAAAATGTTTGAAGTACTACTAGAACTGCCGAAATGTGGCACAGAGCTGTGAAGTGAGAAAATGCTGTTGGAAAAATGGCGCCAATAGACTTGCTCAATGCAGGGTTGCCACAGTTAAACCAGGTGTGCCTGTATCCCTATCTCTATCTCTATACCCAAATCTGTCCCATAGGGAAACACAAGTATTCATTCATTTCTATTTTTTTTTCTTTTTTGTTTTAGGATTCCATAAACCATTCATGCCCGTGTAAAATTTTAAACTCTAGAGGATGGTGTAAGTAAGGAGTGAAAATCTTCCCTTCCTATTTAATGCTTTAAAAAAATTTTTTATTGGAGTATAGTTGGTTTAAAATACTGTGTTAGTTTCAGGTGTACAACACAGTGATTCAGTTATACATATACATATATTCATTCTTTTTCAGATTCCTTTCCCATATAGGTTATTATACTATATAGAGTTCCCTGTGCAGGGTCCTTGTTTGTTATCTATTTTCTATATAGTAGTGTGTGTATGTTAATCCCAAGTTCCTAATTTATCCCTCCCCGTCATGTTCCCCCTCTGGTAAGTTTTTTTTTGAAATCTGTGAGTCTGTCTCTGTTTTGTAAATAAGTTCATTTATATCATTTTTTAAAAAATTAGATTCCACATATGAGTGATATCATGTGATATTTGTCTTTCTCTGTCTGACTTACTTAGTATGATAATCCCTAGGTCCATCCACATTGCTGCAAATAGCATTATTTCATTCTTTTTTATGGCTGAGTAATATTCCATTTTATATATGTACCACATCTTCTTTATCCATTCCTCTGTTGGTGGACATTTAGGTTGCTTCCCTGTCTTCTTGGCTATTGTAAACTGTGCTGCAATGAACATTGGGGTGCGTGTATCTTTTTGCATTATCATTTTCTCTGGATATATGCCCAGGAGTGGGATTGCTGTATCAGATGGTAGTTCTATTTTTAGTTTTTTAAGGAACATTTAATGCTTTTCTTGAGGGAGAACCACTGTTTAAAGTTTGGAAGTCCCAGGCCATCTCTCTCTCTCTCTCTCTGAACGGGTATGTGTGTTTTCATTAAACAATGCATCGTGAACAACTCATGAACTTCTCCATGTGTCATGTAGATCAGTCTCCTGCTCTCAGTGGGAACCAGTGTGCCTGATTTCTTGACCTATCTCCTTATTGCTACTTAGGAAGCCATCTCTGACCTTTAACTGTCACAGCTGACACTCACAGACCACTGTGCAAGGCTCCTATTTGCCCTTCCCCCTGGGGGACAGGATCCTGCAGGAGGAGTTGCTGACTAGTCACACTGCCCCCCTGCAGGTGTCAGTCTTAGCTGTGCCAGGCTGAGAGGTGGGGGTGACGATAGCCTGGCACAGCCTGTCTCTCTCTAATAGAGAGGTTGGCATGTTTTTTACTGCTCGTTGGCATTTCTTCTCTCTTACATGAATTGCCTGTTCATACCCTTCCCCATTTTTTGATGGGACAGTTGGCCCTTTACTGTCAGAGCTTTAAGCCAGTCAGGGCAACCTCTGGCCTTTATGTGTGTTCCAAATATTTTCTCTCAAGCTGTCATTTGTATTTCCACTTTATCTGTGGTCTTTTGCTGTATAGAACGTTTACTCTTTATGGAGTAAAATTTGTGAATCTGTTTCTCAAAGGCTTCCGGATTCTGTCTTGCTTAGAAGGGCCTGCTGTACTCCAAGATTATGACACTAGTTGCCTGTACTTTTTTCTAGTACTTTTATATATTTTGATTGATTGCAGGTTGGTCTTTAATCCATCTGGAATTTATTTTAGGGTGATGTAAGAGTTTACTTTTACATTTTTCAAAGTAATAGCCAGTTGTTTCAATGCTATTTACTATATAATCAATCACCCCCCACCACTGATTTGTAATATAGCGTTATCTCTATTTTTCTGTGACATCCTATCTCTATCTATCTATCTATCTCTCTATCTATCATTTCCCCCTTGGTTGTGTTCCATTGGTTCATTTGTCTGTTACCATGTTGTGTAACTAGCCTAGTTTTATGGTACCTCTTAATATCTGATGGGGTAAGATCTTGTTCTCCTCCATTAGTTTTTTTCCCTCCATAAATTTAGCAGCTAATTTTGTTTTGCCATTTAATTTTTAAATCCCAGAGAAGTAAATATCTGTTGGTATTTTGATTGGAATCACACTGAACTTTATAGATTAATTTGCAGAGAATGCATCTTTACAATATTATCACCATCCAGGAATATGGGTGTATCAGTTACCTCTTGCTGTCTAACAAAGCATCCCGAAACTCAGTGGGCTTAAAACACATCTATTTATTATTGGTCACAAGTCCATAAGTTGGCTGGACATGGCAGATCTGGGCTGGGCTTGTCTGGGTAGCTCCCCTCCAAGTTACAGATACATCTGGTTGGGCGTAGCTCCTCACTGAAGTTGGGGCTTAGGTTGGCTCCCTTTTTATTCCTTTTGGGCATCAGGTCTGAGATAAGCTTCTTTCATGGAAATGGGAGAGATGCAGGAAAGCAAGCAGAAGTCTCTTAAGACCTAGGCTCCAAATTGCACACTGCTACTTCTGCTTACATGCTGTTGGCCAAAGTAAGTCACATGGTTTAGCCTAGACTCAAGGGATGGAGGAATATACTCTGCCCACAAGGAGGCCAAGGTAAGGAATGGATTCAGACAGAGATGAAGAATTGGGGCCAGTAATGCAGTTGACCTCAGGGTATACCTTGTATTTAGCTAGTTCTTCTTTTTTGTTTTTTAGTAAAGTTTTATGGTGTTTTGCATATAAATTGCACAATGCTCATTAGGTTTATTCCTAGGTATTTTACAGTTCTCATTGTGTTAGTGAGATCTTTTTTCCATTACACATTACAATCGTTTTTTTTTTTTTTTTTTTTTTTTTGCCTACAGAGAAATAATTGATTTTTGTTTTTTTATATCATATCCAACCACTTTATCAAACTCTTACTGGTTCAGCATGATATTCAGTGGATTTACTAGGTGGATAATCATATTATCTGAAACTATAATAGTTTTGCCTGTTCTTTTCCTATATTTGTTTCTCTTATTTCTTTTCCTTACCTTATTGCATGCACCAAGTCCTCCAGAAAATAGTGAATGTAGTGGTGTTGGTGGCAGGCATCCTTGTTTCCTTCTTTAAAGGGATTGCTACTGGGTTCCAGTGACAAATATTATATTTGCTATTGGTTGTTCCATGACAAATAATGGTAAATACTTAAAGTGAAGATAGGCCTCCTTCTAGTAAATTAAAAAGTTTCAAAGTCAGTGTGAGGAAGGTACATCCATGCAGTAATGAATTGTTAGTTTGCAATCTTTTGGCTGCAAGAAACAGACATCAACTCAACCTACCTTAATTTAAAACAAAAAATGGCACTTATTATATGGATGTAGGGCAGGACCACAGGTAAGCTTTTTTTTTTTTAATATGGAATGCTTCACAAATTTGCATGTCATCCTTGTGCAGGGGTCACGCTAATCTTCTCTGTATTGTTCCACTTTTAGTATATGTGCTGCCAAAGTGAGCACAGAGCTAAGCTTGATGAAGGCCTTAGAAGGTCACTCAGATTCTCCCTTCATCTCTCATCTCCATTCCTTTTTGTGTCTCTGCTTTATTTTTATGTGTCTGCAGACCTACGTTCTCTGTTCCCCATGTCATAGGGCAAACCATGATTACCAGCCACATGAACAAGGTCTCATTCCTTCTTTCTCTGTCTCTCATCACTCTCTCTATTTCTCCATGAGTCAACTCCAGATTCTAAGGAAAGGAACTCTGATCAGCCCTAAATGAGTTGGATGTGCTCCCCCCCCCCCAAAAAAAAATCCATGGTCAGGGCACAGAAATGCTTCATTCTACATGGTCAAGAGCATCCCCCCTCTGGATCTGGGGAGGTAAGGGGAGGTTGTTTTGGATGGACAGACATCCCATAGATGTCACTTGTACAGAGAGTGCCCCCAACGCAGTGGTAGGAGTACTGGATTTAGAGCTGAGAGACTTCAAGCCACAGATCCTGACTCTGCTTTGGACTCTCTCTTTGACCTTGGAAACGTCAACAACCCCCAGCCCTCAGCTTCCCTATTTTTTCCAGCTTTATCGGCAAATAAAAATTGTAACTATATTTAATGTGTACAATGTAATATTTTGATATACAAATATGTTGTAAAGTAATTACGACAATCAAGCGAATTCATACATCCATCACCTCACATTGTTAACTTTTTTTTTTTTTGGTGTGGCGAGAACATATGTGATCTACTCTCTTAGCAAATTTCCAGTGCACAATACAGTATTATTCGCCACAGTCACCATGCTGTACATTAAATCTCCAGAACTTATTCATCCTGCATAACTGAAACTTTGTACCCTACGGCTAACATCTCCCCATCCCCCTCCTACCCTCAGTGCCTGGCAACCTCCATTCTACTGTCTGCTTCTATGAGTTTGACTTTTTCAAATTCCACTTCTAAGTGAAATCATGCACTATTTGTCTGTGTCTGTCCCATTTCACTAAGCATAATGTCCTTCAGGCTTATCAAGGTTGTCCTAAATGGCAGAATCTCCTTTTTTAAGGGTGAATAATATTCCATTGTATTAATATATACATACCACATTTTCTTTATCCATTGACACACACCTAGGTTGATTCCATATCTTAATTATGGTGAATAAGCATCTTCCCCCATTTTAAACATTGAATTAACAACGTCTGTGCTTCTTCCTTGCAGGGCTATTGGGAGAAAGCAATGTATTATTTAATGTGAAAGTACTTTTTGCCCCATAATTACATAATTGTATAATTGCTGTGGTGATTTCTTCTGCTGTTTTCTTCCCCTTCCTCCTTCGTCCTAAAAGATAACTTGTTTCCTCATCATTATAAAAAATGTACAGTATTATTGCCGGAAAACAAAGGGAAAGCCAGTGCCAAAAAAAAGACAATAAAACACCCTGAATCCTGCTGTCAACATTATGTCATAAACGAGTTGTAACCTCAGTTTTCTCTCCTTTTTCCTTTTTTTTTCCCTACATTCACTGTTTTTCTTTTTATTTATTCATTTATTTATTTTGACTGTGTTGGGTCTTCATTACTATGCATGGGCTTTCTCTAGTTGCAGCATGGGGGCTACTCTTCATTGTGGTGCACGGGCTTCTCATTGCAGTGGCTTCTCTTGTTGTGGAGCACGGGCTCTAGGTGTGTGGGCTTCAGTAGTTGTGGCACGTGGGCTCAGTAGTTGTGGCGCATGGGCTTAGTTGCTCCACGGCATGTGGCATCTTCCGGACCAGGGCTGGAACCCGTGTCCCCTGCATTGGCAGGCAGATTCTTAACCACTGTGCCACCAGGGAAGTCCCCATTCTCTTTTTAAAAACAAAAATAGAAGCATTCAAGGGAGGTCTTTGTCCCAAGTATTTCCTCCTCTGGGGACTGAGTGGCAGTGGCACTTGGAGGTAGAATCATTAGGAACCCAACATTTTGGAGAGAAAATGAGAGAGAAGGGTGAGGGGAAACCAGCCTGGACCTCTCACACTGCCTGTCCCCCCACTGTGGGCTTGCCTTCCTCTCTCCTTCCAGGTTCCTTCGAGGGGCCAAGGGACCACTGCTGGGTGGGGTTGGGCTGAAAGCAACACCCCTCCCGTCTCCCCCCTTCTCCTCTCTCAACATGCATCTTCTCAACCTCCCTGACCTGTGAGGCAAAACTCCACTGGCCTTCCTCTTACCTCCAGACTCTGCCATCTCTTTATGACTTTTTTCACCAAGAGCACCCACCCAATTTAATTTATCCCACTTAAACTGTACGGACATCCACTGGTGGGGAGACCCTACAGGAGTCTGGGCTTGGGCAACAAAGCCACTCCTGACTCTGCTGACGTACGTGACCTGTCAGAGGCCATGGGCCCTGCTGGTGGAGCATTATTTTGGCCTCCTTTTTAGGCTGCTGGGGAAGAGGGGGTGGGGTCCTGGGAGTGGCCAGTTGTTGGGGAGGGGGATGTGCTTTCCAGGAAGCTGGGTGGAGATTCATGCCACAAGCCTAGGAACGATACAAAGAAAAAGCACAATATGCCCATTGGTTAAAAACTTGGGCTCCTGGGTCAGTGTCTGAGTTCAGACTGGGGCCCTGAGATCATGGGAAAGTCATTTAATCTCCAAACCTCAGTTTCCTCATCTGTGAACTGGGGACGTCGAGGGTCTGATCTGGGGAAGTAACGCCCAATTTGTAGTGTTTGCCAGCTTCCACGGTATAAACACTCTCATCATGGATGATTTCAAACCACCAGCATGAAGCCAGGGAAGGCAGAGCTGGGAAGAGACTACAGCCACACACCATGATATATCATTTCCAACATACTGATACAATGTTTGTCAGTAGCTCCCAAAGCATAGGTGATAGTAAAATGTAGTAAAATAATTAGGAAGTGATGAGTTTTGAGTATGTATTACCTATGCTTTTAATATAATTTACTTAATTGTAAGTTCATATACTTTAATTTTTAATAACAACTATGTTTAACAGACAACTCACAAAATTTCCAAAAATTTAACAATTTGCTCGTGAGAGTCCATAGGAGCAGACTCAGGCACAGGCATGATGGGTCGTCCCAGAGATTCAATGAAATAAGCAGAGAACTCAGCATCGTGCTTGCCGTGTCACGGGGCATCTCAAACTTTGGTGTATGTAGCCTAGTCTACAGGGCTGATGAAGGACACAGAGGCTCAAGTGAGCTGAAGTAAGATGAGCCCTGGGCCTCTGTGGTTTTTCCAAATTCCCAGGTGATTTTGATATGACCTGAGTTTGAAAACCACTGGTATGTGGTGTTAGAATATGAGGGTGCCCAATAAACATTAGCTTGAACTGTACCAAATTGTCAATAACCTACTGACCTGTTCAGTTGGCAATTTCACATGATTCAGCCTAGTAACTCTTCCCTGTTCCTGATGGGAACTAATTAAGAAATTACAGAAATAGGGCTTCCCTGGTGGCGCAGTGGTTGAGAGTCCGCCTGCCGATGCAGGGGACACGGGTTCGTGCTCCGGTCCGGGAAGATCCCACATGCCGCGGAGCGGCTGGGCCCGTGAGCCATGGCCACTGAGCCTGCACGTCCGGAGCCTGTGCTCCGCAACAGGAGAGGCCACAACAGTGAGAGGCCCGCATACCACAAAAGTAAAAAAATTAAAAAATTAAAAAAAAAGAAATTACAGAAATAAAGCAGGTGGAAAATTGACATACAGATGAGGCTGATATTGAGAATGTGGCCTCCATCTATGGGCTGTTGGCTCCCTAAGACTGCACCCCGGAAGGAAGCATTTCCCGGGGTGGGGGTCACAGGGCACATGGGGTTGAGTCAGAGGAGTGAAGCAGGTGGTCCCATGGGGAACTGCCCATCCTGTTAGCCAGTCCCCTTCCCAGACTCACCAGTCAGGTAGCCAGGGCTGCTCTGCCAAAAAAGAGTCAACAACTGATATGGGGCATGAAATATACCCTTTTCTCTCCTCTCCAAGATGTAGTGCAGCCTTGCTCCTCAAGATGTGGTCCATGGGCCAGCAGCATTGGACTCACCTGGGAGCTTGCTAGAAATGCACCCTGACCTGAGGCCCACAGATTCAGGTGCTAGACCCCCAGGGATGCCCGTGCACATTCACGTTCTGCTCTGGAGGAAGCAGACGACCCACATGGAAAGGAATAGGCCCTCCTGGATGGTGAGCAACGTGAGTTCCCCGCGGGTGGGGTCCGGTCTGTTTCGGTTTTGTTGTTGTTATTAACGGCTTTATTGAGGTATAGTTTACATCTTATAAAATACACCCATTTTAAGTATATGAATTATGTACTTAATTATATACTTACTATTTTTAGCATATTTACAGATTGGTGCCACCATCGCCACGATCTAATGTTAGAACATTTCCATCATCCCCAAAAGAATTCTTGTGCCCATCTGCAGTCATTCCCCATTTCTACTCCCAGCCTTAAGCAAACAGTAATCTACTTTCTATCTCTTTAGACTTTTTTGGACATTTCATATAGATGGAATCATACAATACGTATTGTTTTTTTCCCCCATCTTTAATGAGATATAATTGACCTATAACACTGTGTAAGTTTAAGGTCTACGGTGTGTTGATTTTATACATTTATGCATCGCAAAATGATTGCCCCATAGCATTAGCTAACACCTCCATCCCGACACTTAATTACCCTTACAGTTTTGTGGTGAGGTTATTTGAGATCTACTCTCACAGAAACTTTGAAATATGCAATTCAGTGTTAGCTATAGTCAGCAGGTATGTGATGCAGTGTTGTTAGCTGTAGCACATCACATACGCAGAATTTATTCATCTTATAACTGGAAGTTTGTACCTTTGACCAACATTTCTCCATCTCCCCCACCACCCAAGGCCTTGGTCTGGTTTGTTCATTGCTTTTTTTTTTTTTTTTTTTTGCGGTACGCAGACCTCTCACTGTTGTGGCCTCTCCCATTGCAGAGCACAGGCTCTGGACACGCAGGCTCAGCGGCCATGGCTCACGGGCCCAGCCGCTCCGCGGCATGTGGGAACTTCACGGACCGGGGCACGAACCCGTGTCCCCTGCATCGGCAGGTGGACTCTCAACCACTGAGCCACCAGGGAAGCCCTGTTCATTGCTTTATTCTTAGCACCTGAAACAGTGTGGATGGAATCAACGTGGGTTTGTGTATTTTAGTGGGAAAGGTGGGGACCCGGATCTGGACTCAGGGGAGGGAGTAGCCTCCCTGCTGGGCTGCTTGCCGACTCTGGAAGCTTGTACCAGACATTTAATATCTCTGGGGCTCCGTACTCCTGTCTGCAAAATGGGATTAGCAACAACTGCCTTAAAGGGTTGCTGTGAGAAGAAAATGAGATAATACTACCGCTGAGAGCACTTAGCCGAGGGACTGAGTGGTGAATACATGCAACATAGTCTCTAAAAACCCTGTGCCCGAGGGTGTATGTGTGTGTGACTGTGTATGTTTCTGTGTGTGTGTGTGACTCTGGTATATTTCTGTGCGTGTGTATGTGTGTGTGTGTGTCTGTTTGTGCATGGAGATGGGGTGAGAGGGGGGTGGAAGGCGTAGGGGCAGGCCAGAAGGTAGAAATCCCCCACATTTGGGTTTGGGGAGCCCATAATTTAAACTCACGTCTCCTGGGTGACCTTTGAGTCCAGCTGCCTCTTTGGGGATTATACCCCAGGACGGTTTTCATATTTTCGGGTTTCTTTCCCTTTCTGGTTCCGTCTTCTCTCCTGGACCACGGTTCTGCCTCTGCCGCTGCCTCTGTTGCAAGCCTGTGCACAGGGTCCTGGTTGTTCCAGTGCCCGGATCTCAGTGACAGAGTTTTTCCCTCTGTTTATCCAGCAGTCACACCTGATTAATCTAAATCAATTTGCAAATGTCTTTATTTACATGGAAAATTCTTTGGATAAATAAGAATCCTGTGATATAGTTCACACTGGAACAAAAAAATCCCAGCTCCTTAAAAAAGTTTCCTGACATGCGGACACCCAGGCCATCCCAGACCATTTTCAGTCTGGCGACGTGGCATCTGTGGTTGTTGGGCCTGATGTGAGCCCAGAACGAGTCCTTCACAAGTTTCTCTAGAACATGCCCCTGCTACTTCAGATTGTCAAGGTCGTGATAAATCATCAGAATCAGGCCCGTGTGAGCCCCTTTGGAGGTCAGCACTCTAGGGGACCATGGTGTGTATTAGCTTCCTGGGGCCCCTGTAAGAAAGTACCACAAATTGAGTGGCTTAAACAACAGAAATGTATTCTCTTGTATAGATCTGGAGGCTGGAAGTCCAAAATCTAGGTGTTGGCAGGGCCGTGCTCTTTCCAGTGGCTCTAAGGGGGGGATCCTTCCTTGCCTCTCCTGGCTTCTGGTGGTGGCCGGCAATCCTCGGCATTCCTTGGCTTGTAGCTGCATTCCTCCCATCTCTGTCTCCATCACCACATGGCCTCCGCTTCTGTGTGTTTCTCTCTGTGTCTCTTCTCCTTTTCTTATAAGGACACCGGTCCTATTGGATTAGAGGTCTGTCCTATTCCATTGTGATTTCATCCTCACTAATTACATCTGCAATGATGTTTTTCCTGCTATTCTGAGGTCCTGGGGGTTAAGACCTCAACATATCATTTGGGGGGAATACAGTTTGCTCTTTGTTCTTTGTTTGGTTTTGGTTTTGGTCGCACGGTGCGGCCTGCGGGATCTTAGTTCCCCAGCCAGGGATTGAACCCATGCCCCCTGCATTGGGAGCGTGGAGTCTTAACCACTGGACCGCCAGGAAAGCCCTTGGGGAGACACAGTTTAACCCATAACAGAAGGAGGTTTGGGGCAGGGACATCTGTTTTCACATCCCAGCCGTGCTTTTTGCTGACCGTGGGCAGATGGTTTTCTCCTTGAGACTCGCTTCCTGTCTCTGGACGATGACTGTAACAGGCTCTGCCTGGCAGGACTGACCTGTGATCAAATGAGATGATGTAAATTGCTCGGCTCCATAGCATTTCTTCTGTCTCCTTCCTACAGGCCAAATTGGGAGGTAGGAAATATTTGTCATCTAAGCTTCCCATGAGGAACGTTCGCAGTATCTGGAAGAGTTTCTGTGGCAAATGAAATCCACGTTCACGTTTTCAGAATGCACAGTGCCATGTGGATCGGATAGTAAGGAGAGTCGGTCCTTAAGTGCCATCCTAAGCTGATAACCATCCACCCGGTTGTTGCAGAGGACGCAGGAGCCCACTGGATTCACTGTGCTTCAGGAGTGCTTCAGTCTGCCATCCTTTATGAACACAGAGCTGTTGCTAAATACAAGACGTGAGATCCTCAGTATTCAAATCTGGAAGTCAGTGTTGCCCTCTGTTGCCCTCTGAGCCTTGAATACACCCCGTAGGGCCCTGATGTGGTATTGAAACTGTGATTCTGTCTCCCTATAAACTGTGAGTCCTGAGAGCAGGGTGACGTTGCTATTTATTTCTCTACCCAGAATGTTCCAGTTATTTATTGCCATATAACAAACCACACTGAAACTTAGTGGTTTAAAATAACATGTCATTACCTCGAGGCTTGTGGAGGTTGAGTAGGCTCAGCTGGGCGGTTTTCACATGACACAGTTGTGATGGGAGGGGGGCTGGGGTTGGACTCATCAGAAGGACTCGCTACGTGGCTTCTCCTGCATGGTGACTTCTGGGTGGTTGGAGTCCTTCTGGGGACTCAGGGCTCCAAAGCATATGCCTGAAAGAGACAGAGCCAGGTAGAGTCTGTGTTGCTCTTATGAATGAGCCTCCAAAGCCAAGCTGGGTCTCTTCTAAGAGAGTCAAAGAGGCCAGCGCATAGTCAAGGGGAGGCCAATCAGACATGCCTTTTAATGGGAGGAGCATCAGAGAATTTACAGGCATGTCTTCTTTTTTTGTTTGTTTGTTTTTGTTTTTTTGCAGTACGCGGGTCTCTCACTGTTGTGGCTTCTCCCGTTGTGGAGCACAGGCTCCGGACGCGCAGGCTCAACGGCCATGGCTCACGGGTCCAGCCGCTCCGCGGCATGTGGGATCCTCCCAGACCGGGGCACAAACCCGTGTCCCCTGCATCTGCAGGCGGACTTTCAACCACTGCACCACCAGCGAAGCCCTACAGGCATGTTTTAAGACCTTCATGGAATAAGCAAGGGGGTTGCTGTCTTACTTTTTAATTTTTAAAAAAGGTGACAATAATGCTTCTCAAGCAGTTCCCAATCCAAATGTTAGGTATAAATTAAACTACTGTTGAAATTTTAAAGATGCTGATCCATGTTAGCATGCTAGATTCTTTTTTTTTTTTTTAAAGAAACTCAGAATTGGGCAATCAGTTAGATCTTAGCCTCTTAGGAAATCATCACACACACACAAAAAAGTTATGTATTACTGCTGGCACCCATGGGTCATTTTTATCACCCAATGAAAGGTCTAGTTTCGTTAAAAACACTTGGAGGATTAATCTAATATGAAGTTGCTACAACTACAAGCATAAACTTTTTGTTTTTTACCTTATCTCAAGATTTTCTTTTTTCTTTGTCATTCTAAAAGAGGATTATTACTAGTGTGAGGGCAGACCTCACAGAGAGCGCACAGTAGGTGCTCAATACATGTCTGCAGAATTGACTTGCTGTAAAACTGCATCAGTGAATTCCAATCTATAGTTAAGCAGACATTGTCTAAGCGATGGCCATAGGAACAGCTGGTCTTAGTATATACCCTGAAGGCTCAAAGCTTGCTTTATCATAGAGCTGGATCGAGAATAATTGTGGTGTACAATATTAGGGTTCCCTCAGAGAAGCAGAATAGCTGTGAGTGTCATAGGCGATTTATTATAGGCATTTGACCTTACACATCTTGGGAACCAGTTAAATTGTCTATGTCAGTGTGTTGTCCCCAAGTCTGCTGTGGGTCTGCGGCCAGCAGGGTTGGCAACAGAAAAGGAAGATGACCTTGCAGTGGGGAGAACAAGGTCAATTTGGAAGCCAGGAGGATATGCTGGAACCCTCAGGAGGCTGTGTCTCGTTGGATCTCCAGTTGGTCTTTTATTTCCTCAAAGCCCACGACCTTGAGGCTTTCAGGTGAGCTGCCAGACGAGCTGGTACTTCCCCAGAGAAGCACCTGGCCCAGGTGGACACGAACAGGTTCATTCACATAAAGTGACCCAGGGTTTGGGACCCCGACAGACAAGCTGAGCAGCAGCTGGGGGAGCTGTGGGCGTGGATGCTGCTGTCGCCCCAAAGTGAGCCAGGAGACCCGTCATGACGGGTGTGAGCCCCAGTGCCACCTGCTCCACACCCTCCATGGGGGCTGGGGGTGCAGAATTCATGTGGAACAGGTGGCATCCTCTTCCTGTGCAGGGAAGAGGGTACACACGCCCATGGTGTGGACACGCAGTGACGACAACTTCTCAGGGAGTAACTTGGCAAAATGTATTAAAATTACGCACACATGCCCCGTGGACCCAGAATCCCACTCCTGAGAATCCTTCTACTAATAATGTAAGGATATATGTTCAATGTTGAATAAATTGTGGATAATTCATAGTAATGGGTCATTCTCAATAGTTCATTAAAAATAGTGAATTAGCAGGCTATCTGGGGACCTGGAGCAATTTGCATGAGGTATTAAAAGAGAAGCTGGAGCAGAGTGTATGCTTTGAACTTATGTTTTCCTAAAACAATGACAAAAATATTTTGTATATGTATATATACATGTATGTGTGGTCTTACGTGCTTAGAAATAATTTTACAAGCATAGGGAAATATGGAAAAGGTCAATACTAGGTTGCTAGGATTGGTTTAGTGGGGTGGGGTGGGGTGAGGAAGTGACAGGGAGCCACATGAAGAGAAAAAGGCAAATGTAAGACTGGGCCAAACATAGCTCTAACACCATTGGATGAAGATGATCTCTCTTAAACCATCAATCAGGGTTATGCGTGTGTGTTATACGTAATTTATCTCTATGAATACTCTATAACTTGAAGTGTATTTAGCCTGTTATTAATATAGTCACTCCATCCTTCTAAGTCTTACTTTTTACATGACAAATTATTTTCCATCACTTTTCCATTCTCTTTCAATCTGTGTGCCTTTAAAATTAAAGTGCATCGCTTTTAGACAAGCTGAAGTTGGGTCTCTTTTATCCATTCTGACCATTCTACTTTTTTTTTTTTTTTTTTTTTTTTGCTGTACGCGGGACTCTCACTGCTGTGGCCTCTCCCGTTGCGAAGCACAGGCTCCGGACGTGCAGGCCCAGCGTCCATGGCTCACGGGCCCAGCCGCTTCGCGGCATGTGGGATCTTCCCGGACCGGTGCATGAACCCGCGTGCCCCGCATCGGCAGACGGACTCTCAACCACTGTGCCACCGGGGAAGCCCTCATTCTACTTTTTGATTGGAGTGTTTAGACCATTAACATTTATATGATTATTGATGGGATTGGATTTATTTTATTTATTATTTATTTTCTGTTTGTCCCTTTGCTACTTTTTAACTGTTTTTAAGAATAATTTTAAATTCCCAGAGAAGGTACAAAGATAACTACAGACTGAATGTTTGTGTCCCCCCTCCATATTCATGAAAGTTGGAATCCTAACCCTCGATGTGATGGTTTCTGGAGGTGGGGCCTTTGGGAGGTGAATAGGTCATGAGGAGGGAGCCCTCATGAAAGGGATTAGTGCCGTTATGAAAGAGGAGGAAACACAGGATCCCTTTCTTTCTCTTTGTTGTGAGGATACAACAAGAAAATGGCCATCTGCAAACCAGGAAGAGGACTCTCACCGGAACCCAATCATGCTGGCACCCTGATCTTGGACTTCCAGCCTCCAGAACTCTGAGAGATAAATTTCTGTTGGATATAAGCCACCCAGACTATGGTATTCTGTTATAGCAGCCTGAACAGACTGAGACACTAGAACAGAGAGTTTTGGTTCCCCCTATTGTCAACATCTTACACTATAACTTACAATGGTACAATTGTCACAAGTAAGAAGCCAACGTTGGCACATTACTGTAAACTAGACTCCAGACTTTATGTGGGTTTCACCAGTTTTTCCATTAATGTCCTCTTTCCAATACAGGATACCACGTTGCATTTAGTCATTATGCCCTCTTAGTCACCTTTGGTCTGTGATAGTTTCTCAGTCTTTCCTTGTTTTTCATGACGTTGATTGACAGTCTCGAGGAGTCCTGGCCAGGTATCCTGTAGAATGTTTTCCAACTTGGGCTTGTCTGATGTTTTTCTCATGCTTAGACTGGGGTTTTGGAGTCTTGGAAAGACTACCGTGGATGTGAAGTACGTTTCTCATCACATCATATCAGAGGGTTCATATCATATCAACATGACTCATCACTGGTGATGTTGACCTTTATCGCTTGGTCAAGGTGGTGTTTGCCAGGCTTCTCCACTGTAAAGGTACTATTTTCCTTTTTTTATACCCTCCTCTTTGGAAGCCAGTCACTAAATCTAGTCCACCCTCAAAGGAATTAACCTCTACATCCTAGAGAGGGAGCTTCTACATATATTATTTGAAATTCTTTTGTAAGGAAGATTTGTTTCTTGTTCCTATTTATTCCATCATTTGTTTCTATTGTTAATAGGATGGACTCACGTATATTTCTTTTATACTTTGGGTTATAATTCAGTTCCGTGTTATTTATTTTGTTGTTCATATTGTTCCAGCTTTGGTCACTGGGAGCACTTTCAGGTTGCTTCCTGTGTCCCTTTGACTTGTCCCTATTCTAAAGTTTTATGATTGGATCTACCCTGGACTTTTCAACTTTTCAGATATATGAGCCAATAAGAATTCCCTCCCCACTTTTTATTGCTTAACTTAATTGAGTTGGATATCTGTCAAATGCAAGCAAAAAGAGACCTGATATAATGTATATTATATATATCTGATATGTAACAGATGTAATATATACCAGACTCAGATAAAGTAGGACTGTTAAAATTATTATTGAGGATTATTAAGCAAATATTAAAGTAAGTGGAAAAATGATCATACCCCAAATTTAGGCCAATAGAGTTACTGGTCTTGAACAGATAATTTAACTTTGAATTTCCTGGCAGCCAAAGCAAAAATAGAAATATGATGAGTTATATAACACTTGTCTGATTAAAGGAAACATACCAACCTCTTAAGAGAGATAAAGTTATCTTTGATTCAAATGTCACAAATATTTTCTCATGAGGATCCTTACTTGTGAGAATATTAAGCAGCATAGGATTTTCCTAAAGATGCCATAACATTCCAATGTAAAAGCAAAAGACCTTATCATTTCAGTGCAATTTAGTAAAGACATTTCTGTAAGAAGTTAAGTTCTTTTTTTTTTTTTTACATCTTTATTGGAGTATAATTGCTTTACAATGGTGTGTTAGTTTCTGCTTTATAACAAAGTGAATCAGTTATACATATACATATGTTCCCATATCTCTTCCCTCTTGCATCTCCCTTCCTCCCACCCTCCCTATCCCACCCCTCTAGGTGGTCACAAAGCACCGAGCTGATCTTATACTCTATAAACTTGATATACACTGAACACTTAGGAAACTGGAGGAATGGATCAATAGTCTGTCTTAGACTATCTTTTCCAAATACCCTTGGATATTTGAAGCATAGCAGCCAAGCTATTTCTTTAAAAATAATACACACAACACACACATATTACTTAAAGGGTAGTCTCTAGGTCAGGTGCACACACACACACAGCCTGGCAGGGTTGAATCCCAGTTTGTAGCTGTTCAGAATAAGACTAGTAAGAAAAACATTCATCTCTGATGAGGAGCATAAACTGTAGAGATTAAAAAAAAAAAATCTCTAGGCCAGGATTCCAACTCTAGTATTTGACCTGGAGACTTAACATTGCAGTTTCCACTGACGCTAGTGAATTTTGTGTCTATTTCTCTACCTATCAAGCCCAACAAACTCCTTCTAACTTTTCTGCAGCATTTAGTGAGATTATTCCTAAAGAAAGTGTGCCTAACAGACTAAGGTTAATAGGTTTGAATGCAAGGGGAAGTGAGCCCAAAGAAAATCCCCTCCCAGGGAATTCCCTGGCAGTCCAGTGGTTAGCACTAGGTGCTTTCACTGCCGAGGGCCCGGGTTCAATTGGGGAACTAAGATCCTGCAAGCCACATGGTGCAGCCAAGAAAAAAAAAAAAAAGAAAATCCCCTCCCAGATATTGGCTTTCATTCCTGTTGCTTTTCCCCTTCCTCACAACTTCAAATGTGCTGCAGCTTGGCATTTATAGGCTAAAATTGACTGCTGTGCATTCCATGCCTGGCCCCTCTGGATCTACATCAGAGCTCCAAACCCACATTTCATCGGCATTCAGGAGCCCACCTCACAGGGAGCTGGCCCACCTCCTGACTTGGATGCCATCTCCAGAAAGTTTACCTTCCAGAAGCTAAGTGAGTTAATCCGCTTACTTAGGGTTTGGCTGCTTCTCGCCTTCTAATGGTATTTTCTTGTCACCGACCAGCTGTCTCTTCTGTCATTGAGTTTCCATAGCACTGTAGGATTTAAAGCAGCATAGATTAGCCTAAGCGAAAGACTTTGAATCACATCGCTCCAGTAGAGCACAGGAGTTCCAGTTCCTAGGGAGGCTGGTGGCTTGGAAGGAACCCCAAAGAGCATCCTGAACCCAGGCCCTAGAGGAACAATTTGTTCAAAACACTCGAAGGCTGATCTAAGTCAGCATGGCCAAAATGTGGACCAGCCGTACGCTGCACATCAGTCAGCCTAACGTCTGTATGATGGTTTACTTGATACTTCTTCAAATCGTTCTGTGTTTTAAAACTTAAATGCATTTATTTAAATATGAGATTAGAGAGCCGGACGTTCGGCTTGCGAGCAGGAACCTCTTAGTCGTGCACGGAGAAAGTACGATTTAAAAAGGGGTAATGTCGGGCTTCCCTGGTGGCGCAGTGGTTGAGAGTCGGCCTGCTGACACAGGGGACATGGGTTCGTGCCCCGGTCCAGGAAGATTCCACGTGCCGCAGAGCGGCTGGGCCCGTGAGCCATGGCCGCTGAGCCTGCACGTCCGGAGCCTGTGCTCCGCAACGGGAGAGGCCACGACAGTGAGAGGCCCACGTACCGCAAAAAAAAAAATAAATAAAATACATAAAAATGGGTAATGTTGAGAAGGGCAAGAAGATTCTTGTTCAGAAGTGTGCCCAGTGCCCTACTGTGGAAAAGGGAGGCAAGCACAAGACTGGGCCAAATCTCCATGGTCTGTTTGGGCAAAAGACAGGTCAGGCTGTCAGATTCTCTTACACAGATGCCAACAGAATGAAGGCATCACCTTGGGAGAGGAGACGCTGATGGAGTATTTGGAGAATCCCAAGAAGTACATCCCTGGAACAAAAATGATTTTCGCTGGTGTTAAGAAGAAGGGAGAAAGGGCAGACCTGATAGCTTATCTCAAAAAAGCTACTAATGAGCAATGGTTGGCCACTGCCTTATTTATTATGAAACAGATGTCTCATGACTTTTCATGTGTACCATATTGAAATTGATCTCCTACAGTAGAATTCAGATCATGAATGGCTGATGGAATATTTCTGTCCTGATTAAAATAAGATTGGCTTGTGGCTAAATGAATATGGTCAGCTTTTTGAATTTTGCTAGTAATTCTGGTTCAACAAGTACTATCACTGTTTTCCCCTTCTAAAGAGATGATTAAACTTGAATAAGGAAGGTTAAACTTTTCAGGAATATGGTGAATGCCTTCTCAAACCCTATAGGAGATTGGTTTTATATTTAGGTTTCTATAAGTGGTTATATTAATATATTTAAATCTTGAGAAGCTCCCTTCACTGTCTCATAGACCAGCAAGAGTCACCTGTGTTTCAGTTGTGTTCATTTGTCTGTTAAGGCAAGGGCTGAAGATACACTTACAATGTTCACTTTATCTTTTCAGTCTTAACTATGCCAATTTAATTAAAATTCTCTATCTGATAGATTAAATAAATAAATAAATAAATAATTTAAAAAAACCCAAAAACTGCCTGGGCCTGATCAGCCGGGGCTGCAGGCCCTCCCAGCTCCATGGGGGCTTTGGCTGTGGAGCTGGAAGGCCTTCAGGGGCAAAGGATGGATGTAGTCATTAACTCCAGGGCCTGTCAGAGCCCAAAGCGGGTTCAGAAGGGAGAAGTGGGGAGAGGCCAAGCCAGCTGGGCCTAGGCAGTGGACCTCTCATATCTCCATAGGGCCATGTTACATCCTTCTCCCACCCACTGCCTTGCACAGCTGCCCCAGACTCAGGGACGGGCAAGGGTAACAGATCGTTACAAAGCAGGTGAACTTGCAGTAATGGAGGGTGGGGCAGTGCTAGAAGCCAGCTGTGGAAAAGACACAGGCCCCATCCACCACATTAAAAAAAAAAGAGTTGTCAAACATATCTCCCTGATTCCACTTTCTGCAAGTCCACTAGGGTTTCCCAAACATGGGGAGAGGCAGGGTATCACATCACCCTCACTTAACCTGTCCTCAAGTATTCTTGCAAGTGAACAGCCAACTTCATCAACAGCCCTGGGAGTTTGTAGATGGCCTTGTCAAATCACAGGGCTCTCAGATGCTGCTAAGATCCCATCGGGACAAAACTGAGTGTGTCCCCAGAGGGATTCAGCTCCCTTCATTTCTTCCCGAACTGTTTGTTAATAGTGGAGAACACGTTTGAGGTGGAATTGTTTTGAATTCAGAAACATGCCTTTGTCCCAGAAGTGATTTTGCAGCCAAGCATGTGCACAGCTTTGGAAACTGAGCGGGCTACAGTAGCATTGTGTGGTGGACGTTGGAAGCTGTTGGTTGTGATCCCAACATTGTTCAGCCTCTGGACTTGAGGGAGGCTGTGCTCCGAATATCAGCCCCCTTAAAACAGCCCCTTCCATATTTGTTCATGAAGGTGGGAGACGGGGCTGAACTCACAGAAGGCTTGCAAAGATATTGTTATCTTTTCAACATTGGCAGGTGATGTCATTTTTGGTACTTTGAAAGGAGACTTTATAAAAACGAACCAAGGGTGGAAGGACAGGGATGCATGGACCCATTTCTGCAATTCTGAGGAGTAAAAGTGCCTAACTTTGTTCAGTGAGTTGGTTGAAGCTCTGAACCAGCGAAAAGGCTGGATGGCTTTCATTGTGGTGATGGACGTGAACACCTGTGATAGTGTGTAGTCAAGTGGACCAGGTATAACTTGACCAATGAAGGGCTCCAGTACACAAGGCTGGTGGTGGGAGGATCCTGAAGTTCTCACCTTATGCTGGGGAGGGGGTGACGTGGCGGTGTGCAGGGCTAGGAAGTGAGCATCTCGGTATCATATGAGACGTTCTCAGTTTAGGGTATAGGATAATTTTCACTGTCTATACTTTTGTGATTTTTGTGACTGTATAGACCACCTATAATATATCAGTTTTCACTAACCTCATAATAATGCAATGCATCTTTTGCGATTGAATGTTTGGATCCTACTTGCCCTATGATGGTGGGGATTTTAGGTGTTTTGTAATAGAAAACACTGTGACGGGAGGTGTAGTTAAACCCAAGGTCCCAGAAGTATGAATCCTGAAATATACATTTAGAGAGGCACATTCTGAAATTCATAGTAAGGGAAGAGGAAATGGAAAGGGCTCTTTACGTCACTACAGTCAATGGAAAACAAGTATGGCTTCCCATGCAGAGATGGACATGACCAGTGAAAACTCTGCAACGCTGCTCAATTCTAGCTCACCTGGGGAGGTTTCTCATCCCCAGGACTATGTTCTCTCTGTTAACAGGATCCTCTTTCCTCTAGAGGTCGTCAGAAGTCCTATAAGGGGTTGAACAGGAAGGACCTTTGAAGTGTCATTCAAGGCTGTTTAATGCCCTCTTCCATGTCCCAGTTCTTTGGGGGACACTGGGTGCTGGAAGGAGGCCAGACTTTGTGCACATGTCATGCTGGGCTTCAGTCCCAACTCGGCCCTTTTTAGCCACATGACCCGGGGGCAAGTTCCCTTCTCTCTCAGTTTCCCTTCTCCAGAGACTGTGATGCTGATTCCTCCCTTTGAGACCTGTTCACCAAGGATTGGAGATCCCCACTGGCACAGCAGAATGTGCCTGGCACAGTGCCCATTAACACGTAGTAGGTGCTTAGTGGGTGGCTTCAATTGCAAAAAGATCAGGAGGTCCACAGCTGGACAGACTCCAGGTCTGAGTTTCAACTGGTGTGCAGAACACAGTATTTCTCCCTGATGTGCGTGTATCATAAAAATTGCAGAAAAAAAATTTAAAGTCTACCCTAATCTTACGATTCTGACACAGCCATTTTCATTCTCCTTTTGATCCATCATCATCTTTGTAACATTGCTTTTTTTTAAAAAAATAAATTTATTTTATTTATTTATTTATTTTTGGTTGTGTTGGGTCTTCGTTGCTATGAGCAGGATTTCTCTAGTTGCGGCGAGTGGGGGCTACCCTTTGTTGCAGTGCGTGGGCTTCTCATTGCGGTGGCTCCTCTCGTTGTGGAGCACAGCTCTAGGTGCGTGGGCTTCAGTAGTTGCGGCACACGGAGTCAGTAGTTGTGGCGTACGGGTTTAGCTGCTCTGCGGCATGTGGGATCTTCCCAGAACAGGGCTCGAATCCGTGTCCCCTGCATTGGCAGGCGATTCTCAACCACTGCACCACCAGGGAAACCCCTGTAACATTGCTTTCTGTGCTTAACATTGTAATGTGAATGTTTTTCCTTTTGCTACTCAGTCTCTCCCAAATACCACTGAGTGAGGATTTCTCATTTCTTTATGTGTCCTGATGGCTGGGCCTGGAGATTATCTTCAGTTATCCACAGCTCCATTGACCGCTCCAGTGGATCTCGACCCTTAAACCTCATTGTCTAACCCATTACTTCTTATAATTCTAGAAAACCTTTGTAAAGCACTTTCCAATGTACACAGCGAATTCAATATATTATTTCTTTTCATTTTTTTCCCCTTCAAGATTGGGTCCTTAGAAAACTTCCCAGGAGAGTTGTCAAAAAAGAACAAAGATAATGGACATTTTAATGGTCTCCAGACAATTGACAAATTGCTTTCAGCTCAACAGTTCAGCAAACATATATGGGGAGTCTACCGCGAGACATGCTTTCTCACCTGTACTAACAAGACTGACCCATCACTTTGAATGTGTATTTGTTTTACTACAACTAGGCCTAGCACTACATATTACTATGTTTATTATTTTTTTTCCTGGTTAAATAATACCCTCTGGTTTGTACTGGAGATCTGTTTCTAATAAGTTTTCCCTTGGATTTGATTAATGGGTTTGCATCTTAGCCAGCCGTAAGAACCTCCCAAAGCAGCGTCGTGCTGCAAATCAATTCTCCTGCCCAAGCTTCAGTTTTGTCGTCCAGAGAACAAAGGGGAATAGATGCCCATTAACTCATGTGCAGCTGCTCTGGGATAGAGGTGTTATCGTTATCCCATTTTTCTGATGTGGAAACTAAGGATCGGTGACATTGGGTGACTTGTCCAAGGTTGCTTGTGTGGTTAAGTGCCAGCTCTACCTAAATTGTGGGTTCTCCAACACGCTGCATAGTTTGTTCTCAAAGACACTCTGGGGACAGAATTTTGTTGGCAAATGTAGAAGTCCTACAGAGATTAGTTGGGAAGGGGCCAATTTCATCTCTAGGATGGGCCAAAGTGGATTTTTTTTTTTTTTTTTTTTTTTTAGTTTTTGTGTCTGCATGGCACCACTGCATCACCCCTCCAGACCACCTACTTCCTGAAGGTCTGCTTGTGCCTGGTGAAAAAAGTGGGGGCCCCCCAGCAGGGATAGATTTGTACTACTACCTAGCATGGTTGTGCCCTGGAGCACTTGGAGACCACCAGGTCCCTGTGAGGCATCCCAGCTCCCTTACTCTTCAGCTCTGGATCTGCCACTGTCTTCATGGGCTTTGCAAATCAAAGGACCCTTTCCATTAACTTGAACAAGTTGGCCATGGATTTTTTTTCAACAGAGACATTCTTTCCCTTGTTGGAAAATGGAATCAGAGTCTAGGAGAGCTTCTGTTTTCAGTAAAGCCTGTAGCAAATCATCAGTAGTTAGTTCTCCTCTGGTAATTTATCAAGGAAATTTCCTCCATGGTTTCCAGGGTTCATAGCCCAGAAGAGATGAAAGGAGCTAGAGAGCCCATATATCTTAAGAATTATAAAGTCAAATGCCTACAGGAGCCGGAAGTGATACAAGTGAGTGAAAACAGGACAATAGGGACTGGTGGGGATTGTGGGGAATGGAGAACACATGTCCTCTGTATGGGAGCAACACTGCTCACTTTCCCCAGATTGTTGCCATGAGTGAAATAGGCCCAGTATTGCTAAACCTTTTATTCTTCAAGAGATGCTAGATCTCCAGATTTTAAGGTAGACTATCCCATTTTTATAAATGAGAAATAGATTTGACTTCTAAGAGGCAAAAAAAAAAAAAAAAAAAAATGCAGGCCAAACACCAAACATATCTGCAAATTGACTTTGGCTGAAGGCAAGCAGTTTGTAAGATTTGATTTAGTGGCACCATCTATTTTACAGATACAGAAGCTGAGACCCAGAGAGAGGGAATGACCATTATTGATCACTTTCTGCCAACAGTTTAGGGGCCTTCCGATAGAAGAAGCTGTATCACCGAAGTGCAGAATTGTAAAGTCACTTGGATGCAATAAGGGATAACTGCAAAAGATAACTTTTATTGACCACCTGCTACATTCTGGGCCCTGTGCTGGGATATATCTCATATGGTCATCATAGCTACATATTTGTCGACTTTACAGATGAGGAAACTGAGGTTTACAGATGGTAAGTCAGAATAAAGGGTAGACCAGTGTACAAGAGTGCCTGACTCCAGTGTCTGTGTTCCTTCCACTCTTGTAACCTGTCTTCTTATGTAGTGAGCCTCCTGTCCCTGGGTGTACCCAAGCAGAGGAGGTACTGGGGAAAAGATTCTTATATTCAGAAGGAGACAGAACCAGATGCTACTGGAATTTCCTTCAAGGGGGAGTTTCTCAACTTTAGCACTCTTGATATTTGGGGCCAGATAGTTCTTTGTTGTGCAGGATGATCCCATGACTTGTCGGAAGTTTAGTAAATAGTATGCCTGTCCTCTACCCAGGGATCTTCCCTAGATGCCAGTAGCACCCCTTTCCTCCCCCAGTTGTGATGACGAAAATTGTCTCCAGATATTGTCAAATATTGCCTGGGAAGCAAGACTGTCCCCAGCTGGGAACCACATCTTGAAAGTTTTGAGATTTTCATGAATCTATGATTAGCAGTTTTCTAATTAGTTTTGGAACAAGGGAGGGGAAGGGAACTAAGATCTGTGGATCCTCCAGGTGCCTCCCACACATTATTTCATAAAGTTCTCACAGGAGCCTGGGAGAGAGGGTCATCAACCCCATTTCACAGTTTAGGATACAGACACTCAGAAAAGTTAAATGAGTCACCCAGGTCACATGGCCCAGTCCTGTAGGATGTGATCTACATCTATGTCATAGTGCACTGGACTTTTTACTGTATTAAGAATTTCAGTGTGAAGCAAACATGCTAACCATTCAAATCAAGAGATTAGAAAAGATGTGTTTGATAAGAGAGAAGACAATAATAAAGATAAGGGTGGAAATCAGTTAGAGAATAACTACAATAACAAAAGTACAGAAGAGTAATGACACCAAAAGTTGGTGTTTTAATATATTAATAAGATTAACAGGAGAAAGATCATTTGTAAGGCTGATGATGGTGATGCAAATAAACAAAATATAAATAATAAAGGATAAATAGCAACAGATACAATTACACACATAAAGGAAGAAAAGATTGCTATAAATATCCATTACTAATAAATTTGAAAATTTAGATGACATGGACATACATCTTGAAAAAATATAAAATGCTAAGTTTTGGCACAAGAAAAATTTTAAAAGAAAACTTGAATACACTAAAAAGTATTAGAGAATTTGAAATGTTAGGCAAAGACCTTCCTCCCAGAATGCTTCAGTCTCAGATGTTTTTATAGGTGAGTTTTAACAAAGTTTATAAAGAATGAATCATCCAGATCTCTAGAAAGATACTGTGGAAAATATAAGAATGAAAACTGCTTGGCTTATTTTATGAAGCCAGGATAATATTGGTTCCAAAACTAGAAAAAATATATAAGACTAATCACTCAGAAAAAAATATAAGAAAATAGATTGCAGGTCAATTTATGTAATGGATGAGATACAAATAACCTAAATAAAATATTACCTAAAGGAATCCAAGAGCCTTTAAAATAAATAGTACATCATAATCAAATAGAGCTTATCCCAATAATATCAGTATTATATCAGAGAATCTGTTTGAAAAAAATGAAATCTACTTGAAAAAATTCAGATAGAGGCAGGAAAATATATCATGAAGTGATAAATGTTGTTTTTAAACCACTTACCAATAAAATGGAAGTTTTGTTAAGTTGGTAAAAGTCATGTATCTAAGTTCTATAGCAACCTTTATTTTAACAAAGTAACTTTATATATTTTCTTTATGATTTTGAAAAACACAGCAATGCCTCTCTATCACCACTCCTCTTTAACGCAGGAAGTCCTGCCAATATTAGAAGAAAAAACAGGGACTTCCCTGGTGGTCCAGTGGTTAAGAATTCGCCTTCCAATGCAGGGGATGCGGGTTCGATCCCTGGTCGGGAACTAAGATCCCACATGCCGCGGGGCAACTAAGCCTAAGCGTGAGTAGCAACTACTGAGTCCGCGCCACAAGTAGATAGCCCACGCGCCACAGCTACAGAGCCCACGCACTCTGGAGCCCTTGCGCTGCAATGAAAGATCCTGCGTGCCGCAACTAAGACCTGACGCAGCCAAAAATAAGTAAATAAAGTAATTAAAAATTTTTTTAAGCAAGAGAAAAGAAAAATAAGTGTACAAAGAAGATAATACTTTTTTTCGTCAGAAGACATGATCTTCTTAATAGAGACGTAGAATCAAAACTAAAAAGAGAGGACTTCTTTGGTGGCACAGTAGTTAAGAATCCACCTGCCAATGCAGGGGAAATGGGTTCGAGCCCTGGTCCAGTAAGATTACACATGCCGCAGAGCAACTAAGCCCATGTGCCACAACTACTGAGCCCACATATCTAGAGTCCATGCTCCACAACAAGAGAAGCCACTGCAATGAGAAGCATGCACACCACAACAAAGAGTAGCTCCCGCTTGCCGCAACTAGAGAAAGCCCGCACACAGCAAGGAAGGCCCAGCACAGCCAAAAATAAATAAACAAATTTATTTTAAAAAAAACTAAAAAGAGGGTCAAGCATGGAATACAGATACACGATCAACTTTTAAAAAATCTGTAGCATTTCTGTATATCATTAGTAACCAACTAGAAAATATAATAATGTATATAAACAATATAATACAATAATTATGTATAATAATGCATGTATAATATAATATAAACCAAGATACTATTCACAATAGCAGTAAAAACTAGGAATTAACGAAAGAATACACAAAACCTCTATGGAGAAAGTTTAAACATTTGATATTAAAGAACAAAAATAATATCTGAAAAGTGGAGAGACAGTCATACTCTTTATTTATTTTATTTTTTATTTTATTTTATTCTTTAACATCTTTATTGGAGTATAACTGCTTTACAGTGGTGTGTTAGTTTCTGCTGTGTAACAAAGTGAATCAGCTATACATATACATACATCCCCATATCTCCTCCTTCTTGTGTCTCCCTCCCACCCTCCCTATCCCACCCCTTTAGGGGGACACAGAGCACTGAGCTGATCTCCCTGTGCTATGCAGCTGCTTCCCACTAGCTATCTATTTGACATTTGGTAGTGTATATATGTCCATGCCACTCTCTCACTTCTTCCCAGCTTACCCTCCCCTTTCCTGTGTCCTCAAGTCCATTCTCTATGTCTGCATCTTTATTTCTGTCCTGCCCCTATGTTCTTCAGAACCTTTTTTTTTTTTTTGATTCCATATATATGTGTTAACATATGGTATTTGTTTTTGTTTTTCTGACTTACTTCATTCTGTATAACAGACTCTAGGTCCATCCACCTCACTACAAATAACTGAATTTTGTTTCTTTTTATGGCTGAGTAATATTCCATTGTATATATGTGCCACATCTTCTTTATCCATTCATCTGTCGATGGACACTTAGGTTGCTTCCATGTCCTGGCTATTGTAAATAGAGCTGCAATGAATATTGTGGTACATGACTCTTTTTGAGTTATGGTTTTCTCAGGGTATATGCCCAGTAGTGGGATTGCTGGGTCATATGGTAATTCTATTTTTAGTTTTCTGAGGAACCTCCATCCTGTTCTCCATAGTGGCTGTATCAATTTACATTCCCACCAACAGTGCAAGAGGGTTCCCTTTTCTCCACACCCTCTCCAGCATTTACTGTTTGTAGATTTTTTGATGATGGCCATTCTGACTGGTGTGAGGTGATACCTCATTGTAGTTTTGATTTGCATTTCTCTAATGATTAGTAATGTTGAGCATTCTTTCATGTGTTTGTTGTCAATCTGTATATCTTCTTTGGAGAAAAGTCTATTTAGGTCTTCTGCCCATTTTTGGATTGGCTTGTTTGTTTTTTTGATATTGAGCTCCTTGTATATTTTGGAGATTAATCCTTTGAGACAGTCATACTCTTTAATAGCATTACTTAATGTTATAAAAATGTCAGTTGTCCCAAGTTAAGCTATTGTTTCAATGTAGGCCCAATCAAAATTGCAGTTGGATTTTTTTGGGAACTCCATAAACTTATTCTAAATTTTTTTTTCAAGAATAAATGTCCATGAATAATTGAGGCAACTTTGAAGAAGAAAAGCAGAGGATGTAGTAATGAAAAAAGTATAGAAAAAGAACATTCCATTGGGCCAGTGAACAGAATAAAGAGCTCAGAGACTGACCTGTGTGTGCATATGGAAACTCAAGATATGAGAAAGATGCTCCCACAAATCAGTGGGGGAAGGAAAGGACAGTCTAGTGGTTGGAGTTGGGAAAACTGACCCACTGAATGGAGGTAAATAAAACCCTAGATTCTCTAATACCACTTACAAAGGCAAGTTCCAGATGGAGTGAGACTTAAATTTGAAAGGTAAGGCTAGAATATCAATAGAAGATAATATAAGAGTGCACTGCGGCGTGTGTGTATCCCAAAAGCACAGAGTATAAGTCCAAAAAAAAAAAAAAAGGGACGGATTTGATCATAATACAATTAAAGATTTCTGTTCAGTGAAGGACACTCTGGAGTAAGTTCTTAGATGGATAACAAACCTGAGAGATGTTTGCAACGTCAGAAATGGACAAGGAACTAATACTGAAAATATCTGAGAAATTTCTGTGAAACAGGAAAAAACAAGAACTGCAAGGAAAAACTGGGCAAAAGATAGGAGCAGGCGGCTCACAGGAGAGGAAACCCCAAAGACTAAGAAGCCAATGAAGAGAAGTTCAAACTCAGCGGCAAACAGAGAAATGCAAATTAAAACAACAAGGAGATAGCACCTATACCTATCAGGTTGGCAAAAACAATAACATAGAAAGCAGGATACTGCAAAATATTGGCGGGGATGCAGGGATACAGAAAACCTCGTGCAGGGCTGGTGGGAATGTTTAGATGGATGCAGCTATCTTTGACAGTCCCCTTGCTGGCCTTAGTGTAATTGGGGTGTATATGTGCACCCCATGACCCAGCCAGTCTTCCCTGGATATTATTTCTCAAAGCAACTTTTACACACATCTCCAGAGGGTGATATTTATAAGATATTCATCATAGGATTGTTGAAACATTCAGAGGTATTCTAGGTGTTTGTCCATCCCCCCAGGAATGGGTACATAAAATGCAGTGGACAAACACTGTGGAATACCATGCAGTAGTTAGAATCAAGCCCCGTGTCTTCACAGTGGGGGTGGGTGTATTGTCATGAACAAGCCCAGGAAATTCAGAATGATGTAATGGCCATGGGCCTTGTGGGCGAAAATGAAAAAAGTCCCCACTTCATATCCCTGCCAACATTTGCAGACCATAAATAGGAACATTTGAGGTGAAAAAGAGGGAATAGCTATGTAGCTGCCATGGAAATCTTTGTCCTGGGAGACATTTGGAGGAAGGGGACAGAACAAAGGACTGTAAGACGTACTCGCACTGATATTTTTTTTTATCCCCTCTCTCCATCGAAGGCCTCTGGATTTTGTGAGCTGCAGTGCGGACCATTGAATATGGAAGCTATGATGACCA
Organism: Mesoplodon densirostris; assembly: GCF_025265405.1. Classification (NCBI taxonomy): domain Eukaryota; kingdom Metazoa; phylum Chordata; class Mammalia; order Artiodactyla; family Ziphiidae; genus Mesoplodon; species Mesoplodon densirostris. The sequence continues at coordinate 11,059,551 of NC_082664.1, forward strand.
TGGTAGTAATAGCAGCTGGTACATATTTATGTATTCTCCTGCTATTTATTTATTATACACTTTGTGCCAAGGACCAGGATGGGATCACCACATAGATTATTGTTGATTCTTTTTTTTTTGGGGGGGGTGGGGGGTACATGGGCCTCTTACTGTTGTGGCCTCTCCCGTTGCGGAGCACAGGCTCCGGACACGCAGGCTCAGTGGCCATGGCTCACGGGCCCAGCCGCTCTGCGGCATGTGGGATCTTCCTGGACCGGGGCATGAACCCGCATCCCCTGCATCGGAAGGCGGACTCTCAACCACTGCGCCACCAGGGAAGCCCTATTGTTGATTCTTGTGACACCTCCTGTGGGGAAGGAGTTTGGGTCCCATTCTGACCTGAGAGAGAAAGTAGATTGCTGAACTCTTTAAAGACCCTCCAGACTCTCCCTTCCCGAAGGCATCTACTCTCTGTGGACAGGGCGATGGCAGGAGGCCTGACTCCCATTCCTAAAGCAGGATGCTGTGTGCCCTTGGGCAAGGCCCTTAACCTTTCTAAGCCACAGATTTCTCACCTATGAAATGGGCATAGGGTCTCTGCCCTGGCCACTTCAGCAGGTTGTTAGGAGGGTCAACTGGTGGCTTGCAAAGCATTCTCTGAATGAAGGAATGTGTTAATAATTTACTTTGGGGCTCTGTAGTATCACATGGGTTCACCTTCACAGTCTCATTACTTTTAAATTACCTCTCCCTACCCTCTTATGTCCTGTGCCCCTCCTCCCTCACCTTTGACATATGACTATTTCACTATCACATATACATCATTTATGGTTATTATTATAACAACTACCATTGTTCTAATATGCATGAAATATACATGCACTACTAGGCACCTTATGTGCATTTTCTAAATATTCCTAGTGTGTATGTGTGAGTGTGTGAGTGTGTAAGAGAGCAGAGGGAGATGCGTGAGAGTGTTGGGGAGGAGAAGAAGCAGAGCTTGAAGGGTTCCCATTGCTCTGATCTTGTGCTCGTCCCTCTATCTGGGCAGCCTCTGTCCTTTCCTTGGTGTCTTTCAGGGGGTCGATAAAGCTCAGCTTTGGGTTCAAAAGAGACCTGGGTTTGAATCCTGGCTCTGCCAAGGATTAGCTGCGGGACCCTGAGTAAGTGACATAACTGTCAGGTGAGGACATCAATATCACCCTCACAGGGGCTGAGTGTGATGTGGGATCATCTTTGCAAAGTGCCTGGTGCACAAAAAGCATTCAGTGAATACTAATTGCCTCCTTTTGATGTGAAACCTTGTGTATCTTCCCTCCCAGCATGTTTGTTCATTGGTCTTTCAGAGAGAGAAAGAAGAAACTGAAAGTTAAAAAAAAAATTTAGACCTTGTGATGGTTAATTTTATGTGTCAACTTGACTGGGCCACAGTACTCAGATACTTGGCTGTGAAGGTATTTTTTGTTTTGTTTTGGGTATGAGATTAAGATGTAAGTTGGTGGACTTTGAGTAAAGCAGATTGTCCTCCGTAATGTGGGTGGGCCCTGACTAATCAGTTGAAGGCCTGAACAGAACACACTGATCTCCCTCAAGCAAAGAAGCAATCCTGCCAGCAGACAGCCTTCGGATTCAAACTGCAAGTCTTCTCTGTGTCTCCACCTATCAACCTACCCTGCAGATTTTGCATGAGGCAAGTCCTTAAAAGAAGTCTCTTTCTATGTATGTATATATAAAATACACACACACAAATATACATATATGTACACACATATTTTTTAAATAAATTTATTTATTTTATTTATTTATTTTTGGCTGTGTTGGGTCTTTGTTGCTGCATGTGGCTTTCTCTAGTTGTGGTGAGCGGGGGCTACTCTTCGTTGCGGTGCGCAGGCTTCTCATTGTGGTGGCTTCTCTTGTTGTGGAGCACGGGCTGTAGGCTCGCAGGCTTCAGTAGTTGTGGCTCACGGGCTCTAAGCGCAGGCTCAGTAGTTGTGGCGCATGGGCTTAGTTGCTCCGTGGCATGTGGGATCTTCCCGGACCAGGGCTTGAACCTGTGTCCCCTGCATTGGCAGGCAGATTCTTAACCACTGTGCCACCAGGGAAGTCCCTACACACATATTTATACACACACACACACACGCATGCATGCACACACGTATATCCTGGTGGTTCTGTTTCTTGGGAGAACCCTAAAACAGACCCCCAAGTCAAAACTCTGTGTTACGCGATGCCTCTCTTGGAAGCGTCAGCCCTGTAATGGATTTGGGGTAGGTCTGCCCTGGACACCTTGGAAGGCAGGTGAAGTGTGCAGTGCTGGTGCTTCTGAGTTGCTCTGCTGAGCAGTGAGCTCTGGGTCCTGATACTGAGAAGCTGAGCATGAGACAGGGGGCATCATGGGATTTCCCCAATTTGTCTGAGTAATGAAGTGTTGCCCATTGCCTGCATAGCTGACTAGGAATAAGATCTATGTTCCATGCTTTATCCACCATTTGGAGAATGAAAGAAAAAAAGTATTTGGATTATTCATGAATGCTTTCATGAAAGTATGTGCTGTGTTCGTCCACTTCTCTACCCCAAAGCCTTGCTAATTACCAAAAGTTATGTTCTTCCAGTGTTGTATTACAGTTGCTGTGGAAGCTCAGACATTAAGTTTCCAGGCTTCGACATTCTGGAGTTTTCCTTTATAACAGGTTTCTCAACCTCAAGACAATTGATATTTGGGCCCCGATGACTTTTTGCTGTTTGGGGTTGTTCTGCACATTGTAAGATGTTTAGCAGGCCCCCTGGCCTCCACCCAGGTCCTACTTGTCCAGTAGTCGCAGTAGAGCCATTGCTTAAGGCTCATGGTAATTTTAGGGGCTTACAAAAATGTTTTAATTTTAATTTAATTTCAAAATCAGAAGAAAAAAATGAATATAATAATAAAGAATATATACTAATGGATCCAGCCTGGATTATATTTCTCTTCACACCAACTTAGTTTTAAAATATAATTTTTAATGTATTTTTTATGGAGGAAGGGGCTCAGGCCCACAAAGTCTTACTGTATAGCTCTGCCTGTAGCCACTAGATGCCATTAGCATTCCCCTTTCCAACTGTGACAACCAAAAATGTCTCTAGACATTGTCCTGGTTTGGGGGCAGGTAATGCAAAAATTGGCCAGTTGAGAATCACTGCTTTACACTGTACTATACTATGTAAGTACTAAGTACTAGACACTGTAAGAATACTAATTATTCCATCAACAAGCATTCAGAGGGCACCTCCTGGGAGCTGTGTGCTTGCTCTGGGTACTGTAGGAAGAATGGAAGAATAGTATTCTTCCTGCCCTGGAGTTGCTTGGGGAGTGACAAAGGAACCAGGTGAGGTCCGTAAGCGGGCTGGGAAGACGTAGGGACATGTCAGACCCTCGGTTACCAAGGAAGAAGTGAGTAATTGATTACAGTAGTCAGGAAGGATTCTCAGAGATGGGCATCCTGAACTGAGTCTTGGAGGTGGAGTAGAATGAGGGGAAGGTCCTTGGTCTGTGAATAAGCATGGAGGGGTGTAAGGGCAACCCAATGTCTGCCGCTGGGGTCACTGCGAAGTTTTAAGGGCTGGACATAGGCCCCTTTGTACTAAGTAGAATAGGTGGGTATTTAGTTCCCTGGAATCAGGGAAATACTAATTTCTCCTTGAATCTCCTGAAGGATTCATTTCTTCTGTCAGCACCAACAACAACATACGACATGAAATACCACGGGCTCTGACACCATGTCCAGACCCCGTGAAGTCCAATTAGAAAATTAACGTTGATTTCAGATTTATCAGATTCGAGTTTTGACTTTTGTCCAGAGGAGAACAGGGGCACGGTGTTATTACAGGCTTGTATTTCACCTTCTCGAGGAAGGAAAGGAAAGACACACGTCGTTTTGATGGGATCCAGAGCCCAGGTCAGAGAGAGGCACCCTATTTTATAACAGGGCTGCTGTCTAGCAGGAGTCTGGCCCTGGGGATGCTGTTTAGTTTCTGGGCCGTCATGCCAGAGATGTGAAATGGAATGCAGTCCCTGGGCCGACGCCAGCCTCTGCAGGCGAGGGGATCCGCTGGCTGCAAGGCTAAGTGGTCCTGGCACAATGAGAGCTCTCAGACTGGCACTGGGGGCTGGGAGGGAGGGTGCTTCTGGAACTTTCAAATTAGCCCCAGTTTGCACTCTGTCTAGGAGGAGTGGTGCGTGCCTTTCTCAGTGTACTCATAAAGGCAGTCCTGGAAACGTTGGAATTGGGTGCAGTTGGGATGACCTGGAGCACCCCTGCTTCTTTGGGGCTGTGGGATTTTTTTTTTTTTTTTTTGGCTGTGCCCCACAGCTTGTGGGATCTTACTTCCCCAACCAGGGATTGAACCCCGGACCCTGGCAGTGAGAGCTCTGAGCCCTAACCACTGGACCGCCAGGGAACTCCCTCATCCTCTCTCTCAATAACAGAATAGCCTCCTCCCCACACCCTCTTCCCTTCCAGGAGCCACACAACATGGCAGAAGGACAAGGGTCTGGGGGACTGAGTCCTTCCTCGTCACCTGAGAGGGGGTGCTGCACAGGTTCGAACCTCTCTTCTGCCACTCAAGTCCATGGCCTTGGGAAAACTGACTGACCCTGTCGGATGATGGTGGAACCAGGCACTGTTGTATGTGCTCTTTGTATCTTCACCTGTTGGCCACTGCAGCAACCTAGGAGGTGGTGGTGCTGGGCATAGAATGAGCATTTGGGAAACATTCGTTCTTGGCGTTACCATTATTCTGAATTATCATCACTGTGAGCATTAGAGGTACCATGCATACACTGCTGGATCTCGAAGCTGATGAGGCTGATGCCTCAGAGGTGTTCACCAAGTAGGAGTTGGTACTAGTATTTGCTGAGCTGTTCTTAGCTCCTCTTTTATGACTGGGACTGTGGCTGGAGGGATGTGGACACAGAATAGTGGTCATCCTGCAGGACAGGAGTCCAGCCTGCCTGATCCTGTAAGGAAGGAGGGGAGGACCTCGGGGTTCCCATTTTACAGATGTGGAGACTGGGGCTCCTGAGCCGGCCTGTGCCTTGCGCAAGGTCACACGTGAAGTGTGGCAGAATCAGTAGGCTGTAAGACTCAGGGCCACCTGACCCTGTCCCAGGCGGCCTTGGACAGTTTCCTTGGGTTCACAGCTTAGGTCCCTCCTCAAACCTCTTCCCCCGCGGCCCACAAATGTCCTCTGCATTCCCTCCTGGGCCAGTGACTCGCCCGGTCCCCCTCTCGCTGGGTACACCGGCAGCCCTGGCCAGCATTGCTGTAGCCACAGAGGGAACAGAGCCCATGCCTCCGGAACCATCTAAAAACAAGAAAATAATACTTGCAAATGCAGCCCTCAATATCTCTCTGGGCAACAAGATCTGTCTACAAACCTGACAAGTTCAGATTACCAACTTTCCAGGCCTTTTTACCAACCCAATCCAAAAACAATCCTGGTTTTATAACTCAATAAAAAGGACTCAAGAGCTTTCATGCAGAGCAGGAGGGCCGCGCAGGCCCAGGGGCGGCTGGGGGAAGCGATCAGTCTCCCGAATTGGGAGGTGGCGGGGAGACTGCCAGGCAGGGGGCGGGCAATCTTCAGGCCCAGAGTCCTTGTCTGGGATGAAAACCAGCCAGAAACGTCTGCTTCCACGTCCTTGATGGGATTTATCCTCAAGAGAGGTGACAGGCGACAGGCCCGAAAGGCAGCAGGACGGATCACTCTTTTCTCTGACAGATGCGGAACGCGAGGTGCAGGGCACGCGCAGGTTCCCCTGAGGAGATGTGGCCAGGTGAGGGTGGGCGGTTAGTCTTTGCTGGGCTGGCAAATCTGCTCCCTGGCGGAGGGCTGCCTCCGCCTGGAGTGGGCGCCCTGTTCCCGTTAGTGCGCAGGCGCCCCGTGGGTGCGCACTTGGCCTCAGCTGCCTGGGCCGCCAGTTTTCTGCAGGGTTTCTGTGGAGTCCCCCGGCGGGGAACCAGGACAGCTCAGAGCACGTTTTGTTCTGTCCTTGCGTGCTTTTTCCCTGCAGTCAGATGGTTCCGGGTGGGTTATGGGCGTGGCCAAATCTCAGACGGTAAGGATTTAGCCTCAGTTTCCTCCGGGCATGGGGGGAAATGAAGCTCTCCCTTGCAGGGTTAGCTAAGGTTTAGATGAGGTGGTGAGGCCAGGGGCTGGGGAAGAGGTCCCGTCCTACACAGGTAGTGGCTGTGGAAATTGGATCAATGATATTGACTGGGGGATTAGAATCAACAATGTTTATATTCTTTGACCCAGTAATTCCACTTGTGGAATTGATCCTGGGGAGTAATTTGAACAAAGGGCAAAGATGTATGGAGGAGGAGGTTCAGGACCACCCTGTGTGGTGTAGGAATGAAAACTGACAAATACCCAGCCCTTGATAGAGCACGGGTTCAACAAAGAAGGTGCCCTGCACCCGGCTCCCCTGCCCCAAACATGCTACAGTCATTGAAGAAAATCAGGTAGATGTACATTCAGTGACCAGGAGTGAAACCTAAGTTAACACACACCCACACACACACATGCATGCACAGCATATTATGGAACACTATGAAGGGTATTGTTTGATTTTTGTATTGATTTATATATTTTCTTAATATACATGGATAAATCTGGAAGCACATACCAACCGAATTGTTAACAGTGTTTATCCCTTTGGGATAAGTGTATGGGGACTGTTTACAATCTACTGAATCCATTTTATAGTGTATGATTTTAAAAAAATGTAGCCTGCATTAATTTTATAAACAGAACAGAAAATACTCCAGTTTGGTTTTAAAAAAATTCTGAAAGAACACAGGAAAAGCATGAGAGCAGTGGCCAGCACAGAGTAGCTGCTTTAGTACACGAAGCTCTGTTCACGGGGCCTCTTGACCTCCTTAGTCACAAGGAGCAACTTTGAAATTTATGTGACCATTTGTCCCCTACTGAAAGCCCACAGGTCCAGCTCAGCCATATTTGGATAAATTACAATGGAAATATACAGGCAAAAGTAAGTCTCATTGAAAGAAAAAAAGAAAAGAAAAAAACCTGACTATACATGTATATAAAATCCGTATTACAACATGCTAGACTGGAAACTATAAATTGGAAACATGTGAGGTCGCCCTATATTGGCCTATGGATCGCATTTTTAATACATCATCTTGGAATTGAGCCATCTTCATAAAGCACCTGAGGATGGGAAGATGAGCACCAGCCTTAGGGTGCTGGGTGAGAGACAGGCTGCTGCCTGCTGCCCTTGGGCACATTCGTGGCCTCTTACTTCAATGAAAAGAAGTTGTACCCGGCACCCCTGCCCACCTTCCAATCGCACAAGGCAAATGCCAAACAGATGGCCTCAAAGGATGGAAATATGAAATAAAAGGCACATTTAGGATTTATAGAGCTGAAAACCAAAAACCAGTGGAAATTAGAACTCTGATGAGCGCAAAGCTTGCCGTTAATTCATTTTTTTTCCCACCATAGCACTTGCAAATTGGCTTCCAGATGTTCAGTCAGCAGGAGATAGAAGAGTGATGTAGCCTAGCATGATAAAGTGACGGGTCTGAGCCAGGCAGACAAAGTCTTCAGGATCTAACAGAAAACTACCTGTGCAACCTCGATCCCACTCCCCTACACTCTTATTCCCCACTCCCTAGCATACCCATCCCTGATCCCCCACTCCTTAACATACCCATCCCTGATCCCCCACTCCCTAGCATACCCATCCCTGATCCCCCACTCCCTAGCATACTCATCCCTGATGCCCCACTCCCTAGCATACCCATCCTTGATCCTCCACTCTCTAGCATACCCATCCTTGATCCCCCACTCCCTAGCATACCCATCCTTGATGCCCCACTCTCTAGCATACCCATCCTTGATCCCCTACTCCCTAGCATACCCATCCCTGATCCCCCACTCCCTAGCATACCCATCCTTGATCCCCCACTCCCTAGCATACCCATCCTTGATCCCCCACTCCCTAGCATACCCATCCTTGATCCCCCACTCTCTAGCATACCCTTCCTTGATCCCCCACTCCCTAGCATACCCATCCTTGATGCCCCACTCTCTAGCATACCCATCCTTGATTCCCCCACTCCCTAGCATACCCATCCTTGATCCCCACTCCCTAGCATACCCATCCCTGATCCCCCACTCCTTAGCATACCCATCCTTGATCCCCACTCCCTAGCTTACCCATCCTTGATCCCCCACTCTGTAGCATACCCTTCCTTGATGCCCCACTCATACCCATCCTTGATCTCCCACTCCCTAGCATACACTTCCTTGATCCCCCACTCCCTAGCATACCCATCCTTGATGCCCCACTCTCTAGCATACCCATCCTTGATCCCCCACTCCTTAGCATACCCATCCTTGATCCCCACTCCCTAGCATACCCATCCTTGATCCCCCACTCCCTAGCATACCCTTCCTTGATGCCCCATTCCCTAGCATACCCATCCTTGATCCCCCACTCCCTAGCATACCATCCTTGATCCCCACTCCCTAGCATACCCATCCTTGATCCCCCACTCCCTAGCATACCCTTCCTTGATGCCCCACTCCCTAGCAAACCCATCCTTGATCCCCCACTCCTAGTGTACCATCCTTGATCCCCACACACTAGCATACCATCCTTTATTCTCCTCCCTTCTCTAAACTATCTAACAGTCCCATCCATGTTAGCCCAACATTTAAGACCCTGCATGATGCTGAGTTATACATAGGCCTCTGTCTGAATCTGTCATGCCTTCATTTTGTTTTTCCCTTATCTAGAATGCTCTCATAGGCTCTGCAAACCCCTGGGAACCTTGTGGACTCAGGAAAATGTTACCTCCTCCTGTGGGCAGTCCTCAGCCCAGGAGAGACCTCTGTTCTGGCACTTCTTGCACCTTATTGCCTTTCCTGTTCAGGCCTATCTCCCCAGACAGGAGCTTCTTCTTCAAGGCAGGGACTTTAGTCATTTTAGTTCTGGAAGAGAGGGTAGTGGTTTTCAGTGATGAGGATTCCCACAGGCTTTACCTTCCCACCTATCACATAGTGTACACTTTATTCAATGAATGAATGAGTGAAATGGTGTCTCTCCCAGATACCCCCTATCCTCCTCACCCCACCAGAGAACATCGGGAAATTTTGGTAGCAGAAAGAAAGCAATCCCTGGAGGGAGCAGATCGCCATTTATCTAGATCTACTGTCTGCCTTCCCTCTAGGAACTTAATAGATGTTAATCTCATTTAATTCTCCCATATCTACTTTACAGATGCAGAAACAGATACTCAGAGGGAAGAAGTGCTTTGCCTAAGGTCACCTTTGTCATAGCTCAGGAACCTGGGGTTGGGGACAGAGGTGAGATTGAGACCCTGGGCTTGGCGTGTGGAGGGCGGTCAGCACATTGGAAAAGCCTGCTGACCGCAGGAGTAAATGTTAATTTTAAGTTCATTATTGTCTTTGTGAGCAAATGTCTGCTTATCTTCCAAGACTAGAATTCCGGGAATCTGTGATCTTGATTCGATTTCCCTCTTAATAGGCTGATAATAGCACAATGATATTTTGTCCTCATAAACACCCAGTTAAGCAGATATTATTATTATTTCATTTCAGATGAAGAAAACTGAAGCTTAGAGGAGTTATCAGGTTCCCCAGTAATTTTAGGTGGTTGAGTCAGGCTTTGAAACTGAGGGTCTGACTCCCAGCCTGTATGCTTCCAGCTGTCCCACACGGCTTTTATTTTCCTCTTCAAGTTTGGTGACCCCAGCCAGGGCCAAATGTGGAAATCCCAGCTTGGTCTGGCAGGTCCCATGATCCCTTGGAACTGGAGTCAGGGTAAAGGCAGGTTCAAATTCCCCACCAGGGCACTGCGCCTTTCAGAGTTCATTCAGTCCATCTGGAAACATGCACCTACTATGTGCCAGGTCCTGTGCTCAGCACTGGGGAAATGTCCTTGTCCTGGGACCCACGGAGCTTGCAGACAATGAATGACTGAACAAATGCATGAGCAAGATCGTTGCAAGTAGCAGTAAGTGCTTTGAAGGCACTTCATCCCAAGCCACCCAAGTGATGACTTGATGAATAGTATAGTCACCCTGCATGCCAAGCAACACTAGGGTGCTGCCTTCCAAAGACAAGGGCACATACTGTGTCCGAGACCAAGGGCATAGCCACACTGATTCAAAGCCCATCTTTGTGGGCCTCTCTCCTGCAACTTCAGTTGGGGTGCATCCAGGAAAACAAGTCACAGTAGGCATTCCGGGGAAGGGGATTAACATGGGAATGGGCTTCACAGGTGGTGGAGGACTGAAAGAGCAGAAAAAGACCCTTGAGCTGAGCCAGAGGTCAATGCGGGAAGCAGCTGCCACCCACAGTGGGGAGGGTGGGGGGCGGGAACAAGAGGACTGGGGTTGAGGAGCTTGGAGGGGGGGCTTGTGGAGTTGGGGATCAGACCCCTGAGACGGGGAAAGAAATGAGGCTGCAACTGAGGGCAGAGTCGGGTTGAAGGGTGATATTGCCGGGTGATACCACTAGGAACAACAGGCAGACAGGAAAGAGGCTGTGCCTCTAGCTTCCTCCTGCCACCCAGTCTCCTGCTAGCGCCCCGCTTGGCAGAGTCCCCTGGGACAGGCTGCCTGATGGATCTGAGGAATGACATTTGCACATCCCCAGCCCCGCATCCCTGAACACATGTAGACGAGTGATGTAAAGCTGAGAGAAAATAACTGATGCTGTTACTTACTAATGCTCTGACCTCTGGAAGTTAAACCCGACCTGTGAAACAGGCTGGTACTGCTCCTATGGTTGCTATGGTGATTACTAGAGATACTGATGCAAACTGCCTGGCACCTGTAGGCACTCACTGACTGGTAGTTAGTGTTCTTTTTTTTTTTTTTTTTAAATTGAAAAGGACCCAAGTAAAGTTCCACACTATAGGATTGTATAGCTGTGAAAGGGCAATAAATCCCTCCCACCTCCAACTCCCACTTTCTAAACAACTTCCCTGCTTTTATACTTCTCAATAACACTTACCACTGGCCAAATTGCAGCATAATTTACTCTTCAAAAATCCTTCTTTATTTATTGTCCTTCTCTTCCCACTAGAATGTGAGCTACAGAAGGGCAGAAATTTTCATTTTTGTTCTCCCAGGACCAAGAGCAGGGCCCAACGTTTAGCTGTGCTTAATAGCTATTTTTTGAAGGAATGAAACAGCGGAACTTCTGATGAAAATTAATTCAGTGTTTTCCTTGCTTCTTTCCCTCCCTTCCTCCTTCTTTCTTTCCTAGAATACTTGTTGATGGCTGTTATATTCCAGGTGTCATTTAAAGCACCGGAAGTTGTAGGCACTTTAACTTTTAATTACCAGTCACCTCATTGCTTGTCAGCCCCTTGGCCTCCAGGCTGAGTCAGATTCTCTCATTGCAATCGGACCATCTGTGTTCAGGTCCTGGTCCCACCACAAACGGCTGTGTGCTCTTGGATCATTCATTCATTCATTCATTCATCCAGCAAATATTGGGTTTGGTTATGTGTCCAGTGCTTTGTCCAGGACTGGGGATAAATTGATCTATGCCTTCATTTTTTTTTACAACCAATTAACTTAATATCGGCTGTGTAACTTACATCTCTGAGCCTAAGGTTACTCATCTGTGAAATGGGCACAGTAATACGAGCTGTCAAGTTTGTTGTGTAGAAAGGTACTTAGACAAGGACAAGCACATGCCTCCTGCCAAGAGCAGTGACCGGGCTGTGGGCTGTGGGTTTCTGCAGCATGAGGTGGGGTGTAATTAAGTAATCATCTAACAGACCTTAATCTAGGCACTGACAATATATTCTTCCAAGTGTTTTTCCAATATTCACTCATTCGACCCCCATCACAGTCCTGGGAAGTAGAGGTACTGTCGTTATGCCCATTTTACAGATGAGAAAACTGAGGAAAAGTGAGGCCATGTAACTTGACCAAGGTCATGCCACCAGTAGAGGGCAGAGCCAGGATTCCAATCCAGGCTATTAACCATGATGATATGCTATGAGAAGCAACAAGGCCCAGCATTTCTGTGTGGCAGGATTGGGGGAACAGTGGGGCTGGAAGTGTGGTGGACGTGGGCTGGAAAGGTATTTTGCAGGGGTTTGGACCTTTCTTTGCATCACATGTACATAAGACTTTTAAAACGTCCATATCAAAGAGTGGAGGGGCTTGGAAGGGAAGCCCTTGTGCCTCTTGCCCCCTACGTCCCCTCAGGTCTAAGTGGGAGTGGAGGGTCTGGAGGGAGGGTGGCTGGGGGAGGGAAGGCCCTGACTAGAAGGAAAGGCTTGGGGGATAAGAGCCCCATGGGGGGGTCCCACTGCTCCTCTAGGCAGGGGGTCTGTATACCAGCAGCACCAGCCTTACCTGGGAGCTTGGAAGAATGCAGAACCCCCCCGGACCCACTGCCCTAGACCCTGACTTTCATACAGTCCCAAGGCTTGGTGTGCACCTTGGGGCTGGTGCAGGGCTGCCCTGGTGGGAGTGCGATGGTCCCAGAGCGTGAGCACCAGTTGGGGGGTTAGGAGGAGGGAGTTCTAAAGTCTAGTCCTGGAAAAGAAGGTCTCAGCTGGAGAGATCTTTCTTGGCTACATTCTTTAAGGCCCAGCCCTCTTTAATTTCCTTCTTTTCTTCCGGTGCGCACGCACACCAAAAGCCCTCTGAGGACTGGGAAGTGGGATGCTTGATTCAGTGTGAACTCTCCAGCTTTCCATACAGTGTGGACTGTGGTGAAATCCTTGACTTTAAATGCAAAATTTCCTCTCTGAGTTTGGTCTGCCCTAGGCAGGGGCCCTGGGGATTGGCTGACCCAGGAATTTGGCTATAGTTAGAAGGAAATGCTGGTAAAACACATCTGATCTGGGGTTGCTTGAGATGGAAACACAGGGTAAAAATAGAAAAAAGAAGTGACAAGGCTTAGCTGCAGGTAAGCCATCACAAACCCGCATTCCCAATTAGGCCCTGCCACTTCTTGCTGTGTGATCTGGGGCAGGTGACCTAACCTCTCTGAGCCTCAATTTTTATAATCTGCAAAACGGGGAGAGTAATATCTTGTCAAGTTTTGGCTCACCTCTCTCTCCACACACAGAATTTTACCTCCTGGAAAGCAGAGATTATATCTTTCTTGAATTTCTCTTTTGTTTCCCTTACCACCTATATTCAGACTCAGTTTCAGGTAATATCTATTATGTCAGTTTAATTCCTTTTATCTCGCTGACACTGGTGGAAATCCTATTGAGGGGTGGGCCCTGGTTCAGTGCTAGGAGGATGGAGGAGAGAGGAAGTGGGCCCTGGCCCCAGGGAAGAAGCCGGTAGGTAGAGACCAGCCTGGGAGGTCGTCATTTCAAAACAATGATAGAGGGACATCTCTGGTGGCGCAGTGGTTAAGAATCTGCCTGCCAATGCAGGGGACATGGGTTCGATCCCTAGTCCAGGAAGATCCCACATGCAGCAGAGCAACTAAGCCCGTGCATCACAACTGCTGAGCCTGCGCTCTAGAACCTGCGAGCCACAACTACTGAGCCCATGTGCCACAACTACTGGAGCCCACAATCTCTAGAGCCTGTGCTCTACAATAAGAGAAGCCACCACAATGAGAAACCTGCACACTGCAACAAAGAGGAGACCCGCTTGCTGCAACTAGAGAAAGCCTGCGTGCAGCAGTGAAGACCCAATGCAGCCAAAAAAACAAAACAAAAACAAAAACAATGATAGAGGGAAGGTTAAAGCTATGCGGCTGCTTTGAGATCCCAGAGCAAGATCCAGGAGGCCTTCCTGGAGGAGGTGACCCTTGCAGGATGAGTCGGAGTTAGGCAGGGGAGGAGAGACCAGTGCTGTTGTTGAGGATGATGATAGTTGCTGACAAGAGAGCTAGCATTTAGGGAATCTATACTGTCCACCCGGCGCCTGTGTTAGCGCTTCACATGGGTTGTCTTATGTAATCTGCACAACAACCTGATGAAGTAGGCACTATTTTATGCCCATTTATAGATGAAGGAACTGAGGCACAGAGAGGGTAGGTAACTTGCCCAGGATCACACAGCTCATTAAAATAACCACAGGTATTTTACATTTAAAAGTATTTACTGTATGGTTTTTGTACACCATTTAGAGGGTTAACTATTTTTCAATTCTTACATCATTTCATATCTTTCACCAGTCCCATGAAGTAGGGACTGGTCATTTGGTTCATGTTTATTATTCTTATTTTGCAAATTTAGAAAACGAGGCTGAAAGGCCAGTCCTTGTCCACTGTCACACAGCCAGTGAGCAGGGAAGCAAGGATTAGAACCCAGGGTCTGAGGCCTGGAGCCCGTGGCATTCATCACCTACTATACGTGTGTGAACATCCGGCTCTGTGTTGGACATTTTCCCTGGAGGGAAATACAGTACAGTAAGTCCCCTACATATGAACCTTCAAGTTGTGAACTTTCAAAGATGCGAACGTGCGTGCCATCAACGTCAGACGTGAGTGACATTGCAGCTTGCCCTCCGTCTCCTATTGCTGACGACCCTTCAGCTCTACCATCTCCCACCTCCTCTCCCTCCTCCAGTCAGTAACTCTTCTTGCCTGTTCGCTCGATGCCAGCCCCTGTGTGCCAGCTGTTGTGCTGTACTACTGTACCATTCAAGGTACTGTCCTGTAAGATTAAAACTGTTTTCTTTATTTTTGTGTTTGTTTTGTGTTTGTTTTGTATTTGTTTTGTGTTTTTAATGTATTATTTGTGTGAAGAGTCTTATAAACCTATTACAGTACAGTACTGTAGAGCCGATTGTGTTAGTTGGGTACTTAGGCTAACTTTGTTGGACTTACAAGCAAATAGGAACGCGCTCTGGGAACAGAACTCGTTCTTGTGTGCGGGAATCACTGTACTTACAGGCACAGGGCAGGTGCTCACCCGTTTCAGAACAATTTATGAAGCACCCACTGTGTGCGGAAGCCAAGAGCAGTGTCCCTCCACCCCCACCTCACTGCCCCCAGCGACAGAGGATTTCCTAGCCTCTTCCTTCGTGCTGGGGGCCCTTCTCACACCCTTCCCGCTCTCCTGTTGTTCTCAGCTGTCGGTGCAGTCATCTGAGCGCTCCCGAGGGGGAGCGTTGGAGGGCTTCACGAGCCACATGCTGAACAGATGCTTCTGGATGTCTGGAGAAACCAAGTGAGGGGTGCGCTCGGGTAATGAAGCTGAAAGCGCTCGGAGTCAACGGCCTTTGGGGCTTGATTAGCAGAGACTCACACTTTACTGCAGAATTGGCAAATAAAAAGGTGCTTGGAATGAATGCAGGATGAATTTATAAAACGTTGGAACAGTCAGTCAGGAAAAGCCAGCCTTTCCTCGGCCTGGCAGGGACCCAGACAGAGCCCCGGGAAGCTTGGTTACCCCTCATGGGGTCTGCTGTGGGAGAGAAGAAAGATTCTAGGGATGGAGGTTCCAGTATTGGCCCCAGCAACTCTTTCCTGTGATCCTTTGTCCACATTTCCAAAGCTCTCTGAGCCTCAGCTTTCTCATCTGTAAAAGGGGCAGATGTCTCCTACCTCAAAACATCCTGGGAGGATTAAATGAAATACTGTACATAAAGCACATGCCATAGTCAGCTTTTGAGCTCTCCATTCGCTGTTTTTTGCTGGCCTGCATCTCTCCCATGCCCCCAGCACCCTCCAGATCCATTCCTTCTTGCTCTGTGCCTGGGGAGCTCACCCCTGTGGACTTCATTTCCCAGATTCCCTTGCTCTGTGGCATCAGCCAGTGGGAGGACCAGTAGGAGCTCAGAGGGTGGCAGCAGAGAGAGGTCAGGGTACTTGTTCCCCAGTCCCTCCTTGCTTCACGGCTGGTACCCAAGGGGTGAGTCCCTCTAGAACTATTCCCACCGGGCAGCCCCTCCGCCAGGCTCTAGCTCTCACCCAGATCCAGGAACACAGTTTTCTCCACATCTGTCCTGCTTCAGTCCTAAAGAGTAGTAATGCATCTTCTTTTGCTGGTCTTCTCGCTTTGCCCACATTCTATGACTAGTCCCTTTATGACCTTCTCCCCAGATTCCAGCTGTGGAGTGAGCTGCCTGTTTCCTGCCAGGCCTCTCGATATGCTGTGGTCGATAATGTCAGTTTTTCTTTCCCTTCCAGTTCCAACTCTGCCACCAACAGCCCATGTGTGATCTGAGACAAGTCTCTTCTGTTAATTCTGCTCTCCTCAAGTGTCCACAGAGGGGGGGAGTTTTTGCCCTCCCCGCTGCAGGATTAACCAGTGAGAGGTAAATAGTCTGGCCATCCGCCATCCCCTGACTCAGTTTTTTCTTTAAGAGGAGGAGTAACTTAGCTGACGGTGACTTTGGGATGGGGAAAAAAGGGCTCAACCCAGCCCCTCCTTTGGGGAGGAAAGAGGCCTGCGGTTGTGTGGTTGAATTTAACTCCATGCAGGAAGTCTTAGGGACTTGGATTTGGCCACAGATCTAAGCCTCACTCTTCAATCAGTTCTTCCAATAAACCTGATGTTGCAATTTACGTTTCCATGATTCTTGCGCCTACTTCTTCCTGCTTCCAAATTCAGGAGGGCGGTGGACATAGGCCCCCTCAGTCCCCAGCACCTCTCTGAGACGAGTCTCTTCCTCTACAAATACCAAATACTCACCAAGCTCAGCTGGAACGCGCTTCAAGTCTGTGAATATTGGAACCCATAGGATTCAGTGCTTGGAATGTGGGAGGGGCACTGACTGTTCTACCGTCCAGACAAGCTCTCAAGCCTGGTGACCAGATCTGTTCATCTTGAGACGAATGGGTGCCCACCCCCAGCTCCTAGCCCAGTGATCCTTATATAGTAGGTGCTTGATAAACACTTGCTGAGGAATTGGTCCCCGTGACAGTTCAGGTCCTGCAGAAAGCAGTTGCTGTGGGGGCGTTAGGAGTGATAGAGGCTTATGCAGATAATGTCTGTAAAAAAGACGCAGGGAGGGCTTCCCTGGTGGCGCAGTGGTTGAGAATCTGCCTGCCAATGCAGGGGACACGGGTTCGAGCCCTGGTCTGGGAAGATCCCACATGCCGCGGAGCAACTGGGCCCACGAGCCACACAATTACTGAGCCTGCGCGTCTGGAGCCTGTGCTCCGCAACAAGAGAGACCGCGATAGAGGCCCGCGCACCATGATGAAGAGTGGCCCCCGCTTGCCACAACTCGAGAAAGCCCACGCACAGAAACGAAGACCCAACACAGCCATAAATAAATAAATATTAACAAAAAAAACAAAAGACGTAGGGAGAGGAAGCAGGCATGGCAGGGGGAGACTCAGACCCCTGTGAACGGCCGACAGTCTTGGCCAGCCCAGTGCGGAGCTCCAGAACAAATACTGCACGTTAAGGTGTCCTGTGCTGGGCACGAGTGGCCAGTTTTGGGCTGGGGACGGGCCCGGAAATGCCTGGAGGAGCTGGATGGTACCCACAGCTGAAGGTTGTCAATTAACCTCTGTTCTTGCAGCTGAAGTGCAAATTCCTTCTTGAAGAGAGACCTGAAAGGCACATCTCCATGACCTCCAGTCACTGGGCAATCTGCTTAATGACAGCCGAAGGAGACATGTGGGTCACAGGCCTTGTGGTGACCCCAATCCACCAGGCATGATCAGCCATCAAAGCAGGCAGGGCGCTCAGAGATTCAGTCATTCATTCATTCAACAAGCATCTAGGGGAAGCCCACTAGATTTCCTGCTCTAGGCTCCGGGAAAATAGCATCAAACAAGATAGTCTCTGCCCGGATCTGCTAGGACATGGGTGGGAAACTTTAAAGGGTCAGATGGTAAATGTTTTGGGTCTATGACAACTGCTCAACTCTGCAGCTACAGGGCTAAGGCAGGCATGGACGATATGTGAGTGAATGGGTGAGGCTCTGTTCCAGTAAGACTTTACAAAACTGTCTGTATTTGGCCTGAAGGCTGTAGTTCTCTGACCCCTGATCTGGGATAACATCTGTCTGTTTACTGATGAGAAGACTGGGGCCCAGAGAGGGCAGGGACTAGGCTAAGATCACACAGCAGGCAGTGGGGGAGCCAGGGCAAGAAGTTCGGAGGCTTGACTCCCATCCCAGTGCTGGTTTTGATACGTTTGTTTTCAGTGTGCTTCTGGCGGGGAGGCATCATTCCGCCATCAACAGAGGAGGACACTCTGGCTGGAGTGGGACTTACACTGACAGCAAATCAAATCCTGATCTGCTGCTTCTAGTTGTCCCACGTGGATCACCCTTCCTCAGTCTCCTCATCTGTAAAATGGGTAGACCCACAGTACCTCCCCCTAGGCATGATGAGGATTAATTGAGTTAATACTTCTGAAGAACCCCAGTACACGTAAGAAGCATTCTGTTACTGTTTATTGAATAAATACATGGTAACCTTGGCTGGAGGAGAGACCAGACCCAGACCCAGAAAGTCACTCTCGTAGAGTTTGGGTACCCGTCATACAAGGGCAAGTCAACACTGTCACCACACAGCACAGGGGTCAGAGGGATTCCATGTTCTTCTTGATGGACAGAGAAGTCAGCATGGGGTCCCTGCCCCAAGGTCCTCGGCTAGGGCAGAGAGGACTGGAGAATGGAGTCCCCTTCCTGTCCAGCCTCAGAGTCAAGAGACACTGGAGTCTTGCTTTGACTGTGTACGTGCTAGGAATGGGGTAAAGTGGGGAGTGCCAGTCACCGGGCTCAGCACTACCCAGCATCCTGTGTGGCGACAGCAGGACATGCAGTCGTGGCCCCAGCTTTGTGCGTTATCCTCGTCTGGATCAAGTGCAGTCTGAACCAGAGCTGTGGAGCTGAACGGGACTTGTTTACCATGATCCCTGCGGGAGCCACAGCTGCAAAGTGCCTGCTCTATTGTTTGACAATTTAAAAGTAAATTTAAATAAAATGAAATTAAAATTTTATTTTATTTTTTAATTGAAGTATGGTTGATTTACAATGTTGTGTTCATTTCTGCTGTACAGCAAAGTGATTCAGTTACACACACACATATATATATAGATAGATAGATAGATAGATAGATAGATAGATAATACAGTCTTTTTTTATATTCTTTTCCATTATGGTTGATCATAGGATACTGAATATAGTTCTTTGTGCTATACAGTAGGAAAAACTGAAATTTTAAATCCACAGTTAATTAATATTTTTTCTTAGCTCAATCTTTCTTTTTTAAAAAATTTATTTATTTTTGGCTGCATTGGGTCTTCGTTGCTGCGTGTGGGCTTTCTCTAGTTGCAGTGAGCGGGGGCTACTCTTTGTTGCAGTGCGCGGGCTTCTCATTGCGGTGGCTTCTCTTGCTGCGGAGCACAGGCTCTAGGCATGTGGACTTCAGTAGCTGTGGTGCGCAGGCTCAGTAGTTGTGGCGCACGGGCTTAGTTGCTCCTCAGCAATGTGAGATCTTCCCGGACCAAGGCTCAAACCACCCATGTCCCCTGCATTGGCAGGCGGATTCTTAACCATTGCGCCACTAGGGAAGCCCTCGATCCCCTTTTTACTTGAATAAATTTCCTTACAGAGGAAACTATATATAGAAACAGAAAACCGTACCCCCTGAAATAAACAGAAAGTTATCTTAAAAGTAAAAAAAATGAAGAGCAAGGTTTATCATCCTAGCTGTATGCTTTTGTCTTTTGTCTGCTGAAGGATGTGACCCCCATATACGCTTTCTCCCAGTTGGAAAACAGAGATGAATAGGTGTTGGGGAGGCGTTAAAAACATCAGCACCAAGCTGAGCCTTTCTTGTCCTAGACAACATCAGCAAGACTGGAAAAGAATTGTAAAGGGAATAACTTTCCCACTGTGTGATGCTCTGTTCTTCAAGGTGGTGTCGGGTCCCCCATGGCTGGCACTTTCCCACCTCGGGGTAACTCTGCTCTGGACGGACAGAGGTAGCTGCGTACCTTGGGCATTTCTTTTGCAAAGTGGAGCTTTACATGAGACCAGAGACTCATCTGTGGCAACGCCTAGCTTCAACTCTGGAGTGATCCACAAACACATAGGTACGGCCCGGGGCCGTCTCCCTGAGCCTTAGTTTTCTCCCCTGGACACACCTGAGGTCACTCCAGCTCTGACCTGAGCATCCAGTGGGGGCCTCCATAGCTTAGTGGCAGCAGCCCAGGTTTTAGTACCAAAGACACGTAGGTTTGACCCCTGCTGTTTCTTATTGGCCTTGGTTAAGTCACCCACACCCTTTGAGCCTCATTTCTTTGAATGGAGATAAGACTGCCTTCCTCAGGAGATCTGTGTAAGACTTAATGAGATAGGGCTTCCCTGGTGGTGCAGTGGTTAAGAATCCTCCTGCCAAGGCAGGGGGCACAGGTTCGAGCCCTGGTCCAGGAAGAACCCACATGCCGCAGAGCAACTAAGCCCATGCGCCCGCCACAACTGCTGAGCCTGCTCTCTAGAGCCTGCAGGCCACAACTGCTGAGCCTGTGTGCCACAACTACCGAAGCCCAAGCGCCTAGAGCCCATGCTCCGTAACAAGAGAAGCCCGTGCACAGCAACGAAGAGAAGCCCCCGCTCGCCGCAACTAAAGAAAGCCCACACGCAGCAACAAAGACCCAATGTAGCCAAAAATAAATAAATAAATAATAATTTAAAAAAGAATTAATGAGATAAATTATTCTGACCACTTAGCTCACAGCAGACTACTAATGAACACGTGTTGAATGAATGCACATGTGAGCATGGTTGCCCCCAGGGTCTCCGGCACCCGATCCTTCTGGGTGGTGACCCCATCACACAGATGAGGAAGCTGAGACCACAGAGTGAGCGTGCTTCACCCAGGGTCACTCCAAGAGTGGGAGCCAGAGTCGAGACTCTCCCAGGTCTGGGCCTCCAGCTTTTCCCATGATGCCCCACTGCTTCCCAGATTCCAGTTTGCTGTCCTCAGGTCTGGTTTTTATGGCCCAGGTTTCAGATTTTCATTTTGGAGACTCTGGGAAAGGCTTTGTCTTTCCACTGACTTGGGAGCTATAATTACTGTATTAACCGGAGAAGACCTTGGGGTTTTACTGGGACACATAAAAAGCAGAGGCAGGCCTTGGCAGGGAAGCCTGGGGACAAATAAAATGCCCCTTTCACTTGACGCTAACCAAGCTCTTGGTTCAGGCACCTAAGTGGGGAAGGAACATTGATCCCGAGGGTCTGAAGTTACGGCTTGCGCTCACAGTGAATTGGGCACCTGGGGAGGCATAAAGAGCCTTAAACACATCGCTTGCCTCAGCCCGAAAGGGGTACTCTAGCTCCCCACCATTCCTGCCTGGAGGTCAGAAGTACCGGGACCCAAGGCTGGTACTTACTCGCCTTGTGCAAGGAAAGTGCATGAATGTTCAGCTTATCAAAGGAAATGGTCCAGTCCCCCAGTTTCTTAGCCTGGACCTGGATGAACCCTTGGGGAAAGGGCTGAGCATGGGGGCAGAGGAAACCAAAATTTAATGAGCACCTACTCTGTGCTAGGTACTGTACACGCGTAATCATACCCTTCTGTGCAGTCAAGGAAACGGAGGCTCAGCTAGGATCAGCTCCTTGCCCCAGATCACACAGCTAGGAAGGGAGTGGGTGCTGGGAAATGTTTGGGGAGCCATGTGCATCTCAGCCCCTTCCCCCAGTAGGGTCCCATTATCACGGGGAGGTGGCTTTTCCTGATTTCACTGGAGGGGTTTAGGAAATGTGGATTCTGCAGCAGGACTTGGGGATGGCTCTGTGATGAACCTTATTACATTGTTTATACCTGATCAAGGTGTGAAGGGGAAAGAAAGGTAACTCCTCCCACCCCACCCCCCACCCCCAGCACACACACTCCCAGTTTAAACTGGTTTTGTTGCTAATTGTGAAACTAACCCTGTTTGGGCATCTCATTTAACTGCTTAATGGAAATATCTGGAGTCTCTGAAGTGATGGGAAGAGGGAAAGGGAAGAAAGATTACGCTGGAATTTTCATGAGGGAAAGGGTTCTTCAGATCCATTCATCACCCATCTATCTACCCATCATCCATCCATCCATCATCCATTCAAACAGCCGTTCATCTGTCCCTCCATCCACCCATCCATCCACCCTCTAGCCATCTATCTATCCATCCAACCTCCACCCATACCAGGGCAGGCTGGAGTGGGACCTTTCACCACTGGATTCTGGAAGCCCTGGGAACGCTTCCAGGCTCTGCCTGTGATACTGGGCAAACAATATCCCGAACCTCTGTTTTACACCTGCAAAGCAGAGCTGATAATACGAGAGTGTTAAAGTGACATTCATGTGACAAAGCTCATTAAGTGCCCGGTGTGGTTCTTGCTGCATAGTTGACACTCAGTAAATATTGGTTTCCATCATCTTGCTTGTTAAGAACATGCAATTCATTCATTCTTTCCTTCATTCACTCTTGCCCAGCCTTGTGCTAGCCACCCCTCCCCACCCCGGGGGATACAGCAGTGAACAAGAACAGCAGGGCTCTGCCTTCACGGAGTTTACAATCTAGTTGTTGAACAAAAACTGTGCATGCCTAAGATAACAGACAGGTCTTCCTTAGCCAGCCTGTATATGTGTTTTGCTTGGCCAGCAATATGTTGACTTTTTTTAAAAAATAGACTTTATTTTTAGAGCAGTTTTAGGTTCACAGCTAAATTGAGCAGAAGGTACAGAGATTTCCCATATACCTCCTTCCCCCCCACCCCCCCCAGTCTCCTCCAGTATCAACATCCCTCACTTGATGGTACATGTGTTGTAACCAACGAACCTATAAGGACATGTCATTACCACTCAAAGTCAATAGTTTACATTAGGGTTCACCCTTGATGTTGTACTTTCTATGGGTTTGCACAAATGTCTAATGACATGTATCCATTGTTATGGTATCATACAGAGTAGTTTCACTGCCCTAAAAGTCCTCTGTGCTCTGCCTGTTTAGCCCTCTCCCTTCCCTGCATCTCTGGAAACCACTGATCCTTTTACTGTCTGCATAGTTTTGCCTTTTTCAGAATTCATATAGTTGGTGTTATACATATGTAGCCTTTTAGATTGGTCTCTTTCATTTAGTAGTATGCATTTAAGGTTCCTCCATGTCTTTTCGTGACTTGATAGCTCATTGCTTTTTAGCACTCAATAATATTCCATCGTCTGGATGTCCCTCCGTTTCTTTATCCATCACCTACTGAAGGACATCTTTGTTGCTTCCAGGTTTTGGCAATTATGAATAAAGCTGCTATAAACATCCTTGTGTCAGTCTTTGTGTGGACAGAAATTTTCAATGCATTGAACTTTTTCTAAATTAGCTGCCAATATTTGAAAGTTAAGAGATTTTACATAAAAACAAACACTCAGAACTTCTAGCTTCTCTTGAAAATGGACAGATCCGGTGTCTCCTTCCCACAGAGCCGTGAGCTCAGTGCTGAGCAGCTGCCACCCTCCCCCTGGTGGTGTTGGAGCTCCCATGTTTACCACAGTCCACACCCAGCCCTCTCACTCACTGGATGTCTGATGTCTCTAGGCGTGTGAGTCTGTGATTCCTAGGGGCATGATGTGTGCCCTAATCTACGAATGCCTTATTCACCTAAAACAATACTGTTACAAAGTGCTTACTCAGGTCAGACACTGTTCTAAGAGCTTTATAAAAGTGAGGAAACTGAGGCACAGAGAGGTTAAGTTGTCCAAAGTCACACAGCCAGAAGCATCAGAGGCAGGATTTGAACCCAGGCAGTCTGGCTCTTAAGTACTAAGCTAGGCGTATTCAAGGGGTGGTGGTGTGAGTGGGGGGAGAGACAAAGGTGAGAGAGAGTAGATAGCAGTCCAAGAGAAGCCACAGGGCAATGGAGCCAGTGATTGGAGAGGGAAACTTCACAGGTCACCTGGCTCTCTAAAGCGCCTGGTGTGGTGTGGATGACCAGCCCGTGCTGGTCAGAAGGAGCTTGCAAGCATTGAATAAAGCTGGTAAAGTAAGGGAAGGCTTCCTGGAGGCAGCGCCCATTGGCTAGGCCTCGAGGGGCTGGAAGAGACGAGGAACGGCTTCCTCACCAGGGGACAGGTTCCTTTAGAATCTCTTAGACTCAGCAAAAGTTTGCTTCTTAGACCCTTGGTGGCATAATCCTATTTCAAAGGCTGAAGTACAGGATACGTGCCCTGCACGTACACATCATTGAGAGCAGGCGAATGTTTCCATGATGACTTTCCAAGCAGAGTGAGCTCAGATGCCTGATGCCCTGTCACAGACACTGAGGGCAGTTAAACCGACGTGGGCACTGGGCAGCGGGCTGGCCTGGTCCACGAGCAGCCTGTGGCAGTGCCAGGAGCACCAAGAGAGCAGTGGCTGGTGTGAACATGGTCAACTCATAATCATGACGCATGGGAAATGCTGCCTTCTGGACTAGGGTCAGCCTTGCAGAGCAGTGAGCCACATGGGGATGGGGCACGTCCCACCTGTGTGGGTGCAGACCCTTGGAAGGCTACGGAGCCTAGGCCTCCCTGTCGAGGGGGAAACTGAGGCCCAGGGAGGGAAGGAAGTCACTGAGTTGCAAATTTGGGATTCAAGGTCCCCAGAAATGTTCGCTTCGATCTGAAGGCATTCATTTCACTGAATCAAGGCCACCATCATCTCCTGATCTCACCATGTCATGTCACCATGACAGTTGACACTGAATCCTGGTTTATCAAGGATGCAGTGGCTTTAAAAGCACGCAAGAACAGCATTTAGTGACCTGTGAAGGTGGTCACACACATACATGTGCACACACACACACACACACACTCTCACCGCCCTCCTGTACTCTCTCCCAGCCCTGGGTTGCTGCCGCCCATGTCCTTTCAAAGCCCACCAGGAGGACAGGCGGCTGTGTTTCCCCAGGAGGTCCTGGCAGAAATGAGCACGTGGGTTGCCATGATGTAAAATGGAGCAGGGATGTCTTGGGCTTTTGCCCTCCCTTTTCCCCCTCCCTCTTTTAAACCGGGCTTTTAAGCTCTGGCTGTAAGCCTGCTGAATTGCCTCGCTGCAGAGCTACTTAGAAACTTCCTGTTTCACATGCTAATTAAAAGTCTATGAATTTTAAGTTCCATCCAGGGCCCATGGAGCTATAACCTTTGTTTGGTGGAGGGCTGCATTTGCCATTCGAGGTCCTTAGCATGTTTTTCTTCTTCCTTTTAACCTGGATGCACAGTGGGGACCTTAGCAGGGTTATCTGAGTCTTAGGCCAAAAGACCCAGGATTGGATCCTTTATGCTGACTCGCCTTGTTATTCTTGGCAAGTTCAAGGCAGATGGGCTCGATTCACTAAACATGGCTGCTGGACAGGAGAGTCTGTGCTGGGCCCAGACCCTGCCCCAGGGAGCTCCCAGTCTTAGAGGAGGCAGAGAAGTAAACAGAAGTAATTCTGGGGAACAGTCATGTATTTAATCTTCACAATAACCTGCACAAGGACAGGATCCTTATACAGACAAGACAACCAAGGTCCAGAGAGGTCGAGTAACTTGCCCAAGGACACACAGCTAGTAAACGGCAGAGCTGGGATTTTTTTTTTCTTTTTTTTTTTTGGCTGCAGTGGGTCTTTGTTGCTGCGTGGGCTTTCTCTAGTTGTGGCGAGCAGGGGCTACTCTTCGTTGTGGTGCGCATGCTTCTTGTTGAGGTGGCTTCTCTTGTTGCGGAGCACGGGCTCTAAGTGCTTGGGCTTCAGTAGTTGTGATGTGTGAGCTCTAGAGCGCGGCTCAGTAGTTGTGGTGCACGGGCTTAGCTGCTCTGCGGCATGTGGGATCTTCCTGGACCGGGGCTCAAACCCGTGTCCCTTGCATTGGCAGGCGGATTCTTAACCACTGCGCCACCAGGGAAGTCCCAGACCTGGGATTTGAACCCAGACAGTTCATGTCCTGGGTCGATCTTTTTCTATTGGACTTCTGGTCTCATTGATTTGTAGGAGGTCTTTAAATATCAAGGAGAGTGTCTCTTCATCTGTGATATGAGTTGCAGATATTTCCCCCGTTTGTTGCTTTCCTTTCGATTTTGTTTATTTGATTTTTTCCCCTTGCAGTTTCAAAAATTTCATTTATAAGAATTCAACAGTCTTTTGTGGTGTTTGAGTTGTGTGTCATGCTTAGAGAAAGGACTTCCCCATTCTGGAAGTATATGTAAAATGCTGTGCTTTCTTCTAACATATTTAGAGTTTAGTGTTTTGTTTTTTTGTTTTTGTTTTGCATATAAATATTTGTTCCATTTGGACTTTATTTTGATGTATAGTTTGAGGTGTGTTTATTTGCGGTGACATAGTCTTTTCAATTAGGAGACCCACAGCTCAGAGTCTAGGGGTAACCATGAATGTCTAGCAATTAGTGGTATTGGAGATTCTAGAAAAAAGTAAGGAGTTTATTGTCTAAGCTTGACATCATAACTTAGATGAGGCCTTCTCTATTTCTGAGACCTCTGCCACTCAACAGCAACTGAAGTTTGAGGGCTCCTTGAGCCAGAGGCCTGAACCCTCTCTCTCGTGCCAAGCCTGGGACTGATGCTAGGGATAGGAAATGAATGTCAGTCCTGTCCTTAAGGATCATGCAGCCCAGTGGAAAGCCAGACAGACAGACCCAGTGTGGGGAGCCACTGAGAGAAGGCCAGCCAGGAGAGACTGAGAATTTCCAGCCACTTGAGATGTGCCCACTCATTATATAGCGGAGAAGGATGTGGACAGCAGGGACCAGAGAAAAGTGGCTGCAGAATCAAAACAAGAAGACAGAGAGGGCATTTGGTTCAAACTCAAATGGAGGCATTTCTCTTTATCTGACAGAGGTTTTACCAATATTTTCATGAGAAGCGATTGGATGTTAAAAGCAGAATTATGATTTATAGGATTTCCACTATATTTGTACACATGTATGCACTATTGCCCTTGCCAACCATCCAGAAGCTTCCTCGAAAGGCAATCGCTACATTTCCTTCCAGTTTGAACAGTCAGGGTCCCCCTGGCTCAGGAAGCCCCAGCACTGGCGTTGGCTGTGACCCCAGCCTCCTCGGCTCTTAGCTGTGGGGGCTGGGCACACTGCCTCCCCAAATCTTTTCTCTCCTGTAGCGTGGAGAGGACAACATACACTTCTGCAGAGTTATCACACCTAGCGGGGGACCAGTGCTACGAGAGTTAATAACAGTGATGCCGATGGCAATAAGTATTGGATAATCAGTGTTCCATGCGTGCAGGTGTGTGTGTCAGCTCTCAGTTCACTGTTGCCATGTGAGAAGGGACTTGACACAAGGTGGAAGGGGTACCAGAATGGTGGCCCCCCCCTTCTGAAATGTGGCCTCCTCTGACGTGGGGAAGGGGGTCTTGCTTCTGCTCCATTGCATTCCCTCCTCTATTTCCCATCCTTTTGTCTCGGGCTTCTCACAGGTGAAGGATGGTTCAAGTCATTCCTGCAGCCCTCACAGCACAGACCCTGGACTGAGGAGACACCCTAGCCCCACCCCATGGGAGTGTCAGTTGTCAGTGACCTCACGTCTGCCATGTGGCCCTGGGCAGTTACACCTCTTGGGTCCCCAGTGCACAGAATGAACTGTAGGACCAAGCGTCTCCGAGTTCTCTCCGAATGGATGATTTCACAGCTGGCTTTGGGGAGATGCCCCACAAGCACATCTGACATCCACGTGGCTTTTGTCTTAAAGCCTTTTTGAGTGTCTTCTTGCAACCCAAAGCATACGTGTGTCTGGAAGAGCAACTAGAAAAGTTCCTTCTCGTATACTGCAGGAGACTCCAATTATTCTGAAGTGTTTTCGCAGGAGGAGGTGGGGTGGTGCAGAGGGAGACCTCCAGGACTGGGTGCCTCTCTGTCTGCTCCCGCCGCCCTCCAGCGGGGCGTCAGCAAGATGCGGAGAAGCCCGACGAAGACCACAGCCCCGTGATGGCTGTGCGGCCCCGGGTTCGCGATGGCCTTCTCTGAACTCGGCAGCAAAGTTGAGAGGCTGGGCTCCGGGTACTGCCTGGCTGGAAAGTTCCACATCTGCGGCCCGAGCGGGTGAGGGTTTCTGTGAAAGGCTGGGGAGGACAGCAGGAAGCGCCCCGTTTCCCTGCGTTGAGTCTGATCACGCCCCCCACTGCCTCATCCCATCCTTCCTGGCCGATAAATGAGGTCAGGGAAGCTTAAGAAAAACTCAGGACATTTCGGCATGCGGAGGCAGGGTATCCTTTAAAAAGCTTCTAATCCTCGGCCAGAGCCTTCTCCTCCTACCTGGTCTTTTCCCAGAAATCTTGGTCAGAGGCCCTGGGTTGGTGCCTTGGGTTGGTTCCCTGGCCCCCTCCTGCCATCCCAGCCCGGCTTGAGCGACCCGGCAACGGCGTTGCTCTGGCGCCGCCTAGTGGTTGGCGCGGCGAGCGCAAGCGCCCCCTTAACTCCTGCTGCGGAGGCGCCCTGGACGCCCCAGGAGGGAGGACGGGGTGGGACGCAGGCGCTCTCAGTTCTTTCTGCTTCATGTTTGTAAAAACCAGCCCGCAAAACGCCTTTCATCTTCCTTAAACGTTTAATTTCTCTATTGCGTGTGAAATGTTCTTTTCATAGTTGGTGGGTTGGTTGGCTGCATGTTTATATTTTATGCTGTTTTCTTCCTCACAGTGAAACTCTATAATGAGGGCAAAGAGCCCAGGGGCCAGTGTTTGAGGTGTGATTTCACTGCCACGCTCTCTGAGCCTCAGTTTTCTCATCTATAAAATAGAAAAAAAAAATCAGGGTTTTTTATATAGCCTTGAAGCACAGTGACTATGGAGGGGTCTTAATGATGTGGGGAAATACTTACATTGTAAAGTTAGGTGACAATATGGACCCCGCAGTTAAGATTTCGCCTACTAATGATAAAATTATATTAGTTTCCATTAATGTATTAATATTATTTAATGCATTTATTATTTATATGATATGCTATGTAATGTACAATGTATAATATACACGATGATGATGACAATGTATTAATTGTATGAAATCCACCAAAGGGCAAGAATGTTCATAGCAGCTGTATTCATAATAGCCCCAGACTAGAAACAGCCCAAGAGTCGGTCAACAGAATGGACACATTAATGATGGTGCATGAAAAAGCACAAACCCAGACACAGGCAGCAGCACAAAGGCCTCCCGGTCATTATATTGGGTGAAACAAGGGAGGTACAAACAATCTCATGCACATAAAACCCTAAAACAAGCAACACTCATTTATGGTGATAGAGGTTAGAATGACTGCTCTCTCAGGCCAGGTGTGGGTGGGGCAAGGAGACTGCTGGGGAGGCGGATTACTCTGCAGCTTGATCTAGCTGGTGGCTACATTCATGGAAATATTTAGCAAGCTGTACGTTTCAGTTTATGCACTGTCATGGGCTAAACTTTTGTGTGCCCCCCTGTTCATATGTTGAAATTAAGGAGAGGGTATTGGGAGGCGGGGCCTTGGGGAGGTGATTAGGCCATGAAGTTGAAGCCTCACGAATGGGATTGTGCCCTTATAAAAGGGACCCCTGAAGGCCTTCTCTTTCTTTCTGCCCTGTGAGCACACAGCGAGGAGATGTCCATCTACAGCTCAGAAGAGGGCTCTCAGCAGAACCTGGTCACTCTGGCATCCTCAGCTCGGACCTCCAGCCTCTAAAACTTCGAGAAATAAAGTTCTGTCATTTATAAGATGCCCAGTCTATGGTGTTCTGTGATAGCCGTCCAAAGGGACTAAGGCATGCCCTGTACATAGTTTTTGGATGTTATACTCCAATAAAAAGTTTTTTTAAAAATAGCAAAGGGAGTAGGAAAAAACATGCCAACATATTAATAAAGGTAGTTGCTTCTGGGGAGAAGGATTGTGGGTAATCTTTCTTCTTCTTATACATTGCTGTGCTTTCAGTATTTATAGTCAGAAAAATCATCATTAAGAAAGAGGACTTATATGGAGACTTCCCTGGAATCTTCCAGTGGTTAAGATTCCACGCTTCCACTGCAGGGGGCATGGGTTCAATCCCTGGTCAGGGAACTAAGATCCTACAGGCCATGTGGCATGGTCAAAAAAACAAGACATCTCAGGACTTAGTGAAGAGACACAGATATAGGCGTCTCTGTGCTTTGTCAGATGCAAAGCGTTTAGAAAGCTGTCAAGTTCGACGTGTGCTTTAGGAAGATTCTGTGTGTGAGTGTTCACTGGGCACCTACCGAGTGTTGCTGGGGGATGGAGACAGAGCCGCCGCTGGGATTTCTGGGTCTCAGCCAGGCCCAGAGGAGTAGGAACAGCCCGGGGTGGGGGGGTCCCCTGGGTGGCTGAGCACCCACAGGGCCTGCAGCCAATGGGAGTTCACTGCATCCTCACACAGCCCTGGAAGATGGCTATGGCCATTTCACAGATGAGGAGACTGAGGCCCACACAGGGCCACATGGATGTAAGTGGTGAGCCATGACCCACACACTAAGAGCCAGTGTGCTAAGCCACGTCACCTCTCACAAGAGGGCTGAAGGTCAACCTCATCCCCAGGGCTCTTGGGACCCGCAGGCAAGGGCCCTCCCACAGGCTCACCTTTTTGGCTTGACCGCAGACGGGCTGGGACAGGTCTGGGGGGAATTGATCTAGACCCTCCCTCCAGGGTGCCTATTACAAGATTAAAGCTGAAAGGGAGGAGGGGGCTTGGAGCCCCAGGTCGCCCTCAGATGGACATCTGACAGAGGGGAGAGTGAGGTAGTGGCTGACCCAAGGTCACAAGGAACTGAGCAGGAGAAGGGAGACTGCGGTTGAGAAGGCCCTGAGTGTCCTTTTTTTCTGAAGCTGACGACAGACCTTCCAGGTGCCTGTGTCTCTAAACGCAACATCTCCCTGAATCCTCATGACAACCCTCCGAGGGGGAGCACCCCCATTTTACAGAAGCAGAAATGGAGGCACAGAGAGGTGAAGTAACTTGCCTAAGACACACAGATGAGGTCTGAACCATGTAACTCCAGAGCCTGCACTTTCACCTGCCTCGGTTTCCTGGAGAAGCTCTGCTGATTGAAGTTGGCTTTGTCAGGTACAGACCTTGCTTTCTGAGACATTGGTCTGGGTGCATTGGAAGGTGGTGGTGGTGGGGTCCACCCAGGGTGTGCTTTTGGGCCTGGATATCACCCCCTCCACGGGACTGTGGTTTGGCTTTTGGGGGCCCCTTCGTCCATAAAGACATTTAAACTCGTATTTTACAACAGCATTGGCAAGAAGAAAAATATAATCCAGGCTGGATGACATTCAGTTTTTCTTCTGATTTTAAAAGAAATGAAGACATTTTTGTGGCTCCCTAAAAAGTGTTGGCCTTCAGGCACTGGGCCTGCTGGGTGGAGTGGAGAGGTTGGCCTGCCCATCAGACACCCTGCTCCAGGTGGGAGAACCCATGATAGGTCCCCTTCTGCAGGCCAGGCAAGGTGCTGTCATGCTCTACAAATCCTTTCAGCTGTATCTCATGCAGCTGCATCCCCTCTTCCCCGCCACTGCGCATCTCCCTGCCTTGTGGCCGAGCAAGCAGGCTCTGAGAAGCAGGGGGACTGCCCAGGGTCACACACTGGGCCATCATGTGCCAGACTCCAGCCCTGTGCTCCTTCAGCCCCAGCCTCTAACGTGCCAGCCATCAGTGCCTTCATGGGCTGGACACCCGGGACAGGAAGCAAGGACTCCGCCCTTGGGCTCTGGGTGCTCAGAGCCTGGCAAGGCACATGCAGGAGTCAGTAGTCACAGCAGGCTTTTTTTTTTTTAGATGTTGGGGGTAGGAGTTTACTAATTTATTTATTTATTTTTGCTGTGTTGGGTCTTCGTTTCCGTGCGAGGGCTTTCTCTGGTTGTGGCAAGCGGGGGCCACTCTTCATCGCGGTGGGTGGGCCTCTCACCATCGCGGCCTCTCTTGTTGAGGAGCACAGGCTCCAGACGCGGAGGCTCAGTAGTTGTGGCTCACGGGCCTAGTCGCTCCACGGCATGTGGGATCCTCCCAGACCAGGGCTCGAACCCGTGTCCCCTGCATTAGCAGGCAGACTCTCAACCACTGCACCACCAGGGAAGCCCCTCACAGCAGGCTTTTTTGGAGGAGTCAGGTCTCGTCGGAACTGGACATCCAGAGAAATGGGAGCAAGAACCATGACGATGGCAGTAGGATACTCCCTGAGCTTGCTTTCACTGTTCTGGGAATTTGCTACCACGCTGCTGTGGAGAAAGGCTCTTAACTTGTCCCCAGAGCAAGGAGGCTGCCAGGACAGTTAGTGAGTTCCCCGTCCCAGGAACTCACCTGGGCTCTGTAGACTAGAGGTTCACAACCTTGGCTGTACATTAGAATCACCTGGGAAGGTTTTATACATCCAGATGCCCAGGCCCCGCCCCAGACCAATTTAATCAGAACATGGGAGGTGGGACCCACCCAGCAGTTTTGAAAGCTATAAACGGAAATCCTGAATTGGACTAAAGCCTGAGTCTGGGGTAGGGTGATCTCATATTATAATTCGAAGGGGGTCAGGCTGGCATGTTGGTCATCTTCTGACATCCAGACAGCCAGGGCACAGTGCTGGCCCCTGCCTGGGCTCCTTGGGCCATCCCCCAGGGCCATCCCCCATCACCCCCCAGTCCGTCCCCCAGTGTGGAGTGTGCCCAGCCTCCCTCCCTGGGCCCCACTCCACACGCCCCCATCTTTCTCCTGCCCACCTCTGAGGGCTGCAGGGCTCGCTGTGGGAGAGCATATTCTGAGGTTTCCTGCTGAGCTTGGCATCTGCAGTGGCCAAAACAGCAGGAGGGAGGAGAGGGGTCCTACACAGGCGCTGGCTATGTCTGACCATGCAGGTGCCAGCACAGGATTCCTTCTTGGGGCTTCCAGCTCAGAGCTCCGTTAGGCTACGTGTGTGTGTGTGTGTGTGTGTGTGTCAGTGCGCACGTATGGGGAGCACTGGTGAGTACTCACTCGCCATTGGGGTGTGCAGCTGTGTGAACACATGTGCACATCCCTGCTGGGTCATCCCGAAGGCAGAATTATGCACACACACACTCGGGGCTCCAGCAAAGCAGGGGTGCTGAAATGAATGAGTGAACGAATAAATGAATGCACAAATAAATATGTACAGGGAAAATAATTTAAAGTTCTAATCAGAAAAATAGAAAAGCATACAGTATTTGTCTTTCTCTTTCTGACTTACTTCACTCTGTATGACAGACTCTAGGTCCATCCACCTCATTACAAATAGCTCAATTTCATTTCTAGAAAAGCATCTGCTTCATTTTTAGCACACACATAAGTTTTCTGACGTTTCCAAAAAATAACCTTTTTTTTTTAACATCTTTATTGGAGCATAATTGCTTTACAATGATATGTTAGTTTCTGCTTTATAACACAGTGAATCAGTTATACATATACAGGTGTTCCCATATCTCTTCCCTCTTGCATCTCCCTCCCTCCCACCCTCCCTATCCCACCCCTCTAGGTGGTCAAAAACCACCTAGCTGGGCTTCCTTGGTGGCGCAGTGGTTGAGAGTCCGCCTGCCGATGCAGGGGACACAGGTTCGTGCCCTGGTCCGGGAAGATCCCACATGCTGCAGAGCGGCTGGGCCCGTGAGCCATGGACGCTGAGCCTGCACGTCCGGAGCCTGTGCTCTGCAACAGGAGAGGCCACAACAGTGAGAGGCCCGCGTACCGCAAAAAACAAACAAACAAACAAAAACCACCTAGCTGATCTCCCTGTGCTATGTGGCTACTTCCCACTAGCTATCTATTTTACGTTTGGTAGTGTATATATGTCCATGTCACTCTCTCACTTTGTCACAGCTTACCCTTCCCCCTCCCCATATCCTCAAGTCCATGCTCTACTAGGTCTGTGTCTTTATTCCTGTCTTATCCCTAGGTTCTTCATGACCTTTTTTTTTTCTTCTTAGATTTCATATATATATGTTAGCATATGGTATTTGTTCTTCTCTTTCTGACTTACTTCACTCTGTATGACAGACTCTAGGTCCATCCACCTCACTACAAGTAACTCAATTTCGTTTCTTTTTATGGCTGAGTAATATTCCATTGTATATATGTGCCACATCTTCTTTATCCATTCATCTGTTGATGGACACTTAGGCTGCTTCCATGTCTTGGCTATGGCTATTGCAATAAATGCTGGAGAGGGTGTGGAGAAAAGGGAACACTCTTGCACTGTTGGTGGGAATGTAAATGGATACAGCCACCATGGAGAACAGTATGGAGGTTCCTTAAAAAACTACAAATAGAACTGCCATACGACCCAGCAATCCTACTACTGGGAATATACCCTGAGAAAACCATAATTCAAAAAGAGTCATGTACCAAAATGTTCATTGCAGCTCTATTTACAAAAATAATCTTTTCTTTTAAATTCTGTGTGAGGGCTCCACGAGCGTTTCCATGCTTAGGGCCTCTTAAAGGTGACCTTGGCACACAGGGGCTAATACCTGAGCCTGCAGTGAATGCATGTGATGCACAGTCAAGGATCTGCAGTGGGGTCCTGTCTGCATGAATCTGTGCTTGCACTTGCGTGGGTGTGCATGTGTATTTTCACACGTGGTACAGGCAGATGCAAGGCCTCCTATGTATGTATGTATTGCCATATGTACCTGGACATGCATGAGAGTGCTGATGGAATTTTTGTGGGTGTATGTGCTTGTGGATACACGCTTTTCTGCCTACAGTGAAGAAATCTTTTGTAACTCAGCCACCAGCTCTTAACTGCAAGTGTAAAAGACAAGACCTGAGTTCTTAGCGCGCATTAGAAGATTCTGAAGGTTTGCATGCATCTTCCTTGTCTGCAGCCTCTTTCATGCACTAGTCCAAACGCAGGGACCAATGAACACGGACATAATCTTGAACATGAAGACCACCTTGGTAACTGGGAATCAGCCATCTCACCCTGCCAGAACTGGGCATTCCAGACTCCTGGGACTGGAAAGGTTTCAGACTTCTGATCTGCTGATAAAGGATGAACACAACTAAATGAGAGAGAGAGGCAAGAGGATTAGTCCAGCAGGTAATTAGCATTACAGCTGGTGACTAAGACCTGCAGGAGGGTGAGGGCTGGATAAAGAGGGGTGATCACGTGGTGCCTCTTGGCGCCCCCTGCTGAGGGGTTCCTCTTCCTGCAGACAGATTTGGGGAAGGGGAGGGGAAAGGTTCTCCCTCTAGTCATGCCCCAGAAGGACATGGACTGTTAGATGTGAGATCCTCGGGGCCATCCCATCCACCTGACCTGGCCAAGAAAGGCATGTGACCTGACCGAAGTCACCTGGGCAGCAGCCAGTGTATCCTGGACCAGGTGCCCTTCTCCCGACTTGGCTGTGCTCACACGCCCCAAGCCCCTCACCACCTCACCTGGCCCCCTGGCTCTCCTGGCCCCCTGGCTCCCCCTTGATCCCCAGCCAGAGTGTGGACAGAAGGCAGAAGCAGGTACCAACTATGCTTTCAAAGCGTCTGGACGCTGGAAATGTCCACTGTTTGTGTTTCGCTATCGTCTCAGAAGGCTCCCACTAAAATGGACCTTCCTCTACGTCGAGGGTCAGCAAACTTTTTCTGTAAAGGGCCAGATAGTAACTTTTATAGGCTTTGCAGTCCAGACAGACTCTGTTGCAATTAATCAGCTGTCACTGGAGTGTGAAAGCAGCCTCAGATGATACACAAAAGAATGAGCATGGCTGTGCTCCAATAGCACTTTACTTACTAAAACAAGTGTTTGGCTGGAAGTGGCCCCCAGACCCTGCCTGCCCACCCCTGCTCTACACGGCAGACACCTGCCCTTTGCTTGCCCAGCATATCCATTCTTGCTTCTTTGGGTAAAACAAGTCTCCCCTTCGGGAGCTACTCTTCCCTCATTTTCAAATGTATGGAGTATAGGGACTCGACCTACGGTTGTCCACTTGACTCGAATTGCTTGGCATGCTCTGCCCTCTTCCCTACCTCTCAAATACCAGTTGGTTCAAGAACAAACACCTGACCCAATGGGTGCAGTGAGAGTTGGAGCTTTTGTTCAATGCTTGGGGAAAAGAGACAATTTTTCTTTCCCTGAGGCTGTGAGGTCTGGAACTGGTGCAGCCGTTTTGCTTCTTGAGGGAGAAATCCTAGGACTGCCAGTGGGGCTGAAGTGGGAGGTGAAGAAAATTGGCGGAAGACAACTTCTTCCTGGTGACATCATTTGAGCCTCTGGATCAAACCTCGCCTGAAGCCTAAACAATCTTTGGACTTTTCATTTATGGGAGCAAGTAAATTCCTTTATGGTTTAAGCTGTTTGACCTGGGTTTTCTGTCACTCATAGTCTAGTCCCCTACCTGATGCATCAGCCTCATGCTCTCTTGGGGCCCACACAGGCCAGCCTCCTGCATGATGAGGACCTTCTGTAGGCTTAAGATGCTTTGAAGTTGCCTCCAAGATGCTGCCTGCAACCTCTGAGGCTTCGACACGCTCTGCTTTCCAGGGCAGCCTGAGCATGGACCCCTCCAAGACCCTAGGACCCAGGGTCAGGGCTCTGGCTTTGCCTCTATCTAGGGCTGAGCTTTGCTGTAATTGCTGGGAAGCCCGGATTCCCCAGCCCATGAACTCTAAAATGTTCTGTAACGGAAACATCTGGGCCCTCTGCTGGCCCCAGGGTGCATACCCCTCAGACTGCTATAAGTCACAACGGCATGTCAAGGGTTTTATTGCGGTTATGAATTATGGATATGGCCCGGGCTGTGCACGTTTTATTATTTTTTTCCTGCTGCAATTAAGCCACAAATCATGCTTGAGAAATGGGATGGTGACCGAATTAGCCAGGGTTCGTTCCTAATAAGCTGACCAGGAAACGTCATCCAGGACGGGTCAGATGTTCGCCAGGTCCCGAGATACACGGCGTCTCCTCGCCCAGGTTTCCAGCTGAGAAACATTCGAGAGGCTCAGGCTGACTAGAAACACATTGAAGCCACTCGGTGCCTTTGTCTGGCCTCAGCCGGAGAGCAGAGAGACCCCATGGAGGATGGATGAGGGCGGAGGCTGGTTTGGTCCTGCCCCTACTGATGGCTGTCAGACTTAGGACCAGCTTTCTGATTCCCTGAGGGATTGTGATGAGGGGTTCCATCCCCAACTTCTGAGAATCAGGAATAAGAGGGTTTCTACCCTGCTGGAGTGTGTGGGTCCTTACTTTTTAAAAATTAACTTCTTATTGACATACAATATACATATAGCAAAAGTACACAGCTTGATGAATTTTCTGCCTATGCAACCAACACCCAGGTCAATGGGAGGCTTTGCTGCTATAGAGAGGAGTGAGTCAGGCTCTTGGCCCTTGAGGA
The DNA here is from genome assembly GCF_025265405.1 of Mesoplodon densirostris. Classification (NCBI taxonomy): domain Eukaryota; kingdom Metazoa; phylum Chordata; class Mammalia; order Artiodactyla; family Ziphiidae; genus Mesoplodon; species Mesoplodon densirostris. The sequence continues at coordinate 11,096,803 of NC_082664.1, forward strand.
TCTCACAGTCGGCCAAAGAAAAGGATGCATAAATAACTCACGATGATAGTAACCAAAACAAAGCCAAGGTACAGTGGTGCAGGCCTGCTGCTCTTTGCACAGGACACGCCTTGTGCTCGGATCTCCTGCTGCTGGCCAGAAGGGGATGGACGCAGCTGGGCTTTCTGACTCTCATGCAGTTGGGCCAGGTGACTAGTTCTGGCCAATCAGTGTGAGTGGGTGTAACCATGTCCCTTGTGGGTGAAATATTGCTGGAGGAGTCTCTCCGAAGCTGTCTTTCCCTCTCTAATGGTGATTAGTGAGGTTTGAGATGGGGGTCATGGAGGGGGGAAAAGGTGGAGCCACAGCAGCTGACCTCAGAGGACATGCTGATAGAGTACACTTTCCTGATAAATCACTGAGATTGTAGGGTTGATGGCTTTTTTTTTTTATTATTGTGATTTAATTTCTAACATTTTTTGTCTTTATTTTTTAATCAAAGTATAGTTGATTTACAATGTTGTGTTAATTTCAAGTGTACAGCAAAGTGATTCAGTTATACAGGTATATAAATCTATTCCTTTTCAGATTCTTTTCCTTTTTTTAATATTTAATTTTAATTTTATTTTTTTGCTTCATTGGGTCTTTGTTGCTGCGTGCAGGCTTTCTCTAGTTGCGGCCAGCAGGGGCTACTCTTCATTGCGGTGCGCAGGCTTCTCATTGTGGCGGCTTCTCTTGTTGCGGTGCATGAGCTCTAGGCACGTGGGCTCGGTAGTTGTGGCTCACGGGTTCTAGAGTGCAGGCTCAGTAGTTGTGGCATGCAGGCTCTAGAGCGCAGGCTTAGCAGCTGTGGTGCACGGGCTTAGTTGCTCTGCAGCATGTGGGATCTTCCCAGACCAGGGATCGAACCCATGTCCCCTGCATTGGCAGGCGGATTCTTAACCACTGCACCACCAGGGAAGTCCCCAGATTCTTTCCTATTATAGGTTATTACAAGATATTGAATATAGTCCCCTGTGCTATACAGCAGGTCTTTGTTGGTTATCTATTTCATATATAATAGTGTGTATATGTAATCCCAAACCCCTAATTTATCCCTTCCACCTTCTTTCCCCTTTGATAACCTTAAGTTTGTTTTCTATGTCTGTGAGTCTATTTCTGTTTTGTAAATAAGATAGTGTCTGTTTTTTTAATATTCCACATATAAGCGATATCATATGATATTTATCTTTCTTTGTCTGACTTACTTCACTTAGTATGATAATCCCCAGGTCCATCCGTGTTGCTGCAAGTGGCATTATTTCATTCCTTTTTACGGCTGAGTAATATTTGTGGGGTTGATGGTTAACACAACAGAACAGGGCACATTCCTACTGTTACGAGGCTTAGCTCTGCTCATCCTTGTAAGATGTTTGATGGTAACTATGATATTAGCTGATAACCAAGGCTGACAATTAAGAATGAGTGATTCGTGTCATTTAGTGATTGCTGAAATCAGTAAGATATTGGTGTCTTCATCTTCCGGACACCCAGGTAAACCATGGGGACATTTTCTGATGCGCCATCTCTGTGTCCCTCCTCTCCTGTTCCCATGGCCAAGGCAATGCTCCCCCTGAGCTGTGACTCATATCTGTCTCCCTCTCTCCATCCCCACGGCCACTGCCTGAGTGAGGCCTGGTCACCTCTCACCTGGATGCTGCAGGGGCTGAGGCAGCCTCCCTACCTCCAGCCTCGCCCTGACACCGGTCCTCAATCCCTCCTCCCCACCATGTCAGCAATCTTTCTGAAACACAAATATGACCATGGCTACCCCTCTCCACTTCCCCACTTAAAAATCCTTCAATGACTCTGTTGTTTACAGTGGGACTTTTCAAGAAAGTCAGCACACCATTGTGGTAACGCGTACTGACTCTAAAGCCAGACAGTCTGTGTATGAATCTCAGCTCTACCACCAGCCACCTGTGTGTCCCTGAGTAAGTTACTCACCCTCTCTGTGCCTCAGCTACTTCACTGACAAAAGTGAGGAGAATAGTAATAATAAGGGATAGCAATAATACCTACCTCACAGGACTGTGGTAAAGACTAAACAGCGTGTTCCCGTTATTGATTGCTGCAATAATAGAATGCCCCAAACCCTAGCAGCTTAAAATGATGATTTTATTAACCTCTCTCACATTTCTGGAGATTGACAGGGCTCAGCTTGGTGGTTCTCATTTGTGTCTCTCACATGGTTTTACTCTGTAAAGCCATCTCCCAGCTTCCTCTCTCATCTGTCTGCCAGGGGTGGCTGGCTGTGGGCCAGGGTCTCAGCTGTGGCTGCAGGCTGCCCCACCCACACTTGGCCTGGGCTTCCTTACTCTGCGGTGGCTGGGCTCTGTGACGGAAGAGCCCAAGAGAACCAGGTGGAAGCTGCAGTAGCTTCTATGACAAGTCACACAGTGGCACTTCTGCAGTAGTCAGAGGCCTTTCCACATTCAAGGGCTGAGAGAAGTGCTTCCTGGTGGGGAGGGAGGGCTGTCAAGACCATGTTGTAAGTAAAAGCATGTGAGGGCTTCCCTGGTGGCACAGTGGTTAAGAATCTGCCTGCCAATGCAGGGGACACGGGTTTGAGTCCTGGCCTGGGAAGATCCCACATGCCACGGAGCAACTAAGCCCATGCGCCACAACTACTGAGCCTGTGTGCCACAGCTACTAAAGCCGCGCTCCTAGATCCCCTGCTCGCTGCAACTAGAGAAAGCCCGCATGCAACAATGAAGACCCAATGCAGCCAAAAATAAAATAAATAAATTTATGAAAAAGAAAACCACGTGAGATGGGAGAGTCTGCTATGGCCATCTTGGGAAATACCATCTGCCACACAGCGCCCAACATGTAGCAGGTGCTCCATAATGTTAGGTGCTATTACTACTGTTATTGTATTATGAGTGCAATCTTCATTTGGAAGGGCAGCGTATGAAAGAGATGGGGGTGGAGCAATGGGGTGGGGGAAAGGGTGGAGGTGGCACAGAAGCCCCTACGTCAGTCCAAGCTTTGAGGAAACTCCCCCAATTGTAAGGTCTCTGCCGCACCTACCGGAAAACCACTGGGTTGTACCAAACAGCATGCTTGGTTATAAACAGCAGAACCCATCTAGTAAGTTTAAAGAGAAACGGAAGTTGTAAAAGGAGACTGGAAGCTCTCCAGGGCTCCAGGAGAGCCCAGGGTGCAGGCTTGGAGCCTTACAAGCAGAAGCAATGGCTCCACCCCAGTAGAGGAACCAGTGCCACTGCCGCTGAACAGACAGGAAGCTGGTGCTGATGATGCTGGGCACTGTGTCTCACCACCCTCAGCAGGATGGAGTCTGCACGGCCAGCCTACAAGGCATCCCTTGTCATACCATCAAGTCTCCCACGGCTGTGTCTGATTGGTGGATTCAAGGTCATGTGGCTGTGCCCTAGCTGCAAGGGAAGCTGGGAAGAAGAGCTGCTGGCTTCTACCTGGGGAAGGCTAGGACTCCTAAGAGGGACACTCTAAAGTACAGGAAGAGAGCTCAGGGGTTTGGGGCAGTTCAGGAGCAGCACACGTGCCCCCCATTTCCACGTCAGTCCCTTTCCCATCCCGTGAACTTTCTCACACTTCGCTGCCCCACTACCTCTCGCGGCTCCTCCTTGCCCTCGTTCTCTGGTCATCTCCGATCCAGCTCCCCTCCACGAAGGTTTTCCCGCTTCCTCTCCCACCCCCTCGTTTGTGCTTCGCGGTACCCGTGCAGGCTTCCGTCCCAGCATCCACAGAAACCGATCACTCTTATTTATTTTCCTGTCTCTCTTTTCCTTAGACTGAGTCTCTAGGGCTGTGGGCCTACCCTTTCCATCTCTGACTCTATAACATGTGTAGCACGGAGCTGGCACAAAGTCAATGCCCTGTGCATGTGTGTGAGGGGAAGGAATGAATGACAAAGTCCATGTCACAGAGTTTTGTGCTGCCCACCTCAAAAGCATCTGCAAGCCCTTACTTGGTCTGAGATCTGAGGCGTCGAAGTGAGCCCACATTCGCCCGGCTGCTTTTCTTTCGACTCCCCCAAGAAAACAGCATTCTAGGAGGTCTTTCCACCTAGAATAATACTTGGGGCTAAAACCAAAGGAAAATACGCCAACAGGAAGTGGGGCTGTTTCCCGGCTGAGTCATACCCCTCGACTGTGTGGTGACCCTGCCTTCCTAGCTAAACATTTTCCTACCAGAGTCAGGGAGTGGGTGACAGATTCAGGCTCATCTGGTTTCCTCTTGATTCATTCTGACCTCCCCGAGAGGAAGGCCGTGCTGTTGGCGGAGACTGGCAGTTAATCCGGCACTAAGTGAGTAATTAAAAGTGAGGCCTTGGATATTTGCGTAATGAGCTGAGAATATTTTCCACTGAGCTGTCAGGCAGTTTCTCCAGTCAATGTCGTCTTCACATTTAATGGCAAATGACAGTGTTTATATAAAAGAAAGGAGAAGAAGGCATATGGTTCTCCCCCAGCCCAACCTGTCTGCCCCTCCTCCTTCTCTGTGTTTCCTTCTCCCTCAACCCTCACTGCTGGGCTGGGCCATGGCAGGCCAGAATTTGGGTCAATGGTGGTAAACTTTTTTTTTTTTTTTTGGCTGCGTTGGGTCTTCGTTGCTGCCCGTGGGCTCTCTCTAGTTGCAGTGAGCGGGGGCTACTCTTTGATGAGGTGCCTGAGCTCATTGTGGTGGTTTCTCTTGTTGCAGAGCATGGGCTCTAGGCACACAGGCTTCAGTAGTTGTGGTGCACGGGCTCAGTAGTTGTGGCTTGCAGGCTCTAGAGCACAGACTCAGTAGTTGTAGTGCATGGGCTTAGTTGCTCCGCGGCATGTGGGATCTTCCCGGACCAGGGCTCGAACCCGTGTCCCCTGCATTGGCAGGTGGATTCTTTTCTTTTTTTTCTCAATTTTGAAAAAGTATTTTATTTTTTTTAGTTGGTGATGCACACACATAGGAAAAAAAAATCAGAAAGTACAAAAAGGGTTACCGTCAAATATAAATCTCTCTTACATCCCTGTCCCCTAACCTTCCAGTTCACTTCCCCAGAGACAATTACTGGTCCTAGTTTCTTGTGTATCCTCCCAGAGATAGCTTGTGCATATGCAGCCTGGCAGTCAGGCTTTTTTTTTAAACACAATAGTATCATACTCCATACGCTATTCTGCTTTTGTGTTACATTTATTTAGTTTGCTTTTGTTTTACTTAGCAATATATTTTTTATATCTTTTAATATAAATACATTTGGAACCATTTCATTTTTCCACTAATTTTTCTTGATTTTCTTTTTTAAAAAAATTAAAGAGATAATATATTCATTGAAGAAGCAATATATTAATATTATTCATTTTTTAAAATTAAGATATACAGTGTAAACTCTCTAGCTCTTATTCCCCTTTTGCCCAGTTTCCAGCACCAAACCAGGAACCCCTATCTCTATTTTCTTGCCATGTTCCAGAGTTTTTCTGTGTAAGTACAATACAAATGTATATATTTTTCTCCTCTTTATTCACAAAAGATAGATAACATATACTTGCCTTTTCACTTAACAATTTATCTGAAGAGAATTTTCAGTGTCTTACCCATAGAGTTTCTACATTCATTTTTACAATGGAATGGTACTTCAGCATTTACATGTACCACACTTTACTTAATCAATCTGCTATTAATGAACATTTGGTTTAATTCTAACTCTTGGCAATCACAAGAAATGCTTCAATAAATAGCCTCTTTTGTATATTATTACATTCACTTTGCAAGTCTATCTGTGTAAGTACATTACTTATATGTAAGAATATTTGTAGGATAAATTCCCAAATGTAGAATTATACTCTCTTTTAGAAACATGGTTTTTCCTTGTATGGATTGCTATAATTCATTTAACCAGTTTCCTATTGGTAGGTATTTTGATTGTTTCCAATATTGTGCTAATCAAAAAAAATCGGCAATTGATATTTTTACATACACACAAGTAAAATTTCATTTGTGTACATGCATATCTGTAAGCCAATTTTTTAGATGGGCAATTGCTGAGTCAAGGGCATTTATAACTTGACATGTATTGCCTAACTGTCTTAACTGCTCTTTTTACAGATTGGGCTGATATTACTCTCACCAGCAATGTAGGGAGATTTATCTTCTCACACTTTTACCAAATCAATGTGTTAGCAAAGCATTCAAACTTTACTAATTTATAGGCAAAAATGTTATCTAATTGTATTTTTAGTTTCCATTTTTCTTACCATGAGAGAGGTTGAGTATATTATCAAATATTTAAGAACCATTTATATCCTCTTATTCTTGCCCATTTTCCTATGGTACTGTTGGGTTTTTATTGATTTCTTTTTTAACATCTTTATTGGAGTATAATTGCTTTACAATGTTGTATTAGTTTCTTCTGTATAACAAAGTGAATCAGCTATATGTATACATATATCCCCATATCCCCTCCCTCTTGCGTCTCCCTCCCACCCTCCCTATCCCACCCCTGGCAGGCAGATTCTTAACTACTGTGCCACCAGGGAAGTCCGACGATGGCAAACATTTATGGGATGGTTCCAGAAGCCGCTTATATCTGCAAGTGGGGGTCAGGGCCAAAGAACAAAGATTGGCTTTTAAGGGAGGGAAACATGGTATGTGTGTGTGTGTGTGTGTGTGTGTGTGTATACATATATAGATATAATTTTTTTCTGTAATTCCTCAAGTGATATTTGTCTACACATTCATTTCAAAAAGCATCCCCAAATACAAAAGCACCTAGGATAAGGGCTTCCCTGGTGGCGCAGTGGTTGAGAGTCCGCCTGCCGATTCAGGGGACATGGGTTCGTGCCCCGGTCCGGGAAGATCCCACATGCCGCGGAACGGCTGGGCCCATGAGCCATGGCCGCTGAGCCTGCGCGTCCGGAGCCTGCACTCCACAACGGGAGAGGCCACAACAGTGAGAGGCCTGCGTACCGCAAAAAAAAAAAAAAAGCACCTAGGATAAAAAGCTGGGTCGCCCCCTTCACTAGCCCTGCCCCTAATGTTCCCCTGACCCCTCTACACGCATTATGCTTCTGTGTACAGTTATGCCCACTTGGGGCAGGTTGGAGCCCTTAGGAGTCCATCCTGAAGCTTCTGGATGTCCTCCCAGGGATGGTCTACGTCTTTCTCTACCCACAGATGCTGCCTTGGGGCAAGTCCCCTCCCATACCTTTTCTGGTCACTCCTGGATACCAAAATGTCCTCTGTCTACTTTTAGTTAAAAAGCCCAATTGCTTTGTTTTGTCCAGTGTCATAATGAAAACACTGAATCTCACCCAAGAGGTAAACTCCTCCTTGTCTCCCTGCAGCTTTGAGCTGGGAGCCCATGGGGGTGGGGGTGAGGGGTAGAGGGGGCCTGGGAGGCTTCTTCCCCCTTTTCTCGCCGGCAGGCGGCCGGGGCTCCTCAGCTGTCCTTCCCGCTGCCCCAGGGCTGAAGCAAGGAGCAGGGAGAGGCGAGGTGCAGGAATGCTCTGCTAGACGGAGCAGCCGCGACCTGGGCTTGGCGACGTTCGCTGAGCATCCTTCTCGCCTTTGCGGGATTCTTAGCCATCCCCCCACCAGGAGCCCCCAGGCGCACTTCTTCTTGTGCTCCCGGATGCATCTCTCACCTTCCCCCTCAGGCTCTGGGATCTGTAGCCCGCCCTGTCCTGGGTATTCTGCCCCTCCAAGTGCCCTCTGGGCAAAGTCCCTTCCAAGATGACCCGAGCCAGCTCCCTTGGTTTGTGGAGGAGCAGCCTCCGTGCCCTTGCCCCGCCCTCAGCGGAAGTCCCGTTCAGCCCCTCCCCTTCCTCGCCGCGGTTCCTCTGTTCTGTCCCGCTCCAGGCTGGACGCTCGGCCTCTTGCCTTGAGGGTTTCTCAGGCGTGGGACTGACACCCGCCAGCTCTGCATCCACAGAGGGCATCCCCTGGGGGCATAAGCTGTCTGGGGGTCCCCTGAGACCCCCTCCCAGGGCAGAGGATTGTTCCTCCATGGGGCAGGGGACACCCCAGCAGCTGTCCCCAAGGACTTTCTGTCCTGTCCTTCACCTAATATTGGGAGTTGGGCTGAGAGTTACCGGAACAGGTTTCATCCACCTTCTTTGTGAATCCCACACAGGTAAGTAGAGCCTCACCTTCAGGTACGGGGATGTCTGGCACCTATTGCTTTGCTACTGGCCTCTGGGTCTGCAGTCCAGACTTGAGATGGAGTCACATTTTAACCTCCTGTGCTTGGAGTTAGCGCCACAGTGGCTGCCCTGCTCACCTCTGGCTATGCCACAGCTATCACCTCCACCCACGCTCGCCATTACCAGGTGATCTTACACATCAGCTCACTGACACTCCCCATCAATGTGGGGGACATAGGAGGGCAGTTAGTTTTGTTCCCATTTTACAGATGAGGATACTGAGGCTCAGGGAAGTCAAGGAATTTGCTCAAGATCTTACCACCAGGAAACATGATGCCTGGACTTGGACTCTGGTCTCCTGACCATGTGCCCTTTAAAGAACATTATTGTGGGGCTCATCAGAGCCATTTTATGCCCCCTGTTTTCCACGGGTTTTCAAAGGGCTCCAGAATGGGAATCCTGGAATAGATTATAACCCACACAACCCGCTGCCTTTTCTGAGCTCTGTTAGCTGGTGGCTCCCCTCATTCGCTGCTCCTTTAAGATGACACAAAAATATTAATAAATTAATTTACACTAAATTGTAGGGATCTTCATGCAGTTGCATTCCAACTTCAATGGGACAATGCCTAACCCAGGGCTTTGTGCCAGGCCCTGAGGACCCGCAGATGAACAAGACTCAGTCTTTGTCTTTGAAAAGGACACGGTGACTCACAGACTTAGAGAACGAACTTATGGTCACCAGCGGGGAAGGGTGAGGAGGAGGGATAGATTGGGAGTTTGGATTGACATGTACACACTGCTGTATTTAAAATAGATAACCAGCAAGGACTATATAGCACAGGGAACTCTGCTCAATATTCTGTAATAACCTAAATGGGAAAAGAATTTGAAAAAGAATAGATACATGGGGCTTCCCTGGTGGCGCAGTGGTTGAGGCTCCGCCTGCCGATGCAGGGGATGCGGGTTCGTGCCCCGGTCCAGGAGGATCCCACATGCCGCGGAGTGGCTGGGCCCGTGAGCCATGGCCGCTGGGCCTGCGCGTCCGGAGCCTGTGCTCCGCAGCGGGAGAGGCCACAACAGTGAGAGGCCCGCGTACCGCAAAAAAAAAAAAAAAAAAAAAAAAAAGAATAAATACATGTATATGTATAAGTGAATCACTTTGCTGTACACCTGAAACTAACACAACATTGTTAATCAACCATGCTCCAAGATAAAATAAAAATTAAATAAAAAAGAAAAGGACAGTGTGATGAACCCCCAGTGCTATGAGTTGGGGCACCTTGGTCCCTATTTTATAGATGAGAAGATAGCAACCCAGAGAAGTTAAGTATTGATGTCCTTTGACCTCACCTGAGTGTTGGGGTCTGACAGCAGGTGGGAAGGCGGACAGGTTCAGGATCTCGCAGCCCGGTGCTGGCTAGACGTGGCTCAGCCTGCGTCCGACGGTCCTGCACTGATGTGCACTGTGTCTTGAAGACATCTCAGCAGAGAAGAGACTGGAGAACCACGTGTCATCTTGACAGTGATGGTCCAGCCCCAGGAGGGGGCAAGAAACACAAAAGTGTTGAGACTCAGTGTTTTCTTACCAGGGGAGAAGCCAGAACCCAGCCGAGCCCCTCTGGCCTCCATGGGGAGACAGACTGGAAAATTCTTCTGGTGGAGCTGGGGGCTCACTCCTTGAGTGACGGCGACTACCCCCTGACAGCCTCATGGCTCTTTTCACAGCTGTTCCTAGAGCTTTGTCTGTGACCAGAGGACACCCATATTCTCCAATCCCCTTCAGGGCTGGATCTGACCCAGTGTGTGTGTGTGTGTGTGAATTTAATCCTATATTGCCTTTCAAACTTGGACTTCCCCAAACTTGAGGATCGGCACGTTTAGGAAACTGACATTTCTGGTGAACTTAGGTTCTAGGAAGCAAATCTTTCCAGCAGTGATGGGCTCTTGGCATTAAAAGGCATCCACAAGGTAATTGTTCCTGGGTAGGGCATTGCCTCCACAGACCTTTTGCCAATGTCATCTTGCCTTAGCAGACACCCGCAAATGCCTTGGGCATCAAACTGTCCTTATCAAAATGTGAGTCCTAATTCTGGAGATCAAGTGTCCCATCCAGTCCAGTCCCAGTCCCAGTAGAGAGGTCACCAGGGAAACTGCCAGGCTTCCTCTTTGAATATCTGTCCTTGCTTTCCCTCAAGCACACCGAGCACTCTTGCATGGGGTTCATGCACAGGTTTGCCCCTGCCTGGCCCGTCTGTCCCTGGTTCTCCACAGATTATCCCCAGATCTAGGCTCAAATGTGGCTTTCTCAGTTAGACACCCTTTGAGCACCACCTCCCACCCCCGCATCCCCCAGCCCTCCCCAACAGCCTCATGCTTTTCTGACCACACTCATCTCCGTCCCATACACTATACATCTCACATTTACACTGTTGTTGCCGCTTGTCTGACCCCTAGAGTGGAAACACCATCAAGGCAAGAATTTGGCTGTTTGCTCCCTGAGCTGGTCCCAGACCTGGGACATTCCTGGCAAACGGTAGGATTCAGCAAAGACTGAAGAGTACAGGAACAAACCATCCCAGCCCAGTGGGTTTTCAGCTTCCTTGTGTCAGCAGCCTCTGTGGCCCTGGAATTCAACCTTCCCACCATGAGTTTCCCACCTGACGTCCTAGGCATAGGTTCCCGGTCACGTGCGTGTCCTCTAGACCCACAAGGCCACCGCATTTGTGGACTTCTAAAAGGCCTGTGGTACTTTCCCTTTTGTTTCTTCTTAAGGCTAAGTCGGATTTTCAAAAGGTGATGGTTTATGATATCGCTTATATGTGGACCTAAAAAAATGATACAAATGAACTTATTTACAAAACAGAAAGAGACTCACAGACATAGAAAACAAACTTCTGGAACCAAAAAGGACAGGAGGGGAGGGATAAATTAGGAGTTTGACAGTAACAATACACACTGCTAAAATAAAATAGATAACCAACAAGGACCTAACGTATAGCACAGGGAACTATACTCAATATCTTGTAATAATCTATAAGGGAAAAGAATCTGAAAAAGAATAGATATATACCTGTATAACTGTTCAGAGTAGATATATATCTGTATAACTGAATCACTTTGCTGTACACCTGAAAATAACACAACATTGTAAATCAACTATACTTCAATTTAAAAATAAATTAAATTAAAAAAATTTAAGTTGATGGTTTAGATTTTTTTTCTTTCTTCCTGCTTCCCTCTTTCTTTCTTTTTTTAAAGCATCATTTAAACTTTTATTTATCTATTTATTTATTTATTTTTATTTATTTATTTTTGGCTGTGTTGGGTCTTCGTTGCTGCACACGAGCTTTCTCTAGTTGCGGCGAGCAGGGGCTACTCTTTGTTGCAGTGTGTCGGCTTCTCAATGCAGTGGATTCTCTTGTTGCAGAGCACAGGGTCTAGGCACACTGGCTTCAGTAGCTGTGGCATGCAGGCTCAGTAGTTGTAGCTCGTGGGCTTTAGAGCGCAGGCTCAGTAGTTGTGGTGCACGGGCTTAGTTGCTCCACAGCATGTGGGATCTTCCCGGACCAGGGATCGAACCCCGTGTCCCCTGCATTGGCAGGCGGATTCTTAACCACTGACCCCTCCCTCTTTCTTTTTCTCTCTTTCTTTCTGTCTTTCTGCTTTCCAGATAACATGACTACAAGAATACTGACATCTCTTTTCTCTGAAATTACTGAATGGCATTGCCGAGCCTGACCCCTCCTCTGCGTTCCAGACCTTTATTTCCAACTGCTAACAGCACATCTCCACCTCTGTATGCACACTGCAAAATTGAGGTGGGGTCCTGATTTATAATCCAGATGAAGGTGAGGCTGAGCTCTTCCCCTCCTCTCCCTACATCCCGCCCCGAAGCCCCGCAGCCTGCACCAAGGCTCTAACTCCATAGGACCCCTGGGCTCAGAGTTGGAAAAGCAATGTCTTTTACCATTTCCCAACAGAAATCCCGACTGAATTGGAGAGCTAAATGTAAAAACAAGTGAAATATAAATGATTATTTATCTGATCTCAGGGTGGGAAGACATTTCAGATGTATTTGTTTGAGTAGTTAATATGCAGTAAGTAATTCAACAGGCCCCAGTGCATGTCACTGTCAAGTGTGTTTCTAACCGTCCCCCCTCCCCTGCACCTTCTCCCAGCCCCTTACCCAGAGGGTCACCGTTTTAACCATCGCTGCCAGTTTTTGGTTTCCTTTTAAAGATAGCATGTGTATTAAAAAATATAGAAGCACATCACACACACTGTTCTACATTTTTTACCGTTTTCACGCAGCAATTTATCATTTATCAGTAGTTGTAGCTCTGCTTTCTTTTTTAAAAAATAGTTTAATGTGTTTTAATAGCAAACTTATAGCAATAGCACAGAAGACAGACAACATTCAAAACATGTACCTGCATGCAGGTCAACTCAGAAAAATATAGTGAATGATAAAAATGCTACAATCACCATTTAGTTGCTGTCAATAAAAAAATTCACTTGATTTTTTAAAAAAATCCAAATTCTGGCATTGTCCAGAAAATTTTAACACGTTTATTTATACTTATTAAAAAGTTGAACTGCTGAAACTCATTCCCTGAAACATTCTGATCTGCATAATGCTTTATGTCCCCTAACTTCTATGGAAAATTCACACACTATGAAAATGGAAAAACTGCCAATACTTGATTTCTGGCCCCTATTTTCTCTACTTACAGTCATCCACTTAGGTACCTTTGATTCCATGGTGGGGAAAAATCGAACATTCAGAACTACCAATAACAGGAAGAAGAGATTTTTTTTTTTTTTTTAAGAGAATGAAAATTTCCCACCATAGTGAGGTCTTGAGTGTATTCTCCATGAGTGTGGAGTGCAAGCTGCACGTCTTTTGGCATAATTTTACCCCCATGGCATGGAGAGCACAAGCTCGATGGCTTCAAAAACCTTAACCAGCTAGGTTCTGCAGCCAGGAAGCCTCTGCTTTGTAAGAGCCATGGATTAGACCCTCCTTATTGACCCTCCTTCTCCTTGGGATGGAGCTCTGCCAGCTGGAGTTTCATGGTCCCTTTGCCATATTGATTGAATATAGAAGTTTTACATAGTCCAATTCATCATATTTCCTTTGATGGCTTTTGGATTTAGGATCAGGCCTAGGAGAAAACATACACGCACCCGATAAACACAAACAAATTTGTCCTATGTTTTTAAAATTTATTTATTTGTTTGTTTGTTTTGGCTGCGTTGGGTCTTTGTTGTGGCGTGCGTGCTTTTCTCTAGTTGCCACGAGCAGGAGCTACTCTTCATTGCGGTGCGCGGGCTTCTCATTGCGGTGGCTTCTCTTGTGGAGCACGGGCTTTAGGTGTGCCGGGTTCAGTAGTTGTGGCTCGCCGGCTCTAGAGCGCAGGCTCAGTAGTTGTGGCGCACGGGCTTAGTTTCTCCGCGGCACGTGGGATCTCCCCAGACCAGGAATCGAACCTGTGTTCCTTGCATTGGCAAGTGGATTCTTAACCACTGCATCACCAGGGAAATCCACTACGTTTACTTTAATACATTTTTAAAAATTTCATTCTTTACATTTAAATTGTTGCTTTATTTGGAATATATTTACATAAAGAATGAAGAAGCAGTCAAAATTAATGTTGTCAGCATAGTTACCACATTATCCAAACAATATTGATTGAAAAGTTCAGCTTTTCCCCCACTTTAAAACGTCACATTTATCATAGGTTAAATTGAGGAAGATTTTTTAGCCTAAAAATATTAGAAGAAATTACAAGGTAAAAGATCAATAGATTTGTCTGCCTAGAAGTTTAAAATTTCTGTGCATTGCAATATGCTATAAATAAAATTTAAAAGTTTAAAAAAGATGCAAACATTTGGCCAAAAGGGATAAAGGACTATAATTGTACCATTAAAAGATTAATATTTTTACTTTTTCCAAATATATGACTTTATAATAAAAAGTTACAAATCAAGGAGTATCTTGTAGATTGTACTTTCACTGAATTGGTGCTAATGGTGAATGTAGCAGGTCAGCAGCGATTGGAATTGGGGAAGAGGGTTGGAACAAGAGTTTTAAAGAGCTATAGAGAAATGGGCTTTTGTTTTTCCTTGGATGGATTTGTAATCACACCTATACATAGTGCTTTAATTAATGTACATTGATAATACGTTTTGATAACTGGAAACATAATGACTGTGTTTTCCTCTTACTTGAAAGAATTCTATTAACTACTCTAACTTTTTAGAAGAGTCACTTTATATCCACTTCTGTCAAATTATGAAAACCTCCTGTTGGTTTGACTGTTATTGCATTAAATCTTTATTTAATGTGGGATGAATTGGCAGCTTTTCCCCATCGTGTCTTCTCATTCAGGGACATAGTCTCTCAATTTTCTTAAGTCTTCTTTTATGGCCCTCAGTAAAATTTCATATTTTTCTATATATAGATTCTTCCATTATCTTTTTAGAGTCATTCTTAGAGATTTTATGTTTTTTATTGTTATTATGGAGGGAATCTCTTTTTCTCTTTAGGGCCTCTCCTCTGTTATTTCTGGTATATAAAAAAAGCTATTGACTTTGGCATACTTATCATAGATCTGGCCATATTATTGAACTCTCATTATTTTTTAATAGCTTTTCAGATGATTCCCCTGGACCTTCTTGATATATCACATTATCTAAAAAAAAACCTGATTTCATCTCTTCCTCCAGAAATTATATCTCTTATTTCTACTTCATACAGAATTGCATGAGATGGGAATTCGAGAACAATGTGAACTAATAAAAGCATCCCCTGGCATCCTTTTCCTGTCCCAATTTAATGGCAATATCTGCAATATTTCACCATCAAATATGAGATTAAGTTAGATGTTTGACTCTTCTTAATTTTCCAAAATGTTGCAGAAATTTAAATTGAGAATAAGTATCAAATTTCATCAACTGCCTTTGTGGCGTCTGTTAAGACTGCTTGGTTTTATAAATGCATCATATGAAATTGATAGTTTATTAATTATTAAACCACTTTGCCTCCCAAGTTTCTCTACTACATCCTGGGGAACATTGTTATAACTAATCTGAGTTTGGGCTTGTTAATATATATTTGTTTTTCCATTCACATCTTATATAAATGAGATAAGTGTATATGTCTCAAGGTCTGTGTGCGCAGGCCTATCCTGACATTTGCAGAACCTAGAATGAGACTATAAATGGAGACCCTGGGATCAGAGCATAATTAGAAGCCCACATACCTTATGCCTAAACATTTAAAAGTTGTAAACCAAACTAATAAACCACGTCTATCCTACCTTTTCAAATATACTTGTACAATGACAAAACAAATAAAGCTATAATTTTATATGATTAAGAGCTGGCAAAATTTTTAAGAAAAAGATGAATTTAACTATTATCATGCATTTCTGCAGGTTCTGATGATGGACTGTCAATGTTTGTGTAATATGGTGTATAAACACAAAATTCTTAACTTGCTATATATCGATATTCATTTTAAAATTTTTATTCCTTCATTTACTCTTTTATTTCAGCAAAATCACTGATTATATTGCTATAATCAAGATTATTACACAATATTTTCTATTGGCAGTAATGAGCTAAAGTATTAAACAATGAAATGTCATTAATTCAAAGTTTACAAAATGTGAGTGTACTTTCTTTAAAGTGTAAATGAAAAATGTTCTGCACAGAAAATTAAAAACTTCATGTTTTCCAATCATGATTTTCTCTTCTAACATATTTAACTTGTCTTTCATTAAATGACAAAATGCAAATTTAAATTAACAAATCTAAAAATTTAAATAAGAATTTTTAAAATAAAGCAGAATTTATTTTTAAATCTAGTTAAATCTTATTAAACGTTTAAATAAATATAAAGCCATTTGCAATTCTAGCATAATTGGTAATGTGAAAAATCCATCTCATGCTTCATGTGTGTTTTGTCTAGACCTATGTTATACAGATTTCAGAGTATATAATTATTTAATATTGAAAAATGTTCCTCAGCTGCCATTAGCAACTATTTGGGAATATTGTGCTAATTTATGAGTACTTCCAGAAACACAAATGGTAACATAAATAAGGCAGGAAAATGAACATCTGTATTTCTATAAAATGATACATCACATGCAAGAATCTATTGCATTCTCACTATCCGAATCAATATATCTGTCTTTCTTCTTACCTAAGCACTCAGATCCTCCCTAAACTCAGAAACAGGGTCCGTCTCCAAAATCAACAGGGACACAACACAAGATCCTTTCCAGCATCTGGACATACTTATCCTTTGTTTTGATGACATGGGGCAAGAGACAGGGAGACATGTTTCTGATTTCCTGCAGCCTGAACGGTGCTAGTCATGAGAGTGGGTGTTTAGGATTGTGCTGAGCTCCAATCCTGAGAGTCAGAGATGTCTGCCCGGCGTTCTTCACTACATTTGTGTGTGTGCACACTCAGGAGTGTGTATAAGCATAGATGTATATGTGTGTGTCTTGATGTCTGCAACTTACTTTCAAATGGATTGGCAAAAAAGTGTGTGTGTGGGACTTCCCTGGTGGCGCAGTGGTTAAGAATCCACCTGCATTCAATGCAGGGGACGCAGGTTCGAGCCCTGGTCTGGTAAGGTCCCACATGCCGCGGAGCAACTTAAGCCCGCAAGCCACAACTACTGAGCCCGCGCTCTGGAACCTGCGAACCACAACTACTGAGCCCGTGCTCTGGAACCTGCAAGCCACAACTACTGAGCCTGTGAGCCACAACTACTGAACCCGTGCTCTAGAACCTGTGAGCCACAGCTACTGAGCCCGCGTACCACAACTACTGAAGCCCAGGCGCCTAGAGTCCATGCTCTGCAACAAGAGAAGCCACCGCAATGAGAAGCCTGTGCACCACAACGAAGAGTAGCCCTTGCTTGATGCAACTAGAGAAAACCCGCATGCAGCAACAAAGACCCGCAGCCATAAATAAATAAATACATAAATAAATAATAAATATATATTTTTAAAGTGTGTGTGTGTGTATATATATATGGAGAGAGAGAGAGCAAGACGGCACAAATATAGCAAAATGTTAAGGACTGGTAAAACTAGGAGAAGGGTATATGGTTCTTTTTTTTTCCCTCCTATTTTACTGAGATATAGTTGACATACAGCTTAAGGTATATAACATAATGATCTGACTTACATATATCATAAAATGATATTCCCAATGAATTTAGTGACATCCATTATATCATAGAGATACAAAATTAAAGAAATAGAAAAAATATTTTTGCCTTGGGATGAGAAATCTTAGGGTTTACTCCCTTGACAACTTTCATGCATACCCTAGAGAATACAGCGCTAATTATAGTCATCATGATGTGCATGACATCCCTAGTGCTTAGTTATCTTACAGCTGGAAGTCTGTACCTTTTGACTGCCTTCATCCAATTCCCCCCCACCCCTCACCTCTGGTAACTACAAACCTGCTGTCTTTTTCTATGAGTTTGTTTGTTTGTTTGTTTTTGAAGTATAGTTGACCTACAACACTGTTAATTCCTGTTACCCAATATGGTGATTCAATATTTCTATACATTTCAAAATGAGGGTATGTTGTTAATTGTGTTATTCTGTTAACTTTTCTATGTGTTTGATATTTTTCAGAATAAGATGGGAGGAATATTTTACTTGCTTCTTCCCTCTTTTATTTGTAGAATACTAGAAACTTCTGATTTGAATTCAATACTTGTATGCAAATATCTCCAGAATGTCTAAGCTGTTCTATCTTGGAGCATGGTAACAGAACTAAATCTCCTGTGTATTGACTGGATCTGTGAAGGGCACCAGGCATCCCCAGAATCAGTATCCTCTCTGTAAACTGATTCAGGTATCAAAAGGGATACCAGGTGCATACTTTGTGGGGTGAAGGGAGAAAGAGAATTGGAGAGAAATGCAAGGGAATGACTGTCAGAAAATAGATATGGAATCTCAGCTGGGTGAGGAGGGAAATGAACACATGAGAGAGCCTGAAGAAGGGGGAAAAGTTGGTAGTCAGGGACTGGATAATTTAATAGAATGAAAAAGTACTGGAATGGGATGCTTAGAGTGAGTGTGCTATAAATATAGAGGACAGTGATCAAGGGTGAGATGCTGATGTTTCTGAAAGCATCGTGTGAACTGTAGTCAGTTACTGGCCATAACCAAAGCTAGGGTGCAGCCATGGGTATGGTGGTCCCAGAGGGTAGAGGAAAAGGTGGCTGGAAATATAGGTATTAACAGATAAGCAGGGGGGTTCAGCATATTGTCTAAACCCAATAGGAACACACTACAAGCTTCCTGACCTTGGACAAGTCACCTTACCTCTCAGAGGCTCAGTTTCCTCATCAGTAAGACAAAGATAACAGCCCTCCCTCAAAAGATGTTTGCATGTAAAGCATATAGGACAATTCATGGTGTGTGATGAATGCCCAGTGAGTACCAGCTACTACCACTGGATTGAACCATTTGAATTTGCCAATATTCAATCATTTTTTCCCTCCAAAAATGGCAATTTCATAGGGTTTAATCTAATCTTATAACATTTTTTTCCCAGTAGAAGTCATGTATTATATTTCCAATGCAATATGGCTTAATACTTACTGGACTATTTTATAATTTCCTGATTTGAGGGTAGCAGAATAGGTTTACTCAGGCCTTGGGGACCAAGCTGCTTGGAAAAAATGCATGTACCAGCCTCTAGAGCCTCCCTCACTTGTGACCCTGTGTCTGTATGTCTTGGGCTCAGGGAGTTGATTTCTGCCCACCCATGAATGGACTTCTCTGTCTGGATGCTAGCCGGCCTCAGGGCTGGCCTCCAAAGACTTGGGCCTGGGTGATGAGCTGTGTCATGGTGGTGGGGGAACCAGGATTCCAAGGGCATAAGGAGGTCATGGGGCCTGGGGCACAGGGGGGAGCTGAATCATAGCAGATGCCTTCCGAATAGGGCAACTCACATAATCTCCACGATTGTGGCTTCTTGGGCAGAGGGTTCGGAGTCCCCCAGGACGTCTGAGTCAGGGTGCCTCCCTACTGGGCTAGAGAATGCCATTAACGGTCTGATTATCATCAGCACAGGATGTTGAGTTTCTCTGCTTGCTGAATGTCAAGACCCAACATCAGAGAAGAATTTGAAAATGGACTTTGCGTGCACACCAAGGAATTGCCTCAACGAAGTAGGCAGTTTTCCATAACCATGTAGGATAAAAATGACACGTCATTGGTTTTTGGAAGTCGTTTGGCATTTTTACTCTAATTTGGAGGAGTAGAAGGAGATGGTAATAAGAAACTGGGGTCCTTTCTTGGAAATCATTGAAACATATTTGCCGAGGCAACTATTGTGTGCTAGGTCATGAGGGATGGCCTGAACTTGAGACAATAATAATAATTATAATTATAGCTATAGTTCCTGGCGGCTATTATATGACAGGCACCATGTGAGACACCCTCATTATGTGGTCTCATTCAGCACTCACAAAAACCCTTTAAGCCATGGCCCAGAAGATGGGAAGAATTTGAGACCATCTAGTCCAAACCAGATATGAGTCAAAGAAACCAACAAACAGACAAAGTCATCCCCAGAGTTTCAAGAGAGGCAAAGAAAAAGCACCCAGTGTAATGTATTTGTTGAGTAGATGAATTACAGCATCAGCCAGAATTTTAAGAGACATATGAGAGGGAGATGGAGCTTCCAGTAGCATTCTACTTGAAAGGAACTTGAGCATGTCAAAGTGCAATTGATGAGAACTTGTTGACAGGGGGTGCCATCAAGATGGCATCCAAAGGCAAAAGGACAAGGATGAGAAAGCCAAGCCATACAGCAGAGAGTCTGCATTACAGTGTCCAGAGGTAAGGGAAAAGGGATGCATGTCAGCCAGAACACAGATTGTTCTCTCGCCATTGTGGTTAAGGTTCTCATTGCTTCATTGATGGTGAAGAACTAGAAGCACCTTGAGAAACCCCCAGACAGCATCTGTGATGCTTATACTTATGCTTAAATGAACTTAATACAGTTCTTATTCCAAGACATGGAGTCAATGATTCTTGATGAACTTTTTTTTCTTTTATGCATAAAATTCCAAGTTAAAGAAGCTCTCAAAATGGATTGGATCCACCTTACCTGGTTAATTTAGCAGAGATTTTGGTGTTCAGAATGGGCAAGTTAGATGACCCCTCTGGACAATCTTGGTCATCTGCTGGTGCTAAAAATTCCAGATCTGGGAGTGGGTGGGACCAACCTATATGGGAATAGAGTGTGGAGCTAAGGGACCGTGTCTGGGACCCATGTGGGATGCACAACTAAGCACAAGTGTCACATTGACCCAAAGGATCTGGGCAGAAAACGGAAGGCAGGGGCTGAGCAATGGAGTGGCAGGCAGAGACCCCAACTCTGAACAAGTAGACTCAGGTTGGGGGGTGAGACAAAGCCTGAGGAAGGTTCCATCGGCGGACACGTAATTATGTGAGTCAACAGGCTGGGACACCAGAAAAGCAGCATCTCTCACAAAATATTAACATAATATTAATAACAATAAAAATGTAGTAGGTAGTTATTTTACTCTGTCAACTTAGGTGTACAAGAAACGTTACATCTCCTATTTTTTTTAATTAAATTTATCAGGCTCTGAGTTCCCATCCGGTTGACAGGAAATTCATTTTCAATCATTATCAGGAAATGATTGTGGGTGACTATTCCTCCCCTCAGGTAGCTGAGGAAGAGGCTCACGTGGGACTTATTAAATTGTAGGCAGTCCTTAATTCTTCTGTCCTAATGGTCCTTCTGGGATGCTCATTGTCAAAATCTTTATTGTCACGGTCATGGTGCCTGGCTCTCCAGTATCCATTCTAATGGGAATCCACTGTTGTCATCTGAGCCTCTTGCTAGGGATGGTTTCTGAATGTGAGGGACTCTGCATAAATCCCTCAATGGAGCATGGATTCAAATCTATGTCATTTTTAAAAAAATATGTATTTATTTGTTTGTTTATTTTTGGCTGTGTCGGGTCTTAGCTGTAGCATGAGGACTTCTCTATAGTTGTGGGGTGCGGGCTCCAGAGTGTGTGGGCTCTGTAGTTGCGGCACGAGGGCTTAGTTGCCCTGACATGTGGGATCTTAGTTCCCCGACCAGGGATCAAACCTGCTTCGCCTGCATTGGAAAGTGGATTCTTAACCACTGGACCACCAGGGAAGTCCCCTCAAATCTATGTCTTTCTGATCTAAAGCTCCTTCTCATGCTGACCTTATGTACAAGATCCTTAGAGTGGGCTAGGTAGGATTAGGGTGGATCTCTGAGTAGGAGGCCCAGTTTTGTCCCCCAGCTCCTACTGAAGCATCACAGGTCCCTAATGTGTCATCACCCCTCTGCCTATGTAATCACAGGTTGGTATTTCTCACCTGAAATTAGTGGTTTAAGTGGATAGAAAGGTAAAGGCCTTTCATGGTCTCCGTTGAGAAGGAAGCTGTGAGTACAATCCCATGGGAGCTTCTGTCTAAGATAAGAAGATAAAAAAATACATTTGATACTCTAGAGCAATTTGATGGCTTTAGTTAGGAAGAAAATCTCTCAGCTGAAGTGGAATTAGAGTTGACCTTTTAAAAAAAAACTTGGTTTTAGCTTTTCTGAAGAAATGGCTTTCAATTCTGAAATATACGAAACTCAGTGCAGTGGGAAATTATAGTCAATTGCCTTGAACCTTCTTGGTATGAGATTTCAGACCCATCTAGGGTTACATAATTATTTCCAATACTCAGAAACAGAAACACATAAACACTTAATTTCATTGTTTGATGGGTCCTCGTTGTGGTCTTATGCTGGCCAACTCTAGAGAACTCGTTACATTCAGAGAGTTTTTTGTTCTCCCCATTATTTAAAGTTGTTTTTTGAAGAGAAAATATTCACATCGTTCAAAATTCAAAATGAGTGAAAGGAATACCGTCAAATCTACCTCCAAACCTCTCCCAGGCACTGACATCCCCTTCCCAGAGGGAAGCACGTTTTAAACAACTTGAACATTTTTTTCCAGAAATATTTTATTCATATATGAATGGCAGCATAATACACTGTTCTACACCTTGCTTTTTTCATGTACTTAGCAATATATTTTGGTGATCTTTCCACATCAGTTCACAAAGAGTCACAATGAGTTCACTCTTTCTTTTTGTCTGCATCAGATTCCATTGTATGCATGGACTCTCATTTATGTAAATTGTCATTTATCTGTGGAGTATTTAGGTTGCTTCCTTTTCTTTTTCTTTCTTTTTTTTTTTTTTTGCAATTTCAACGATGCTGCAATGAATAACTTTGTTATACACATCATTTTTCACCTGTGTAAATATACCTATAGGATAAATTCCTAGAAAATGGAATTGCTGGGTTAAAGGGTATATGTATGTATAAGTTTAAGAGATATTATCAGGTATCTATCCAGAGAGGCTGTTCCAATTTATATTTGTTCTAAGAATATATGAGACTTCCTATTTCCTACACTTTTATCAATGCAGCATCAACTTTTTTAATCTTTGCCAATCTGACAGATGAAATAGAGCTTCTCATTTGTAGTTTTAATTTGCATTTCTCTTAGCCTGAATGATATTTTCATAAGTTTAAGAGCCAAGTTCATTTGCTTTATTATGAACAATCAATTAATATTTTTTGGTCAATCTTTATGTTGGATCATTAGTTTTTTTATATTGATTTGTACGAACTCTTTATATATAAATGAAATAAGTCCTTTTTCCATGATACAAGTTGTGTGTATTTACCCAAGCTTTTCCTTTGTGTTTCGACTCTGCTTATGGCAGTTTTTGTAATGCAGTGATTTTTTAAAATTTTCATATGCATTTAAAATTATAAATCTTGGACTTCCCTGGTGGCGCAAATGGTTAAGAATCTGCCTGCCAATGCAGGGGACATGGGTTCGAGCCCTGGTCCTGGAAGAGCCCACATGCCGCGGAGCAGCTAAGCCCGTGCGTCACGACTACTGAACCTGCGTTCCACAACTACTGAAGCCCTTGTACCTAGAGCCCATACTCCACAACAAAGAGAAGCCACTACAGTGAGAAGCTTGCACATCGCATTCAAGAGTAGCCCCGGCTCGCCGCAACTAGAGAAAGCCCCTGCGCAGCAATGAAGACCCAATGCAGCCAAAAATAAATAAATAAATTTATTTTTAAAAATTATTAATCTTTAAAAAAAAGGTTTTGGGTTTTTGTTTCTTATTTACAAAGGAATTCCCTACTCCAAGGTTTTAAGTTCTTTCATGATTTCTTCTAGTACTTTTTGGGTTTCACCTTTTACATTCACATCTTTAATGTCTAGGAAATTCATCCTGGTGTAGGCTGTGAATGCAACAGTTAGGATATGGTATGGTATGCTGCAGTAACAACCCAGAGCCTCATCATTGAAAGAACAAAGGCTAATTTCCTACTCATATTACATGTCCATTTTTGGTTAGCAGGGGGCTCTGGGAGCCAGGCTGACAGAGAACATTGTTGGTCACTGTGCCAGGAACACAGAGGTATGGTGACTCACACCCTGGCTCTTAAAGGCTGCCCCTTGGCTCACCTAGGCTCACATTTCATTGATCAGAGTAAATCACGTGGTCAGAAGGAGAGCTGGAATATCTGTGAACAGACTCAATGATTTCGACCAGAATTATGGATACAACTTTTATTTCCAGACTACAACTTTGCTGTCTCAGATCTATTTAATGACTAATTCACATTTTCTCCACTGACTTGAAATACCTTCTTTATTGTGGTCTAAATTCCATTATGAATTTGGGAGTATTTACAGATTTTCTATTTTGTTCCATTGATCAGTCTGTCTATTCATGTAGCATTTGGTTTTAATTATATGTTTTATAATTCATAAATTACAATTTCATAATCTATAATTAGGAGTTTTGTAATATATTTTAATATGCTAGTCCTCTCCCAATATTTTCCTTTTTTCTTAATATTCTCTATCTTTTCATAATTTTACTGATTATTCTTGTTTATTTATTTCTTTATTTCTTCATATGAATTATATAATCATCTTGTTTAGTTACAGTATCCTGTTGATGTTTTTATGGAGTTCCTGGTAAATGTATAACTTAACTCGAGGAGAACTGATGTTTTTACAGTGTCAAGTCTTCCTATCCAAGACTTCCTTTTGTTTGAAACTTCTTCTTGTTCTTCAGCAGTATTTAAAACTTTTCCTCCATCTAGAGCTTATACATTTCCCAGGTTTGTTCCTGACTGTTTTATTTGTCACCATTATTGCTATTGTATAAAAATGAATCTGTTCCTTCCTTCCTTCCTTCCTTCTCTTCTCTTCCTCCCTCTCCTTCTCTCTTTCTTTCTCATTATGTGTATGTGTGAAAGTTATGGATTTCTCCAAACTTTTTAAAAATTATTAAACTGGAGCCGAAGATAAGGTGGGTAGGAATGACCTAATGTTGACATCAGGGTAAGTGAGAGTTGCTCACAGCCATTTCATTCCCATATCTAACTTGTGTAGATCATAGGACAATGAACTTGAGCCATATGGTTGTTATTCACAAAGTTAGTTTATTTGGAAAATTAGCAAGATGAAAGCAGGTTAATATCAAGGAAAGAAAAGAATCATCTGAAAACTCCCAGTTTAAGCCACATCAGACATTTCCTAAGCCGTGAAATGAATGCAAACATCACTGGACCAGAGACCTAACAGTGCTTGAAGCCTATTAGGTACTTTATCAGATATTTCTGGAATGAAGCTGAGTCCAGCCACAGAGTTTTAGAGCTAGAAGGGGGCTTAAAATTAGCTAGAATGGTGGTTCTCAACGCTGGTTGAGAATGACCAAGGGAATTTTTGAAAAGCACTGATATCTAAGCCCACTCCAGACCAGTGACATCAGAAACTGTAGGAGTGAGGCCTGGGGAGAGAGGGGAATAATACCTTTTAAAACTTCCCAGGTGATTTTATTGTGTAGCCAACGTGGAGAACCAGGGCTGTAGATCAATGGTTTTGCTGAGCAGATGAGGAGTGGGGAAGTGGGAGGAGGTGTCTGTGGTCGAGCTGAGCCCAGAACTAGGTCTCTGGGGTTCCCAGCCCAGGTGATAGCAGTTGTGTCTTCCAAGGCTGCCGCAGGCGAGCTCCTGAGGGCGGTGGAGTTAGAGTTTGTTTTACCTTGGCAATGGCCCCATGAAGGAGGGACTACATGGTCCCAGTTTTACAAGGGAGGGATGTGAAGCCAGTTCTGCAGCTCACCCGAGGTGACACAGCTAAAAAGGATCAGAATTCAGGACAGCATTGGGTAGAGTTCCCTGTGCTATACAGCAGGTTCTCATTTGTTATCTATTTTATACATAGTATCTATAGTGTATATATATCCATCCCAATTTCCCAATTCATCCCACCCTCTCTTTCTCCCTTGGTATCCATACATTTGTTCTCTGCATCTGTGTCTCTATTTCTGCTTTGCAAATAAGATCGTCTATACCAATTTTTTCAGATTCCACATATATGCGTCTACTCACTGCTCTGTGGTGACCTAAGTGGGAAGTAAATCCCCAAAAGAGGGAATATATGTATACGTATAGCTGATTCACTTTGCGGTACAATAGAAACTAACACAACATTGTAAAGCATCTATATGCCAATAAAAAGTTAAAAAAGAATTCAGGAGAGCACCCAGGGCTGCCTGACCCAGAGGCCCATGTGCCTCAGGCTGGCCTTTTGTTCATTCCAGCCATGAGGCCTTGGGACATTACCAGCCACTTTCCATTCCTTGGGGGAATAACAAGTTATATAATATGGTGTTATCAGGAGTTGTTTAGATTTTAATAGTTTTATCAGTGCGATCTCTTTCTCAGTTGAAATCTTGCCTCAAGAACAGGGAGCAAGGGAGTTCCCTGGTAGCCTAGTGGTTAGGATTCCAGGGTCTCACTGCAGTGACCTGGGTTCAGTCCCTGGTCAGGGAACTGGGCTCCTGCAAGCTGTGCGGTGTGATGGAGAAAAAGTAAAAATAAGAATGAAAAAGGAAATAACAGGGAGCAGAACAGCCCAGCTTGGAGCAGAGTGGGGGACACGGAGCGTCACCCACTGGCCCCCTTTGCCCCATTGTCCTGTCGTCCTCCCCTCGGAGGGACATTGTTTGAAGAGCACAGGGATAAATGCTCATGGGATCTTTTCCTGCTCTAACATTAGAGGTTGAAGACTGAAGACGGAAAGAAGGAAAAGAACGGGAGGAATTCATTATTTGCTCCTCCAACGATGGACATTTAGGGTGGCCTCCACTTCTCTGCCATTGTGAATAGGGCTGCAGTGAATATGGGGGTGCAGACATCTCTTGGAGATCTTGATTTCAATTCTTTGGGATAAATACTCAGAAGTGGGATTGCTGGATGATATGGAAATTCCATGTGAAATTTTTTGAGCATCCTCCATAGCAGCTGCACCATTTATATTCCCACCAGCAGTCACAAGGGTTCCAATTTCTCCACTTCACCCCCAGCACTTCTCTTTAACTTTTTGATAATGGCCGTCCTAACAAGTGTGCAGCGATTTCTGGTTGCGGTTTTGATTTGCATTTCCCTGATGATTAGTGACCTTGAACATCTTCTTCTATACTTGTTGGCCGTTTGTGTGTCTTCTTTGGAGAAACGTCTATTCAAGTCCCATGTCCATTTTTAAATAGGGTTATTTCTCTTTTTGCTGTTGAGTTGTAGAAGTGCCTCATGTATATTGGGTATTAACCTCTTATGAGATATGTAGTTTACAAATATTCTTTCCCATTCTGTAGATTTTCTTTTCACTGTATACATATGATGGACGATTACTCAACCTTAAAAATTAAAGAAATTCTGTAATAGGTGACAACATGGATGCAACTGGAGGACATTATGCTGAGTGAAATAAGCCAGTCAGAGGAGGACACATACTGTATGATTCCACTCACATGAGGTCTCTAAAACAGCCAAACTCATTTAGAAGCGAAGAGTAGAATGATGGTTGCCAGGGACTGGGAGAGGGGAAATGGGGAATTGCTATTCAATGGATATAAAGTTGTAGTTATGCCAGATGAAAAAATTCTAGAGATCTGCTGAACAATCTTGTGCTTGTACTTAACAATACACTTTTTTAAAGTGCTGTATGCTTTAAAATTTGTCAAAAGGGTAGATCTCATGTTAAATGTTCTTATTACAATGAAAGAAAAAAAAAGGAGGCATTCAGCTGGCTCGCCTCACTTCACACTGCATTTTCTCTCGAGCAGCACTTGAGTTTTTGTGTTTTCGTTTTGCCAACCCCAGATCCAGCAGACAGAGCCCCCTGCTTAGCGAGGGCCTAGTTTTAAGGGCCGCACCTTCGGAGCTCTCAGGTTACGCGCCCACCTCTCCTAACGAGCAGACGGGCATCTGGGCTGTGCGTGGGGACCAACCATATTGGACCACTTTTCTCTGTCACCCCTCCCCCCGGCTCAGGGCAATCAGAGGCTCGGATGCCAAGCCTGGTTTGGGGAGATTTTCTCCAGCAGGCCCCGTCCACCCCTGCACCCCTCCACCTTCTCCTGGTCCTGGCAGCTGCAAGGGGACCTCTAGACCTGTTAAGTGGAGGGGCTGCAGGAGCGAGGGGGGCCAGCTCCAAACTGCCTCTGGAAACAATTTCTTCTGCTCTGCTTTGGGAGTCTGTGAAATTTTCTCTCCTGTCTCCCTGCTGCCTTTCTCTGCTGCTGTCCCTGGGGTTCCGCTTTCCCTCTTGCCCCATCCTGCCCGGTGTGTGTGTGTGAGTGTGTAAGGCAGAGAATGGCTCTGTGTTAACACCTCTCTCCCTCTCATTTCAGTCTCCATCCCTCTCTCCTCTTCTCCTCTCTTGGGAACAGCCCAGATCTGCCGAGGCTCCAGCCAGCTAGGGTCCCCCGATTGCCCACTCTGGCCCAGGCACTGCCTCACGGCCCTGGAAGATCCAGAGGTGGCCCAGACGTGGCATGGTCTGTTGTCTGCATCAGAGGTGGACACAAACCACCCGGGAGGAGGGGTCAGGGCTCAGGAGAGCTGTGGAGGGCTCTGAAGGATCCAGGGTGACATCACTTCTGTTTGGGGGGCTCAGAGGAGGCAGTTATTTAAGCCTTTCTGTCCCTGGGTTTCCCCCACTGTCAAATGCAAGGAGCCTGTCTGCCATGGGGCTGGAGTGAGGGCTGAATGAGACGTGTCAAACGTTGTTATGGCTTCCGTGTTACAGATGGACTTGCTCATGATCACGCAGCCAATGGCTGGCATCAAGGTGCCACCCGGGATCCCCTGGCACCCCAGGTCTTTCTGAAAGGCTACCTTGCCTTCCTCCTCAAGCTAAACTTGTCCTCAATTTACTCTCCTTCATAGCCGTGGCTGACATTCCGCCTGATCCACTGGAAGCTCCTGGAAGGCAGGGCCCAGCTCCCCCGTGTGGAAGGATGACCTTTTCCAACGTTACCTGTGCCACTGGTGTGCTTGCCTGACCCAGAAGGCTGACACGTGTTTGAGCTTCATTGTTGCAGGACTTTGGGGTCATAGGACTGAGAACCAGACAGCAGAGGGCTCCCTTGGCTTTGGTATTGCGGGTGCTTGAGCTCCCCTGGGACTTGGACCAGATCATCCCTCAGGGTATCGATGGGGAGGCGGGCAGATCAGAGGGACAAACAGGAAAGAGTCCCTTAAACCCAGAAGATAGGAGACTGGGTACATGAGCAGGGGCCCCTGCAAAGGCCTGGGGATGACCAAACCTTGTAAAGGGCCCCTGGGGATAGGTGAGAATGGCTGGAAACCTGGACACCTGAATACTGGCTGGCTCCAAGGGCCCCTGCAGGCCTGGACAAGGAGCAACTCAGCAAGGCCTCTGAGGGCAGAGCAGCACATGAGCTGGACCAGGAAGCTCCTGGCCACAGAAGGGCCTGGGCAAGAGTCTCAAATAGCCAGAGAGGACTCTCCACCCACCCCCAGGATGGGACCCAGCACAGATTTGACTCACCCAGGGAACTCAAAGGCCATGGCATTGCTGACCCAGAGGTGGGGGTTAAAGCCACACCAGCCATAAGTGCAGCCCCACATGGTATTCATTCAACAAGCATTTTCCCACTACAATACCACTGCAGACCCTAAATCGGCACCAATGTGCTGACTGTGGCACGTATCGTGTTGGTTTCCTAGGGCTGCCGAAAGCAATGACTGCAAACTGGGTGGATTAAAACAAAAGGAGTGATGCCATATGATATGGCTTGTATGTGGAATCTTAAAAAAATGGGTACAAATGAACTTGTCCACAAAACAGAAATAGAGTTACAGATGTAGAATATAAACTTACGGTTACCAGGGGGTAAGGGAGGGGGAGGGATGAATCGGGAGATTGGGATTGACATTTGCACATGACTATGTATAAACTAGATAACTAATAAGGACTTACTGTACAGCACAGGGAACTCTACTCAATACTCTGTAATGGCCTATATGGGAAAAGAATCTACAAAAGACTGGATATTTGTATATGTATAATGGATTCACTTTGCTGTACACCTGAAACTAACACAATATTGTAAATCAGCTATACCCCAATAAAAACTTGTTTAAAAATAAGTGCATTCTCTCAAAGTTCTGGAGTCTGGAGGTCCCAAATCAAGGGGTGGGCAGGCTGTGCTCCTAAGAAAACTCTGTGGGGAGGGTCTTAGCGTTTCCAGCTCCCGTGGCTGTCAGCCTTCCTCATGGCTGCATCACTCCATCAAGCTCTGTGCCTGTGTCTTTTCCTCTCTTGTCCCTTATAAAGACACTTGTCATTGGATTTAATCCAGGATGAACCTCTCCATATCCTTAACTTGATGACATCTGCCAAGACCCTCTTGCCACGTAAGGTGATATTCACAGAGGCTTAGGATGTGGACTCCCTCCTGGGGGCCATCATTCAGCTCACTTCAGGAATGATGACGGTGGACATTTCCATGGCACCTTCCTGGCCTGGTGACTCTGCTAAGCATGTCCCACACATTAAGTCATTTCACCTTCACAACCCCGTGGGGAAGGGACTAGCAAAAGCCCATTCACGTGGGCTTCCCTGGTGGTGCAGTGGTTGAGAGTCCGCCTGACGATGCAGGGGACGCGGGTTCGTGCCCCAGTCCGGGAAGATCCCACATGCCGTGGAGCAGCTAGGCCCGTGAGCCATGGCTGCTGAGCCTGCGTGTCCGGAGCCTGTGCTCCGCAACGGGAGAGGCCACAATGGTGAGAGGCCTGCATACCGCAAAAAAAACCAAACAAACAAAAAACAACAACAAAAAATTCATGGGTGAGAGAACTTCCAGCCCATAGAAGCAAGCCAAGGGACAAGAGTTACATAATTTACCACAAAGGATGAATATCAATCAGGCAGGATGTGAACCCAGTTCCTAACCACTTGGCCACCCTACCCAGGCTTGAATGTGTCATTGGGAGGACACCCAGACAGCCCTTCATTGTAGGTCTCCAGTGCTCCTGTCTCTTTAGGGACTGTTGACACGGGGTGTAGCCCAACCGAGTCTGCATGGCAGAGGTACTCAGGCAGGGCTGTTGGGTGAAGGCTGAATTTCTCCCTGGTCACTTCTCTGGAAGGCTGAGCTGTCCAGTGGGTAGAGGTCAAGGTTGGTAGCCCCAGGCTTTGGTCATCCTTCCCAACCCTCCATGTTTGTTTGACTTGAACTGGTCATTTCCTTCCTCCTAAGACAGAAAAGCAGCTGCATCCCACAACATTCCTCATCATATGCCCAGAATCTCTGCCTAAGTAACTCCGGCCATCCTCAATGGCCATCCAAGCAGGGAGCGCTGATACTGGGGCCCTTCCCAACTAGCGCTTCCGGCATTAAGGACCCTGTCTTCTCCATGGAGTGACCTGTAGGGTGGGTCCCTGCTCCCTCACGCACCCCGAACATGTAAATGTGAGCCATGCCCACTGCTTGGTGTGCAGTGAGTACTCAGTAGATGCTTGTGGAATGGATGATGGGTGAACCATTCAGCTGAGCAGGCCCACCCCTGCTCAGCGACCCCTCTGGCTCCAGGCCTCTGCCTCTTTCTGGTCTGAGGAGTCCCAGCTTTGCCCACCCCTCCCTCCTGCTGTCACACCTCCAGGGCTGTATCCTTGCCCAGAGGGGACAGATAGGAGACCCCGGCCACCTCTAAGCCAGGCTCTCCTAGGACAAAGTACAAAAGGAAGCCATTTCCCATGTATCCAAAGATTGAAAGCTACTAATCAGGCTAAAACAAACTTCGGAATAAAATCCATCCCTTGAAAATTGATACCTTTAAAACAGTAGACTTGAACATTCTGGCTCCAGCTATTGTTTTACATGACTGAAAATCAGCAAAGTATCCATCATGACTGAATTCAATACTTATTGCATGCGTCTTGGGTGTCTATTGATGGGCTGATAATGTTTTGATGAGAAATAAAGATATACACAATTCACAAATCTTCATATATTTTTCATAATATTTATTATTTTTGCCTTCATTTCAGCAAAATTACGGATTATGTTGTTATAACAATTATTTTCATATAAACTGGCTTTATTAACAGAAATAGTCTAAACATGAGTGTGGTACATCGTTTGTAAAATGTGGGCAAACATTTCTGAAACGTAGTCTTGTGATTTAAGCTGCTTCGTAGCTGCCATCTTCACTCTCGGGGGACAGTCTCATGTTTGCCTGGGGATTTCAATGCAGGTCACACCCCAGGACTGGGTTTTAACAGAGGTCCTGATGCCAGCATCTTGTAGGGCCAGCCTTAGGGAACCTGCTGACTGCTCTCTGCTCTGCACAGCTGCCTTCTGGACCCACTGTGTGCTTATTTACCCTACATGCTGTTGGCCAGCTGAGAAGTTTTTAAATTGAATCAGTGGTCAGCATCAAATATGGGAACATTTTCACATAAAAACCTGGCTTTTTAGTTTCTCTTAAAATATTGAAAATCCAGCAACCCTGGGATACCTTTCTGTAAGGTGATATCCAACTGAGGCTGGCAAGAACTTAGGCAGAGGCTGTGTATTAGGGGGCCCCCAATAGCCAATCATCCCTTCTAAAATAAAAGAACCTCCAATTTGTGGCTGGCCACATGGTAACCTAAGATAGAAATGATACATCCCTGCCTCTCTTGCAGCTAGGTGCACCACGTGACTAGGTTCTGGCCAATAGGAGATGAGCTGAAGAGACATGTGTAACTCATGGGTTGTACCTTTTCCCTTGCTCCCTTCCTGTTGGCTGGAAGGTGGAAGCACTGGTGCATGGTCTTCAAGTGTGCAGGTGAGGAAAACGCCCTAGGCCTGGCACACCCACAGTTTACAATAAGCCTGGGTAAAGCAGGGCTACCATGCCAGCTCACTTTTATGTGAGGTCAGAATTTAAAGTTTTGTCTCATCTAAGCCACTGTCACAGGCAGGCCAACATTGGATGCCCCCTTTAGATGAGACCCAGTTTACCCCAGTCCCCACCACTCCCTATGCCTTCCCAACACCAGCTCAGCTGACATCCACCACTGAACTTGTGTTGTTATTTTTTCCCTAACTGCCCCCCTAGGTCCACCTATCCCTGTAAGCATTTGAGTTTGGGGACCTCATTGTCAACCCGCAAAAAAACAAAAGACAAGACACCCATTTTCCAGTACTTTTTACCCCTATTTTTCAGGGGATATCTTCAGTGTACTCTGGGGCTCCCCCCTCTGGGAGGCTAACTTTATTGACTCACTGGTGCTTGGTGGGCACCTTCTCACTGGAGATGAGAGAAAAAATCAGTCAGTTTTATCTGTGAGAGTAAATGTAAAATATTAAATGAGGGTTAAATGGGATGATGTGTTACAGCCAGTTGACTGGCACTCAGCCCGGCTCTCTGTGTTGCCTGTTGTTCTCTTACCGCTCCAGGTGGGCACCTGGTGAGAGCCAGGGCGGGATCTGATCTCCAGTGTGTCTGGCCCCAGAGCCTGTGTGGTTCCCTTCTGTGAAGCTGGAGAACACGGATGTGAGCCGGCTGATCACCGAAGTCCCAGTTGCTGTGACTGACATGGAACACAGCCCACAGACGGTGACAAGTACCCATGGTAAGCCTAGAATGGGCAAAAAGCCTTTATTTAAAATACCTATTTCCCTGCAAAACACTCATTAATAGGTAACCCTACAGCAAGCTTTGTCTGCAGGCTTCAAAAAGGTCTTGCCACAATTACGTCCAGCTCCACACAAGCACTGAAGGGCCAGCGCTGCTCCAGTGGCCTGGTGACCAAACCCACATGACCCCTCCTGGGACAGGAGCATTTAGCACCTGTTAGAGTGTGGTCACCCGACCAGAGGCCTCAGCACCCTTGGGCCTTGTGAGGAATGCCTGACCTCAGGACCCTGGGCCAGACTTACTGAATCAAAATCTGCTTTTTAACAGATCCTCAGGGGATGTGTGCACACAAACAAGTTTGAAAATCACCGATTTAGAAAATGAATGAGAATGGAAAGTCTAGCTTTGAAATAAAATACACCTGAATCCCAGCTTGGCTACTTCTTACCTGAGTGAGCTGGGGCGTGTCTTTCAAGCTCTGAACCTCAGCTAAGAGAAGGCAGAAATGGTATTAAGTGGAACTATATAAAAGTGCCTTATTTGCAGGTAAAAAAAAAAAGGCCAAGGGCTTCCCTGGTGGCGCAGTGGTTGAGAGTCCGCCTGCCGATGCAGGGGACACGGGTTTGTGCCCCGGTCCGGGAAGATCCCACATGCCACGGAGCGGCTGGGCCCGTGAGCCATGGCCGCTGAGCCTGCGTGTCCGGAGCCTGTGCTCCGCAACGGGAGAGGCCACAACAGTGAGAGGTCCGCGTACTGCAAAAAAAAAAAAAAAAAAGGCCAAATATAATCAATTTCATATGGTTCAGCTTAACAGTTGTTTATATGTTGTGGGAAATAATTTTAAAATGAGATAAAATATGTAAAGCACCTGGTACATAGGACGTGTGCTCTCGATGGCACAGCCTTGACCTCCTTTTTTACCCTCACCCCATAGGTGCCCATAAAAACCAGGCAAGGGAGCCAGGGTATATGGAATATCTCATTAAACCCGATTCTGCAACAGAAGCTCCTGGCACGTGGGCCAGTGGTTATTTTCATGGCTGCATGAAGCTTGTACAAGAGTATCTGCCTTCCTCACTGCTTCAAAATATCAGGCTGGCCAAAAAGTTCATTCGGGTTTTTCCATAACATCTTACGGGGACGAACCTTTTGGCCAACCCCAATATTTCCCATTTCACTTATAGATGAAGAAATGGAATCCCGGATGTCCGGGGATGTCTCCTGGGCCATATAAAACCACCCAGGGTGCTTCCCTGCCCTGTTCCTTTGGAGTCATCCAGTACACCCGAGGGGGCATGATCCCAATAGGTTGACCATCTTCCCCAGAAAAAGTAGGCTTCCTGTTTCTGTGTGGAAAGTCATCAGCAGGAAAAGGTCAATTGAACTCAGCACCTGGAGAGGGTGTGGGGTCCACGCCGGGGTGAGGCCTGGGAGTGAGCTGGATGCCGGTGGCGGCAGCAACCTCTGAACTCTGCTCATCCAGAGCCATCATGGCCTTGTGATTGGCCCACAAGGAAAACTCTGGAATCATCAATTGACTCCATAGGAGGAATCCAGCAGGCCTTTATTTCTAGAGGGTTCCTGGAAGGCTTCCTGGAGGAGGTGGCTCCTGAGCTGAGACTGGAAGATGGATCAGCAGAGAGCCAAGAAAAAGATTTCAGCCCAGAGAAGAGTATGGTCAAAGTCATAGAGGCAGAGTGAGCTGGCACCCCACAGCCTGTTGCTCACATGTGCAGCTCTTGGAGCTTGAGGGGTGCATGTGTGTGTCTTGTGAAGAGGTGACCTGTGGCCTTCTCACCAAGCTGGTTGGGGGCCAAGACTCCAGCCTCACTCACAGACCCACAATCACCTGAAATTGAAATCTTCGTCTGAACCTTAGAGGAGCTGGGGACACTCAGCAAGTCTGCAGGGCCCTTTGCACAGAAGCTCATCTCTGCCAGGAGGATTGTGACAGGCTGGCCTCCTGGGATGACACAAACTGTTCTGAAGCTCCCTTGGCCCATCACCTATAGTGAGGAAAACAACTGACCCCTCAGTGCGGGTTGTGTGGGAATCCATGTGTGGAAGAGAAAGAGCTGTGAGCATGGGAGGCTCCCTGAGACTGGAGCTGGGGTCCTGGGCTGCGTCTTGGATGTTTGCAGCCTGACTCTCCTGCGTCTCAATTTCCTCCTTTGCCCTCCTGACCACTCAAGGTTGCCATAAAACTGAAACCTAATGATGCAGATGGACATTCTTGAAACCAGGGAAGCACTGACCTCATTGGAGCAATGCTCCAGCCTCTCCTGGTGTCATTCTCTCCTCTGGGACACCTCCTGCTGCAGTTGTGCCTGTCACAGGAGTGCAGCTCAGGACATTGATCTTGCTTCCCAGGAGCTTGGCTAATGACTCTTTCAAATATCATGATGGCTTATTCATTTTGGCTGGAGTGGTTTTTTAATGGTAAATACAAGTCAATAGAACTTTCTACTTTAATGCAGCATAAACAGAAAAGTTAATATGTACTCAACAGAAGGAGTGTTTACAAAACTTTTGTAACTCAAAAGCCTTGTCTTTCCTGAGGTGGCTTGGTGGCAGAGATGGCACAAAGGTGGCCTCCAGTCTGAGTGTAGAAACAGAGATTTCATGGGTTAATGGGTGTGAGCCAGACTTCATTTTCTCCCAGCTTTGTTTTTTATGACTTTAGGTTTAATCTGCACATCCACTGCCTGGACATAAACACCCACACTCTCACTTTTCCGTGACTTCTCAGGATCTTCAGTTCTTTCTCTTAATGTTCATTAATGAGAGGGTACAACAGGGGCTATGATGAGATGCATGCTTTCATTCATTCACTCATTCGTTCACTATGGAGTGCCCACTTCATGCCAAGGATGCATTAAGTACTGGGGAATAAAGCACAGTCCTGCCCTCAAGGATTTTTTGTTTGTTTGTTTCATCTTATTATTATGGAAGAATTCAAAGATATACAAAATGGGTAGGATGGCATAGTGAACCCCACATACATATAATCTACTTCAGTCATTATCAACATGGGGCCAACATCATTTCCCCCTACCTCCCAAACCGTTTTCCCCTTGGGTTGTTTTGAAGCAAATCCTACACAGAATTTTATTTTAACTGTAAGAATTTAAAAGAATTTATACCCACAGTAGCATATCACACTGTAAAAAATAATTCCTTAATAACATCAAGTATCAAGTCATTGCTTCCCTAACTGGTTCCCAATTTTTTTTTTTTTTTTTTTTTTAGCTGTACGCGGACCTCTCACTGTTGTGGCCTCTCCCGTTGCGGAGCACAGGCTCCAGACGTGCAGGCGGACTCTCAACCACTGCGCCACCAGGGAAGCCCCCAAACTTTTTTTTACAGTTGGTTATTTTGAATTAGGATCCAAACAATGTCTACACATGGCATTTAGTTACTGTACCTCTAAGTCTCTCTCACTATGTATTGAGGTGAAATTTACATAACATACATAACATTACATAACATAAAATTAACCATTTTAAAGTGTAAAATTAGTGGCAATTAGTACATTCACCATGTTATGCAACCATCACTTCTTCTTAGTTTCTAACTATTTTAATCACCCCCAAAGGCAACCCTATAACCCATTAAGCTGTCACTCCCTGTTACCCCCTTTCCCCAGCACCCAGCTACTACTAATATGCTTTGTGTCTCTGGATTTAATGTCCATTTTATATAAATGGAATCATACAATATGTGATCTTTGGTGACCAGCTTCTTTCACTCAGCTGATGTCTTCAAGGTTCATCCACGTTGTGTGTGTCAGTTCCTCATTCCTTTTTATGGCTGAATAGTATTCCATTGTCTGAATGTACCATACTGTGTTTATCCATTGATCATTTGATGGACATCTGCCTGCTTCAATTTTGGGGAGTATTATGAATATGTTACTGTAAACATTCATGCACAGGTCTGTGTGTGAATGTATGTTTTCATTTTTCTTGTGTGTACACCTAGGAATGGAATTGCTGGGTCATATGGTACCTCTACCTTTAGCTCTTTGAGGAGCCGCCAAACCAATTTCCACAGCAGCTGCATCATTTTACATTTTCACCAGCTATGTATGAGGGGTCCAATTTCTCCAT
Source organism: Mesoplodon densirostris (assembly GCF_025265405.1). NCBI lineage: Eukaryota > Metazoa > Chordata > Mammalia > Artiodactyla > Ziphiidae > Mesoplodon > Mesoplodon densirostris. The sequence continues at coordinate 11,134,132 of NC_082664.1, forward strand.
ATGCTTGACAGCACTTGTTATTTATTTTCTATCATCATCATTATTATTATTATTTCATCCTAATAGATGTCAGGTTAGGGTTTTGATTTGCATTTCCCTAAGGATGAATGATGGTGAGCATTTGTTCAGTGCTTATCGGACATTTGTGTATCTTCTTTGGAAAAATATCTATTCAAGTTCTTTGTCTAGTTTTTCGTTGGATTGTCTTTTAATTATTGAGTTGTATGTATTTTTTAAATATGCTAGATACAATTTCCTCATCAGATACATGACTTGGAAATATTTACTTTCATTCTGCAGGTTGTCTTTCTGCAATCTTGATAGTGTCTTTTGACACATGAAAAGTTCTAATTTTGATGAAGTCCAATTTACCTCCTTTTTTTGTTGTTGCTCATGCTTTTGGTGTCAGATCTATGAATCCATTGCCAAATCTAAGGTCATGAAGATTTAGTCCGTTGTTTTCTTCTAGGAGTTTTTTTTGGGTTTAGGTGTTACAATTAGGTCTTTGATCCATTTTGAGTTAATTTTTATATATGGTGTGAGGTAGAGGCCCAGCCTGACCCACTCTGTTATCAAAGAATATATCACAATATATTTTAATTGCAAGCTACTTATCTGTGTCCATTATTACACTCAAAGCTCCTTGAGAGCTGGGACTCTGACACTTTTGTACACCATTTTATTCTCAATAAGACTGTAGTGATTAACAGATAGTAGGTACTCAATAAATAGTTAGTGAATAAATGGATGAATAAATTAATGAATTGTTATAATTTTTGTTACAGAATGTGATCACTGATATGGTTAGGGTAGACTATTAACTTTCTATTTGTTTCCTATTTGATCCATCTGTGTTTTGAATTTTTTCTCTTGCCATATTTTTGGGTTATTTGAGGAGTTTTTATGTTTTTGTTTTACTCAACTGTTGGCTTATAAGCTATACTTCTTTGTTTTACATTTTTTCAGTAGATTAAAAATTTACAATAAATCTTTAACTTATCAATGTATACCTTCAAATAACATTATACCTCTTCAAGTAAAATGTAAGAATCTTATATCAATATTCTTGATTTTTTCCCTTTTGTACTTTGTGCTATTGTTATCTTATCTTTAATTTACATGTTATAAACTCCACCATACCTTGCAACTTGTTTTTTTTTTTTTGCTATAAACAGTCAATATCCATCAAAGAGTTTCAAAATGAGGAAAAAAATCTACTTTTTCTATTTTTGCTACTCTTCATTCCTGTGTTTAGGTACCATTTTCTATCTGTGTATTTCCCTTCTATCCCAAGAACTTTCTTTTCCATTTTTTGGTAATGAGTTGTATAATCTTTGGTTTGTCTAAAAAAATCTATATTTAGCCTTCAATTTTGAAGAATATTTTTGCTAAGAATAGAATGTAGTGTTATAAAACAATCATTTCTTGTTATTAATTCTCACAATTCTGGTGTTCGACTCTGGCTAGGCTCAAAAAGGTCATTTTCTCTCTGGGTGTCTCCTGTGGTTACTCTCAGGCAATGGCTGGGCTGAAACCATTTAAGTCTTCCTCCCTCACATGTCTGGTGGTTGATGCTGGCTGTAAGCAAAGACCTCAGCTGGAGCTGTGGTCAGGACAACTACATGAATCCTTTCCATGTGGCTTGGCCTTCCTCACAGTACTGTGTAGACTCAGAAGTCACAAGGCGTCACTTGTCCTCCTCTCCCATACTGGTTGATGTGGTCATAAAAGCCCACCTGGGGAGTTCCAAGGTCACATTGTAGGATGGCAAATATGGTTTTGGTTCTCTTTGGAAAATTTATTCTCCCATGTGTTCCTTCATAATAATTTAGATTTATGATATATTGCTTTCTTGTTTACTCCTTTTTCTTTTCCATGTATTTCCGACTTGGACTAAAATTCTATTCTTTTCTTTTCTTTTTTTGCCACCTATCCATTTGGAGGGTCAAATACACTTATACCTTTTGATATTTACCTTCCTTTTATCACTGGTCATAATTGGATGTATGTTTCAACTATCCTTGGAAATTAGATACCAACTCTTTATTCCAATCAAAACATAATCTTTTTTCCCACCACATGTAATATTAACCTGCCCCAAATCCCGTGGTTAACTCCCATCCTAATAAGATGAGACCATCCAAAATACTTACCCTACTCACCTCTCTCTCTCTGTCTGTCTCTCTCTCATTCTCCCTGCTCCGCCATTTATGAAGCATTTGAGAGCTCTTTATTTCATTTTTTTCTTTGTTGTCCTTTGATGTAAGCTGAAAAATGACTCCCTAATATATCCATGTCTGAACATGTGAAACTTGTGATTGTTACCTTTATGCCAACAAAACTGATGATGGGGGTGGAGGTAGGATTATTGCAGATGTGATTCATGGAAGGATCATGAGCTGGGAAATGGGGAGGTTGTCCTGGATTATCTCTGTGAACCCTATGTGCCGTCACAAGAGTCCTTATAAGATTTGTAGAGAGAGCTTTGACACAGACAGAAGAAGAAAAATCAATATGACTACGGAGGAAGAGATTGGAGAGACGCACCCAGAAGCCAAAGGGTGTTGTCAGCCAGCAGCATCTGGAAGAGGCAAGGAGTGGAATCTGCCCTAGAGGCTGTGTTTTAAGTTGCCAAGTATGTGGTAATTTGTATAAGCAGCCATAGGAAGTAACACACCTGTCAAGCTCTAGGTTTTGTTAGGTATGACGGTGAAGGAGCAGCCCTATCTCTTCCTACACTGGCTGTGTTGAGCACCACCTTTCAGAGGTTCCTGGGACAGACCTTAGTTCTGTGTTCTCCTTGGTCTTTCTCAGCCCCAGAGACAGACAGACTCAGCCTGGCTAGTCAGAAAGTCAAAGTCAGGGACTTCTCTGGTGGCGCAATGGTTAAGAATCTGCCTGCCAATGCAGGGGACACAGGTTTGAGCCCTGGTCCAGGAAGATCCCACATGCCATGGAGCAACTAAGCCCGTGTGCCACAACTACTGAGCCCATGTACCACAGCTACTGAAGCCCACGCACCTAGAGCCCATGTTCCACAACAAGAAAAGCCACCGCAATGAGAAGCTCTCACACCACAACAAAGAGTAGCCCCCGCTTGTCACAACTAGAGGAAGCCTGCGTGCAGCAAAGAAGACCTGATGCAGCCAAAAATAAATTTAAAAAAAAATTTAAAAAAAAGTCAAAGTCAGCCCTCCCTCCAGGGATCTCTGTGGACCAAGCTCTTCCCAAGATCCCCTATGTCCCAGCTTCTCCCAGGACACTTGGACTCTGGTCTCCAGGTGTTTGTCCACCCATGAGACAGGAAACCTCACACTGGTTGTTCTTGCAGGTCCCCTGCAACTCAAGGCCCCATCAATGCACAATACCAACTTGATTAATATCCAGGGATTAATATCGTCCTTCCCCATCTTATCAACCATTTTTTTTCTCTATAGGTTATCAGCATTTAAAAATGATCATTTCACTCAACATTAACAAAAAAAATGTATCTCTCACTCAGTGGTGACTGATGGGGACACAGCACACTTTCAGCTAGGACCCCACCCCACCTAAAGGACACAGCCTTCCTGTGCAGATCCACAGACAATCAATGCCTTAAAAAAGCAGTGGCCCCAACACTTGTGCAAGAATTATACTCCCAAGACTGTAATTTTCTTTCATATGCTCAAGCATGGAAATGTCTTCCTGTTTTTTTTTAAGAAAGAGCAGGAAGGGTAGAGAGAGCCTGATTTTGGCATTGGGTTGGTTTTTCTTTCCAAGCTCCACCAGCTCAACCATTTAACAGCTGTGGGTCCTTGGGCAAGTCATGAGATTAGATGTTGGAATTTTTCCTTCTTCCTAAACCACTTCCCTGGAGGTTAGTGCAGACCAAGACCTAATAATCAAAATAATCAACATAATCAGAATTATAGCTACACAAAGAGGCAGTCAGTTGTAGCAAAGTCAAACAGAGACTATCTACTAGATGGTCTCCTTGTGGAACATGCGGTACTGACCAGGTCCCACCCAGGGAGTCCCACCTGGAGCCTGGTGGGACTGAATGGATGATTGACAATCTGGCAACCTGACCAGGAGCTAGGAGAAGGGGATTGGGGGAAATAAAAGAAGCAGTGGGTTTTTCAGGACCAAGAGGCCATAGAAGCAAGAGAGACATGGAGAGAAAAAGGGAGAGAAAAATGAGAAGGTTCCAGTGGGGAAGGGCTTCCCTGCAATTGCAAGGAGGGTGGGATGGAATGGTGAGGTGGGAGGGAGGCAAAGAATTTCACCCAAACCCCAGACCTCTATGGGCCATTTGTGGCTGGAAGCTGTGATGTGAGCCTGAACTAAAGGAGGGAAATGCTTCTTCACATTTATGGATTCCATGTGCATCTGATCACTTACCAGTAAAACCAGGTCCCTGGCCAAATATGCCCACAGATTGTTTCTGTGTATCTCACAGGCTAAGAATTATATTTTAATATATTATATATAATATTATGAAAATATTTTAAAATTATATTTAACTTCCATTTGTAAAAGTTTGCTAAAAAGGGAAAAGAGAAGGAGAAAAGGGAGGGGAAGGGAGGAGGTGACCAAATGTATCTCTCAAAATGTAAAATAGTCACTCTCTGGCCTTTTACAGAAAACATTTGCAGACCACTGGATTACTGACCCCAAACTTCCATTAAGGGTAATGTTCTAGAACTAGAGAGATGACTCACCTTGACAGTAAGAGCTTTACCTGTTTCATTCCCTGCTGGATGTCCAGTTTCTAGGGTAAAACCTGGCTCATTAAATCACTTGTCTAATGTGTCATTTAAAGCTTATGTTTCCTTATTTATTTTCATTTTGGATGATCTATTGGTGAAAGTGGGGCATTAAAGTCCCCTACTATTATTGTGTTACTGCCAATTTCCCCTTTTATGGCTGTTAGCAGTTGCCTTATGTATTGAGGTGCTCCTATGTTGGGTGCATAAATATTTACAATTGTTATATCTTCTTATTGGATTGATCCCTTGATCATTATGTAGTGTCCTTCTTTGTCTCTTATAATAGCCTTTATTTTAAAGTCTATTTTGTCTGATATGAGAATTGCTACTACAGTTTTCTTTTGATTTCCATTTGCATGGAGTATCTTTTTCCATCCCCTCACTTTCAGTCTGTATGTGTCCCTAGGTCTGAAGTGGGTCTCTTGTAGACAGCATATATACAGGTCTTGTTTTTGTATCTATTCAGACAGTCTATGTTTTTTGGTTGGAGCATTTAATCCATTTACATTTAAGGTAGTTATCGATATGTATGTTCCTATTCCCATTTTCTTAATTGTTTTGGGTTTGTTTTTGTAGGTCTTTTCCTTCTCTTGTGTTTCCTGCCTAGAGAAGTTCCTTTAGCATTTGTTGTAAAGCTGGTTTGGTGGTGCTGAACTCTCTCAGCTTTTGCTTGTCTGTAAAGGTTTTAATTTCTCTGTCAAATCTGAATGAGATCTTGCTGGGTCGAGTAATCTTGGTTGTAGGTTTTTCCCTTTCATCACTTTAAATATGTCCTGCCACTCCCTTCTGGCTTGCAGAGTTTCTGCGGAAAGATCAGCTGTTAACCTTATGGGGATTCCCTTGTGTGTTAATTATTGCTTTTCCCTTGCCATTTTTAATATGTTTTCTTTGTATTTACTTTTTGATAGTTTGATTAATATGTGTCTTGGCCTGTTTCTCCTTAGATTTATCCTGTATGGGACTCTCTGTGTTTCCTGGACTTGAGTGACTATTTCCTTTCCCATGTTTGGGAAGTTTTCAACTATAATCTCTTCAAATATTTTCTCAGACCCTTTGTTTTTCTCTTCTTCTGGGACTCCTATAATTCAAATGGTGGTGCATTTAATGTTGTCCTAGAGGTCTCTGAGCCTGTCTTCAATTCTTTTCATTCTTTTTTCTTTATCCTGCTCTGTGGCAGTTATTTCCACTACTCTATCTTCCAGATCACTTATCCATTCTTCTGCCTCAGTTATTCTGCTATTGATTCCTTCTAGAGAATTTTTAATTTCATTTATTGTGTTGTTCATCATTGTTTGTTTGCTCTTTAGTTCTTCTAGGTCCTTGCTAAACGTTTCTTTTATTTTCTCCATTCTATTTTCAAGATTTTAGATCATCTTTACTATCATTACTCTGAATTATTTTTCAGGTAGACTGCCTACTTCCTCTTCATTTGTTTGGTCTGGTGGGTTTTTACCTTGTTCCTTCATCTGCTGCGTATTTCTCTGTCTTTGCATTTTGTTTAACTTACTGTGTTTGGGGTCTCCTTTTTAAGGCTGAAGGTTCGTAGTTCCCATTGTTTTTGGTGTCTTCCCACAGTGGGTGAGGTTGGTTCAGTGGCTTGTGTAGGCTTCCTGGTGGAGGGGACTGATGCCTATGTTCTGGTGGGTGGGGCTGGATCTTGTCCTTCTGGTGTGCAGGGCCACAACCGGTGGTGTGTTTTGGTGTGTCTGTGAACTTAGTATGACTTTAAGCAGCCTCTCTGCTAATGGGTGGGGTTGTGTTACTGTCTTGCTAGTTGTTTGGCATGGGGCATCCAACACTGCAGCTTGCTGGCTGTTGGGTGGATCTGGGCCTTAGTGTTGAGACAGAGATCTCTGGGAGAGCTCTCACCAATTGATATTATGCAGGGCCAGGAAGTCTCTGGTGGTCCAATGTCCTGAACTCAGCTCTCCCACCTCGGAGGCTCAGGCCTGACACCTGGCAGGGCACCAAAACCCTGACAGCTGCATGGCTCAGAAGAAAAGGAAGAAAAAACAAAATAAGAACAGATAGAACCCCAAACCAAATGGTAGAAGCAAAACTAAACAGACAAAATTACACAAATAAACATACATATACACACAGAAAGAAAAAACAAACAAAAAATAAACAAGAAAAAACTAAAAACAAACAAACAAAACCAGACAGAACCCTCAGAGAAATGGTAAAAGTAAACCTAATCAGACTAAATCACACAAAGAAACATACACACACACACTCACAAAGAGGGAAAAAAGGAAAAAATATTTTAAAAAAAGGAAGAGAGCAACCAAACAAATAAACAAGTCCACCAATGATAACAAGCACTAAAAACTAAACTAAGATAGGACTTTCCTGGTGGCACAGTGGTTAAGAATCGACCTGCCAATGTAGGGGACACAGGTTCGAGCCCTGCTCTGGGAAGATCCCACATGCCGCGGAACAACTAAGCCCATGTGCCACAACTACTGAGACTGTGCTCTAGAGCCCATGAGCCACAACTACTGAGCCTGTGAGCCACAACTACTGAAGCCCACATGCCTAGAGCTCGAGCTCTGCAATAAGACAAGCCACTGCAATGCGAAGCCTGAGCACCGCAATGCAGAGTAGCCCCCCCCCATTCAACTAGAGAAAGCCCTTGTGCAGCAATGAGGACCCAATGCAGCCAAAAATAAATAAATAAATAAAAAAGATAAAACCAAAAACAAAGCAAAACAAAAAAACTAAGCTAAGGTAAACATAAAACCAAAAATAAATCAGATGCAGAAAGCAAACCCCATGTCTACAGTTGCTCCCAAAGTCCACCGTCTCAATTTTAGGAACATTTGTTGTCTCTTCAGGTATCCCACAGATGCAAGGTTTATCAAGTTGATTGTGGAGATTTAATCCACTGCTCCTGAGGCTACTGGGAGAGATTTCCCTTTCTCTTCTTCCTTCGCACAGCTCCTGGCATTCAGCTTTGGTTTTGCCACCGCCTCTGTGTGTAGGCCACCCTCAGGTGTCTGTTCCCTGCCTAGACAGGAGGGGGTTAAAGCAGCAGCTGAGTAGGGCTCTCTTGCTCACTCAGGCTAGGGAGAGGGAGGGACATGGTAGTCATAATTGGAATGCGGGATGAGCCTGTGGCATCAGAGGTCAGAGTGACATTGCAACAGCCTGAGATGCGCCCTGTGTTCTCCCAGGGAAGTTGTCCCTGGGTCTCAGGACTCTGGCAGTAGCATGCTGCACTGGCTCCCAGGGGGTGGGCGGATAGTGACCTGCGCTTGCACACAGGATTCTTGGGGGCAGCGGTGGCAGCGTTAGCAGTTCATGCCTGTCTCTGGGGTCAGAGCTGATAGCCGTGGCTCACGCCTATCTCTGGAGCTTGCTTAGGTGGTGCTCTGCTGTCTGTGGGCACACGGAGCAGGAATCCCGTCTCCTCACGTACCCCAAAACAATGGTCTCTTGCCTCTTCGGCAGCTCCAGACCTTTTCCCGGACTCCCTCCCAGCCAGCCGTGGCGCACTAACCCCCTTTCAGGCTGTGTTCACGCCGCCAGCCCCAGTCCTCTCCCTGCGATCCGACCGAACCGAGCCTCAGCTCCCAGCCCCGCCCGCCCCGGCGGGTGAGCAGACGAGCCTCTCGGGCTGGTGAGTGCCGGGCGGCACCGATCCTCTGTGCGGGAATCTCTCCGCTTTGCCCTCCGCACCCCTGTGGCTGCACTCTCCTCCGCGGCTCCGAAGCTTCCCCCTCCGCCACCTGCAGTCTCGGCCCGCCAAGGGGCTTCCTAGAGTATGGAGACCTTTCCTCCTTCACGGCTCCCTCCCACTGGTGCAGGTCCCGTCCCTATTCTTTTGTCTCTGTTTTTTCTTTTTTCTTTTGCCCTACCCAGGTACGAGGAGATCCTGTGGTCTGGATCACAGAGTCTGGGGGAAATTTGGGTACCTCCTGAGCTCAGGGGACCAACAGAGACAAGACCATGTCTTGTAAAGCATGTCAATAATTTTCTTTCTTTTCCAGCTTTATTGAGATGTAATGGACCTGTAACATTGTGTAAGTTTATTGTGTACAAAGCAATGACTTCATACACTTATATCTTATGAATAAGGTCAGTTAATATTTCCATCTCCCTACATAATTTCCATTTTTGTGTGTGGTAAGTATATTTAAGATCTACTCTCTCAGCAACTTTCAAGTATAAATACAGTATTGTTAACTGTGTTTACCATGCTGTACACTAGATCCCAAAATTTACTCAGCTTCCAACTGGAAGTTTCTACCCTTTGACTAACATCTCATTTCACCACTCCTCAGCTTTTTGCAACCAACATTCTACTCTCTGCTTCTATGAGTTTGTTTTTTTTATTTCATATATAAGTGATATACTAAAGTATTTGTCTCTTTCTGTCTGACTTATTTTACCTGGTGGAATGCTGTCAAGTTCCACCCATGATGTAGCAGATGTCAAGATTTCCGTCTTTCTTATGACTGTAAAATGCTCATATATATCTATATCTAAGTCTATATCTCTATCTCTATCTATCCATCCATCCATGCATCCATGCATCCATCCATGCATCCATCCATCCATCTACGTACCATTTCCTTTATCCATTCACACTTAAACAGATACCTAGGTTGTTCCCATTACTTGGTTATTGTGAATAATACTGAAATCAACATGGGAACACATATATCTTTTTGAGGCAGTGATGTCATTTCCTCTGGATATATACCCAGAAGTAGAAGTTCTGGGTCATTGTTGGAAATCTATTTTTAATTTTTTGAGGAATCTCTGCAGTGTTCTCTATGGTGGCTCTTCTGGTTTATATCCCACTAACAGTATACAAGTGTTCCCATTTCTCCACAGCCTGGACAACACTTGTTATCTGTTTTCTTTTTCATAATAGCCATTCTAACAGGTGTGAAGTGACACTTCTTTGTGGTTTTGATTTGTATTTTCCTGATGATTAGTGATATTGAACCTCTCTTCATGTACCTGTTGCCCTTTTGTATGTCTTCTGTAGAAAAATGTCTATTCAGGTCTGCCCTTTTAAAAATCAGATTATTTATTTTATTGTTATTAAGTTTTGTGGATTCATTATTCAGATAGATGATAAGGAGTTAATATCCAAAATAAACAACCTAACTGTACACCTGAGGAACTAGAAAAAGAACACACTAAGCCAAAGTTAGCAGAAAGGAGAAAAAAAAGAGCAGAAAAAAATGAAACAGAGACCAGAAAAGATCAATGAAACGAAGAGCTGTTTCTTTGAAAAGATGAACAAAATTAACAAAACTTTAGCTAGTCTAAGAAAAAAAAAGAGAACAGACTTAAATAAATAAAATCAGAAATGAAAGACAGACTTTACAACCAACATTTTGGATAACCTAGAAGAAATGGATACATTCCTAGAAACATACAATCTACCAAGACTGAATGATGAAGAAGTAGAAAATCTGAATTGATCAATATAATTATGGAAATTGAAGCAATGATAAAAAATCTCCCAACAAAAGCAAAGCCCAGGACCAGATGGTTTCAGTAACAAATTCTACCAAACATTTAGAGAAGAATTAACACCAATCCTTCTCAAACTCTTCCAGAAAGCTCACTCTTGCTGCCACTGGGAGTGTGCACAGGAAGCTGGGTGTGAGTGGGGCATGCAGAGTACTGCAGGTACCTTGTAGACAAGCTGGGGGGATCCATGGGTAAGGCTTACCAGTGGCTTGTGGGCATCCGGATGGAGTCTGACACAGTTTGTAGGCTACACAACCCTGTGATATGTTCCAAGATCTGGTTGCTCTTATTCCAACCCCTCACTGCTCCCAGGTGGTGCAGCTCAGGACTCAGTACTCTGGATGACACAAGAGAGAAATGAGTTTCTTTGGCAGCATTCCATAGTGGTGGGGAAGGTAGGCAATCACTCACATGCTCTTACTTTGCCCAGTGGGAGGAATCACGGGCTGAGAAGGGCTCTCTGGGCATCAAGCTGTGCTCTCTTGGGAGAGCGGTGACAGATAAGTCAAACTGTTCCTCTTACTCTCTTGAGGGCATCCAAACTTAGAATTTTTTTCTGTTCCACGGTAAACTGGAACTTCTCCACCAGACTCATGGTCTTTCACAAGGCTCTCTTGTCTGTGGGTAATATTCTAAGTCAGTGTTCTCCAGGGGATCCCAAACCACAGTCAAGAGGGGCTAAAGCCAGTTGACAGGTCACTTCAGGGTCCACAGCTGGGACTGAGGTCTGGATGACTATTACCTGACACACAGGAGGGCAAGATTCCTCCCAGGTCCCTTGTGTATGGTGCTGGATCCCACAGTCCGATGGATGCCAAATTATTGTTGTTGCAGGCTGGGAGTACAATCAGGGGATGTTTATTTGGTCGTCTTATTGGCATCACCCACAATGACGTTAGATTATTCAAAGAGGTGGGTAACGGTGAAATATTACAAACAGGTAATGTATTAATGAGATTATCCTTTGGAAAGATCACCCTGGCTGATGAGGGGAAGATGGATGGGGGTAGGGTGTGGGTTGGATAAGAAGAGGAGAAACAGAAAGACCAGCTTTTCTAGGCTGAGCCAAGGAATTAGGAAGATGGGTAGAGAAAAGGAGACAAATTGGAGAAATGTTAATATATATAATTGACAAGAATTAGTGGTTTGTTGTGAAAAGGACAGGAAGAAATCACAGATGACCCCCAGGTTGCTGGGCTGGAGGCTTGGGAAACTGGAGTTCCCACATTGTCCTGAGAGTTAAGGATTACAAAATGAATAACAGTTTTTGCAGGAAGATGATAAGCTTTGATTAGGACATGTGAAATTTAACATGACTGTAGGTTGTATAAGAAGAGAAGTCTAATACATCATGGGCTCTATGGATCTGAAATTCAGTAGGAAATTTTTTTTTTACATCTTTATTGGAGTATAATTGTTTTACAATGGTGTGTTAGTTTTGGCTGTATAACAAAGTCAATCAGCTATACATATACATATATCCCCATACCTCCTCCCTCTTGCGTCTCCCTCCCACCCTCCCTATCCCACCCCTATAGGTGGACACAAAGCACCAAGCTGATATCCCTTTAGTATGCATCTGCTTCCCACTAGCTATCTATTTTACATTTGGTAGCATACATATGTCCATGCCACTCTCTCACTTTGTCCCAGCTTACCCTTCCACCTCCCCATGTCCTCAAGTCCATTCTCTATGTCTGCGTCTTTATTCCTGTCCTGACCCTAGGTTCTTCAGAAGCTTTTTTTTTTTTTTAGATTCCATATACATGTGTTAGCATATGGTATTTGTTTTTCTCTTCCTTACTTACTTCACTCTGTATGACAGACTCTAGGTCCATCCACCTCATTACAAATAACTCAATTCTGTTTCCTTTTATGGCTGAGTAATATTCTATTGTATATATGTGCCACATCTTCTTTATCCATTCATCTGTCAATGGACACTTAGGTTGCTTCCATGTTCTGGCTACTGTAAATAGAGCTGCAATGAACATTGTGGTACATGACATTTTTTTTTTTTTTTTTTTTTTTCAGTACGCGGGCCTCTCACTGTTGTGGCCTCTCCCATTGCAGAGCACAGGCTCCGGACGTGCAGGCTCAGCGGCCATGGCTCACGGGCCCAGCCACTCCGTGGCATGTGGGATCTTCCTGGATCGGGGCACGAACCCGTGTTCCCTGCATCGGCAGGCGGACGCCCAACCACTGCGCCACCAGGGAAGCCCGGTACATGACTTTTTGAATTATGGTTTTCTCAGGGTATATGCTGAGTAGTGGGATTGCTGGGTCATATGGTAGTTCTATTTTTAGTTTTTTAAGAAATCTCCATACTGTTCTCCATAGTGGCTGTATCAGTTTACATTCCCACCAACAGTGCAAGAGGGTTCCCTTTTATCCACACCCTGTTCAGCATTTAATGTTTCTAGATTATTTGATGATGGCCATTCTGACCGGTGTGAGGTGATACCTCATTGTAGTTTTCATTTGCATTTCTCTAATGATTAGTGATGTTGAGCATCCTTTCATGTGTTTGTTGGCAAACTGTATATCTTCTTTAGAGAAATGTCTGTTTAGGCCTTCTCCCAATTTTTGGATTGTGTTGCTTGTTTTTTTGATATTGGGCTGCATGAGCTGCTTGTATATTTTGGAGATTAATCCTTTGTCAGTTACTTCATTTGCAAATATTTTCTCCCATTCTGAGGGTTGTCTTTTCAACCTGTTTATGGGTTCCTTTGCTGTGCAAAAGCTTTTAAGTTTCCTTAGGTCCCATTAGTTTATTTTTGTTCTTATTTCCATTTCTCCAGGAGGTGGGTCAAAAAGGATCTTGCTGTGATTTATGTCATAGAGTGTTCTGCCTATGTTTTCCTCTAAGAGTTTGATAGTGTCTGGCCTTACATTCAGGTCTTTAATCCATTTTGAGTTTATTTTTGTGGATGGTTTTAGGGAGTGTTCTAATTTCATTCTTTTACACGTGGCCGTCCTGTATTCCCAGCCCCACTTACTGAAGAGGCTGTCTTTTCTCTATTGTATATTCTTGCCGCCTTTATCAAAGAAAAGGTGACCGTGTGTGTGTGGGTTTCTCTCTGGGCTTTCTATCCTGTTCCATTGATCTATATTTCTGTTTTTGTGCCATTACCATACTGTCTTGATTACTGTAGCTTTGTAGTATAGTCTGAAGTTGGGGCGCCTGATACCTCCAGCTACGTTTTTCTTTCTCAACATTGTTTGGTTATTCGGGGTCTTCTGTGTTTCCATACAAATTGTGAAATTTAGTGTTCTAGTTCTGTGAAAAATGCCATTGGTAGTTTGATAGGGATTGCATTGAACCTGTAGATTGCTTTGGGTAGTATAATCATTTTCACAATGTTGGTTCTTCCAATCCAAGAACATGGTATATCTCTTTATCTGTTTGTATCATCTTTAATTTCTTTCATTACTGTCTTATAGTTTTCTGCATACAGGTCTTTTGTCTCCTTAGGAAGGTTTATGCCTAGGTATTTTATTCTTTTTGTTGCAGTGGTACATGGGAGTGTTTCATTAATTTCTCTTTCAGATTTTTCATGAGTAGTGTATAGGAATGCAAGAGATTTCTGTGCATGAATTTTGTATCCTGCTACATTAACAAATTCACTGATTAGCTCTAGAAATTTTCTGGTAGCATCTTTAGGATTCTCTATGTATAGTATCATGTCATCTGCAAACAGCGAGAGTTTTACTTCTTCTTTTCCAATTTGGATTCCTTTTATTTCTTTTTCTTCTCTGCTGTGGCTAAAACTTCCAAAACTATGTTGAATAATAGTGATGAGAGCGGGCAACCTTGTCTTGTTCCTGATCTTAGTGGAAATGGTTTCAGTTTTTCACCATTGAGAACGATGTTGGCCTTTATTATGTTGAGGTAAGTTCCCTCTATGCCTACTTTCTGCAGGGTTTTTACCATAAATCGGTGTTGAATTTTGTCAAAAGGTTTTCTGCATCTATTGAGATCATCATATGGTTTTTCTCCTTCAATTTGTTAATACGGTTTATCACATTGATTGATTTGCATATATTGAAGAATCCTTGCATTCCTGGGGTAAACCCCACTTGATCATGGTGTTTGATCATTTTAATGTGTTGTTGGATTCTGTTTGCTAGTATTTTGTTGAGGATTTTTGCATCTATGCTCATCAGTGATATTGGCCTGTAGTTTTCTTTCTTTGTGACATCCTTGTCTGGTTTTGGAATCAGGGTGATGGTGGCCTTGTAGAATGAGTATGGGAGTGTTCCTCCTTCTGCTCTATTTTGGAAGAGTTTGAGAAGGATAGGTGTTAGCTCTTCTCTAAATGTTTGATACAATTCGCCTGTGAAGCCATCTGGCCCTGGACTTTTGTTTGTTGTAAGGTTTTTAATCACAGTTTCAATTTCAGTGCTTGTGATTGGTCTGTTTATGTTTTCTATTTCTTCCTGGTTCAGTCTTAGAAGGTTATACCTTTCTAAGAATTTGTCCATTTCTTCCAGGTTGTCCATTTTATTGGCATATAGTTGCTTGTTGTAATCTCTCATGATCCTTTGTATTTCAGGAGTGTCAGTTGTTATTTCTCTATTTCATTTCTAATTCTATTGATTTGAGTCTTGTCCCGTTTTTTCTTGATGATTCTGGCTAATGGTTTATCAATTTTGTTTATCTTCTCAAAGAACCAGCTTTTAGTTTTATTGATTTTTTCTATAATTTCCTTCATTTCTTTTTCATTTATTTCTGATCTGATCTTTATGTTTTCTTTCCTTCTGCTAACTTTGGGATTTTTTGTTCTTCTTTCTCTAATTTCTTTAGGTGTAAGGTTAGGTTGTTCATATGAGATGTTTCTTGTTTCTTGAGGTAGGATTGTATTGCTATAAACTTCCCTCTTAGAACTGCTATTGCTGCATCCTATAGGTTTTGGGTCACCATGTTTTCATTGTAATTTGTCTTTAGGTATTTTCTGATTTCCTCTTTGATTTCTTCAGTGCTCTCTTGGTTATTTAGTAGTGTATTGTTTAGCCTCCATGTGTTTCCATTTTTACAGATTTTTCCCTGTAATTGATATCTACTCTCATAGCATTGTGGTTGCAAAAGTTACTTGATATGATTTCAATTTTCTTAAATTTACCAAGGCTTGATTTGTGACCCAAGATATCATCTGTCCTGGAGAATATTCCATGAGCACTTGAGAACAAAGTGTATTCTGTCATTTTTGGATGTAATGTCCTAGAAATATCAATTAAGCCCATCTTGCTTAATGTATCATTTAAAGCTGTGTTTCCTTATTTATTTTCATTTTTGATGATGTGTCCATTGGTGAAAGTGGGGTGTTAAAGTCCCATATTATGTTTGTGTTACTGTTGATTTCCCCTTTTATGGTTGTTAGCAGTTGCTTTACGTATTGATGTGCTCCTATGTTGGTTTCATAAATATTTACAATTGTTATATCTTCTTGGATTGATCCGTTGATCATTATGTAGTGCCCGTCTTTGCCTCTTGTAATAGTCTTTATTTTAAGTCTATTTTGTCAGACATGAGAATTGCTACTCCAGCTTTCTTTTGATTTCCTTTTGCATGGAATATCTTTTACCATCCCCTCACTTTCCGTCTGTATGTGTCCCTTGGTCTGAAGTGGGTCTCTTGTAGACAGCATATATATGGCTCTTGTTTTTGTATCCATTTGGCCAGTCTATGTCTTTTGGTTGGAGCATTTAATCCATTTACATTTAAGGTAGTTATCGATATGTATGTTCCTATTCCCATTTTCTTAATTGTTTTGGGTTTGTTATTGTAGGTCTTTTCCTTCTCTTGTGTTTCCTGCCTAGAGAAGTTCCTTTAGCATTTGTTGTAAAGATGGTTTGGTGGTGCTGAATTCTCTTAACTTTTGCTTGTCTGTAAAGGTTTCAATTTCTCTGTCAAATCTGAATGAGATCTTGCTGGGCAGACTAAACTTGGTTGTAGGTTTTTCCCTTTCATCACTTTAAATATTTCCTGTCATTCCCTTGTGGCTTGCAGAGTTTCTGCTGAAAGATCAGCTGTTAACCTTATGGGGATTCCCTTGTATATTATTTTTTGTTTTTCCCTTGCTGCTTTTAATATTTTTTCTTTGAATTTACTTTTTGATAGTTTGATTAATATATGTCTTGGCATGTTTCCCCTTGGATTTATCCTGTATGGGACTCTCTGTGTTTCCTGGACTTGATTGACTATTTCCTTTCCCATATTAGGGAAGTTTTCAACTCTAATCACTTCAAATATTTTCTCAGTCCCTTTTTTTTTCTCTTCTTCTTCTGTGACTCCTATAATTCAAATGTTGGTCTGTTTAATGTTGTCCTAGAGGTCTCTGAGACTGTCCTCAATTCTTTTCATTCTTTTTTCTTTATTCTGCCCTGTGGTAGTTATTTTCACTATTTTATCTTCCTGGTCACTTATCCGTTCTTCTGCCTCAGTTATTCTGCTATTGATTCCTTCTAGAGAATTTTTAATTTCATTTATTGTGTTGTCATCATTGTTTGTTTGCTGTTTCGTTCTTCTGGGTCCTTGTTAAACCTTTCTTGTATTTTCTCCATTCTATTTCCCAGAGTTTGGATCATATTTACTACCATTGCTCTTAATTCTCTTTCAGGTAGACTGCTTATTTCCTCTTCATTTGTTTGTTCTGGTGGGTTTTTACCTTGCTCCTTCACCTGCTGTGTATTTCTCTGTCTTCTCATTTTGCTTATCTTACTGTGTTTGGAGTCTCCTTTTCATAGTTCCCGTTGTTTTTGGTGTCTGCCCCCAGTGGGTAAGGCAGTTCAGTGGGTTGTGTAGGCCTCCTGGTGGAGGGGACTGGTGCCTGTGTTCTGGTGGATGAGGCTGGATCTTGCTTTTCTGGTGGGCAGGACTTCATCCGTTGGTGTGTTTTGAATTGTCTGTGACCTTATTATGATTTTAGGCAGCGTCTCTGCTAATGGGTGGTGTTGTGTTGCTGTCTTGTTAGTTGTTTGGCGTAGGGTGTCCAGCACTGTAGCTTGGTAGTCGTTGAGTAGAGCTGAATCTTAACATTGAGATGGAGATCTCTGGGAGAGCTTTCGCGTTTTGGTATTTCATGGTGCAGGGAGGTCTCTGGTGGACCAATGTCCTGAACTCGGGTCTCCCACTTCAGAGGCTCAGGCCTGACACCCAGCCGGAGCTCCAAGACCCCATCAGCCACATGGCTCAGAAGAAAAGCGAGACCAAAAAATAAATAAATAAAATAAAATAAAATAAAGTTATTAAAATAAAAAATAAAAATTATTATTATAAATTAAGAAAATAAAAATATAATAAAAAAATTTTAAATAGAAAGAAAGAAGAGAGCAACCAAAAGAAATCCACCAATGATAACAAGCGCTAAAAACTATACAAAAAAAAAATAATAATAAGGACAGACAGATCCCTAGGACAGATGGTAAAAGCAAAGCTATACAGAGAGAATCACACAAAGAAGCATACACATACACACTCACAAAAAGAGAAAAAGGATAAAATATATATATATATATTGAAAAAAAGAAAAAAGGGAAGAGAGCAACCAAATCAATAAACAAATCTACCAATTATAATAAGCTCTAAATATTAAACTAGGATAAACATAAAACCAGAAACAGATTAGATGCAGAAAGCAAACCCCAAGTCTACAGCTGCTCTCAAAGTCCACCTCCTCAATTTTGGGATGATTTGTTGTCTATTCAGGTATTCCACAGATGCAGGGTACATCAAGTTGATTGTGGAGATTTAATCCGCTGCTCCTGAGGCTGCTGGGAGAGATTTCCCTTTCTCTTCTTTTTTCGCACAGCTCCTGGGGTTCAGCTTTGGATGTGGCCCCGCCTCTGCGTGTAGGTCGCCTGAGGGCGTCTGTTCCCG
Source organism: Mesoplodon densirostris (assembly GCF_025265405.1). Taxonomy (NCBI): domain Eukaryota; kingdom Metazoa; phylum Chordata; class Mammalia; order Artiodactyla; family Ziphiidae; genus Mesoplodon; species Mesoplodon densirostris. Next base: position 11,152,255 of record NC_082664.1, read on the forward strand.
CTCAGACAGGACGGGGTTAAAGGAGCCGCTGATTCGGGGGCTCTGGCTCACCCAGGACGGGGGGAGGGAGGGGTACGGATGCAGGGCGAGCCTGCGGCATCAGAGGCCAGCAGGACGTTGCACCAGCCTGAGGTGCACCGTGCGTTCTCCCGGGGAAGCTGTCCCTGGATCACGGGACCCTGGCAGTGGCGGGCTGCACAGGCTCCTGGGAGGGGCGGTGTGGAGAGTGACCTGTGTTCGCACACAGGTTTCTTGGTGGCGGCAGCAGCAGCCTTAGCGTCTCATGCCTGTCTCTGGGGTCCGCGCTGATAGCCGTGGCTCGTGCCAGTCTCTGGAGCTCGTTTAGGCGGTGCTCTGAATCCCCTCTCCTCGTGCACCCCAGCACAATGGACTCTTGCCTCTTCGGCAGCTCCAGACTTTTCCCCGGACTCCCTCCCGGCTAGCCGTGGACCACTAGCCCCTTCAGGCTGTGTTCACGCCGCCAACCCCAGTCCTCTCCCTGGGATCTGACCTCCGAAGCCCGAGCCTCAGCTCTCAACCCCCGCCCGCCCCGGCAGGTGAGCAGACGAGCCTCTCGGGCTGGTGAGTGCTGGTCGGCACCGATCTTCTGTGTGGGAATCTCTCCGCTTTGCCCTCCGCACCCCTGTGGCTGCACTCTCCTCCGCGGCTCCGAAGCTTCCCCCTCCGCCACCCGCAGTCTCCGCCCATGAAGGGGCTTCTAGTGTGTGGAAACCTTTCCCCCTTCACAGCTCCCTCCCACTGGTGCAGGTCCCATCCCTATTCTTTTGTCTCTGTTTTTCCTTTTTTCTTTTGCCCTACCCAGGTACGTGGGGAGTTTCTTGCCTTTTGGGAAGTCTGAGGTATTCTGTCAGCGTTCAGTAGGTATTCTGTAGGAGTTGTTCCACATGTGGATGTATTTTTGATGTATTTGTGGAGAGGAAGGTGATCTCCACGTCTTACTCCTCCACCATCTTGAAGGTCCCCCGCTTAGTAGGAAAATTTGAGCTGGAGAGGTGGATTTCATTGTGCATCAGTGGTTGAGTGAGACCATGAGGTGAGATAGGTATCTTAGACATCATGGATGGTGCTGAGAGCCTGGAGCCAAACTTAGCCAAAAGCCAACATGTAAGGGAATTAGAGGACCACAAGAAGCCCTCCGAAGAGACAGCAAAGGAGTAGGAAGAGGAAAGGTGTGGTCTCTTGACGGCCAAAGGAAGACGTGGTCATAGCATGGGACAAGGCTAGGCAGACAAGGAGGAGAAGGATGAAGAGTGTCCCTTGGGGATGGTCCACCAGTGATCCATTGGTGACCTTGGCAAGAACAATCACGGTGGAGGGTGAAAGCAGGAACTGGTGGTAGGGGTGGGCAGATGAAGGGTCAATGAGGGGAGTCCACCATGTCAGCCTTGCTCCATAACAATTTGGCATCAGAGGCAGGAAATTGGAGAAAGGAGACCTTGAGAATCATTTAGGACAAAGTGAGGATTTGCATTCCAGTTTTTAAAAAATGAGAGACTTGAGCATGTTCAAATAATAAAAGTCACAAAGAAAAAGAAGTTGAAGATAGCAGATAGAAGAAATTAATCAAAGATGGTGAGATAGGGATGGAAGGAATGTTGAGCACAAGAGGGGGAGCCCTTTGACCAGAAGCGTGGCACGTTATTCCACGCTAGAGAGAGGACAATGGGATGAGAGCGTGGCTCTAAGCATGTGGTCAAAAGGTGAGGGAGCTTGTCTCAAATGACTCCTATTTTCCCTGTGCTGCAGAGAGATGTTATCTACTGAATCCATCTTGGAGAAGCAAAAGGATCAGAAGTCTAGGACAGGGGAGAGAAGAAGACATTGGGAAACCTCAGAGTTCTAGCAGGCATGAGTGGGGTCCCTAGGAGACTGGAGGACAGGTCACTGACCTGTGTAGGGGTGTGGTTTCCAGGTATCTCCACAGTCCAGACATAGATAAAAAGAGGGCAGACTGCTGGATGGTATGGTAGTCAAAGTTCCCCCCTAGGTACAGGGATGGAGGAAACATGAGTGGCCAGCACAAAGGAAAAAAGATTCTATTGAAAATAATGACCAGAGAGTCATTCAAATGATGGGATTTTTATGTTTCAGGCTGGGGAAATCGGGAGTGGTGACAGGAGAGGCTGATGGGGAAAGATAGGGGTATCTGGAAACAAGATGGTACCTCGAGCATACCTTGAGTTTGAACACACAGGGTGATTTGTATATTGCTGTGTTTTCTCCTGCCATGCAGTTATCCATGGTGACTTTGGAGTCAGCAGGCTTCAGCAGGCTTGGTTTGACACTTAATGGTAACACAGCCTTGGCCAAATTACCTGACATTGTTAACTACCTCGGCACTTAAATGACCAGAGAGCATCTTCTCTAAAAGACCATTAGTTACAACTACTATAATACTACTATTACCATACGTCAAAGGCTGGGATCCACAGCCCCACCACACTGCCCACCCTCCGGGCCACACCAAATACCTGCTCTGATATCTAAGTGTATGAAGTTCTACTGGCCCCACAGTGCTGCATGAAGGCTGGGGTTGAGATGGCTGAGGAAGCACACGGAAGCAGCTGCCACCATGGGTATCAGGATTCACTTCTCTGCAAGGAGGACTTAATCGACCCTTGTGCATTTCAACAGCCCCTTCCTGATGGTCATCAATTGCCCAGACGCCCAGAGCATCCTCTTTCTGGGCAAAGTTGTCAATCCTAATAAGCAATGAAAGTAAAATCACAATTTGCAAAGAAAACTGTACCAGGACTCACAAAACACATATGTCATACCCAACAGGTACTCTCTAAGTCCAGAATTTATTAACAGCAGCTTGTTCAGACCCATGTGTCCCAAGGTAAGCCCACAGCAAGCTGGTTTAAGAGTAATGCTGCACAGACTCATGGACTATAAAGATAAGAGCCTTGACTTCTCATCTAGTTTATAAAATCTAACCACGCTTTCTAACTATCACCCTAAAGCCATTGTGAACTAACTCCAGCCAATGAAACCTGATATTTCTCCTAACTTCCCCATTTGAAACATTACTGAGATGCTGTCAAAGTGATAGTCCCTACCACTCAGCAAGTTTAATTAAGCCCAGATCTGTGTGATCCACAGGGTGCCTTGGTGGTCTATGTGAGGTACTGCAACATTAAGAAAGTCTAGAATTCCCTGCAGAGGAGGGAGTTGCCCAGCTAAGGTGCAGAGAACAGGAGAGCCAGGACATCAGGGCTCTAAGCCCAGCTGAGTTCTGGAATGCTAAGTGATCCTGGGAGCTGCTTTGTGCTCCCTGAACCTCCGTCATCTGTGTGTGAAGCTCTGTAAAAACATGGCAGCCAGTAAAATGGTTAACGTTGAGTCCTCTTGGCTGCAATCCATCCACCTCCTTGGACCCAGTGCTTACTTTGCACCATTCAACACTGCTCTGCCTAAGTGGAACGGAACATAGTCAAGAGACAATCGTAGGAATTAAGGAGAAGAGGGTAGTAGACCGATCAGGGGATATAGATGTGAAGGTAGAGAAAAAGGGACATTTTGAGACACAGTTAGGAGGTACCATGGATTGGACTGAGTAATCAATTATTCATGAAGAAACAAGGACAGTCTGTAGTAAAGGTGACACTCAGATTGCCAGCTTGGGAGCTAAAGAAACTGGAGGGAGCCATTTGGAGAGATGGGTAACGTAGGGAGAGGATGGTGATTTGTGAGCAAGAGGATGAGCTCCCGTATAGACCTGAGATGCCTGGCCGACATCCGCAACGAAAAGAACAGGAAGCGCTTGCTTCTACAGATCTGGCATTCAGCAAGGAAATCTGAGCAGGGCCTGGAAATCTGCTAATGCATAGGAGAGACGAGACTTCCTGGTGAGGACTCCCTCCTGGTGAGAGTGTGTAGAGAGGGGAGCCTGGGACCCCATCATCAGGAATGACCACACTTAGGGGACAAGGAAAAGGAAGAGAGAGCACCCAAAGAGACAGAGAAGGACTAGGAAAAGGGGTCACAGGGACACATGGGGAGAGAGGAAAAGGACAGTGTCCACAGGATAGGCTGGACCTACCAAGTGGGGTCTTTGGCGGCTCACAGGAGCAATGGCAGATGAGACATGGGGGGAGGAAGCAGATTGTAGACTTTCGCAGAGAATCCGTGGTGCACAGGGGTACAGCAAGGGGAGACATTTCTTTCTAGCAATTTGTCATCAAAGATGAAGAGAAACAAAGGGGAGCTGGAGGGGAAAAGAAAGGAAGACATATGTTTTTGAAAACTGAAAGTTGAGTGAAAAGTGAGCACGTTTAAATGCTGCTGATAAGAAGCCTAGAGAAAAAAATGGTTGACAAGTCATGGAAGGAAGATATTAATCAATAGCTAGTAATCAAGTTGTATTGCACATTGATGGGGCCTTGAGCTGCAGGGGACCTGCAGGGACAACCAGTGTGAGGTTTCCTGTCTCATGGGTGGACAAGCACCTGGAGACCAAGAGTCCAAGGGTCCTGTGAGATGCTGGGACGTAGAGGATTCTGGGAAGATCTTGGTCCACAGGGTCCCCTGGAGGGAGGGCTGACTTAGACTCTCCGACTAGCCAGGCTGAGTCTGCCTGTCCCTGGTGCTGAGCTAGAGCAGGAAGACCAGAGAACTAAGGTCTGTCCCAGGAACCTCCTAGAGTCTCAACACAGCCAGTGTAAGGAGAGAGACCACTTGTCCTTCACAATTCTACCTAAAAACATCTAGTGCGTTTGTTCCCTATGGCTGCTGTAACAAATTTACCACAAACTGGGTTATTTAAAACACATTCTATAGGGCGGATTCCACTCTGAGCCTCTTACAGATCCTGCTGGCTGCCAGCAGTCCTTGGCTTGTGTCAGGCGCTCACAGCAGGTGCACAAGGTACCGGCGCTTCTGTTCAGACAGGCTGTCTGCTAGATGATCCTCTCCTCTGGTCATGACTCTGACCCCCACCAGGCTCTGGGTTCAGTCCTGACTCCACCACCTACCAGCTGCTTGACCTTGGGCAGCTCCCTCAACTTCCCAAGCCTCTGTTTTCTTCTCTGTCAAATGGGGATGTGAAAACAGTGCCTTCCTTCCTCACTGGGCTGTGGTGAGGATGAAAACAATATTCTATAAATTGGGAGAAGAATTTGAAAAAGAATAGGTACATGTATGTGTATAACTGAATCACTTTATCGTACACCTGAAACTAAAACATTGCTAATCAATTGTACTCCAATATAAAATAAAAAGTTAAACTAATTAATTAATTAATTAATTTAAAAAAACAGGTCATGACCCTGAAGCATTTGCACAGTGCCTGGCACAGAGCACACACTCAGAATTAGTAATATCACTCATTACTATTACTTTTGTCACTGTTGGTGTCCTTTCCTGCCCCTGTTTCCAGACCAAGGAGCCCTGAGGATGGAGATTCCTCGGTGGTGGCTGCTGATCACCGTGCTCATGGCTGTGGCTCACTGTGTGGCCCTGGTTAACCAAGAAGATCCTCATCTCACCAACTCCAGCCCCCAGGACAGCCTTGGACGGCCCCCAAATCTCCAAGAGCAACATAGGCTTTGCCTTCAGCCTCTACAGACAGTTGGATTTGGATGCTTCTAGATAAAACATTCCCTTCTCCCCAGTAACCATCTCTTTGACCTTGAACACGTTCTTCCTTGGGGCCCCAACACCCAGCAGGACCCACCTCCTGGAGGGCCTGGTTCAACCTCACCATGGGGTCTGAGGCCCAGATCCAGGATTGCTTCCGGGATCTGCTGCTCAGATACCCTGACCGTGGGCCAGTGCACATTTAACGGCCCGGGTCCCTGGAGGTCATGCAGTAACAGGTGGAGGCCCAGAAAAGCATCCACAAGCATGCAGAGGCAGATCCAGGGGAAGTTCGAGGCCTGCGTGGAAGAGCTCGGGATGACACCACAGCAGTGCTGGAGAATCACGTGCTCCTCAGAGGTGAGAGAACATATATCCAATGGGGAAACTTCATCTCGGAATCAGGGCTACAATACACCACAACCCTACTTTCCACAGCAGCTGAGAAGCCTCCCTTGCTGACTTAGACATAGGAGGCAATCAATAATTGTCTGCCCACTGAATCCTTGATGTATCTGCTTGTACACCTCCAGTGATGGGGAACTCATCATCTGTCCCATTTTATTGCTACTTGTTGAGTTTCTTTCCAAGAAGTATTTTGCACCTTCAGCATGCATGACAACTGCCTGGGGAGATTGTTTAAAATCCTGCACTTACCCCAGGGGATTCTGATTTAGGGCAGGGGGAAGTCAGGGACACTGCATTTAAGCCCTCCTTCCTTCCCCTCTCTGGTGATTCTTCTGCAGGAGGGCTGTGATCTCCACTTGAAGTAACCCTGGAAGCAAGCACTAAATTAAGGGGCATGAGTCCCCTTCCTCTGGCAGGTCCCAGGAGGCACGGGTTAGAACAGGAAGAATCCCAAAGCCTCAAGGTCTTTGATTTCCTCCAAAAGAGCCAAGAAAATTGTATGCTTCCCTCCTTAACCATGATCTTAATTCAGCATTGAGTTCATTCTCCTCGTATTTGTACAGTGCTCTGTGGGTCTCAAGTGTTTTTGATGGCCACAGTCTCTTTTGACCTTCTCACCCGTTTGAAGCTGATAAGGCTAAAATTAATGGTCCTATTATACAGATGAACAGACAGATTATTTTTTAAAGAAGAAAAGTTATCTCCTGAGCCAGTAAGGCATTACTCATATACACATCTATGAACACTTGTCGTGTGTTATATGTAAGTGTTTACACATGCACATGCACACACAATCTAAGTATGAAGCCTTTATTATCATGCCAGGCATGGGACATTATTAATTTTTATTGAATTATCTTCATATCCCAACAAGGTAGACTGTTGTGTCCATTAAGAGATAAGAAAACTGAGACACAAAAATTAGGTAACTTGCCCCAGATATGAAAGCCTGGCAGAGCCTCGCCTTCAGATCCACACCTACATTCAGAGCAGCTTGTACCACAGTGATACACATTTTCCTCTAAAATTAACCACTTTCCAGAGAGGTTAAGGAGACCATGGAGAGCAGTAGTATTTACATATCATAATACTATTACGCTATTGTAAAATATTCATCCCCATTTTACAAACAAGGAGACAGAAGCTCAGGGTGGTCAGGGGTTCAGCCCCCCGCCAGGGTCACATAGGTAATAAAGGACAGGTCAGGAGTTGGTTATGGAGCCAGGCTTGATGTGCAGAGTGTAAACTCCACATTCCCGTGGGCTGCCAAAAGGGTGACCCCCTGCCTGTTCTCAATTCTCTCCAAAGGTGACATTGACGTTTGTCTTCACCTTGGGGTGTGTTGTTTAATCCCCACATATTTGCAATTTTCCAAAGTAAACCTCCAAAAAAATAACAAAGCTGGAGGCATCCCATTTCCTGATTTCAAACTGTATGACAAAGCTATAGTAATCAAACAGTATGGTACTGGCATAAATATTCACATAGATGAAAGGAACAGAATAAAGAACCCAGAAGTTTACTCTTGCACATACAGTCACTTAATATTTGACTAGGGATCAAAAAACCAATCAATGGGGAAAAGATATTCTCTTCAAAAAATGGATTTGGGAAACTAGATAATCACATGCAGCATCCCTGCTGGGTGTGCAGCCCCAGGTTAGGGATGGGGTCAAGTCACCTCTATTAGGACTTGTGCCAGTCTGCAGCCCTGGTGCCTGTCGCCCCACCTCCTGAATCTTTCCTAAGGTCACACAAACGGGCCCAAGCTTACAGGGTCTTTAAAGCACACAAGCCAACTCCAGCCCAGATCTCACCACCCTGAAGGCTAAACTCCAGAAAGGCCATCTGCACCTCCTCTTGCTCTCCCTCTCTCTCCCTCCAGCCCAGGGCAGGCCTCCCCTCATTCTGTTCACCCTGCCCTTGCCCCATCCCCTGTGGCTTTAGATCACTGCATCCCATGGACCATTGATCCTTCCCTTACCCCTAAGTCCCCTCCTCTGTCCCCTGGGTACCTCTCCTGTGGTCCTGGGGTGACAGATTTCCTCCCATGTCCCTCCCTCCTCCTCACTCTGTTCCTTCTCCTCGGTGCCCCTCCCTTTCGGGTGCCTTCCCCTTCTCACCCCATGGCACTCAGCTTAGGGGACCTCCTCCCCTCAGCGCTCACCTGCCCATCCTGGGGGACGAATCCTCATGCTTCCCTCCAGTCCTGATTCTCTCCTGAACTCCCCTGAGCAGATCCCTTGGCTGCCTCCTGGGAACCACGCACCTGGGGTCCGAACCCAAAGGTGTCCCCTTCCCTTCCCCAGCCTGCTCCTCCTGCTGGGGGTCCTTCCTCAGGGCATGCTCTGTCATCACCCAGGAGCCAAACCCAGATGCCCCCTTTTATTGCCATCTCCCCACGTCCACTCACAGAAACATCGGTTCTCCTCCCAGCCTTCCACTCATCCCTGCTCTCCCTCTCCATCCTGGGCTTTGGCCACATTTCCTGCAACATCCCCTTTAATGTCCAGCCTGCATCCCTCTGCTGGCCCTGAATTGCTTCTCTACACAGCAGCTGGAGTCATTTTTCTACTATGCCAATCAGCTCAGAGAGACTCTGTTTAAATTCCTTTAAAGCTGCCTAGGACTCTATGGAACCTTTCCAGCATCCTTACTGAGCTGCCAGGCCCCCAGTGGTCCAGCGGTTCCATCATGGCCCCATCACCTCTGCAGGCCCTCCGCTTCCTGCTCCAGGTCTGCCCAGCTTCCTTCGGTTTCTTGAAAATGTCTTTCTCACTCTTTCTCCTGCAAAGGACATTCTCCTCTCTGTTTACCCTACCACGTTTTATTCTTCCTCTGATGGCAGCACAAAAAGCACCTCCTCCAGGAATGCTTCCCTGACTTCCCAGGCTCAGTTTGATCCTCTTCTTTCAGCCTTCAGAGCCTTGTTTCATCATCCATGTTTCGCATCAGTTCCTCAGTCCCATGAGTGTCACTGCTGTGGAAATCTTTGAGGGCAGATTCATTCTGTTGTTTAAAGTGCTCCTCTGATCCAGGAGGTTGGGATAACACTCTGCCGGCAATAATTAGTAGCTGTGTGGCCTTGGGGGAAATTACTGAGCCTCTCTCTTCCTCAGTTTCCTCATCGGTAAAATGGGATGAGCAACAGCAAGTATCTCATGTGATCACTTCAAGGACTAAACGGGTTATTCCAGGTAGAGGTCTTAGCAGGCTGCCTGGCAGAGAGATCTCAACCGTTCAGTTGTGGGTGACGTCTTTATGCTGGGAGCTGATCTTCCTGGAGATGACACAGCCCCTGATCACATCAGGGACATGAAGAACCAAGTGGATTCCTTTTATTGCAGGTGTGTGTTTATTGACCTTTTGCTCCCGTACTCCCGTTCTGGCTCCTGAGGGGGATCCTCTGTCAGGGGAGGATGTGGAACTGATCAGGTGGTGGAGGAGCTCGTCTGGGAACCTGGAAGTAGTTGGTCGCCCAGGTTGGACTGCTGGGGGGGCATCAGGGGAGATCCTGGGCAGGAAGGCCCAGTTCAACTGGGGTCCAGGGGCTATGCCAGAAGAGGTCAGCGTCGGAGCCCCTGCAATGTCAGCATGAGGGCACATCCTGGGCCCTGGGGGATGGAAGAGTGAACCTGGACCTAGAGCCAGAGCCCCAGGAAGTGGGCATCGGGTAGCAGGGGCCCCTCCCAGCCCTGGGCCTGAGGTCCAGTGGGCTTGGTCACAAGCACAAAGCCTGCTCCTGGGCTGGCTGGTGAGGCTGAGACAGAGGGGCCCAGAGTCTGGGGCGGGCTGAATGTGTGTGGGAGGTCGGGGGGCTTGGCCTCGGGGCCCAGGCAGTGGCAGGAGCATGGAGTCAGGCAGATCAGCGTGGAGACACACAGGAAAGAGTCCAGTCCAAGGAAGGTGGTTTATTGCTTTCGTGGGGCTCAGAGCCTCCATCTAACCAGGGCACAGATTCCCTGGGCATGTGGAGCCCCCAGCAGAGTCACTGTCACCTTCCCAAGGGTGAGCAGGTGGGACCAGGCAGGGGGCTCCTTGGAGCACAGGGGCCAGGCTGCCTCCAGGGAGCTGGGCACCCAGCTCCTTAGCGAGGACACCCGCCACTCAGTGGAGAGCTCTAGGCTTGACTGGGGTTGGTGACTTTGCACAAAAAGATGATGCTCTGGGTGTCTTTACTGAGTGTGGGAAACATAAAGGGCCTGTTGAAATGCATAGTGATCACTCCTCCAGTCTTGTAGATCAAGTTGCTTCCCGTGGCGGCAGCTCCTTCCATGCCCTCCTCGTCCACGTCAAGCACAGCGCTGTGGACCACCGGGGGGACACCAGAGCCTTACCCACCAGAGAAGAGGCGGGTGGGAGGTGAGCAGCTGCCTGAGTACCTCTAAGGGGACTGACATTCATCCACCTTCTGCCGTTGGCTGTCCCTGTGCTGTCAACCTGTTCAACTTGTTTGTTTCTCCCAACAAGCCTGTCAGCCGGTTCAGAGTCGTGATGCACAGATGTGCAAAGTGCAGTCAAAGGCTGGGAGTGCTGGGCCCAGGGTCAGAGAGGAAAAGATCAGGGGTTCCCTGATCTGGGTCCCTCTCTGTCTGAGTCCAAAACACCCCCCATTTTAGGGGAGAGGGGCAAGGGAAGGCACTGTTCTCACAGGCAACTGTCCACAGTCCCTCCATGTTGAAGCAGCAGATGGGTGGGCACTGCTTTTGCTCATCTCCTGCCCCAGTGGAAATGTCCCTGAGCCCTCGGCTACTTTGCGCAGGATGTGGCTTCCCATCCCTGGTCCCCACAGGCCCCTTGGCACATGCGCCTCCTTTACCAGGTCCTTTGGCAGGTGGGGTTCAGGGGAGACTGCCCAGCCTCCCCCATTCACTCTGACTTCTCTGCTTCTAGGATCACACACAGTATCAGGGGCCCTGGTGTTCTTGTCCTGTGCTTTTCGTGTATTTCCATCACGACGGCCCTGTAGCTGTTGTTAGCACCTATAACCTCTTACCTGCTCTGCTAGGCATAGCACAGGAGCCAAGAACTATCACGCTCCTTTTAAAGATGAAATGTTGGAGGGATGCAGAGTTTAATTATTTCCCTCTATAGGCAGTGAAAGATGGAGCTTGACATGGGGGTGCATGGCTGATTCCATCCCAGGTCCTTTCCAGTGACAGGCTTCTGTGTCACATTATATTTCAGGGAAGGTGTGAACCTGACCCTACCATGATTGTAACCCAGCTCTCCTGGGCTTGGGGAGTCCCAAGGAGGGTGAGTGAGTTACAAGAAATGAAATTATTTTGCAAATTCAAGACTACCTGACATCTGCCTGGCCTCCACCTTTCACGCTCCGATTAGGAGGATGAATTGTCCAAAGTTTAAAGACTCACCTCGGAAACCACCAGATTGCTGGTCCCTGTGACTCCTGACAGGTCAGCCCTGTTGACCTGTGAAGACTTTCCTAAGGCCAAGCCGGAAGAGTAAGTCTCTCAGCTCATAGTCACTGGAGATGGAAAATTTTGGCAGGTAGAGTTCATCTACCCATCTAGGAAATGAGAAAAATAAACTTGAACTTCTGCTTGAAAAGATGCCCGCCTTTTCCCACCTCACAGCTTGGTCTTCTGTGGTTTCCGCTCCAGCTACCCCCTTCTCCCTGGAATAAGGACTCCTCTCCTCAGTTTCTAGACCCCTCGGGGTAACTCTCCTTAAGTCATTAATTATCCATCACGTCGGCAGGAATCTAACGAGTCAGGCAGTGCACCAGGGCTGGGGCTGGGGTGGTGCCCACGTCTGGCCCTGCTTCTCCCTGGAAGCCCACAGGGCACGGGAAACACCCTCTTCCAACAGGGATTCCACAGCTGCTGGGAGACTGTGCTGGGGCAGCTGCTCCACAGGCACCAGGAAGGCTTCCTGCAGGAGGTGGCATGGACCCTGAGTCCCGGAGGAGGGGAAGGAGCTGACTGGATGAAGAGGAGTCCAGGAGGAAGGAGGATGCACTTGCAGGAAAGAGGGAGGCAAGAGGGTCACAGAGGTGAGGGGCTGGGCAGGGGCTTGGGTGGCTTTTGGAGGGCTGGGGGCTGCATTCAAGAGACTTGGAGACATAAATGAAAAAGCTGAAGGATCCCATCTTACCTCCACAGTGAGCTCCTGAAGGGCAGGGATGCATCTGCTTCTGAGCAGAGGTGGCAGCAGGTTCTTGGAGCAACAGATGCCTCCTCTCTCTTTGTCTCTATTTCCCTTAAGACTCTTGTCAGGGTGTCAGCTCTTACAGATGCCAAATACGAGGAGGCTGTGGCTCCCATTAAATGTTGAGTCCCTTGGGAGCAGAGAGGTACCTATTCCTCCTCATGGGCCATCTTTCCTCCCTCCCTCCCTCCCCTTTATCCATTCATTCAACAGATCCTTAGTGAGCGCCCCCCATGGGCCAGGGATGTGTAGATGCTTGTTCCCCCAGTGTTTGTAAATCAAAGATGTCCCATGAATATTCTTTTTTTTTTTTTTTTTTTTTTTTTTCCTTTTTGCGTTATGTGGGCCTCTCACTGCTGTGGCCTCTCCCGTCGCGGAGCACAGGCTCCGGACGCGCAGGCCCAGCGGCCACGGCCCACGGGCCCAGCCGCTCCGCGGCACATGGGATCCTCCCAGACCGGGGCACGAACCCACATCCCCTGCACCGGCAGGCGGACTCTCAACCACTGCGCCACCAGGGAGGCCCCCATGAATATTCTATCCATTTACAACTCTTCACTGAGCCCCTGCCCTGTGGTAGCTCTTGGTACTGGAGGAAGGAAAGGGTTGGGAAGGGAGTACGTGCAGGGACAGGGTGGGTCCCCATGTCCTGGGGTCTCCTGGGATCTGCAGTGAGGAGGTGCTGAGAGTCAGGCAGCCCCAAGGCGTCCGGTCCCCTGGACAGGGGTTGGGGAAGGGATTGCAGCCTCAATGTCACGTCTAGGCAGGTCTCTCGCCCCTTGCGGTTTGTAAAGTGCCCTCCACACCCATTCCCCCCGTGGATCTGCAGGACCTCCCACTCAGGACAGTGGGGCAAGGACGCCCCTCTCCTCTCAGTAGGGAGCTGAGCCCCAGAGAAGCACAGGGAGTGGCCGGGGGAGTGTGAGCCGGCGAGTGGGACCCTGGGTCTGGGGCTCCCCCGCCCCTGTGCAGCAGCCCACACACCCTCCCCTAGGCCCCCCGCAGACACTGTGCCCAGAAGTGCCTCTCCCTCTGCTGTCCCCCTTGTTATTGGTCTCCTGAATTCCATGTCCTGGCCTGTGTGTCTGCCCTCAGTTTATCCAGAACCCGACCCCTTCCCGCCCTTCCCGGTTCCTCCTGGTCCACCCCCAGTGGTTCCCCTGGGTGAGTGCACTGGGCTCCCGGCTGGTCTCCCTGCCTCCATGCTGGTCCTCAGCTGTCTGTTCTCCATTCGGCAACCTGGGAGATCCGTTTAAAACATGACTCAGATCGTTCACTCTTTGGCCCCAAAACCTTGTGATGAGTCTCTATTTCCCTTAGAGGGGGGCGAGTCGAGGGGTCTGCAAGGCTCCAAGTGACCTGACCCCACCCTGGGGTCCTGACCTCTCCCAGCTTTCCCTCTCACTCCCTCTGCCCTGCTGCTCTGGCCTCACCAACCCTCACCCACACCAGGCTCCCTCCGGTCTTACAGGCTTTGCACGGGCTGTTCCCTCAGCCAGGAATGCTTTTCCCCACCATATTCACATGGCTCAATCCCTCACCTCAAACATCACCTAAGGGCCTCCCTGCTTACAATCACAAACTACTTGCGGGTCCCATTTTTCTCATGATTTTACTGTGCTTTACTATCCCCACCTCCCCATTTCTCCCCTCTCAAAGTACCAAAAATTTATTATATTTATTTCCTGTCTGTCTCCTCCAACTACAAAGTAAGTGCCATTAGGGCAGGGAATTTACTGTTTTATTCGCTGACCTACCCTCAGAGTCTAAATTAGTCCCTGAGACATAGCTTGATCTTAATTAATTCATTCGATCAGTGCTGAACGGTTGAATGAATAAATGAGTGAATTAATGTTTAGTCAGTGCAAAGCTGTTGCTCAGCGTCTGTCTCACCTGAGCTCCTCACTGATCCCAGTCCCATCTGCCCCCCTCCATCTGCAAGAGGTGGAGCCACGGAGAGAACAGCATGAGTGTCGGGGGTTGTGTGAGGATCCCCATGACTCAGCGCATGTTAGTGTCAGAGGAACCCTGAGCCCCGCCCCCTCTGATGTCATCATCTTAGAGAAGGAACAGTTCAGGCCCAGAGTCACGCAGGCAGCCAAGGGCAAGGTCACCCCTGGACGGGCCCTCCCACCTCTGCCCCCGCCCCTGGACATTACTGAGGCCCGGGGACTGGGGGTCCGGAGTCCAGGAAGAGGGGGAACGGCCGAGAACGCAGGTGGGCCCACAGCTCCGGGTCCTGGGGACAGTCACCTGGGCTGCAGGGAGTCTCTCCACCTCCTCAGCGTCTCTGGGAGCAGCTTGGCCTCCACGTCCTGCATTTTGCCCTCGTCAGGGAGGATGAAGGGCCCGCTGTCTTCGCTGGTGTACTTGAGCTCCGCCGCGGGGCAGGCAGCTCCTCGTCCCGGAAGTAAGGCATTTCCAGGCCCCCCGTGGTCATCACAGGCACCTCCACTGTCCTGTCCTCGCTCACGTGGAACTCTGACTTATAAGTACGGCTGGGATCAAAGGGCTTCTTCCACTGGGCTAGAGGTGGAGGGACAGGTGAGGGGTCGGTGGTGCAAGAGCCACTGGCCACTGCCTCCTCTGCCCTGGTCCCTGAGCGGGGAAGACCCTCCCCACACCAGCAGCCCCCCACGTGCCTCTAGGGATGGCCCTGCTAGGTTTGCACATATACCTGGGCAGGCGGGTAGGCCCTTGGGGACGGGGGTGAGCCCACAGGTCTGGATTGCGAATGGGGACATGAAACAAACCTGGTTAATTGTGCTACGTGAGAAACCAACAGGAACAGGACAGGGCAAGGGAGAGATGGGATGAGGCTGGGCCTGCGGAGAAATGGGGGCTCCTGGTCCTTAAAGGGAGCAGTGTTAGTGACCAGTGGTTAGTCGCTGGCTTTGCAGGGAGGGCACATGTCCCCGCAGCCTTGTGAGCCAGGCTGAAGCAGGAGCCACATGGGGACCAGGAGGGCAGGGCGGGGTCAGTAGAGGAGAGGGCTGGGGTCTCCCTGCAAGAGGATGGAGCATTCAGTGATGGGGGCTTCTTGGGGAGATTAGGGCCCTGGGGCTTCATGGAGTGTGTATCCACCCCTGCTGCCTGCTTTGTTTCCACCCCTGCCTGTGTCCCCAGAGTTAGAGGCAGGAGCAGAGGGAACGCCGGGCTGGCTGGGGTGCCCCTGGCGGGGAGATCTGGGAGGAGAAAGTCCTAGACCAGGGCAGTGTTGTACGAGAGGAAAGTACAGGAGCTTGAAAGAACAAACATAGCAGGACAGGCCTGGATTAGTTTTCCAGAGAAATGGGATTCTATGCCTTCCTTTACAGAGGAAAACACAGACCCAGGAGGGCTGGCCATGGCTGCATCCAGGAACTGCCAGCACAGGGCTACCTTTTCTCCCCAGAGCTGGTGTGTCCTGGGCACATGACCACCCCCGACTCAATGATCATTCCTTCTGTCTTTATCTATGTTGTGTCCCTATTTGCACTGCTGGTTCTATGTGTGAAATCCTTCTGCCTTCACTCTGATCCTTATGAGCTTTCAGGCTGAGGTTTGCAATCTTGAGTTTCTATCAATGGGACTGGGCACTGGGCCAGCTGGAATCTGGAAAAGAGTGTTTCCTGGATGCTGTCCTCTGAGTCTTCCCTCAGATGATGGCCTTGCCAATTCCACCCTCCTAGTCATAAACGAGCACAACTGAAGTTCCTCGTGTTGGCCAGGCTGCTCAGAGGCTGTCACACTGTGAAGACGGCCACCAGCCTCACCTCAACCACCAGAGACTAAGTCCCCTTAGACAGAGCCCGTCAGACACAGCCCACAGTGTACACAGCTGAGGCCTTCCTGAGCGTGTCCGAAAGCATCTCAACAGGGAGGAACGTGGAGTTCCCGGCCACCCCGGAGAGAGCTGAGAGGAAAACGCCTTCCTTCTGGCAGCCAGGCAAGTTTAAGTCAGAATAAAAAGTCTCCCTCTGGCTCAGACAAAGGGTCAGTGGCTCCCCTGCACTTATGTCCCGCATAGTCAGCTGTGATTGAGAAAACCCCGAAATAGACAAAGCCTATGATCAGGGCAGAGCCTTGGAGCCCAAGCCCCCCTCAGCCGGGAGCAGCCTGCTCTGTAATGTTTTCCCGAATGACATAGTTGGCAGACGCTGGACAGAAATAGCCCTGAAGACACAAAACCAAAAGTGTGTTTCCTTTTGAATTAAACAGGGTACCCACCTTTTTTTTTTTTTTTTGCTGTACGCGGGCCTCTCACTGTTGTGGCCTCTCCCGTTGCGGAGCACAGGCTCCGGACGCACAGGCTCCGCGGCCATGGCTCATGGGCCCAGCCGCTCCGCGGCATGTGGGATCCTCCCGGACCGGGGCACGAACCCGTGTCCCCTGCATCGGCAGGCGGACTCTCAACCACTGCGCCACCAGGGAAGCCCCAGGGTACCCACCTTTAAAGTAGATGTAATTCACCAGGACCATCACTGTGCTCTGGGAAACATGTTTGAACAACTCCACAATTTTCCCCTGCGTTTGATTCCTCCCATAGTCATTGATGAGCTTCTTGGCAGGGTCGGAATCCCAGAGGTCGGTGGAGAAGGCCTTACAAGACTTGAAGCAAGTCTTGTAATTGTTACGAATTTCCCCAATGGAGAAACTGGGCCCAGAGAGGGAAAGGGGCTTTTCCAAGGTCACCCAGCAAGCGAGTGGAGGAGCAAGGGTAAGAAGCCTGGGGTGCCTGGCTCCGAGGGAGAAGCTGGTGCTGGGTGTGAGGTGCTGTCCAGTGAGAACCCATCCCCCCCCTGCTGGCGGAGCAGCCACCGTCAGAGGGGACTAGGAAGCAGGGACTCCGTTTCCACTATGTTCCTTCTCTGTCCCCCCAGGACGGAGCCCTGGACTGAGTCAGAGGGCACAGCACCTCTCCCGGCCTCTTGATGACAAGCGTGTGACCTTAGGGAGGCACTCACATCGTGGTGCCGGGTCGCAGTGAGGGTTCAGTGAGAGAGGCCACCACAAGCAGTGGGGACAGGGCTGGAGCCTACGTGGTCCTGATAAGTGTTGGTGTAAAGATCAAAGGAGGGTAGAGTGTTCTTTTCAGCCCCTGGCAGGTGGACACATGGTGGTTGATTCCACCATAAACCTGTAAAGGCCGCCTAGTGGGCAGAAGCAGTGTGGTCTCAGAGTGCCAGGCTCTGGACAAGGATTCCATTTTGACCCCTTGGGAGTGCGGTGTGGTGACAAACAAGTGCCTGAGCCTCTCTGAGCCTCAGTTCCCATCTGTGTCCATGTTGAATGGCTCAGGTGACATAAAGTATGAAGGTGCTGGGCTCATAAGAGGAGCTCCAGAGGTGCTACCTCCTTCACATGCCACCCTCTCCAGGACCCTACAAGCCAGAGCTGTGATCCCTGAAGACAGGGAACAGAGGACAGAGCTACTGCATGAAAGTCCGAGAGAGGCTGAGTTCAAAGCTGGAGACCTCAGCAAACAGGACTCTTTACCTGCAGCCTCTGGCCCCTCATCTCAGAGTTCAGAGGAGAAAGGGCTGCTGGGGGGGAGGGGAGGAGACAGGAAGAGAGAGAGAAAAGAGGCAGAGGAGGGGGAGGAGAGGGGAGGGGAGAGGAGGAGGGGGTGAAGGGGAGGGAGCCGAGCTGAGGCCAGTGGAAAGGCCTTAGGACAAGCCTGGGGACAGAGGCGATCAATTGCCCCAACTTTTAGTTTACTCAGGGCCAGTGCAGTCGTTTCTGTCAAAAAGAGTTAAACGTTTTCCTCCAAAATTATTCCTGGAGAAATAGTGCTTTTATTATTTGGCTGGATTGGAGAGCTGGCTCTGTTTTTGAGCAGTCTGTCTTTTCAGTTGCTGGACAGATGCACCCTCCTGTCTGCTTGACCGGGGGCCCTATAGGGACAGTGGAGCCCAGGGAACTCCCCTAGAGACCCCACAGCCTCTGCCCAGAGGGACACTGTGCACTAATTCCATCCACCCGTCTCTCTGAGAGCATCACCTGTGCCAGGCAAGGAGACGCACTGCACGGCCCTCAGGGAAGTTCTGACCCTGAAGGTGGATGCACAGCTGTGTGGGCTGCACAGCTGGCTCGAATCAGAATCCCACAGAGTCAAAGGCCGAAATGTCCCCAGAAGCCCTGGTAGCATGTCCCTCCCTTTGCAGGATGAAAACTGAGACCCAGAGAGAGGACGGGTCTTCCGAGGGGGCAGAACGCTCCCAGCATCGGACAGAAGTCCCCCCGCCTCCCTCCTGCCTCACGTTCCACAGGCCCCGTACAGGGTCCTAGAACCACCCTGGAAAGGGGGTCCCTTTGCTCTCAGTGTGGGAGCATCACGGATTAACTGCCGGGAGAGCGGGATGTGGGGAGTGGATCCAGGGCCGCCACCTGCCTGGGATGCTGGATTTTCATGGGTGCTGCTGTCTATTTATCCCACAAAGATCTCCTCCCCTGCTTGGCAAATGTCTGCAGGGACAACAGCGTGTTCTGTCCTCAGACTGGAAATGGGCAGATGACCATTCCTGGTAACAGGATTTATTACATCTATTTGAACAACCTTGTTACAGAAATCGCTAACTTTTTGTCTCTTGAAAGAAAACTGAAAATAAACAAATAAAAAAAATTTCCCTTGGGAGTGTTTTCTCCTGTTAAGAAAACTCATTTAAGTATGTGTGAAAGCTCAGACTATAAAAATAAGGGACATTGAAAAATATCCCTGATTATTGATCTTTAAAAAAATATATTGGTCTTGTTAGTTTTCCCCATGTTTATAACTTCACTGAAGACCACATAAAACCCCAGAGAATATAGAGAAGGACATTGGGAAATAGTCCCTAGAATTGTGTCACTCTGGGACAGCCTTACCAAACCTTATGTTGTGTTTCTTTTATAAGTCACTTTTCTTTGATTTGTGTGTGTGTGTGCACCTGTCTGGATGTGATAGGAATGTCCAAACACAAACTCAGATATGTTTTTCATAGGTAATGCACTTTGTCTACAGCTCGATTTACATTCCCAGAGAGGGAGCATGGGCCCGAAGGCCTCAGTGCTGAGAGCTGAGAGCGCAAGTGTCAGGGTTCTCTGGTCTCTGGCGCCATCTGTCTTTGGAGGCCTGCTGTGTCTGGGCCTTTGTCCTTACCCCTTCACTATTGGTTCACCCTAAGAGCTGGTTGACCTTCATTCCTGGCCTGGAGGTCTCCTTAGATTTCTCTTTGAGCTAATCCCAGGCCTTTCTAGAGCTCAAGGGAAAATCCTTCCCTTTTACCCCTCTTAGTCACAACCCTCCCTCCATGACAACCCTTGACAGACCTCTGTGACCCCTGGGGCTTCCACCAAGCATAGTTTGGAAACCACTGGCTTAGTGGTGAGGGTATGGCTTTAGCCTGAATACCTGAATCAAGAAAGTACTACTCACCAGGTGTGACCTCAAACAATTCACCGTAAATCCATCAACATTAATCTCCTTGCCTCTGAAATGCAGATACAAAATTTCCCTGACCGAGGTGTCTATAAATATTAAGTGTAATAATACTAAATGTAAGCTCTAGTAGGACAGGATTTGGTTGGAGGGTTGTACAGCGCTTCCCTCTTTTACTACTTAGTAAATATTTGTTGACTGTAAAGCATTGATGTGACTAAGAAGATTTTGGTCCCATCCTTCCTGAAATGACAATTTATGTCCTTTCAAACACCAAATAGTTCCAGAATAGTTACATATTTTTAAGCTACACAGTATCCAAAAAAATAGTGGCTGAAACAAGACTGCAGTTTATTTCCGTCTCATGTAGGTCCAGATGCAGGCAGTGGGTTGACATGGTGGTCTGGTCCCACTTTGTCAGGACTCAGGCTCCTTCTGTCTTGTCGCTTTGCCATTCCTCATGTTTATTTGCCATGTCCCAGATGGGTCGTTGCTGTGTCCACCTTCCAGTTAAGGGCAAGAGGGGAAGGTAAAAGCACACCCTTTTCTTTGAATGGAATGTTCTAAATGTTGTCTATGTTATTTCCACTTCTGTTCCACCAGCCAGAGTTTGGTCATATGGTCACACCTAGTTGCAAAGGAAGCTGCTCAGCGCAGTCAATATTCTACATTGGGTGCCATATCCTAGCTAAAAATTGGGAGGGGAGAGAAAATGAGGATGAACATTAGGCATCACTGCTAACAATGTCCCAAGACTTTCCCCGAGTGTTTTCCCAAATTCTCTGGCCCCAGGAGAGCCTTCATTTTCCTTAAAACTTAAATGACTTAGTCTGAACCTCCAGTCGATGTGAAGGCAGAACATCTTTCTACTTTTTCCAAGTAACTCTGAGGATGTTTGAAGTGGTCCCCTCCAGGTCATCTCTGTACAGGCCACTGAGGCTACAGGATCACTGAAGGATATTTACCTCCTGAGTCAGCAATCTTTTTTGAATATTCCCTCCTCTGAGTCCAGGGGACCCTGGCAATATTTCTGAACCACACAAAAGGGGGAAAAAAAAAAAAGAGAAATGAATGGCATACGGGTGTCTTAAGAGATACCCCTGCCCATAGGGATAGAGCTCTGACACCCTTGCTATATTCAAAATGTGGTCTGCAGACCAACAGCAGAGAGCTTGTAGAAAGGCAAACTCTTGGGACTTACTCCAGACCTACTAATACGGAATCCATCTCCTGATAATCTCCGCAAGTATCCATGTACACCTTACAGGCTGATGGGGCACAGCCATATAGCCTAAGCAGGTGAAGTGGAGCAGAATGTGCTGACTGTGAAGACACAGAAGCCTGCAACAAGACCAGTATTTTTAGAGTCTTAGGAATTGCAGTTTGGAAGATACCAATTCAGGTAAAACCGAAAGAGTGTTCCAAGGAAGAGAAAGAGTCAGGGGCTTATAAAGACAAAACCCACGAGGCTGTTAATGTTATCTGGCAAGAATTATGATTGACTTTGACACAAGAAAGGAAATAATTGTCCTTAAGAGATAGGTTGTCATGATTTTTTAAGGGTAAGGTTCCAATAAGTAGATAGGTAGTCACAAATTACTTTACGGTAAGGGTCTGATATGTATCTTGAGTCTGAAGACTGGGCAGATGTTCTGGATGTTGATATTAAGAAAATAATTGGTCAAAGCTCAGAACCCATTTGAGCAGAGACGTGCATAAGCCACAATTCTTAATTCTTGACTTTCCGTTCACATTTCCCCCTTATGTTCGAGATCTTTTGGAGGAAAGCACTGGTGATCAACCATTTGTTTACTTGGCATCGGCGTGGACTTCTTTGGTGCTGGGAAGACTTATTTCCAGAGAATCATGTCCCATGGAGGAGGAAAAGAGGTGGTTGTGCAGGAGATATGCTTTTAGAGAGCTTATGGCCACATTTGAGCAATAAGGAGCCATCTAGGAAGTAAGTCTTAGGCAGCACTCAATATAGGAGAAATTCGTGGATCTTCATTAGGAGGAATCTTATGGGAGTAATCAATCACCTCCAGATGTCAAGCTATCATTACTCCCTTGGAGGCTGTCATAGTACAACAATGGGAGATATAAAACGTAAGAAGTTTAAAACCAACAGAGAACAAATTAGAAAAATGATTAGCAAGACTAGTTGCAATCTTGATTAAAATAAGGCACCAAGTCCAGAGGGGAGCCAGCTGAAAAAGATTTCTAGATGTCAAGGTTTAAGTCTCTTTTTGCAGTTTAAAATGTCTCTGATGATGGCATCGTGTGTTTAGGTAATCTTTCTGAGTGACTTATACAGCAACAGGCACAAAGATTGTCTATACATGTGCTATTATGGTGATTTCCCTGAGGTTTATATCAAGTTGTACAATTTTAGCTTACCCGGCTTCAGAAAAAGGGCAGTTTTATTTCTCAATGATTCCAAGTCCAAAAGATTAGAGGAAAAACTGTTAACAGTACTTTGGAGAGTCAGAGCCAGATATTGGAGGAAACTAGAAGAATTCAGGATCTAGTTCAGTTTACAGGTAAATACCAAAACATCAAAGACAGTCAATAGCACCAGAATCTATTATCCACAAAGGTACATTACTGAAACATAAATTTTCTCTCTAAAATCACCCTCATTCTACCAAATATTGCCAAGTTAAGATTAATTTTTTGCTAACATAAGTCTGGTATCAATAAACTTGTCCTTGTTTATTTATCTAAGTGTAACAAAAATAGCAACTGATCACACAAGCTCTTTTAAATCTGCTTTCCTGGAACTTTTCATTAGGAATCTCAGAATGAACCTTTAAAGGCCTCTCAAGGGCCTCCCTGGTGGCGCAAGTGGTTGAGAGTCCGCCTGCCGATGCAGGGGATACGGGTTCGTGCCCCGGTCTGGGAGGATCCCATGTGCCGCGGGGCGGCTGGGCCCGTGGGCCATGGCCGCTGAGCCTGCGCGTCCGGAGCCTGCGCGTCCGGAGCCTGTGCTCCGCAACGGGAGAGGCCACAACAGTGAGAGGCCCGCGTACCGCAGGAAAAAAAAAAAAAAAAAAAAAGGCCTCTCAAGCCCAGTAAAGCCAAGTCATATACTTGCCATCAGACTTTGCCTGCAATACCTATAGATTTAGGTGAATCCCTCCCTTCTTGAGATCCCCAAAATATCTTGAGCTTCCTGCAATTGCCAGGAAGTGACCTTCCTTACTCACCTGATTAGACAGCTGGGAACCCTGTAAACAAAGTACCAGACTGTTTTTCCAAGGGGATTTTTGGCTACATAAAGTCAATCTTAGTTCCTTAAAGCTGGATGGTAATATCTGAATTTATGCATACTCTTAAATATGACATTCCAAACAAAGCCTTGGTAATAAATCAATGTTTTTCCAATTGTGTCCTGTTCTAAAGAGAGCAGATTATTTTGAATTTATGTAAATGACTAAATTGCCATGAAAATAAGAATAGTCATTAAGAGTTTCTGAGTCCTGGAGAGTTCAGATGGGGAGAAAAAGATAAATGTTTCATCTTTGTTTACAAAGCTATACAATATCAAAATGCTGCAAGTCATAGATGTCTTGAGAGAAGAGGGTTCCTTAAATCTGGCAGAATGAAACATTAAAAAATAAGCAATATTTAAACCAAAAAGTCATACAAATTATTATCATCTTCATCAGTTCACTCATTCCCATGAATTTAATTCTTGATTTTGAACTTTTTTCCCAGTTTTATGAAACCATCAGTTTCTCCATTCGAGTTCTGTAAATTCTTATCCAGTTCAGTGATATGATCTGAAAGTTTATCAGAAAATTGTACTCCAGAGTCCTTCCTATGACTCTCTCTGAACGTGAAACATATTTGTAAAAGAATCAGTGTAAACAATAACTCTCTGTAAATGAAAAAAGACTTAAAAATACCCAATATTTAAGATCTGAGAGTTTGTTATAATGAAACTGACAAGAAAATTTGGTATTTCTGTGACACAACATTTGAAGAAAGTAACTAGATTTATGACTGATAACATTATACCAGGATGTATTACTCTTCCAAGAATTTTACATAGTTTCTGAAACAAAACAAGTTTTTTTCAAGTTATCAAAAGATTTGGTGAAACTATTTTAAAGTAGTTATACCAAAAAACACAATTATTCTTAGAGTTCACCTAAAAACTCTCATCCCATTTACATTTAATTTACTTATGAAAATTTTATCACGCCAAGTTATATTTCTTGCTAACCAATTTTATATTAAAATTGGGTTCACTAAAAGTATTAGACTTAATGTTGATAACTCTAAAGATGCAACCATATTAATTAAACTAACAAACTTAAACTGGCTTTTTTTTTTTTTTTTTTTTTTTTTTTTTTTCTTTTTGCGGTATGTGGGCCTCTCACTGTTGTGGCCTCTCCCGTTGCGGAGCACAGGCTCCGGACGCGCAGGCCCAGCGGCCATGGCTCACGGGCCCAGCCGCTCTGCGGCATATGGGATCCTCCCAGACCGGGGCACGAACCCGTATCCCCTGCATCAGCAGGCGGACTCTTAACCACTGCGCCACCAGGGAGGCCCTAAACTGGCTTTTTAAAAAATTTTTATTGGAGTATAGTTGATTTACAACGTTGCATTAGTTTCAGGTGTACAGCAAAGAGAATCAGTTATACATATACATATGTCTACTCTTTTTTAGATTCTTTTCCCACATAGGCCATTACAGAGTACTGAGTAGAGTTCCCTGTGCTATACAGTAGATCCTTATTAGTTATATATTTTATATATAGTCGTGTGTATATATCAATCCCAACCTCCCAGTTTATCCCTCCCCCCCCCTTACCCCCTGGTAACCATAAGTTTGTTTTCTACATCTGTAAATCTATTTCTGTTTTGTAGATTAGTTCACTTGTACCCCTTTTTTTAGATTCCACATATAAGCAATATCATATATGATGTTTGTTTTTCTCTGTCTGACTTACTTCATTCACTATGACAATCTCTAGGTCCATCCATGTTGCTGTAAATGGCATTATTTCATCTTTTCATGGCTGAGTAATATTCCATTATATATATATACCACATCTTTATCCATTCCTCTGTTGATGGACATTTAGGTTGCTTCCATGTCTTGGCTACTGTAAATAGTGCTGTAATGAACATTGGGGTGCATATATCTTTTTGAATTATGGCTTTCTCCAGATATATGCCCAGGAGTGGGATTGCTGGATCATGTAGTAGCTCTATTTTTAGTTTTTTAAGGAACCTCCATACTGTTCTTCATGGTGGCTGTACCAATTTACATTCCCACCAACAGTGATGAGAGTTCCCTCTTCTCCAAACCCTCTCCAGCATTTATTGTTTGTAGATTTTTTGACGATGGCCATACTGACCAGTGTGAAGCAAAGGAAAACAGTCAAGCAAGACAAGATAATCATAGTTTACCCGTTAAACAAAATCAAGGATCTTTAGTTCCTCCTCAAGGGCTATAGATAATATTCTGAGCCATATTCTTTGAGTTATTTTGCAGATACTGAAACCCCAGCAGGTGGAAGCTGCCCACTAGTACATAGACCCCAGACCAGTTGAACCAGAAGGTTGATGGTGTTGACTCCAAATTACCTCACCACCAACCAATCAGAAGAATGTCCATGAGCTGATCATGTACCCCACAACCCCCTCTCTTCACCTTGTCTTTAAAAACATTTCCCTGAAAGCCATCAGGGAGTTTCCGGTCTTTTGATCACTAGCTGCCTGTACTCCTTGCTTGGCGCCCTGCAATAAATGCTGTACTTTCCTTTACCACAACCTGGTGTCAGACTGGTTTCATTGCCCATGGGTGAGCAGACCCATGTTTGGTTCAGTAACATGAGGACAGTAATTGTTTCTGATTTTAGGGATCCTGGAGTATGAAGTCACCTGCAGGCTTCAGGACTCTTGGTTAATGTGGGTGCTGTTTACCAGAAGCCCTCGCATGCACTCCACTTCCTCCTGTACCCCCTCGGCAGCCTGGTCTGGCCTGAGACCCTCTCCTATATCACAGGGCTCTCCACTCTCCTTTGCAGGTGGTCTCCTGTCACATCGATCACCTCCTGCCTCTTACCTGGGGTACTGTAGCTCTCTCCATGTTTCAGAGATTTCTGGTAACCAGAATTTTGACATAACTCCTCCTTGGCTTCTCTCTTTGGTGATCTATCCCACTGACTATGCCCTAAATAACCCCCACCCCACTGTTCTCTGCTCCCCATCTCAGTGAACAGTGCCTCTATCTTCCCAGCTCAGCCAGGAACCTGGAGTCATCCTCCCTCCTCCAGCACCCCCTTGAGTGAGGGGCAAGATCTCCCCCTTCCACATCCCTGGAAACCACTTCTTATTCTCCATCTCTGCTGCCCACACTCTGGTCCCAGCTCTTGGCACTTCTCCCTGTGTCAGTGACCACTGTGTTGTCTACACTGTTCCCCGCCTGCTCCTTCCCAGTCTGTTTTCTGCAAGGTCCCCAGAACATCTTTAGGGATACAGGCTGTTCAGGGCACTCTTGTGTTTGAAGTCCCCACCTCCAACCCCAGGCCTCCCTTCCATCCTCTGGTCCAGCAGCACCCACGTGGTCTGGACCTGCCCACCTCTGCAGCTGGGACACCAGCACCAGGTCCCCAAGCACATTCCTGAGTGTAGAGCTGTCCCTGCAGAGCCCACAGGTCCCTCAACTCATGCCAGGAGAAGGGAGGGTTTCAACTCCCTTTATAAACAAGGGGACCTCTGAGAACATTCTGTCTCAGGCTTCAGTCTGATACAATCACCATGAGTCAACCACTTTGTTATACCTAGGGCTGCACAGCATGTGGCAGGAAGCCCTCCCTGGTCCTTCTTGGTGGAATAGCCCCTCCTCTGACTCCTCCAAACCCATTCCCACTCCCCTTACAGCAAGAGCCTTTGCCTGCTGTCCCTATGATGTGACTTCCCCTTAGCTCTGCAGGGAGCACTGTTGGCTTTTAGCTGTGGGGATGGCTGCTTCTCGCTCACCCTTGTTCCCTATAGACAGAGCTGCCAGATTTGGCAAACGAATTCCTGGGACCTACCCCACAATTCCTGGGACATACTTATGCTAAAAAATGATTCATTATCTGGAATTCATATTTATCTGGGTGTCCTATATGTTATTAGCAGCCCCACCTGCACGATGCACTCGGGTAGGGGTCCAGGGCTCAAGGAACAGGGGGTCTTAGGCAGTGGCCTGAGGACTTGCAGAGGCATGGAATCTTCTGCAGCCTCCCACTTAGCCCCTTCATTCATTCACCCAAAATTTGTTGAGGGCACTTTGGGCCAAGGCCCATGGCAGGCACTGGGGCAAACCCTCAGGGATTTCCTGATGTGTGAGAGACACAGAAACATAGAGAGATGATAACTATACAGTGTGGGAAGTGGTGGAGGGAGGGGTGGGTGTTGGGGACCAGAGATGGTCTGGGGGAGTCAGGAAAGCTCCACCACGGATGGACCTCTGGGCAGAGTCCTGAGGATGTGCCTGGGTTTGTGTTTATTACCAGCTGTGGCTCGACAAGGACTAGCTGGAGAAATGTCTAATACTAAAGAGTGTCTGGGCCCTAGGCTTGTAGAGTATAAGAGTCTTCAGGCCCTGAAGCTGGGTGGTGGCAGCTGCAGGGAGGAGGGGGCGCAGATTCCCTGGGGCCTGAGCCAAATCGGAAACCCCGTGGTCTTCTGTCTCCCTGTGCATCCGAATCCTGAGGGGGTTTGTTAAAACACGCTGATTTTTCAGGTAAAGGCCAGGAATAGGCATTTCTAACAAGCTCTCTGGGTGATGTTGGTCACAGTCTGAGAAATGCTGCTGTAGGTCAGGGCCCCTTCCCCTGCCTGGTTTCCTCCAAGCCTTCAAACAGCCCTGTTGCCATCACCCCATCGGGCAGTGGGGGAAATGGACACGTGTGTTTGCTCAGCACACCTGGGAGCAGAGGCCAGGCCCTTGTCCCATATTCCTTTACCCCACGCCCACCAGACCCATCTTCCCAACCCCCAGCCCACCCCACTCCCACCCCGCCCGGGTCCCTTAACATCTTTGAAGGAAATGTACCTGCTGATCAAAGCCACAAATGGTTCCTAGCAGCCTCTCTGGGAGACTGATGGAGAAGCAGGGGCCCAGAGAGGGGAAGACTCTGAGCACCATCTCTCCCACCCTGCCCTGCCCAGGTACACAATGAATGCTCAGCTCCTGGTACAACCAGAGGCTGCAGCTATAGTAGCTGCTGAGAAGCCACCCATCTCCAGAAGGCTGTGTGCGCCCACATGTGCACATATGGGCGAGTTACCAATGCGGGCATGTGTAGGAGCATTTCATTATCTCTTCTCTGCGTCTTCACAGAAAATCACCATCAGGAATGGCACGTGGTCTCTCGTACTGGATTCTCCCAAGTGGCCAAAGCATTTTTGTGCCTGTAGATGTTGCCACTTCGGGGTCACCTCGTTCCCACCTCATTCCTTGGGGATAGGTGGCAGATAGTCCACTTCGGGGTGCAGCTCTCTAGGAAACAGGAGAAGGTCACTGACGTCACCCACTTGCCATCCCAAACCCTTACACAGGTGCCTCTCTGCCTCTTCATTAACTGAGACGATATATGCAGAGGGCCTAGAAGAGTGCCAGGCACGCTGTAGGTGGCATCCAAGTGCTACCCAGTGTTAGGAGCGCCTCCCCCACCCGCAGCACCCTGCACAGCCTAACAGGTGCTGGTGAAGAGCGAGCCTCCCAGGCTCCAGCCACCCGTGTCCCATCAGTTCCGTGAACAGGACACACTCTCCCACCTCTGGGTCTTCTTCACTCACGTTGTGCACAAGTAACGTTCGTCCCGTTCACTCCTGCTTGTCCCTCAGCTCTTGGCTTCAATGCCACCCCCCCAGAGCTCCCTCTGGAGCCCCAGCTGTAGAAAGTCCTTAACTATCTCTCTCAGTGCCCTGTTCTCCTCCTTAACTGGTCTCCTGCTTCTGCCTTCACAACCCTAACCCCACACCTATTCTCTTCCCTACTTTTTTTTTTAACGTTTCACTAAAAAAGTCAACTTTCTAGTTTGAAACAATTTTAGATATACAGAAAAGTTGTAATGACAGTGCAGAGAGCTCCTGCGACATAAACATCTTACATAGCCATGGTATATTTCTGAAAACTAAGGAGTGAAACTTTTTACTGTATAGACTTATTTGGATTTCGCTTTTTCCACTAATGTCCCTTTTCTTCTCCAGGATCCCATCCAAGAAACCACATTACACTTACTTTCCAGGTCTCCTTAGTTTTACCTGGCCTGTGACAGTTTCTCAGGAGTCTTAATTTGTCCTGACTGCCATAACAAAATACCACAGGCTGAGTGGCTTGTACATGGTGGAAATCTACTCTTTACAGTTTTGAAGGCTGGACATCTAGGCTGGAGATCTGGAAACCAGCATGGCCAGGTGAGGGCTCTCTTCTGCTTGTGTCCGCACATGGGAAGGGGTGAGAGAGAGCTCTGGGGGCTCTTTTTTTGTTTGTTTTAATTTTTTTTCTTATTAGTCATCCATTTTATACACATCAGTGTATACATGTCAATCCCAATCTCCCAATTCATCACACCACAACCCTCACCTCTGGGGTCTCTTTGTTTTGTTTTTTTTTTGCAGTACGCAGGCCTCTCACCATTGTGGCCTCTCCCGTTGTGGAGCACAGGCTCCAGACGCGCAGGCTCAGCGGCCATGGCTCACGGGCCCAGCCGCTCCACGGCATGTGGGATCTTCCCGGACCGGGGCACGGACCCATGTCCCCTGCATCGGCAGGCGGACTTTCAACCACTGCACCGCCAGGGAAGCCCATCTGGGGTCTCTTTTAAAGGCACTAATCCTGTTCATGAAGGCTCCATCCTCATGACCTCGTCACATCTCCATGACACCACCTTCTAATACCATCACACTGGGGGTGAGGATTTCAACATATGAATTTTGAGGGAACACAAACCTTCAGTTCATAGCATCAGGCTTTCCTTGTTTTGCATAATCTTGGCACTTTTGAAGAGTACTGCTGGTCAGGTATTTTGTTGAATGTCCCTCAGTTGGGGTCTGTATGCTGTTTTCTCATGATCAGAGTGAGGTTATGTGTTTGGGGGAAGATCCCACAGAGGCAATGCTCCCTTCTCATCACCCCATATCAGAAGAAACAAGATGATAACACAACATACCACTGGTGAAGTTGACCTTGACCACACAGTCAAGGTACTTCACCCAAGGTCGTGGATGTCAGGTCTCTCCACCTGGCACTACTATTCTTTACTTCCTGTTCTAATTGTCAAACTCACACTCCATAGCATTTGCCATCAACTGACATGAGATGTATTTTACTTTTCTTTTTTATTCTTTGTTATTATTTTTTTGTTATTGTCACTCCATACTAGAATATATTTCCTCCAGAGCAGAGATCTTTGTTGTTTTCTTCATTTATCTCCAGCACCTGGAGCAGTGCCAGGGGATATTCAATAAACATCTGTGGACAAAAGAATTACCCTCATCACAGTTTGTAATTCTGTTTGTTTGTTTGTGTACCTGGTTATTGCCTAAGCCTGCATCTGATGGGCTCACCATTACACCCTTTTACTAGCTCCTTGCCTGATTCCCTGTAGGCACCCCATGAGTAATGGCCTTTGGATGAAAGAGCTAAATAAATAAGTGTAGTCTGGGCAAGGCTGTTTAATGGGGCATGAAGTGCTTCCTCTGGAGACCAAGTTCATTCTTTTTGGTATGGGTTTCTGCAGGGAGAGGTGGGGGAAGGAGTTCTGGGCCCTAGCTCTGTTCCTCCACTTTCTGGCAGCAGTGGAGTCCACACGGGGAGGACCTCAGAGTGCACGTGGTCAGAGAGGGAAATGAAAGTGGGTTCCTAAGAACACGAATGAACTTGGTAACAGCTGCCAAGAAACTCAAAGGTGGGGTGACTGCTATGGGTTGAATTGTGTCCCCCCAAATTCATATGTTGAAGTCCTAACCCCCAGTACCTCAGAACATGACTGGATTTGGAGATGGCATCTTTAAAGAGATGATTAACTTAAAATTAGGGAGGGCCCCAATCCAATATGACTGGTGGAGATTGGGAGATGAGAAGATCTGGACACAGACATACACACACACAGGGAAGCCCATGTGAGGACACAGAGAGAAGACGGTCGTCTACCAACACAAAAGAGAGCCCTCAGAAGGAACCAGCCCTGATGACACCTTGATCTCAGACTTCCAGCCTCCAGGACTGTAAGATAATACATTTATGTTAAGCCACTCCGTCTGTGGGACTTTGTTATGGCAGCCCTAGTAAATGAATACGCTGGCTAAGAAAGGGGATCCTGAGGGGGACAGCCATGCCTATAATGCGGGCTCCGACAGACCTGGTACTTTATCTCACCTGATGAATGAGGTCTATCCCAGGGTGGGGCAGGTGGGGCTGATGGAGAAGCAGGTGTGGAGGGGTGTGAGCGCCCCCTAGGGGGATGAGTGAAGCATCTATGGTATGCACAGATAGGAGAGTGAGGGGCAGGAAGAGGTCCAGGGAGTGATTTAGGTGGGGCGTGGATGGCCAAACTACCCTGAAATCAGGAGGAGAGAGAAGAGACAAAGCCTGGGCCTCGTGTTCAGAGTCCCTGTCACTGGACCGCAAACACCGTCCCCTCTTTCCTCCTTGCTCTCCTTCCCACTCCTGGCCCCGGTCCAGGCTGAAGTCTCCACAATTTCCCATCCACACTGCAGCTCACTCAGCCTCATGCTCTCTCCAGCTGTTCCCTTCAGCTCTGTTCCCAAGTCTGCTGTCTGTGAAGCCCTACATGCTTTTCAAGATCAGCTCAGTGTCACTTCTTCAGCAAAACCTTCCCTGAGCCCTCAGAAGTTAACTCTCTTTCCCTGTCTCTGAGTTGCTCTATCAGTTTGTTCAGCCCAGGATCGTGTGACAGTTGACTTACATGACCTGCTGTGACTCCCAGCTCGGAGCTTCCTTCCATGACACCCCAAATTGGCTGCCCTGAGCCCGGCCCGATCCCCACACGGGAGCTGTTTTGTGACTGTTTGCTGAGTGAACTTTAGACAGCGCTGGACCTTGGCCTTACACACATGGCACAGCCAGGACCTCCCCCTGACCTTGGACTGGCTGAGTAAACTCTGAGAAAAATATTTGCCAAAAAAACCAGGTGTTGCGAAAGGAAAAGGCACACAGGAGTGGGTCTGGCTCCATGAGGAGGCCCCATCCTCCAGAGGTTCCCAAGCCCAAAGCAAAAACGCAGACAAGCCGTCTGGCTCTGGTTGTAGCCATCTACCCTGCCACCGGCCGACACCTGTGCCATCTGGGTCCCCGAGCCTGGGCCTTACACTGTCACCAGCAGGGGGGCTCTGGGCAAGCACTTAAGTTGCCCTCTGTGAAATGAGGACGCTGAGATAGACCTTACAGGGTTGTTGAAGGATTAATGACATCACAGATGCAAAGTGTCCCCACAGCTGGCACATAGTAGGTGCTCAGTACTTTAAGGGATGGTCAAAGCTTGGTGTTCTGACCCTGTTAGTTCTAAGGGGCACCCACACTGTCCAGTCTCTGGGGTCAGAGTGCTGGGCGCAGGCTCATGGAAAGCAAGCTTTGGGCATGTAAGGTGGGGCGACAGGCACTCCGGGGTCAGACTTGGGGGCAGCTAATTAGGGGAAAGTCTGAGACTGAGTGAAGGACTCATTCACTCATTCATTCATTGATTCTTGAAAGTGTCCAATCCCCTTTATTTGATAGACAAGGAAGCATGGTGGGTTTTGTGAAGGAGGAGAGTGATCCTACCTGGATGACAAGGGAGCTGGTGCCCTGATGCACTTGACCTGGGCTTCTGTTTCTGGCTCATGTCTCCTCTGTGGCAGAGCCCAGGGCTGAGAGGGTGGTCCAGGGGCCACACTCCTGGGGTCAAATCCTGCCTCCACCACCAAGGAGCTGTGTGACCGGGTATATTACCTGTTCTCTACAAGCCTCACCTTCCCTACCTGTAAAGTGGGGATAATAGGAGTGCCTGCCTGGTACAGGATATTGTGAGGGGTAAATGAAACCATCCAGATTAAGCACCTAGCATCAGTTCTGGAATATAAGCTATTAATATTGCTGTTCCCAGAGCTACTTCCAGAAGGCCAATGACACCCAGTGTTTGCAAAATGCTTTATTGTTATTGCTGACACTAAAACCCACAGTTAGTCATCAGGGTCTTCAACTGATACTCTAGTATTGGCAACAGGCCTCCATTCTCCCACCCCCAGCCAAGCCCATGAGGTTGTAAATGTACCCACAGGACGGTACAAACCTGGGATGGCCGTGTCCACCCTGCCCTCCACCTGCTTTCCTTAAAAGATGGGTGGCACTTGGATGCACTGAAATCAACTGATTTGTGGGGAACATTCTACACTTTTTATATGATTTCAAGGATCCTCCAGTCCTTGACCTGACCCTTCATCACATACGTGGGGAAACCGAAGTCCAGAGAGTGACAGTGTTACCCAACGTCACACAGCTGGGACAGAAACCCCACTTCATGCCCCCATTCCAGTGTCCTTTCCAAACCATGGCAAACTGGTAGCTGGTATTGCAGACGGCTGGGGAACTAGGCTTGGGAATATGCTTCCTGGTGGAAATATCTACTGGAACAATCCTCCTGGATTGGATTCTGAGCTTCTCTCTGCCACTAGCATGCTGTGTGGCCTCTCTGGATCTCAGTGCTAATCTCCATTGATGAAAGGTGAGAGCAAAACCAAATGTTCTCCAAAGCACCCGTCTTGCAATCGTGTGAAAAGAAGCAATCATCAGTATTTCAATGTTATTGTTATTATTATTATTTGTGGAAGCCTCATTAGTCAATTAAACCTGTGTATATCACCAGCTACCAGCAGATACATGGCCATAGTGCACCCTCATCTTCCACTATGGAAGCCCGTGCCTTTCAGGAGAAATCCGCATCTCAAGGGCGAGTCACTTTGCCGAGGAAAAGGATGTGTTTGCTGTTCTCCACAATGAGCATCAGAAAGGGCCTGTTGAATACTATCCTTTGAGAGCTCATCCGGGCAGATCTGAACATGAAGATCGTCCCCGTGGCTGCAGCCGCTTGGGTTCCCGACTCGTCCACCTCCACCATGGCTTTGTGCACCATCTGCAGGGGAGACATCAGGCGTCACCGAGCCACCAGGGGCTGGGAGATGCCATCAGGGGGAAACGGACAAGCTTCTGCCCGCAGCATCACTGTCAACGTTCCTGTGCTCCTGAGCCATGAAGCAGATAGGAGATGATGTGATTGATCAACTACTGCATACCACGGCTTACAGGTGAGCGTATGCGTGTCTTTTTTTTTTTTTTTGCATGAGTGTCTTTCATTGAATTCTCAAATCATCTAGCAGCAAGGGTGTGACTCTCCAAGTTTATAGAGAGAAAGGAGGCTCAGAGAGGTCAAGTAATTGCTGGAGGTCACACAGCTGGTGAGTGAAGGAGCTGGCATCCAATTTTTAGTTTTGATTTCAGACAAGATACCTTCCCCCAAGGCACAGTGCTGGATAGGGTTTCCCATTGTTCAGAGGACAAGATGCAAAGTGAAACCTTTGCTTCCTGAGGGAAAAGAGGAGAGAGAGAGAGAAAGGATTTGGAATGAGGAATGGGATGGAATAGGATGGAATAGGATAGGATAGGATAGGATAGGATAGGATAAGATAGGATAGGATAAGATAGGATAGGATAGGAATTTCTGAAAGCAGGTGCTCAGGAGC
This sequence comes from Mesoplodon densirostris, assembly GCF_025265405.1. NCBI lineage: Eukaryota > Metazoa > Chordata > Mammalia > Artiodactyla > Ziphiidae > Mesoplodon > Mesoplodon densirostris. The sequence goes on from NC_082664.1 coordinate 11,186,582, forward strand.
TTCTGGGCTCACCTCAGACACCTGGATGCTGGAATGGTTGGAGATGCCGGTCAGGTCAGCATGGGAGGTGAAGACATCTCTGATCCCCAGCTTGGGGAGGACTTTCTCCAGCTGATAGGAGCCCTCAATGGAGAACTTGGGTAAGTAAAGCTCAAGCTGCCTGGAAAGAGAAGACCTTTCTTGGACCCTCCCAGGGCACTGGCTACTGAGCTCGTATTCCTGCCATCTCCTCTTGGTTTCATAATGCTCCTCCAGCCTGCTGCCTACAATGGAACCCATCCTACTCTGGACTTGGACCTGGGCTGTCCCCAGAGGTCACTGCCCACTCTGATGGCCCTGCCAGAAAACCCAGCTTCCAGCCCTGCTCCCTCTAGCTGGGTCAGGCCAGGGGGCTGGGACTTCACATGATGCCTCTGGGCTGGGAGGCGGCTCCCAGGCCAGGTGAGTTCTCCCACCACTGCCGTGTGGCCCTGCAGGTGTGGAGCAGCAGGCCGGCCCTGGAATAGTGGGAAGAATACCTCTTCATGGGTATCTTGAGCCACTTCCTCAGTGTTTTCTCTTTTAGGCCATTTTCCAGCTGCCCCATCCCGCCCTCGTGGGGGAGAATGAAGAAGGCGGTGGCGTTCCCTTGGTAGGGGACCCCGACCACTCTGCAGGAGAGGTTTCGGTCCAGGAGGTAGTAAAACTGGTCCACTCGTTTCATCATGGGTACCCGCACCACCGTCTCCGAGGTCACGTGGAAGTCCTGCTCGTGGGTGCTTTGGCGGTTGAAGCTTGTCTCCCACTTAGCTAAAGATTAAAATGGAAAAGGAATTAAACATTCTCAGCTGCCAATGAAAAGTGTGCAGACAGTAAACCTACCAAACAGATAGCATCCTCTTTGGAGCAGTCTTACTGGCGGAAGTGACTGCCAAACCTCTTGAATATAATAAAGACAAGCCCCTTCCTAATTCGGGGGACAGGCTTGAACTTTTTGTGGGGCTTTATTTCCACATTTGCAAAACAAGGAGGTTGGTTTTCGTGTCTTCAGAGACCCTTCACCCCTAATGTTGTTTGTCTGAATCTCTGATGTTGCTACTCAAGGTCAAACATCCCAGTGAAGAGGGTAACGAATATGTATGGCTGACAAAGCTACACTATATCTGGGTGGGTTATTCTCTTTTTCACTCTTTTCCCAATATTGGATCTCAATCTGGGTTTGGGAGAAAGGTTGGTAAGGTTCCTGCAAAAACAGGACTTTTCCTGCTGGGAAGTCTGTGATTATGCTTCTTGCTTTGTCTGCTTGGGATGTTTTGTTCAAAGTGGGACAAGTAATTGTTTCCATTTTCTTACTAGTTATCAAATATAGATCCCGCCCGCATGCCCCACTTAGATTATTTCACAGCTGTCCTCTGCAGCCTAGCCCTAGACCAGGGGACAAGTAATCTTAGAGTCCGAGCCTGATACTCACCATCTGTGACCACGGGAAGAGGGGGGCTTGGTTAACAGTTTAACTATTTTCCTCTTTCCTCTTCCCTCCCTGCCCCTCCCCCATCCTCAGCAGGCCCCGTGCAGGGTGCTCAGGGGCTCAGTATCTAGAAGGAGAAGCAGGTGTACAAGCTGAGATGAGTAGGGATATTTACAAGAAATGCCAGGGAGATAAAGATGCGGAGGTCAGCTCTTGGGGAGGGGAGAGAGGACTGTTCAGGGGAACAGGCTCTTGTTCCAGGATTTCTCGGCTGAGGAAACAGCCCCTAGGAGGATATGGGTACCAGGAAGTATCTGGGGGAATGCCCTCTAAGGCCCTTCTAAGGCCCACAATCCTGCCCTGAGTAGCCATGCTGTCAGTTTCTTTGGCATCGTGGCCTCGACAAACTCGTGCTTCAGAGCCTGTGTGGAAACTGTTGCTTTAAGTGCCCCCAGGGGCACAAACAGGAACCAGCTCTTCCCCAGTGGAGGAAACAGCACCTGGGGTCTTTCACTCCACCTTATGCAGTCTCACCCAGCTGCTGTTGGCTTCACTCTATCAACAGGCTCAGAAAAGAATAAATCCACTCCCACTCTTTCACGTGTGCGGGAATTGGTTGTTTTGTTTTTTTTGTTTTTTGACAAAAGCATCTTAGAAGAGAAAGTTCAGGGCCTTACCTTTAAAGAAAATGTAATTCACTATGACCATGACCTCGTTGCCATCCAGGCCCTTAACCAAGTCCACAATCTTGCCCTTCGTTTGCTTTGACACGTAATCATTGATCTGCTTCTGGGCCCCTTCAGGGTCCCCAAAGTCGGTGGGGAAAGTGTCTGCCAGGTACAGCGTCCTCATGGCGCCCAGGAAGGCCGCCTCGATGGGCACCCCAGGCTTGGCGAACAGGGCGTTGCCGAGGCTCAGATGGAGGCTGTCTCTGGGCCGCTCGAGCTCCCGCAGCAGCCGCTGGGAGGCGCTGTGGAGCTCCTCCTCTTGGCCCTCCTGGGGGCTGAGGCCCAGGCCCGCTAGGACCTGCGCCTTCGTGTTGCACCGCGCCCCCAGGGAGAGCATGGCCAGGCTCAGGGAGATGCTCAGCGGGGAGAAGAAGATGTTCTGGTCGGGGGCAGCTGCGGCCAAGGCCCTGTAGAGGTCGAAGACAAAGTCCCGGCTGCCGGGGGCCACCGTGGCAACTGCGGGCGGCAGCTCCTGAACTCTCTTCTTCTGGGGGCGGCGCAGGGCGGCCATCGGCGGGCTCAGGAGCACCAGGCACAGGAGTAAGCAGAGCCGCATCGTGGCTGCCCAGGCCTGAAAGGGAGGGTGGGAAGGTGACCTCAGAGGGAGGATGGGAAGATCACAAGCAAGGCTGACGTTCCTGGGGGGACGGCACCATCAACCAGCAGCCTCAAAGGGCGATGATGACTCGGAGAGGCTGCGAGCGAGGGTTTAGGTAGCGCGGGAGGGAGTGCAGCCCAGAGACTTGAGGACATGGGCATCGGTGGGTGGGGAGAGCAAGGACCAGGCGGAGGGGCGAGATCCCAGGTGGGGACTGGCCACCAAGGCGAGAAGCCTCCCTCACCCACATCGAAGTACACGTCACAGGGGGATGGGCCGTGGGGTGGAGGGTTCTCCTGTGTTCTGCCGGCTTAGCGTCTCTGAGGTTACCGGAACCTGGCAGCCTGTTTCCATACATGGCCCCTAACCCTCACTTCCTTTCCTTGGGTGTAGCCTTTGCAAGACCCACGTCCTTCTATGAGCTCAGGGCAACTACCCGCCGTGGCCCCTGCCACACTGCTGGATTCGTCCCTGTTCATTTGGAGCATCTGCTCCATGGCGCGGTGGCTAGCGTGCCAGCCTCCTGTGGTTCATCAGTGAACACACGATGCCCTCAGTCCCCCTCTCCTTCCCCAGGGGCTGCTCCAGGACCCCTCAAAGCCACCCTTGTCCCTCATCAGAGGCACCTTCCCCCCTGGAGGAAATTCTGCCCTCTTAACGTGAGCCCCCCAACTTCCTTTCTCTTCTGTGATGGGCTGAATTGTGTCCCCCAAATCCATTCATTGAAGTCCTAACCCCCTGTACCTCAGAACGTGACTGTATTGGAGACAGGGCCTTTCAAGAAGTCATTAAGTTAAAATGAGATTGAGTGGGCCCTGATCCAATGTGGCTGGTGTCCTTATAAGAAGAGGACACGAGGACACAGACACACACAGACTGAGGGGTGACCACGTGAGGAACGTGAGGACACAGGGAGGAGGAGACATTCACATACAAGCCAAGGAGAGAAGCCCTAGGAGGAACCAGCCCTGCTGATCTTGGACTTCCAGCCTCCAGGACTGTGAGACCATAAATGTGTGTTGTTTGAGCCCCCAGGCATCTCTTCTTCTGTGTCTCCCCCAGGTGAGGAGGCCCTCAGCTTCCTTTTGTCTGTCTACAGCCTCTCAGGTGGGCCCTGGGGGCTCTTCCATCATTCTGGCCTTGTCCTCCGCCCACAGTCTCTCCCATGACCACCTTCCTAGACCCCTCCTCTCCAACCAGAAACCAACCCTTCCTGTGCCTGGGCCTCGTAAAGCCTTCCTTCCACCCCTGTGAACAGTGCAGACTCTGCAGCCCAGCAGCTTGGGTTCAAGCCTCAGTCCCACTGCTTCCTCCAACGTGTGACGCGGTGCAAGTCAGTTACACCCATGCCACTGCCCCACCTGTACAATGGAGGTCTAGACAGAACCTCCACCAGGGGCTGGGGCTTTAATGATCAACATATGTAACGTGCTTGGAGCAGTGCCCGGTGCAGACATGCTGTCCAGGTGTGAGTTGTCGGTGTGGCAGTGACTGGCCAGAGCCCCAGCCGAGACCCCCGTTTCCCCAGCTGTACCGTGGGGTACATGCTTTCACACACACGCTCTCGTGGCAGCCTGGTGGCGGCTGGACAACTAATTCCCACGGTGGCCTGACTGACCCCTGATGAGACCTCTTGCTTGGCATGCATCCACCGGTGGACACCGTGTCATCAGATGCCCCAGGCCCAGGGCAAGCACAGACACAGAGTCACAGACCCACGCAAAACCAAACTTCAAAGAGCCCCAAAGAGCTGCATCGGATGTGGCTGGCGTGGGGGACACCAGGGAGCCTGGGGATCAGCAGTCCTGGCCGTCTTTGTCTGAATGAAACTGACAGACTCAAGCAAGTCATGCTCACCACCCCTGGCCTCCAAACTGCACCTGAGCCCACAAAGGAAGTTCATTTAGAATATTCTGTCTGCAGAACCTCCAGCTACCCTGAACCAAATATAGCGCCTGAGCAGTCCCCATGCCCGTGGGAGGCCCAGGTGCATCACCAGCACCCGCCACTGCGGGGTGCTGCACTGTCTTGACATATATCAAGTGTGAGGCTTTAGCCTCACACCCGCCCACGGAGGCAGCTTCTATTACTGTCTCCATTTTACAGATGGGTCATCAGGCTCAGAGAGGATGCCTTGCTTGCTAGTGGTGGCAAAGCTACTAGGGTTCAGACCTAGTTCTGACCCTCACAACTCACGCTCTGAACCGCCACACCATTTAGTTCCCCCAGATCCCTCGTCCTCCTCCTCTGTATCACAGCCTCCGGATCTTGTATTCTTGGCCTCCACGGTCACCACCGATAGTCCCTCCTCTGCAGAGAATTAAGAAACAGGCTTCCCATGCTGACACTCCCTTTTTGTTCCCACTTTGAGACTTGCCTTCATGGAGGTCTTTAAAGGACACGGGTGGGTGGTGTGATCTCTGTGTCCTTTAGCGTGCGGAGTGTTAGAATCATCCATGTAGCAGGATGCTGCTGAAGAAGCAGTTCAGCTCACCAACCCCCCAGCTCCCAGACACAGATTAACACCGAGCTGATAATTACCCTAAAAGAAATATTTTCAAAGAATAGCTACAGACTGCAGAGGAGTTTTCTGCTTGGACGGAGCCCAGGGGCAGCTGGCGGGGGAGCAGGAGTGAGAGTTCCAGTCTCCCATCCTCCCACCCCTGCAGCCTGGTGACCTTGAGCCAGGCCCTTCCCCTCTCAGGCTTCAGTTTCTTCATAAAAACCTAGAGGTCTGGTGCTGTGGCTCCACCACTGCCTGACCCCCCTGAAACACCAGCGATCTGATGGGCCAGAGCCACTTCTCTGAACGCCCCATGAGTCCCCGTAGAGAGCAAGGGCTCAGCTTCCCTCAGGCTCCCCTGGGCTGCAGGTTTGGGACCCAGAAAACCTTGCTCCATTTAGCTCTCTCTCTCTCCCTCTTATTGAAGCCACTGTTTATTAAGGACCTGTTAGACATTCTATAAATATTACTGCATTTCATCTTTACCAAAAGTGTTATTAGCCCCATTTTACAGCCAAATAAACTGAGGCTTAGCAAAATGGAAAAGCTTGTCCCAGCCAGTGAGTGATGGAACCAGGTTAAAATCCAGATTCCTCTGACTGGTGTACACACTGCCTCTTGGCTCCCTTTCATGGCTCTGAGGAATGACACATTTGTTCCCCCTCCTCTGTGGCTACTGCTGAGTATTCCTGGGTCTCTCCCAACCTGTTCACCTGAATTAGCTCATTTACACTCCTCCACAGCAACATGGAGTTGGTATCCTTGTCACAATTGTACGGAAGAGGAAACAGAGGGTCAGAGAGGTTACTTCTGAGAAAGTGGAGCCCTGGGGGTACTCATTTCAGGTTTCCTAGTTTCTAAGCCCAGTCTTTGCCATTACACTCCTGGGCCTCTGGTACAAATATACAGCTTACAGAGTTTTGTGCCAACTTTGAGCCAGTGGAGAGTCTGCTCCAGGCTCTGTGAGCCTGGCTCTCAGGACACCAGCCCCCGCAGCGTGCCGGCAGAGCCTGGCCTGGCTGACCCTCTCCTGGGCCCCTGACGCCAGTGTGTCTGCAGAGATGCTCCCACATGTCAGAGGGAAGAGAGCAGATCGATCAATTTCATCTGGCATCCCAGATCAAAGGGACTTACGGCGACAGAGGGTGGGCATGGGGTAAGCAGGCCCTGGGCAGTCCTTCCCCTGGTCCCCCACCATCCAGACCCAAAATCTGCTGGCGTGTATTCCAAATGTTAGGCAACAAAGTCCCACTGAGGTGGACTTTGGACTCAGCCATGGGAGGTGTGCAGCTCAGAAGGGTCTGTCCACTATCTGCTAATTACGCAAGGAGATAGATACAAGATATGGAGCCCAGGCAGAGAGCGAAAGACAAAATCACAACTTCCCCTGGATCCTAAAGACCAGGGGGCAGAGCTTCCTGGAATCAGTGACCTGGGGGACTTTCCTAACCTCCCTCCCCATCTCCAGACTATCAGCAAGGCTTGCCAGTTTGTAGCTCCGAAATCTGCCTGCCTCTCCCCATTTTCCCTGCCACCATCCTAATGGAAGCCTTTTTTTTTTTTTTCTTTCACCTGGACCCCACTTCTCCTGGGCCTGAGAGCCATCCTACATACATAGGTACACTCTGAAAGAATCGCCTTCAATCACAGACACGGTCAAGGCGCTCCCCTACCTAAGAACGTTCTTGCTGCCTACTGGCTTGGTAACACCGAACTCTGATTTGTGCGATAAGCCATGAGGATGCATGCCGTCTGGCTCTGTCTTGCTGTCCCCAGCCTCACGTGCCCAGCTCTGTCTCCCAGGGCACACTTCTTCTTTTTCAATTCCTAACACAGAAGCCCCATCCCAGCCCCGGGCCCTTGCACACTCTGCTCTCCCTCCTGGAACCGTTTCTCCACCTTTCTCACAAGGACCAGTTTCTGCCTGAGTCCAGGCCTCCACTTAACTGTCACTTCTTGGCGGCACCTTGTCCACACATGACCACGCCCTCTCCGCGGTTATTCTCTATAACAGCCCCTTTGATTGTTTCTCTCATGGCTCCATCAGTTACAGAAGTGCAATTACGTACGCGTGTGCTGTTGACCCCTCTTGTTCCGGCCTCTCCCCCACTAGAACATGTGCTTGTAAGAGAAGACCCTCATCTGTGCTGGTCCCGCCATGACACTTTCAGTCAAGGGGTGATGCTCAGGCACCCCTGTGAATGAATGAATGAATGAGTGGATGGATGAGTGGATGGATGAATGGACCCTGTCTCCTTCTCTGTAGTTCAGAGGTGTTAGACCACACGCTGGCCACCGAGTTGTGGGAATGAGCCAGGCTGGGCATCCAGGGCTGAGCCCTCATGGCCCTGGGGCTAACATGCCAGCTGACCTTGAATAACTCAGCTGACCTTGAATAGCTCAGCTTCAGTTTCCTTTCTCATTCTTTTTTAAAACCACTTTATTGAGGCCGGACTGACACCCCAAAACCTGTACATATTTAATGTAGACAACTCGATGAGCTTGGAGAGAAGTACACACCCGTGAAACCATCACCACCATCAACGCCTGAACACATCCATCACCTCCCGAAGTTCCCTCCCGCCCCCTTTATTCTTCAAGCTGCAGTTTCTGGATCTGTCAGTAAGGCTGTTGGCCCAGGGGAGCAGTTTCCCTTTTACTGTTGCATTTCATGCCAAAAGCCCCATCCTTAGAAAAACTGAAAATTTCACTCACTTCACATCCACATTTTGTTTATTTAACAAACGGCAAAATGGCATCTGGAGCTCTAACAACCACTCTGGGTAGCAGCCCCTGGGCAGGGCAGCCTTATCTCAGGGAAACAGATTATATTTGAACATTTTTCCTGGTTTCTAAAAGTCCAAGGTTCCAGGAACAGAAAACAATAGAAGCTATGGTTTATCGAGCACGTCCTGGGTACCAGACATTTTGTCCCCGTTCAGGGTTTCTCAGCAGTATTGGCATTTGGAGCCAGATCATTCTTTGTGGTGGGTGCTGTCCTGTGCATTGCAGGGTGTTTAGCAGCATCCCTGGTCTCTACTCACTGGAAGCCAATAGCAACCCCCGTGCCCCAGTTATGACAACTAAAAATGCCTCCACACATACCAGATGTGCCCGGCGGGGAAAATCATACTTGGGTGAGAACCACCACTAATCTAATCTTCACAGTCACACCGTGCAAGGGGTGCAGTCATTTGCATCTTATCCACGAGGAAGCTGAGGCTCGGCCAGATTTAGTGTCATCCCCAAGACCACACAGCAAGGGGCGGGGTGTCCCCTACTTCTCTGCTCCAGAGGCCCTGGCTCCCTCCCCACCACGGTGTCCTGCTCACCCTGGGGCACCTCCAAAGTTTCTAAGCCCTCCAAATCCCATGACTCCAGAGTCCATTCCTCGCCCCTGAGCCCACGGCCCTCCGTCCACTGTGCCTGTACTTACTGTGTCCAGTGGCCGAGCGTGCACACAGCAGACGCGACGGTCGGCTGGGCTCGGTAAAGAGCAGAGGGCTGGCTGGACTGGAGCCAGCATCTGTCACCGACTACAGCGGGGCCCTGACTCCGCCCCTCCCCTGGCCCCGCCCCAGCCAGCCTCACCCTGTCCTGTCCTGGCAGGGCTTCTAGTCCTACCAAGCCAAAGCCATCTGAACTCTGACCAGGGCCATCTCGTCATTGCCCCGAAAGCCCTACACCAGCCACCAACTGCCAGCACTGGCACGAGCATCCCAGGCAGACCAGGATGGACAGGTGACCAGCTGCGGGCTGGTCCAGACACAGGGAAAGGGACCGCCTCTCAAACCTCCTCCCTTCCTCCAGGCTGATCCCTTTGTTTCCTGCAGCCAGTTTGCTGCAGATCTGGGGGAGTGAGGACCCAAGCTCTTCAAAGGCGTGTGCGCTTACTAGACTCATGGACTCCCCGTCGCCAGATCCCGGTGGAAATTAGATGGATTGAGAGGGTCTCACAATGGCTGAGATGAGGGGTCACTGTATCCACCCCTCTTATTGCACTCATAACTGAACCGAGGCTCAGAGATATGACGGAACTTTTTGGAGATGTGCATCAGTTAGGGACAGGGTGGGGCTGAGTGCCCAGGTCGCTGACTCCAAGGCCAGTGCTCTTTGCTAAGCAAAGGTCTGTCTCCAGGATTTCTGTGGGCTCACTTGGACTGTCCTTTTCTACCTTGAAATTGGGGCTTCAAAACTCAGCCCCACACTTTCAAGAACATTTCCAAGTGCTAGGGTGTTCACTCAACCCTTGTTTCATTTCCAAGGTCCCCACGCCTGGGGCTTCCTAATACCAGGGTATCCAGTGCATGGCCATGACCCAGAGGTTGCGTGGGTGACGGTCGCGTGTGGAGTTGGTGGAGGAAACAGAGGGCCAGGCGGTACCCAGAGGAAGCGATCCTGATGCTCAGCACCCAGGGTCGCTCCACAACCTCTGAGATGTCCCCCTTCTCGCTCCCTGATTCTGGGCCCAGTTATGGCCCATTATCTCCTTTAGTCCTTACAACCACCCTGCAAAGGGTATAATACTGAACTTTATCTTAACCTAGAGATAAGCACAGTCGCTACCAGGCATCAGGTGCTTGCTTTGTGCTCCCTGCCCTCGCAATGCGCTAGATGATGGGCACCAGCATCCCCATGGAATCCGTGAGAAGACGGAAGCTGAGAGAGGTTAGGTGATCAGCCCAAAGGTACACAGCTAATAGGGAGAGGCATTAACAAGGAGGAAGTAGGTCCCTTCTGCCCAGGTTTTGCTTTCTGTCCATTGTGCCATGTGACATAAGCAAGAGTCCTTCATCTCATAGTCTAGAGATTCCCAAACTATGTTCTATAAGGAGGGAATCACTGTTACCTACTTTTGTAGGATGGATAGCAGTTCCCCAAAGATATCCACATCCTAATACCCAGAACCTGTGAATGTGACCTTATATAACAAAAGGGATTTGCAGATGTGATTGAGTTAAGGATCTTGAAATGATGGGGTGGGGGGACTATTATGGATTTCCAGGTGGGTCCTAAACATAACCACAAGGGTCCTTCCTTATGAGAGAGAGAAAGAGAGAGAGGAGAGAGAGAGAGAGAGGTGGGAGATCAGAGTCAGAGGAGGCGATGTGATCAGGAAAGCAGGAGGAGAAAAACAATGTGATGTGAGGCCGTGGGCCAAAGCACTCCAGAAGCAAACCCTGCCAACATCTTGAGGTTGGCCCAGGAACCCGTTTGGACTTCTGACCTCCAGAACTGTAAGAGAATAAATTGTGTTGCTTTAAGCCACTAAGTGTGTCATAATTGGTTACTGCAGCAACAGGAAACTAGTATAATACTCCAAAACAGGTTCCCGATGAAACTATGTGGGAAAGATGGGACTAAGCAGATGCTGAAGGACTTCTCCAGCCCATGTGCCTGTCTGTGGAGACACCCCACGTACCATGTCCCAGTCCTTACATTTTAAGGACTATCTTGAGAATTTGGGGAACAGGGCAAACCCTGACTGCCTATTGTCACTCAGAAGGGTTCTGAAGGAATGGGGGCTGGGAATGGGTACTCTTGGAAAAGTTTCGAGGGTGTCTCAGGGCATGGATTAGTCTGCTCTGGCTGCCAGAACAAAGTACTACAAACTGAGAGGCTTAAACAGCGGAAATGTGTTTCTCACAGTTCTGGAGGTTGGAAGTCCAAGATCAAGGTGATGTCAGGGTTAATTTCTGGTGAGATCTGTCTTCCTGGCTTGTAGATGGTGCCTTCTTGCTGAATCCTCACACAGCCTCTTCTGTGTACATATGGGGGGACCGAGAAAGAGGGGGAGAGAGAAAGCGAGGGAGGAGAAGCAAGCTCTGGTCTCTCTTCCTCTTATAAGGATACTAGTTCAGTGGGATTAGGGCCCCATCCTTATGACCTCATTGAACTTCTATTACATCCTTAAAGGCCCTTTCTCCAAATACAATCACATTGGGGGTTCAGGCTTCAATATATGAAGTTTCAGAGGACACAATTCAGTCCATGACAACTGGGGTGAGAGAGTAAGATGGCCAGTGGCCAGAATATGGGAATTTAAAGGACCCAGTAAGTCATGCTAGATTTATTTTTCCATTGACCTCAAGAGCAACAGAGAGCACCATTCCCAATAGGCAAGTCTCACCCTGGGCAGAGCTGGGTTCTGTCACCCCCCTGAGTGTGTGTGTGACAATGTGGAACAGAAATGCCTTTCAGTGGGGGCTCTTACTATTCCACCTGCCTGGTCCCCACCACCGTCAGCCCACTTTACCTGTTCAGGTGACTTGCTAGCTCTGGCAGGCATGTGAAGTTGTGACCCTGCTTTAGAGAAGAGTTGTGATCAAAGATAAAATGAAATAACAATAATGAACATTTGTGGAACAGCAAAGATGTGTGTTTTACATACAGAACCTCATCCAGAATCTACAGTAGGCTTATGTGTTAGGTAGCATCATTTCCATTTTACAGGTGAGGGAACTGAGGCACAGAGGGGTGGCCCAAGTCCCACACCATGTCATGGGTTCAACTGTGTCCCCCCAGAATTGAAGACTTAACCACCAGTATCTCAGCATGTGACCTTATTTGGAAATAGGGTCATTGCTGAGGTAATTAGTTCAGATGAGGTCATACTGAACTAGGGTGGGTGCTTAATCCAATAAGACTGACGTCCTTGTAAAAGGCAGAAATCTGGACAGAGACATGCACCCAGGGAGAATGCCATGTGAATATGAAGGCAGAGATCTAGAAGCCAAGGAACACCAAAGATGGCCAGCAAACCTCCAGAATCCAGGGGAGAGGCCTGGGACAGATGCTCCCTCACAGCCTCAGAAGGAGTCAACTCTGCCATCACCTTGATCTTCTGGCCTCCAGAAGAGTGGAACAGTACATTTCTGTTGTTAAACCACTCAGATGTGGTCCTTTGTTAGAGCAGAACTAATACACTAACCAAGTAGTATACTCCGTCATTGGTAGATTCCAGGTTCAAACACAGGCATTCTGACTCCAAAGTCCAGGTTCTACGCTCAGATGCTCTGTGGCCCCTTGGTAACTCCCGGAAAGCGTTTGTCACTGTGCCTTGCTCATTGCAGGTGCACAGAGCTTGGAAACCATTAGTCTTAGACCTGCTCTGTCTCGGAAAAGGACTCCTCACCTTCCCAGGCAGCCAGGGATGGAGCAGACACCCTCCTGCCCTCCACATGTTCACACGTTCACATGCTCAGTCAGAGCTAGCGGCTCCCAGGCCAGTATCTTCCAAGGATCCCACGTCCATCCACCACCCCGCCCCCGACTGCTACAGCTGCTGTGGGATTACACGCCCACTTACAGGTGCAGAAACTGAAGGCCAGTATCTTCCAAGGATCCCACGTCCATCCACCACCCCGCCCCCCACTGCTACAGCTGCTGTGGGATTACACGCCCACTTACAGGTGCAGAAACTGAGATCCGGAGAGGTAAGAGCTAGCCCCTCAGCACAGGTAACGGAGGGGCTGGGACTGCAGGCTTTCTGTCTCACCCCAAATTTCAAGTGCCTCTTCCTCCACTGAGGAAATCCCTCTGGCTTCCTGGCTAGTGGCCAATCTCCACTCAGTAACTCTTTGTTGAATGAGAGAATGAATAACCAAATGAACCCATGATGCTTCTCTCCACACCTGCTTACGAGGGCCACGGAATTCGTCCCTCCGCTGGCACCTGGGTCCCCCAGGCTCCACGATGACACTCACTTGCCTCCCTCTGCCCTCCCATCACAAAGTACAAAAAAGATTTCGCCTTTCCTGCCAGAGGAGAATGACAGAAATTGCTAGCATACCTGCCCGGTCCCAAAGAAGTGTGCCTCCCAAGAGGTAAAACATAGGTCACACAGAGCCCCGTAGATCTCTTTTTTTAATGCTCCAAAAGGGCATTTTGAAATCTGAGAAGCTGGACTAAATGTTTACCCAATCAATTCCGGGGATGTGTCAGGGGGTGGTGATGCAGAACAAATAGCTTGAGGACCTTGCTCAGGGCAAGCCTTTTCCATTCATTCATTCATTCATTCATTCACCAACTATTGGTTGGGCCTCAGCCACATACCAGACCATGCGATCAGCGCTGAAGCCAGTTACTGGGGTGAGTGAAGAGAATGCAGGGTGAACAAGGTCCTGCCTCTGAGATGCTCCTTCTAAGAGGGACGAGGGTTGGCCGGGATGCGGGGCAGAGATTAATGTCAGCCAATCATGTCTGTTGGTAGGATGACAGTCTGCCTTAAGGAGGGGAGGAGGCGTTTGTTGGAAATCCTGGTAGAATCTCAGGGATGGGGAAGGGAGCATTCTGGGTGATGGGGGTCTGCGGGGACCAGAGGCCCGAAGGTGGGAAGTTATGGGCAACCTGGAAAGACAGCAAGAGTTTCCGTGACTGCAGTCATTCGGTCCATGAGAGCAAGAGGAGGGGCTGGGGCACGAGAGGCAGGCAGGGACCAGGTCAGGGAGGACCTTGACTGCAGTTAGAGGAGTGGGAACTTTATCCTGTAGGCAATAGGGAGCCATTGAGTCCTTCTGAGCAGGGGAGGGATGAGCTAAAGCAAAATGAGGAGGCATCACCCTCAAGGCTAAACGGGGCGGGGGGGGTGACTGCCTCCCTTTTCTCACCTTTTTCACACCAGGGCTTCACTTTCACACATCACCCCAACGGTGTCGTTGCCATAGTAACCCTAGGCCTGCATCTTCTTGCAGGCTTGTCTGGGACTCTTAAATCCACCCACCCCCTGCCTCTGTAGGGGCAGGCGGGGGAGTGCGTCAGCCTGGGCCTGACTTTATTTCTTGCCTGGCTGTTAAAAAACAGAATCCAACATCCCAGCAGGCGCAGGGGGGAGATGGACCAATTAAACCAGGGGGCGGCAAGGTGGGTGTGCATTCCTCTGAGCCTTGGAGGGCTCTGGGTGCTGAGCACTTGCAGGTCCTTGACCCTGTAGCCTGGAGCTGGTGTGATTAACTCTGGGCTGGTCTTGCTGAGCGATGTCCTCCTGTGGGACCTTCCATCTGTCGGTGACTCCTGAGGCTGCCCCGCCCAGCTCAGAGCCGTGTGGCAGAGGCAGACTCCTCAGAGCCATCATTTCGTTTAATCTGTACCACTACCCTGGGGGGTTTCTGCCACTTTCCGGGGTGGAAACCTGTTCAAAGAGGTTAGATGATCTGTGTGAGGTGTCATAGCCCTGAGGAGCTGGGTGTCAGTCCACACCGGTCTGGTACCACCCACATCCCTCACCTTCACCAACAACTTCTGCCCGGGATCCTCAGCAGCTTCTGCATCCCTCACTCCAAATCCAGAGCTGCTCAAACTCAGCCCTCCAGGCCAAGTCCTCCTGCTTGTAACAGACAAGCCAGCCCTGGAGGGCTATGGTTTCATGGAGTTGACAACCTTTCCCAGAAAGAGGATGCTCTGGATGTTGGTGGAAAAGATCACCACAAGGAAGGGCTGGTTAAACCAAAGGGCTTGGTGATTGTCCTGGGACCAGAAGGTGACAAAGCCACTGGTGGCTGCTGCAGCCTGGGTGCCAACCTCATCCACCTCCAGGATGGCCTTGTGGAAACTCTGGGAAGGAAATCACAAGCGTTACCTCCGAGAGAGCATGAGCTGGGGCTTAGGGAAGACGAGGGGAACCAGAGACCACTGAAGATCAAAGCCACTTGTTGGGGTATCACAGCAAGAATATCTATACTGGGGGGGGTGGTTATTGAGCTGAATGACCTCTTATTCATAAATAACCATTGCAATCATTAATTGAGCACATACTATGTGCCTATGCTCTTTTTAATCTTCATAACCATCCTAAGAGGTCAATGTATTATGTCTGTTTTATAGATGTGGAAAATAAATCCAGAGACTGGGTAACCCTTTAAGGTCATAAGAGACAGAACTGGAATTTGAACTCTCAAACCCAAGACTCTACCCTCTAGTGCACCTTTGTTGTATGTAGCTGAGGTCATAGGTCCCTTTCTCTGGTCTAAGAAATTTATGCTACACACACACACACACACAACTCAGCCTCATCTGTATCCTTCCTCTGTTTCTGTCATTGCACTTGTCACTCTCAGTTGCCATGATCTATGAGGGCGCTGTCTCCTGGACTTGACTGGAAGAGCTCTCTGAGGGCAGGGACCTGATGGACCCTAGATCTGCAGCACCAAGCACCACACCCAGCACATGGTGGGTTTGTTCTTTGCTCCCTATGCCAGTGGATGCTTAAATAAAACTTGGACTCTGAGACTTCACGTGGTGGCAGGGAGAGCACCCAGCACCCAGCTCCTTCCAAGAGGTGGAGGTTCCCCTCTGAGCTCTCTAGGAGTTGATATCCATTGATGACTTACCTTGGACACCTGCAGGTTTAGCTGTTCAGTGATGCCAGACAAGTCAGCCCGCTACAAGAACAAGTCCGTGATGCCCAGCTTGGGCAAAATCTGATCTAATTTATAGGAACTAGAAATGGAGAATTTGGGGATATACAACTTGAGCTTCCTGTAAAAATACCTGAAAGAGGCACTGGGTTAAAACACTGGACTCAGGAATTAGCCAAGTGTCCCAGCTGGCTGTGCTCTCCTTGACTGCGTGTGCTCACTGCCCACATTCCATCTGAGTTCTGGGGTCACAAACACACTTTGCCTGTGCCGCTCCCTCAGATGAGTGCTGCCAGGGGCTTAAAGCCAGGCTCCTTCTTTGCCCTCAGGGCCTGCCGTCTGCAGGACCTCCTTCCTTTGGGAGTTCGTCTTCAGCAGAGGTTGTTTTCTGCAGTCATGCCAGGTGCCCAGGGAGATGCAAGTCTCCTGGTGTGGCAGTTTTGCCTTTGTCTCTGATGAGGCCCCGTGCTTTTCCCTTGTTTGGGACCCATTGATTTCTTTGGGTGGAATTCCTCCACCACATGGGCTGTGAGAATCTTCCATCCACATGTGGCCTTGGCCTGAGGTCTTTTTCTTATGTGTGGCTGGAGACGTTTCCTGCTCATAGCCCCATGGTGATGTGAAAGCTTCCCTGCTATTTCCTGGGGTGGGTGGAAACCTCTCTACGCCAGCTCAGTCAGCCATCTTTTTTTTTTTTTTTTTTGCTGTACGCGGGCCTCTCACTGCTGTGGCCTCTCCCGTTGCGGAGCACAGGCTCCGGACGCGCAGGCTCAGCGGCCATGACTCACGGGCCCAGCCGCTCCGCGGCATGTGGGATCTTCCGGGATCGGGGCACGAACCCGTGTCCCCTGCATCGGCAGGTGGACTCTCAACCACTGTGCCACCATGGAAGCCCCAGTCAGCCATCTTGACGGGAAGTCTACCCATGCATTGCACAGGGTGGACCCTCAGAGAGCCAGTGTCACTTCACCCCAGGCTTGTGCAGTACAAGGGCTACATCTAGAACCCAGACTCCTAACTCCTAGTCTGCTTCTCTTTTCACTGATGAGAGCGAAATCACATTTTGGGTACAATAGGAGTGTTCCTTATTTAAGGAAACCCAAGGGAAGTCTTGAAGGAAGTAAGAATTCTTCCATAATTTGGCGATCCCCTCCACTCCCATGTGGGGCACTGGCTTTCATTGGAAGGGTCCATGTGAAGGGCACTGCTGCAGACTCTGCACCGCACGATGCCCTGATGGATTACCTCTTCTGAAGCAGATGACCTCCACCTTGTCAGCATCTCTGGAGTCAAAACCTCTTCCACCTGCTCCATTTTCTCTCAGTTAGGAAGGATGAAAACGGCTGTTGCGTCTCCTTTGTAATCCATCCATAGCACCGAACAGGGCAAGTATCTGTCGTGAAGATACCAGTGGTGCTGGGTATCCTGCAGCATCACAGGCACCTTGACTACTGTATCCTCATCAACATAGAAGTCATGGGGAGCGGTCATCAAGGGGATGGATGGTGGCCCCCACAGAGCTGGAGGGAAGAAGATACAGAGCAGCCATGGACCAACAAGCCGATCCTCCAGCCCAGGAGTGCATCCCCCCATCATCACTCAAGACTCACCCTCCACCATCTCATCCGTTCAGCACCTGACCTGCCTGGGGAATGGATCTGGGGGTTCAGATAGGCTCTAACATAAGAGACCCCAGAGGATATCAGCAAGGTTGTTCCCTGTCTTCACCGATGACTTGAAATCATTGGACTTAAATAATTTTGCCAACCTGATGTTCATAGAGTGGTAGGTCACTGTGGTTTTGACATGCACTTTCTTGGTTTAAAATAAGGTTGAGTAGGGCTTCCCCCGTGGCTCAGTGGTTGAGAGTCCGCCTGCCAATGCAGGGGACACGGGTTCGTGTCCCGGTCCGGGAAGGTCCCACATGCCACAGAGCGGCTGGGCCCGTGAGCCATGGCTGCTGAGCCTGCGTGTCCGGAGCCTGTGCTCCACAATGGGAAAGGCCACAGCAGTGAGAGGCCCGCGTACCGCAAAAAAAAAAATAAGGTTGAGTAGTCTTTAGTATGTTCATGGATCAACTAGAAGTTTGGGGGGATTTTTTTTTGGTTTTGGGGTTTTTGTTTGGTTTTTTATTTATTTTATTATTATTTTTTAGTTCAGTGCTAGTTCACTTTTTTACCCATATTTCTATAAGGCTGTTTCTTAGTGATTTGCAGGAGTTCTCTGAACACTAGTTGTCTATCAGTTCTGTGTGTTGCCAATGTGTTCTCTTCCTCTCTGACTTGTCTTTTCACTTTCATAATTGTGTGTTTTGATGATTGAAATTCTTCACTTTATGCAGTGAGCATATCAGGTTTTTCCTTTATGGTTCGATCTCTGTGTCCTGCTTAGGAAAAATTTTCCTACCTCCAGGTCATGAAGATACTCCCCTATTTCATCTACAAGGTTTACTCTTACCTTTTGCATTTAGGACTTTACTTCACCTGCAGTGAATGCTTATGATCTGTAGGATGGAGGGGTACAAAATCATTTTTTTTCCATGAGGATACTGTCCCAGGACTGCTTTTTAAATCTATGCTTTTTAGCACAGGGAGATCAGCTCTGTGCTTTGTGACCGCCTGGAGGGGTGGGATAGGGAGGGTGGGAGGGAGGGAGACGCAAGAGGGAAGGGATGTGGGAACAGATGTATATGTATGACTGATTCACTTTGTTATAAAGCAGAAACTAATAAAAAATAAAAATAAAAATAATAATAAAAATCTATGCTTTTTCTCAATGCTCTATCACGCAGGCTTTGTCAAATATCAAATGTCCATATATCCATGGAGCCATTTCTGGGTTCCATTCCAGCCTCTCTGTTTGGTCCCATTGGTCTATGCATACCACACAGTCTAAATTAATATTTATAACCAGTATTGCTCCCCAGCAGACAGATTCTTTCTTTTTAACTATTCTTGGCCCTTTGCTCTCCCATATACACTTTAGAATCAACTTGTTAACTGGTACCAAAAAGAATTTTTTAAAAACCTGTTGGGATTACTTTAAAACATTTAGATCAATTTGGGCGGGAACCGACAACTTTACCATGTTAAGTCTTCCTATTCAGAAATACGGTATATCTATTTTTTATTTGTCGACTTTAATATCTCTCAATATAATTTTATCTACAGAGATTCTGCATATCTTTGGTTTGTTTTCTTCTAGGGACTTTCCTTTTTTTAAGATAAGCCACAGTTGTTCTACTACTATCACCATGTGACCTGGACTGAGGTCTTGGGGCTACATTTGTGTCCCCAGAGTGACGGGCAGATGTGTCGGAGGGCAGGATGTCTATTTCCTGTCTATTTCTGGAGCACCTCCTTCTCTGTGCCACGAGCACTAACACAACTGCAGCGAGGTCTCTTTCAGGAAGAGAGCACCAAAATCTTCATTATTTCTGGCCAGAGCTTTGGGTGTGGTGATGGTGTATACTACACATGTAAATTATATTATATTTTAAATGGAATGGAGTCAATAGAATATTGTGCAGCCACTAAAATGAGATCTAAATAAAGTTTTCAATAGCATAAAACTACACACACACACACACACATGAGTGCATGTGAAAATTGATAACATCCGAATAAAGTCTATAGATCATCACCAACGTCAGCTTCCTGGTTTGCTACTGTACTACAGTTACGTAAGATGTTATCTAGAGGAATCTGAGTGAAAGGTACATGGAACCACTCTGTACAACTTTGCAACTCCCTATGAATTTATACGTATTGCAGAATTAAAAAAAATTTTTTTAAAGTTTTCAGTGGTGCCTGAAAATTCCACATGTAAAAATGCAAGCAGTGACCAGTTTGGCTGGATTATTAGTCTGGGACTGTTCCCCAGAATCTGTTTCCTGTAGATTCAAGGTGGTTACAGCAGGGGATTGAGAGGCAGATATGAAGCAGCCATCGCCCGCTGAAGGCAGACGAAATGATGAACAGACCAGAGGGGCTGTGTGCTCCAGCTCACCTATGCTCTCCGCCAAGTTCATTGTCCAGCTCTACCCTGCTGACCAACAGTGTCTCCAGACCACTGCCAGGTGCTCAGCCTGGGCCTCTCTCCAAGCTCTCCTTACATGGAACCACTCTGGCGGCTGGATGTGCCTGGCGTGTAGATTTCCTGATACATTCCAACGTGTCCACCGGCTCCAGTGACTTTTGCTCTGTCCCTCCAACTCCCTCTTCCTGCAGACCTTCACTTCCCGAGTCCTACCCACAAACATGCCAGGACTAATTCCTCTCACAACCCCCTTTCCCTTCCCACTCACGGTGACCATGCTTCCTGGATGGCACCCTAAGTGATATACACTGTACAAAACTGTTCCTACCTGTGAGTTCAACTCTATTAACACACGTGTGTGACTGGAAGACTGGAAGGAATTAGGCTAAAATGTTAATGTTGGTTCCCTCAGGAAGGTAGGATTCTGGGCAATTTCTCTTTTTTCTTTTATACATAGATGTATTTTTAAAGGTCTTCAAAATTGTTATCATTAGAATAATTACAAATTCTCTATTTATTGAGCATATATAATGGTCAGGGGGTGGCAAACTTCTTCTGCAAAGGGCAAGAAAGTAAATATTTTACGCTTTGCAGGTCATTCTGTCTCAGTAGCAACTACTAATCTCTGTCCCGTGAAAGCAGCCAGAGATAATACAGAAATGAATGGGCGTGGCTGTGTGCCAATAAAACTTTATTTACAAAAACAGGTGGCGGGGCTTCCCTGGTGGCGCAGTGGTTGGGAGTCCGCCTGCCGATGCAGAGGACGCGTGTTCGTGCCCCGGTCTGGGAGGATCCCACGTGCCGTGGAGCAGCTGAGCCCGTGAGCCATGGCCGCTGAGCCTGCGCGTCTGGAGCCTGTGCTCCACAACGGGAGAGGCCACAACAGTGAGAGGCCCGCATACCGTGCAAAAAAAAAAACAGGTGGCGTTCAGGTTTGGCCAGGAGCTGTAGTTTGCTGATCCCTTCAGGCCCTCTTCTAAGGAGTATTCAAATATGTGACATCTTTTGATTCTCAGAAACAAAACTTTGAAGCAGGGACTCTTATATGCTTATAAGAGTCCTTCAAGCAAACAACCTGCCCTGTTTGTACTGTTGGGAAGTGGCAAAGCTGGATATGAATCCAGCAGTTCAACTTGTCACCATTGGGTAGAATGCATTTCATACATTGCTGTTATTTTTTTTTAAAAATAAGAAAATATGTCTAAAGATATGAAGGGGTGGAAATCAATACTACACAGACTTAACTATCTGAGGCTCTAACATTAAATTTTCAGAAGGCTGCTCAACCCTATAAGACCCAACCCATCCACTTTCTGTTTGGGGGGAGTTTCTATGTGATCCTTCAACAAATTAGGGGGAAAGGGAAGATGTAAGACCCACCAACGAATTGACTCTTACCTTTGAAGTAAATGTAATTCACCAGCACCATCGTGGTATCCGCGCTGAGCTCGTTGACCAAATCCACAATCTTCCCTCGAGTTTCCTCCCTGACTTGGTTGTTGATAAGCTGGGCTGCGCCCTCAGAGTCGTCGAAGTTGGTGTGGAAGAGTTTGGACTCATAGAAGGTCATGGAGTCGTTAAGGAATCTTGGAAGGAGCGGCAGCTCCAGGCTCAACAACAGGGTGCTGCCCACGCGTATCTCCAGCCTGTCGGCCGGGAGGTGGAGGGTGTGCAGCAGGTTCTGGAAGCCGCTGTGCATGTCAGATACTGACACCTCTGTGAGGTTGAAGCCGAGACCCTCGAGGATCTGGGTCCGGCTGTGCTAGCGGACCCCAAGGGACAGCATGGCGTAGGTGGCGAAGATGCTCAGCAGGGAGAAGACGTTGCTCCCATAGGGTTGGGAAGCCATCAGGTGGTAGAAGCAGAGAGCAAAGGCAGTATTGCCTGCAGTGACCTTGAGGCTGGGGGAGCCCTCACCTGTGCCTGGAGCCTCCTGATGGGGGCAGTGGATGTGACCCTGGCCGTGATGCTCGGGATGCTGCTGACCTTGAGAAAGGACCAGTAGTCCAGCCAGACGGAGGAGCAGGCAGTCGGCAAGATGCACCTTCTGTGCTCTCAGGTCTACAAGAGGAAAGAATGTGCCCAGGAAACTCCCCAGCAGAAGGCCCAACCCCACTGAGATGCCAGGCAGAAGGCAGGGCCCCAGGGATCTAAGTGATACTCTCAACTCCTGCAGATGAGCTTGCAGGGGAGTAGCAAACACCCAGTACTTCCACGTGTGTGGGGCCACGACACTCTGTAGCAGGGCTTCAGATTTACAAAGCAGCTCGTTGTCCACCATCCCATTTCCTTTCCCATCACTGTGAGCTCTGCATGGCACTGGACTCCATTCTCACTACAGAGAAGGGGAAACAGAGACTCCAAAAGTGACTTAACCAAGTCACCGAACTAGTAAATATCTGAGCTAGAACACAGGTCTCCGGACTCTCAGCCTGGGGTGCCTTGCACCACCTGAGTTTATTTCCTTAGCCCAGTGACCCATCACGTCAAAGGTGCTCACGCCAAAGGCTATGTTAGCGACTACCCCACAGACATCCGTGGTGTGCTTTACACTTTGCAAAATCGCCTTTATGCCGTTTTGTTTGACCCTCTTATCCAGGTAGAGGTCAACAGAGCTGGTATTCTTATCACCACTCTGTACAGATGAGATCACCGATGCTCAACACTTGATTTGTCCAAAGTCTCAGGCATAGAATTGGTCCCTTTCCCTAATGAACTTAACCTGCCCCAAACAGGATGCTCAATTTTCTCCACCAAATCTTCTCTGCCCCATCAAGTGGCCCTACCATTACCTAGTTCTCAGCCCCAAACCCAGTTGTCACCCCTAACATCCATCTGGCCTTCCATCCATCCCACCCCATTTAATCTCTCAGTCCCTCTCGACCCTCATTCAACTCTCCATCATTTTTCACCCAGACCAGAGGTCAGAAAACTTTTCCTATAAAGAGCCAGATAGTAAATATCTTTGGCTGTGGGGACCATACAGTCACTATTACATCTACTCAACTTTGCTGTGCTCGCTGGAGAGGGACCATAACAAGGAACACTCCTCCCCCTAACGTGGCTTCCTACCAACCTATACCAACCACTCCTCACCCCCTCTCACACCCTTCTCACCGGCTTTGCAGTGAGATTACCCAGAAGCTCTGACAGGAGCCCTCCAAAAGCAGCTGGAGCCAGAAGACCTGGGTCCCCAGCTGTACGTGGCCTTGCAGGAGGCTCTTCTGGGTCTGAGCACCAGTTCCCTGCCCAGTGAAGCAAGGAGGTTGGTGCAGTCATATGTAGGGGTCTTTCTAGCCTTTGTCACCTCTAATTAGGGTGACCAATTGTTCCAGTTTGCCCAGGACTTTCCTACTTTTAGTGCTGAAAGTCTTGTCCCAGAACTCCCAGTCCTAGGCAAACTGGGACAGCTGGTCATCCTCCTTTTAGTCTCTACTGTGACCCTCGTAGGGTTACTCACGGCACAGTCAATCCTGAAGCGGCCCCTGGGTGCCTGTCTGAGCTCTAGATGTGGCTTGGATTTATCAAGCCCAGGAAGATTGGAGAAACCTCTCTGTACCACCTACCACCTCCCTGATTAGGTAATTATTAATGAACCGACCCATGGGTACAGTGTGGAGTCTCAATAGAGAGAGAAAACTCACTGCAAGTTGGCTCACCTCCTCCCAGGAGAACCCCCCTTTCCCTCCTGGGGGGCCCAAGAGAGTTCACCCCTTCCTGCTTGTGTTATTTGCTGAGGTTCACCTGATACTTGCTTTTCCTGTGGCTCAAGGGAGCCCCTTAGTGGGCCTGGTCTCCACTCTGACCCTCAACTGCCATGTGAACTTAAGTACTACCATCCCCCTCTCTGGGTTTCTGTTGCCCCACACCACCATTTTAGCCATATCCCTGCCCCTGCAAATAAAGAGTTGGGCCAGACCAGGGGCAGCAAACTCCAGCGCCTTCACAAACTTGGGAAGGCAGCTTCCGGGGTGACATGGTGGGAAACAGTGGGCACGCGGAACTGGTATCAGCTCTCTGTGGCCAGACAAGACCCATCTAGGGGCTAGATCCTGCCCAGGGCTTCCAGTGTGCAGTCCTGGACTACGTGGTTTCTGAGAAGCCTGCCAGCTTTATAGTGGCGTGGTTCTGTGATGGAACCTCCTAAGATGTCACATGGTAGACTGCAAGGACAGCGCACCCCAGGAGCAAAGGTGGGAACAGCAAGGACGGCGCACCCCAGGAGCAAAGGCGGGAACAGATGCCTCCTTGGTCCAGGAATCCAATCGCTCATTTCCTCTCTAATCATGGAGCTGAAGCTGCTCTCTTGCCAGTAATCAGGGAACCTCAGCACCCTTGGATCACTCTGGGACAGCTGCAGGTAGGGGTGATGTCTGGCTGCTTCTCAGGCCATATGGCTCAAGGAGGAGAAGACTTCAGCTGATCTCTGAATCCATTCTTTCCTTCCTTCATTCATTCAATCAATCATCCAGCTCCTTGCTGAGCTTCTGCTATGGTGAACAGCATTGTTACATTCTCATTGGCTGGATACACACACTGTAGGACATAATTGTGAAGAATAAGTTCAGGAGTTAGGATTGACTGTACAGGGAATTACTCTGGCTGCAGGTGGGAATGGGGGTTAGGAAGGGTGTCCTGGGGAAGGGATATCAGAGCTGAGATGGATGAGGAGTTCCCAAGTTAAAAGAGAAGGGTTAGAGCAGGGAACAGTGTTCCAGATAGGAGAACAGCATGAAAAAATGTTCTGCAGAAGAAAGAATCATGGAATAATGATGGGTGCAGAGACCCCAGTGTGCCTGAGGGTCAGGGCATGAAGGACAGGGGGTGGGAGAGGATGGGAGAGGCAGCATCCGGGACACACAGGTGCACAAGACACCACCTTGACCTTAGGGGGCAGGAGACGAGGTGTGACCAAGAACCGCAACAGCATGAGGCAGCCCCAGGCATGTCCATACGCCTTAGAGCAAGGGATTGGAAGGGAGAGACAGGGCGGGCTTCATGGAGGAGGGGGCATGTAGGTTGATCGTGGTTTGGTCTGATTCAAGGGCATTAGACTCCTCCCTCTGACTGTGCAGAGCAGCAGCATCTTAGCCATGAGAATTTCCTATCTGATCCTGAGCAGGTGATTCCAGAAGGTGAAAGTCATTCTGAACTAAGAGAGAAGGGAGGGGATGAGGATCTCTTGTCTTCAAGGCCCAGCTGAATCTTTCAAACTCTGTCTCCCTCCCTCCCATGTCTCCAGCCCCCACCAGGCCCTTCTGTGAGCCCTGCTGGCTCTGTGCAGGTCTAACCAAAGGCAGGTAGAACACACAATCTAGACTTTGAGCCCCTCTGGACCCCTCAGCTCAGAGCCACCTGGGTCTCAGCATTTAGGGCTGTTAAGAACAGTGAGATAAGGGAGGATGGGGCTTTATGAAAGACCGTGCAGATATAGGGATTTGCAGCAGGCTCTCGTGATGGAGACTCACTCCACTTTCTGATACTTGGCGGCTGACCGCTTCTCAGCCACATCCCTCCTCCCCCTTCTGCCCCACGTCTGGGCGAGCTGATGAGAAAGCCCACTGGTGGTCAATCCTCACCCCAGCCTCTCCCACCAGCCACTGTAAAAACCCCAAGCTGGCCTCCCATCCCTGCTTTCTCGGGCCATTTTTGGACCAGCTTGGGAGCCTGCCTTGTCCTCTCCAGCAAGTCTCATTATGTGAACAATAAACCTCCCCATGCCCTCTGGGTGCACGTGTGGTGTCATCAGTCTTGACATTCAAAACAAATTTTAGGTGGTGGTTTATTATGGGCTGAATTATGTGCCCCCAATCATATGTTGAGGTTCTACCCCCAGTGCCCCAGAATGTGACCATATTTGGAGATAGAGGTCTTAAAGATGTAATTAAGGGCTTCCCTGGTGGCGCAGTGGTTGAGAGTCCGCCTGTCGATGCAGGGGACGCAGGTTCATGCCCTGGTCTGGAAGGATCCCACATGCCGTGGAGCGGCTGGGCCCGTGAGCCATGGCTGCTGAGCCTGCGCGTCCGGAGCCTGTGCTCCACAACGGAAGAGACCACAACAGTGAGAGGCCCGCGTACCGCAAAACAAAACAAAACAAAACAAAAAAACACACATATTTTAATGAATAACAAATGCCGATCTCTTAATTTGGGCTGATATTCTCCCTCAATTTTGTCCTTAGTAAGAGTTTACACAGGGTTTACTGAGCAGTAAACCCTTCCTTTGTATTAGCCCATCATTTGGCTTAGACATGGTGTAAATAATTGCAATCCTCAAGTTAGTGGCACTGGGTGAGTCCCTAGCTCATGTGCCCTGGAGTATGCCTTTATCCAGGTCCTTTAAACAGGGCCTGGGAAGGGATCAGTCCCTGTAATGGATTAAATATGGCTGCACAGTCTGTGCTGCTCCTTCCGTCAGGAGGTGGAGTCTATTTCCCCTCCCTCCCTTTGAGTCAGGGCTTCCCCTGTGACTTGTCTTAATCCTTTGGGGCATAAGTGATGCTGTATAAACTCCTGAGGCTGAGCCTTGAGATCAGCAACTTCTGCTTTCACATGCTGGTCCATTCTTTCTTGGAAGCCAGCTGCCAGGTAAGGAGGCTGACCTGGAGCTGCCATGCTGTAGGGAAGCCCAAGCTAACCAAATGGGCAGGTGGTGGGGGAGAGAGAGAAACGGGGGGAGGTGTCACGTGGAGGAGCACTGAGTCAGCAGACACGTGGATGAAGCCTCCAGGGACCTCTTTACCCAGCCCACCCACAGTCTGAGCACAGCCAAGCGAATGACCCCAGCCAACACCCTGTAGAGCAGAAGAACCACTTGGCCAAGCCCTGCCTGAATTTCCCACCCATCTAAGTCCCATAAAAGGGAGAAAGTGGGGCTTCCCTGGTGGTGCAGTGGTTGAGAGTCCGCCTGCTGATGCAGGGAACACGGGTTCGTGCCCCGCTCCGGGAAGATCCCACATGCTGCGGAGCGGCTAGGCCCGTGAGCCATGGCCGTGGAGCCTGTGCTCCGCAACGGGAGAGGCCACAACAGTGAGAGGCCCGTGTCCCGAAAAAAAAAAAAAAAAGTGAGAAAGTGATTGTTGTTTTCAACCACTGAGGTTTGGGGTGGCTTGTTACATAACCATGAATCTTCCAAACAGTCCCAGACTTAGGGTTTTCCTAGAGTAGTTCTTTTTCCTTTTTCTTTTCCAAGAACTCTGAAGCACAGGTCACCTGACAGACACTAAGTAGCAGGACACCACACGGGACAGGTGATATTCTCAAGGATGAGGAAGGCGGGGGCTGGAGACAAGGCACAAGTCCATTCACTGAGTCATCAATCATTTACTGAGAACCTACTATGTGCCTGGCACTGTGCAGGGCTCTGGGAGTTGAGCCTTGGAGAGGACAAAGTCCCCGCCCTCATGGAACTTACATCCTAGTCCAGGTGATGGACAGGAAACAAATAAACACATAATAGAATTTCAGATCCGTGCCAAAAGGAACATGGGGGAAAGAGGAGATACAGACGGATTGTGTAACAGGAAGAGCCCAATCGGACTACACGTTGGATCTGTTTCTTTTACTTTAACCTTTGCTTCCCATTGATTTTGTTCACTAAAAGGATACTGTGTATACATAATGGCCTGCCTTGGGGAACCCTGCCCCTCTGCCTGAATGTTAAACCAGAGTGCCTTTGTTCAGGGAAATATCTGGACCCTGTCCACCTGGGGATGGTTGCAAGAAAGAAGAAATGAACACATCCCCTCCCCCAGGCTGGCCATTCCAGGGGACATTTGCAAAACTTATGGCCTTTTGACTTTATTTTCTCATCTCCTCCCCATCTCTGTGCTATAAAAGAAACTGGCATCCAAACCCCGATAAGCTGGTTATTTAGAGACATTAGTCCTCCGTCTTCTCAGTCTGCCGGCTTTCGAATAAAGTCGGATTCTTTGCCTCAACACCTCGTCTCCGATTCATCGGTATGTTGTGCAGTGAACAGAGCGAGCTTGGACTCAGTAACAACTGGGGCTGGGCAGTCCACCCTGAGGAGGTGGCTTTTGAGCCAAGACCTGCATGAAGAGAAGGGACAAGGACAAGCATGCAGACAAGTGTGGCCAGAGTCCAGGCCGAGGGGAAAGTGTGATGCCCAAATCAAAGAGGATGTCACCGGTGAGGCGGGTGGCGGGGCATCTGAGCAGCCCCAGGGGCCTCTGAAGCCACAGACACCTCAAAAAGAAAGTGGAGTCCCCCTTCCTCATTCCTCAATCACCATAGAAACCCCGCCAGAGGGAACCAGAGCAGGGGGAGGAGAAACCAGCGAGGGGGACCAACGTACCAACGTACCAACGTACCAACGTCCCACAGATGTACAGGCAGAAGTCAAATGCATCAGAGACAGTTAGCTGACAATTAACTCTGCATCCGTTGCAATGACTGCTTTCAGTGCAGGGATGGCTGGGTTGCATGTGCCTGGTGACGGTTGGATCACAGTAAGTTAAAAAAAAAAATACAACCCTAGAAAGAGGCTGCAGAGTCACTCAGTTGGCAGGCTTCCTGGGTTCTGATTAGTCAGATGCCTGCGAGCCCCCGGTGCTGCTGAGCATGTGCTGATAACATGAGCTTGAACAGGGAGGTGTGAAAGTAACAGGCTCCCCCAGCTGAAGGCAGTGAGGGTGGCCGGGTAGCTGGGAACGGGAGTCAGGAGGCCCGGGTTCCAGTTCCTTGATGGTCAATGGTCTCTGGGTGGCCTTCAGCAGGTCCCTTTCCCTCTCTGGCCTCAGTTTCCCCATTTGTAAATGGAAGTGGCTAGACCAGTAAGGGCTGCACACTGGACCTTCTCGGGGACCAGGCTGTTAACAGGATAATGAGGCAAGTCACAGGAGCACCGCAGGAAAGCATCAGTGGCCAGGGCCACGTCTGCCATGTAGTAGATGCTCAGGAAATTTGTTGAGGGTCTAGATGGACCTGGTGCCTGATCTAATGATGGCACCAAGAGACCTTCTGATTGTCCCAAGGGAGTTGGAAATCTGGATTTCTTTTTTAATGTGAACTATCCCAATTTGAAAATGTGGGCCCCTAATTTAAATGAGTTTTTTTAAATCCATCCATTTCAAACAGTACGGCTTCTACCGGTTCAACCTGTTTGCTGCCAGTTTGCAATAACCTTGGTGCTAGCAGATTTTCAAGGCCTTTTCCAACTCTGCATTCTTCGGAGGAAAAAATAATGTTTATGTCACACTTGATTCGTTAAAGGGTTTGAGGCTGGCTTAGGAGACCTCCCCAGATTTAAAGTTAAAAGTTAAAAATTAAAAAATCAGACACACCGTCAGGAAAAATATAAATGAAATTGGAATGCTGATCAAAGCAGTGATAAAAAAGAACAAACCTGGAGGACTTACCCTACTGGATTTTGAGATATTATCAAAGTCACAGTAAATTAACAGAAACAGAATGCCACAGCTGGAAAGTCAAAGAAAGTGCATATTTATGAGCTAGAAGTTTTCACAAGGCTATTTGCCGCTAAGCTTCCTAGAGACCAAGGTCACAAGGGTCACGTTCACTTACATGGTTTTCACTGCTCACGTGGGCAAGGAAGCTGGTTCTTCATAAAGCAGCCCCTAACTTATCCCTTGGGAATGTCTCCAGCTCCCTCTGGCTACACACCCGACCCTTCCTCTTCCTAGGATGCGGAGGAGAACGGCTGTCAGGATGGCCAGAGGAGGGAGCTCAGGAGCTGCCTCCCTTGGGTCCACTGGGAGAGAAGGAAGATCTGTGGGCTCAGGCCTGTCTCAGGTCCAGGCTGAGGGAGGATGATAAAAGGGGAGCCTTCAGATTGCTCCAGGTCCAGCCCAGCGTGGCCAGATAAAGATCAGCCTGAGATGCGCAGCCGCAGATGCACTGTTGGTTTGCTCGCTTCCTTAGCTCGTGCCGTTGTCCCACTTGGGTGGCCGTCTCCTGTTCCTGCTGACCAGGAGCCCCTCCCTTCCCTAATCCCTCCACTCAGCCCCCAGCGCCAAGTCAGAGATGTTCCTTCTAGAAGCTCCTTCATACCGCTGTGGATGTTGAGGTCAAAAATGGCCGAGCACCAGCAATTCATATACTTCAATCTAACACACAGAGCTCCGTGTCCTGCACTTCCCACCCAGCATTAGACTGTCATCCCCCGCACTACAACATTCTTCCAAACATCCAAAATATCACTTCTTTAGGATCTGCCATCATTTATTTAGGCAATCCCCTGCCGCTGGACATTTCAGTTACTTCTGAATTCCTTTTGAGCCTTAGGAGATTATGGGGGATGTACATCGTTAGACCTAAATGCACGTCTGTTCCCCATCTCTTCCTTAGGACTGAGTCCTTGAAGCAGGATCTGGGCTGTGATCCTACATTGGTCTCCAAGGGCTGCTTAACAAAGCACCGTAAGCTAAGTGGCTTAACCAACAGAAATATTATTCTCTCACAGCTTTGAAGGTAAGAAAATCCAGATTCAAGGTGTGGACAGGGCCAACAACAAAGCAGCAGACTCACAGATATAGAGAACAAACTAGTGGTTACCCATAGGGAAGGGAAAAATAAGCGTAGGGGATTAAGAAGTACAAACTATCATGTATAAAATAAGCTACAAGGATATATTGTACAACACAGGGAATGTAGCCAATATTTTGTGAAATACACATTGAAACTCAAAAAATACAATTAGCAGAAACTAACACAACACTGTAAGGCAATTATACTTCAATAAAAAAATAATAATAAATAAATAAAAATGTGGAATAAGAACATAGACATCCAGATATTTTAGAGCCAGCTTTCCTTTGTCCAAAAAACAGCACTACATATAAGGGCAAGAAAGGAGAAGTGAATTCAAGCAGGAAGTCAGATACTCAGACAGAAAAGGCAGCCCGGAGGTAAGGAAGGTAATCAATTTAGTTTTTCCCTTCTTTAGGCATTGGCCTTCAGCCAGCTGGGGAGAAGCATGGTGGTAACCTTCATGTGGTCCCTGCAGGTACCAGCAACTAATGTTAAACATAACCCCACATTCGAATCTAAAAAAGAGTGGATATATGTATATGTAGACCTGATTCACTTTGCTGTACACCTGAAATTAACACAACATTCTAAGTCAACTATATTCCAATAAAAATTAAAATAAAATAAAATAGTCCAACTCAGACAAATAAGTAAATGAACAAATAAATAAATAAAAGTGTTATAAAAACCTTTAAAAAAAAAGCCAAAAACGTGTGGACAGGGCGTTCCCTCTAAAGGCTCTAGGGAAGGATCCTTCCTTGACTCTTCCAGCCTCTGGAGGCTCCATGCATTCTTTGGCTGTGGCTGCATCACTTCAATCTCTGCCTCCATCTTCATGTGGCTTCTCCCATACGTCTCTTTGTGTCTCACATGTCACCCTGCCTTTCTCTTATAAGGACACCTGTCACAGGATTTGGGGCCACCTAGATAATCCAGGATGATTTCACCTTGAGATCCTTAATTATATCTACAAAGACTCTTTTTCCAAATAAAGTCGCCTTTGCAGGGGCCAGGGCTTAGGACAAGGACATACAATTCACCCCACTCCAGATACCCTTGACCAATTGCCCTCCATGGAGAAGCTCCCCCACTTCCCACACCAGTGACACATACCAGGATGCCCCTTTCTGTCACATTTATGCAATGGCCTTGGGGAAACCTTTTGATTCTCCGAGACTTGTTTCACCTCCAGTACCCAGGGATAATAGTCCCTGGTTTTCAGTGGGTCAGAGGAGATCGGGGGCTTTGGGGCTGTGCTTTGCCAGCTGGGGTCCAGTGCAGGTGTCTGCCTGTTACTCTTCATCCAAGGCAGCTCGTGCAACTTCAGGGCCCCCTGGGGAGCACGTGGGACCTCACAGCCTGGTGTGTGGAGACCCGGAGGCCCTGGCTGTAAGCGTAGCCCGAGAAGGCAGCCCAGTAGCAGGTGGCCAGGTGCCTGGGAAACAGATGGGGTGGCCGGAGGTCTTGGCCTCAGGAAACAGGTGACAAGGGCCTGGGCTCAGCACTGAGGTGGGGAAAGTGGCGGGCAACGGTAGCCCTCTCTGGGTTGATATTCCCTGAAGTTGAAAACTGAGAGGGTGGAGGAAAACAGTACAACTAGCTGGGCTGGAGTCTGGTGATTCTTAACTGGCCTGCTCTACTGTGGGACCCAATTCTTTCACCCTCGGCAGGTCTGCCCTCAAATAAGCTGCCAGGGCTCCTTCCAGTACATGCTAGCCCAGCCCCACCGTGTCAGAGTCACCCAGACACACTCACCCTGACGCTACAGGATCACCTGCGGATTCCAGACCCCGCACTGAAGCTGCCAACTCAGCAGGCCGGGTGGACCTGGGCATCTGTGCGTTCAATCTCGTCTCCAAGGCAATGCGATGCCAGCGGGGTCTGAGAGTTGCTGGAGCAGTGGGAAGGGGATCGGCCTCACTGGGCCATCAAGCAGCTGAGCGAGCACCCCAAGACGAGAGGATGCCCCCCAGGTCTCTCGAAAACCTTGCAGCTGCTCCCAAAGTGGCAGACTGGACAAAAGGAAGCCTGGCACTGTGGCTCTGGGGGGACCTTTATTTTGATCCATACTTAGACCTAGACAGTTCAGCCTTCCAATCTCACTCCTTCCTCTGTATGTGTCACACACGTTGTCTGTACTTGGTTACGCAGAGGTCTGCATACCCTCTGTCTCTAGAATCTCCGTTTCTCTCTATAGACACGGATGATTTATATTCTATTCTATAATGAGAGTTCTATACGGTATGCTCTATATTCTATCCTATAATAAGTGTTCTATATAGAGTTCTCTCTATAGACACAGATGATTTACATTCTATTCTATAATGGAGTTCTATACGACATGTGTGAGCTCGTGCCCCACACTCCCACAGGCAGAGGAGAGAGGAGGAAGAACTTACGACTTTGTAGGAACAGAACCCCTAGGTGCTACCATCATTGGGTTTTCCTCCTACAGGAAACCGGCAGGGAAACGGGCACTCACTCAGAGCCGGCAGACGCACGTGGCGGGTCACTGGTGTCCACACACGGAGGCCTGCAATCTACGGCCAGCGAGGCAGCGACAGCTGACAGAAGCAGCGGTCCCCTCCCCCTCCCCCCCAGCCTCCAAAGCACAGCCTCACGTGACAGGAGTCCTGGCAGAGACAGCGGGGAAGCCCCCCACAGGGAGAGAGGGCCATGAGAAGGCCACTGTTCTCCAGGAAGAACTTTCTAGAACCAAATGCGATTTCTCTCTTGGCAGGCCTTAAACTGGGGGGCTCTGAGCAGATACCCCGGACCTGCTGAGACTGGAGTCCCCACGTCCTCTGCTGGAAGAGGGAGCAGGGCTTTAACGGGCTCCAGTATCTGACTGGGGGGATTTACTCCTGCCGTTGTGCCAAGGAGTAAGGAGTGCTGCACGCCCCCAGCCCCCCATCCCACAAAGCTGCCGGTGCTCTTGATGCAGAGGCCACCCAGGGGATGATGCTTCAGCGTGGCTGTCTTCGCAAGGTAGCAGCCCACGCCCCCCAAGTGCTGATGCGCCGGGGCTCCAGGCCATGAAGGAGACATTCCAGACCATGGAGGGGAAGCCTCCATCCGCTCTCCCAAGTGGCCCTGGCTCCAGGTAGCCGTGCTGTACAAAGCTTGCTGTTACACCTGCCGTCGGGCCTGGCCTTGGCCCTTGCTGTTTGCATGTCCAGCGGGTAGTGATTTCCCCAGCTGGGCCTCAATTTCCACATCTGGAAAATAAGGATGTCCTTGCAACCACAGAGGGGTTTCTGAGGATCAGCTGGAAGAGGAAGCCGAAAAGAACTTTGTGAATCTTCAAGGTCTGGCCAAACGCACAGACGTGGTCTCAGACGCCCGGTCAGCGTACTCACTTCAGTGGACAGGCTACGTCCCGGTGCACCTCCTTCTTTGCCAGAAGCCACCGCTCTACCCTTCACCGGGTTCTCCTTTCATTGACTGTGTCCTCCTGCCCTTGACGGCACATACGTGGCCACGTACCCCTGAATGCGCCGCCTCCCTCCCCCACCCGCACCTGCCACACCCTCAGCCCCCTGAGGGTGACCCTACTGTGTGCCATTGAGTTCCCTGCCGTGGCTTCGGCTGGGGGTCTCACCCACAGCTCGTTCCCCCTCCCACGGGGGCTAGAGGCCTTGGGGGCCATGGGAAGTGCCCCTGATCTGGCCCCAAGTGCGGCCAGTGACTGGTTGACCAGTGAGGGCCCCTCTCTCAGGGAGGCACGGCAGAGTGCATTAGCGTGGGGTGGTGAGGTTCAGGAGACCCGAAGCTGAAGAGGAACTGGGGAGGCAGAGGCAGAGGCAGATACAGGAACAGAGGCGGCAAAGGTAGGGAGGAGTTGAGTCACCTTCAGGACAGGGACATTCGCCCCCTCCTGAGAGCCTGGCAGCTGAGTTGATTGTGCCCAAGGGTGGTTCCAGCCCTGAGTGTGAGCTGACAGTGTGGCTGCCCAGCCCCTCCCTCTCCCCCCTTACTTCCTCTAAATAAGCTCAAGTACTGTGGAAGCTTAGTACTGCTGGTATTGTGCCCATTTTACAGATGAGGAAAATGAGGTCCTGAGAGGTCAACTACTTTCTCCAGCTCACCCAGGGAGAAAGTAGCAGAGCCAATGTTCAAGTCTGGTCTTTCTAACTCCATATTATGCATTCCTCAGAAACGCTGGTCACAGCAATCAACTCAATTGTCCACTCAGCCCAGGGCTGGGGTATGCAGGAATCATCATGTAAATGTGTGCTGCTAGTGGGGTGCTTGCTTCACAAGGAGGGAAACCAACACTGCTGGCTGGGTTCCCAGCCCCCTCTGATCCTGCGTTATTCCAAACGCGTTTCCCCTGAAGTCTGGGGCACTTCTCCAGGCTTCTCGCGTGTGTGTCGGAGTGTATAAGTGTGCACCCAGGCCCAGGGTCTGCCCCAGGAGGCAAGGAACACTCTGGGAAGCTCAGTGCTTGGTTTAGAGCAGAGTTTCTCAACCTGACACTCTTGGCATTTGGGACTTGGGAGTGGGTGCTGTCCTGTGCAATGAAGCATGTTTAGCAGCATCCCTGGTCTCTATCCACTAGGTGCCAGTAGCCCCCGCCCCCACCCAGCTGTGATGACCCCAAACCTCTCCAGACACTGCTAGATGTCCCCTGAGAGGCAAAGTCACCCCATTGAGAAGCACAGGGGTAGAGAAGACCGCGGTTCTTCACCAAGGACCCCGTCAGCCTTGGTTTATGCTCTGATGCGTGAATCTTATACAAAGCACAAACACGAGTCTTACATTCTCCATTTTCTTTTCCAGCCCTTTCCCCAGGCTGAGCCTCGGAGCATCCATCTCCCAGGGGTGTTTCCGTCTGGCTGATTGCAGGGCAGTTCACCAGGCTCGGCAAGGACAAGGCTTCGAGTCGCCAGCAGATGGAGCAGAAATCCTTCCCAGGCCTCTGTGAATGCTGATTTCTTCTCTGTGTCCTGAGTTAGTCTGAGAATCTGGTGCTGAAAGGGGCTTTAGTGCCCCCCTCCTCAGCTTGGGGTGGGGGCGGATTTTGCCCCCCAGGGAACCTCTGGTGGTGTCTGGAGACATTTTGGATCGTCATCGTTGGGGGAAGGATGGCTACTGCCATCTAATGGGTAGAGACCAAAGACGAGGCTGAACACCCTATGATGCACAGGACAGCCTCCGGCACCAGGAATGATCCAGCCCTGAATGTCAATTGTGCCGAGGTTGAGAAACCCCTGTTGATAGATGGATAAACAGAGGACACAGAGGAAGAGCTTAATTGTATGGTGGCTTCCCAGTATGGTTATAGGATGTAGTGATAAGATGAGATGAAAACTCTGTGATGAGGGTCTATAAGTACCTATGGTTGAGGGCAGGGGGTCTGATTTCTTTGTCTCTCTCCCTGCGTCCAGCAGAAGTGCTCAGGAAAAGTTGACTGAACTGGATGAATCGGCCCCTCCACGTCTGAAGATGGGCAATAGCTACAGGTGCGTTTTGACGCTGCGTCCTGATCAGATGTTAACAGCTGCCCGGAGCACGGGGTTGAGAGGTGCTGGGCTCCGCAGGTAAGAGTCCTAGGATCGACTAGTCATGTCTGCTACGAGTGCAGAACCAGATAATCAGAAATTCAGCCATTTTGCTTATCCTAGAATAGATGATCAGAAGACTGGGAGGAAAAGATTCCCTTAGAGAGGACTTTTCTTAAAAATCGTAAGTCCTCTGAATTGATTCACTGTAAAACATATAAACAAACATCAAGATGCATTTAGAGCATCCTGGAAAACATGGAAGAAAATATTAGAACTTTGTTTACCTTTTATCGTTTTAATAACAAAGAAATGAAGCTCTGCTCGTTTGTAGTACGTGATTTGCACCGGCTCTCTTACTCAGTTACCTGTCACCCAGGCAACTCCACGTGCAAAGTCCAAGTTATGTTGGTGGGGGGAGCACCCCACGGTGTGCAAGGGGCAGTATTGTCCTTGGTCCTTGGTTCAACTTCTGACGATTGGTTCAGATGGCAGTTTCTGGCTCAGCGCACTGACAGAGTATACAGACTATATTACCCAGGGGTTAATTAAACTAACCCTCACAACATGAATAACCCACTTAAAGAGATTCCTACAAAGCAGCTATGGATTATGGATAATAAAACCAATTATGCAAAGAGAACTGTACAAACAGGAAATGGCGGAACTGACATGTGTTGCTGCTGCACACAGTTGTGCAGGTTGCGAACTGCACAAGGTCACTCGGGCAGGAGGCAAGTGGGGGCTGAAATCCATCTATACTGCACTGGCCAGTCCTTCCTCCCAAGTGAGGGGCTGTATACGTCTAGACAGAATGCCTTTTCCCCACCAGCCCAAAGGCTGCTCTGGTCCACTCCTGCTCTGCCTACTGGCTTCCCATCAGGCCCAGCACAAGGCACTCTGAAGGTCAAACCACATCTCATAAGGCATCAGCCAAAGTGCTCCAAAGGCCTCAAAGATCATTTGAAATACGGGTTTACACCCATGAGCGTAACCACTCCAGGCCTCGCCTTGTGACCCTGCTCAATGCTTCTCCAACAGCCAGCCTCTCCTTCTTGCTAGCAGAACCCCAGTTTTTTTTTTTTTTTTTTTTTTTTGCGGTATGCGGGCCTCTCACTGCTGTGGCCTCTCCCGTTGCGGAGCACAGGCTCCGGACGCGCAGGCTCAGCGGCCATGGCTCACGGGCCCAGCTGCTCCGCGGCATGTGGGATCTTCCCAGACCGGGGCACGAACCCGTTTCCCCTGCATCGGCAGGCGGACTCTCAACTACTGCGCCACCAGGGAAGCCCAGAACCCCAGTTTTATACAGAGCAGCCATGTGCTCTCCAAAAAAGCTCCATTCCTAGTTTCCCTTCCTACTAAAGATGATAATTGAGCAGAAATCTGGCTAAAGAGAAATAATGGGACATCTTCTAAGGATTTGGGGAGAATTTTCTTTTTCTAACATAGGTAATACCCTTCCTCCTTGTGGCTTCCTCCTTCCTCCTTTCTGTAATGCAGATGTGATGACTAGAGGTGTGGCAGCTCTGTTGTGATCTTGAGAGAAAGGACAAAACAGTGGTAAAGACTAGTCCTGACGTCTGTGAGCTGCTGAAACAATGCCAAGAACTGTCATCTTTCTGTTGTATGAAAAAACCTTCTAATTTGTTTAAGCTGTTATTTGGTCAAGTCTTGTGTTACTTGCAGCTGAACACAGTTCCAGAAGGCTGACTCCTCAGCAGATGTTATTCCCTGAAATATTAGCTCTGATCGTGTGGAATCATCACAATTAGCCAGCTATTTAAAAACTAAGACCAATCTCTAGATTTTTTCAGCATTGTCTAAACTCATGTATTCAATCTGTCACATTACAAAATACTATTCATTTTAATAACACATTTTAGAAATCTCTTTAAATATGTTTTATTGAAGTGTAATACACATTCAGAAACAAGCACGTATTATAAGTGTACAGCTCATTAATTATTCACAAACTGAACCCATCCAAATAGCCAGGATCCAGATCAAGAAAGATAATGTGACCAGTTTCTCAGGAGAAGGCTCTTTTTAGATATCTTTCTTAATAATGAAAACAAAAAGTCACATACTGTCGGTCTTAGAAAAATAACTGAACTAGTGCATGGAAAATAATATGGCAACAAACTAAAATGAATTCATTTGTTAGCAAATGCTGTTTAATGAATCAGAGAAAACACTGCTGAAGATCCGAAGCAGGGATTTGAATCAAACAAATTCCTCATATGGGTGGTTTGTTCTATAGTTAGATGACAGTACTGAGACTAATATGTCTCAAATTAGGATGTTTGCTAGAGTCTTTTCAACCTAGAGTTTGCTAGATTCTGTTTCAGCAGTGAAATATACCTAAAAAACTATTATTATTTTGGTGAAACACTAAAGGAAATATTACTGGAGAATATATTTTTTTCAACACTATGTTGTCTTAAGTCAAAACAATATTTTTATGGGGAAAGAGTGTAGGCACAGGGGCTTCCCTGGTGGCGCAGTGGTTGAGAGTCCGCCTGCCGATGCAGGGGACACGGGTTCGTGCCCCGGTCCGGGAAGATCCCACATGCCGCAGAGCGGCTGGGCCCGTGAGCCATGGCCGCTGGGCCTGTGCGTCCGGAGCCTGTGCTCCGCAACGGGAGAGGCCACAAAAAAAAAAAAAAAAAAAAAAAAAAAAAGAGTGTAGGCACAGATGCTTCATTTGTTTAGACTAGAAGATACAAAGAATTCAGGGATATGTTTATACAAGTAGCACCACATGTGAAACTCCTTATATAAGTGAAAGCAGACTACATTATCAATGTGTGTTATATTATCAAAACACACTTTATATAGTAAGACAGTCATTTTCAAAGTCTTTATTTGAAAGATATTGTCAATATAATGAGTTTTATAAAATAAGTTTCTCAGATTGAATCTTTAGGAATCATAAGATAGGGAATTACTTATATTGAAAGCTTTGATACCACACAGAAATTTTCTGCTTATCTTATGTAAGGTATTTGAAAGTATGCTTCTTAGAGATGAGTTGCACATTTTTTTTTCTTTGACACAGGATAGGTGTTTCAAATTTGTTGACTTTTTCCTCTGCAATTAAAAATGGGTCTCATTTCAAAGATTTATTTCCAAAAAACAATCTGTCTCTTTGATATAAAAAAGGTTTTAATAATGAGTGAGAAAGTAACAGTTTTCAAAAGACAAACAAATAAAAACCAGGGCTTCCCTGGTGGTGCAGTGGTTGAGAGTCCGCCTGCCAATGCAGGGGACATGGGTTCGTGCCCCCAGTCCGGGATGATCCCACATTCCGCAGAGTGGCTGGGCCCGTGAGCCATGGCCGCTGAGCCTGCATGTCCGGAGCCTGTGCTCTGCAACGGGAGAGGCCACAACAGTGAGAGGCCCGCGTACCGCAAAAAATAAATAAATAAAATAAAAACCAGCCTCATGCTTTGAAAATCTCTTGAAAACAGATGTATGGAAAAACACTTTTATTGTTATGCAATGTAGCTGCTGAAAGCCATGCAAAGGTGTCACCTGCAAATATCCTCATATCTGTAAACCTGAAAACACTTGGCAACAAAATTTTCCAATCTATTTAAATTTTTTTCCCAACAGAAAGTTTCAGTGATTCTGAACCTTGAGTAGAGCTGCCGCCTTCCTAAGAAAAGTTGATGTGCTGACTCCGGGCATTCAAGTAAGTGCAGAAATGATGCATGTCCTTTCTGGGACCAGGCTTCACGAGCAAGCGCAGCTCACCCTGCTCTTTTCCCATCTCCACCGAGGCTGGCAGTGTCTGGGAGGGAATCTGGGTTCCAGAGTGAAGATGATTTGGAGCAGACCAGCAGCCAACCCGTGACTGACACGGAGCATGGGGCCTGGCAAATGTGGCAGGGGATGATGGGTAGTAGTGATCCCATCTGACTGAACCGCAGGGTAAAAATGGCAGAAAAAGAAGAGATGAGGTCAGAAGAGCAGGTCGGGGCCATACTGAAAAGGAGAACAAATGCGACTGGAGAACAGGTTGTGACTGGAGGCCCTGAGCAATCTGGGAAGGGTTGTGAGTCGACGGGGACCAGGCAGGAGCTCCTGCTCACAGGGATGAATAGCGCATCTCCCCAACCAGAGCAGAGGAGAAATGAGATACATCTGAAGTGGGTTCACGGTTGGCGGTGGTGGGGAGGGCTCGGAACTGTGAGACGGACAGAGTGAAGGTCCGTGAGTTCCTGCAAGTTTATCTGGAGCAGTGAGAATACTAGTTTTGACCCCCTTTACTGGGTACTGGGTCTGTAAAGTATACTTCACAGTCATGATAAGGATTATAACATTAGCCTACATTTACTGAGCACTCTCACACCAAGAATAGAGACCATTAAAGTCTTCGTTTTTATATGTGTGCATGATCTTAAGCATCCCTGGTGTAGATGACAAACATCACCCCGACTCTTCACCCCTTCCTGCACACATTCTCTTTGCACATCGATGTGTAGTGCCCTCCGCTCGGATCCCAGGTTCGACCACAAGACTTACTTTGGCCAACAGATTAAGGTTACTATTTCTCAGCCCTGGCCTTGCATATTTCCACTTGAGTTCTTTGGCCTCTGTCATCACCAGGAGAAGAAGATACCCAGGCTGGTCTAAGGGAGAATGAGAGATATGTGGAACAGAGCTAAGTCACTCCAGCATCCTGGGGGAAGCCGGCTTAGATTAGGTGGCAGTCAGCCAACTTCCAGACATGCCAGCAAAGCCCAGAAAAAAATCAACAGCACCCAGTCCCCTAGCTGACTCCATTCATACACACCACCAGTGCTGATCATATACCACTGAAGTTTTATGGTTGTTTGTTACGCAGCATTATTATGGCAATAAATAACTGATGTCAGGACTTCCCTGGTGGCGCCAATGCAGGCGGACACGGGTTTGATTAAGAATCCACCTGCCAATGCAGGGGACACGGGTTTGATCCCTGGTCCAGTAGATCCCACATGACGTGGAGCATCTAAGCCTGTGCACCTCAACTACTGAGCCGTTGCTCTAAAGCCCGCAAGCCACAACTACTGAGCCCATGTGCCACAACTACTGAAGTCCATGCACCTAGAACCCGTGCTCCACAGCAAAGAGAAGCCACTGCAGTGAGAAGCCCACGCAGCGCATTGAAGAGTAGCCCCTGCTTGCCACAACTAGAGAAAGCCCGTGTGCAGCAACAAAGACCCAATGCAGCCAAAAAAAATTTTTTTTTAATTTACAAAAAAAAGAACATGTGTATCAAAAAAAAAAAAAAAGAAGACGAGTCAGAAGGCTGGTGAAAGATGGAGAAGGGCAACCTGTCAGGTGAGTATTGCAACAGCTGATGACGGGTGCTGGCCGCCCGCGGTTGGCTTGGGGGTGTGGTCACCCCAGAAGACTGGTGGCACCAGGACCTGGTGATGAGGGACAGGGAAGGGGCAGGGGACTGCAAGGATCTGGGCTGAGTGCCTGGTGGACAGGCGTGGCATCCCCCAAGGTCATGAACCCAGGCAGAGGAGTGTAGTAAGGATTGGGGACAGGGGAGGCCACTTGGGGCCTGGGAGCATTTGGTGAGATGTCCAGGGCAGTCAGACAAAAATAACCTGATAGAACAGCATTTCCCATGGCTGGCTGCTTCTCAACCTTCAGCACTCGGATCAAACATCTCCTCTTCAGAGAAGCTTTCCCATACACTCCCTCCATCCAGGGTGGTTACCTCCAAGTCACTCTCTGATCCATTGCCTGTCCATTCTCACAGCATTTACAGTGTCTTGTTCGTTTATTTGCTTCTTTCTAGTCTCTCTCCCCGCAGGTCTTTAAGTCCCACATTGCTTGCTGCCAAATTTCAATTGCTCAGAACGGTGTCTGCACATGGCCAGGGCTGGATCAAGATTTGCTGAATGAAAGAACAAATGAAGAAGCCCAGGAGAAGGCCCAGCGCTGCTGGCTGAGTTGGAGTTTGGGTAGAAGATGCTTGACGGGGATCAACACCTGTGAACGGAAGTGAGGGGAGGTGGGATGGAGCAGACGGGAAAGTGGAACTGCGTGACCAGCCCCACAAAGCTTTGGCCAAGAGGGAACGTTGTTCAGTAGAGTTGTCCATCTTGGGCTGAATTGGCTGGATTTTTAAATCCCCATCTTGCTCGGTTAAAGGAGCCGAGGGCTGAGCTCTGTCTGCCGACCACAGCCCCGTGGCTGAAGGCAGTGAGCCTCCATGTCCACCAGACTCGGGCTGGACACACAGGTTCATAAGGTCATGGGTGCTCTTGGTGAAGGTAGTGTTGAAACCAGGGCAGTGAGCAAATGACAAGCAGCAAACAGCCCATGAGCCGTGCCCTAGGAAACGTGCAGGTCAGGTACAGTGGGGAAGAGAAGGGTGTGGCCTCTTCTAACTGCAAACAACCCCGGAGGCTCTCTGGAGGTGGTGGAATTTGACTTGAAGGGTCTATTTGTCTGCAGCTATAGGGAGCTGGATGGGAGGGAGTTTCCAAGAGGCAGTGCAGCCCCCGGATGTTTGGGAGAAGGGATGTGCAGTGTCAGCTGCAGTGTGGACATGTGAAGGGCTAGCAGGAATGCTTCTGGAAAGGTGGGTAGAGGCCAACGCCTGGGGGAGTGATGAACTGCAAAAAGCTCAGCTGTGAGGACAAACACTTACCCGGCGATGGAAGACGCCCTTGCTTTCTCTTTGAAGACCCAGCACCACAGCACAGAACCAGACTCCTGTGGGGGCTGCTTCGGAAACAGGAGCGGGTCAGCCAGGCAGACTGATGGTGGGAGGTTGGGCCCCCTTAGATAGTGACGTTATGCAACGGGTCCAGAATCAAAGTCCTGTTGAAAGAGAAGTTCAAGGGAATGTTGGCTTAGGGCATGTCTTTAGAAACTGCTGGGAAGGACAGAAAGGAAACAGGATCACAGCAACCCAAGAAGTGACAGAGAAAGCTGTTTTCCACCACAGTCCTCTAGAGGCAGAGTGGAGCTTTCATCATCCAAAGAAACCCCTATGGCTGTGGCTGTCACCATCCAGGTGGGAGATGAGAGCTGCTGGCACACTTTATCCCGTCGATTAGAGACAGAGTGGGGAGAAAAGCCATCGGGTGGCACGTGCCAACCTGGAGGTCACCTGATCATGCTCAGTGCCTCCTGTCCGCACTGCAGGGGGCTCTCCCCAGGCTGCATTCCAGGTCCAGAGGGGCTTCTGCCCGCCTGGACCCTCCCTCTCCCTTCCCCCCAGGCGAATCCTGACGCCCCCAAAATTCCCAAGACGCTGGCCACCCTGATTGTCACCTCAATTCCTTTGCCACTCAAGCACGGAGTTCAGCTGAGGGGTTATAGCCTGTATTTTTTTCCTTTTATTAAATATCCAGGTTTGGGGACTAAATTATCTACATCAGCAGACTTTGACATAGCAAACCTAGAGATGAATTTTTAGACCTTTCTCCCACTGGATTCCAGATAAAAGGAGAGGGAGCCATTGTAGTTTTCTAGGGGAAACCTACATTTGTGGCAACCTGGGGGACT
Organism: Mesoplodon densirostris; assembly: GCF_025265405.1. NCBI lineage: Eukaryota > Metazoa > Chordata > Mammalia > Artiodactyla > Ziphiidae > Mesoplodon > Mesoplodon densirostris. Next base: position 11,229,787 of record NC_082664.1, read on the forward strand.
ATTTTAGCACTGTAGCCCCGAAGGCTACCACAGTGCTAGGCCCAGAGAAACAGTCAGTGAAGACTTGGATGAATGAATGAATGGTAGTGGAGGGCAGGCTGAGAGCGGGAATTCCATCTTGGGCACCCCCTGTCCCACTCTAGGAACCCTCTGCTATTTCTCCCACCTGTCTGTCAAAGGCTACCTGGATCCCTTCAGAACCTTTATTCCCATTTAGGGATAGATGACCGAAAACACGTCAAAGCTGAGGGGCTTGAAGATTCAAACATATTTCAAGGAAAAGGGATATAACAGCCCTTTCTCTGTCAGCCAGAAATTGTAATTAAATATTTATTAGGGGCCTCCCTGGTGGCGCAGTGGTTAAGAGTCCGCCTGCCGATGCAGGGGATACGGGTTCGTGCCCCGGTCTGGGAGGATCCCATATGCCGCGGAGCGGCTGGGCCCGTGAGCCATGGCCGCTGGGCCTGCACATCCGGAGCCTGTGCTCCGCAACGGGAGAGGCCACAACAGTGAGAGGCCCGCATACAGCAAAAAGAAAAAATATATATATTTATTAGGATAAGGATTTGTTGACTGTCTGCCCCGCCTCCACCACTATCACTACTACCACCATCACCAACACTACACCACCAGCAGTATCACCACCAGATGGCTGGCCACCAGATGCAGGGACCTTCCCCAGACTTCTCACCGGCTCCCAGAACCCTGGGGAACCCCATCCCTGGAGTAATCCCTTATATCCCATAATTCTCCTTGGTTTTGCTGCCCTGACGGAAGCCCAGCTGATCACAGCAGAAGCCAGTCTGCAGAGAGAGAGAGAATAAAGCTGGCACGCAAACCAGTGCAAAGGTCGGAGCAGGTGGAAGCTTCTGGTAGCTTCACGTCACAGCTCTCGCAACCCGGGCCTTCTTGAAACCCCGTATCTCCCGCTGACTCAGATGCTGCAGTGTGGGGCAGGACACCTGTGTCCAGCCTGTGCAGGCAGAGACCCCCCTCACTGAGCAGGGGCCCTCTGGCTGGTGGACACTCGCTCATTAGGGCTCAAGTGATTGGGGATGGGAGCTCGTCCCAAGCATCGTAAACTTTTTAGTCTCATTGGCTTGAGGACGGACACCACTAAACTTTTCCTTTTCGCTCCGTTTCATCACAGACAAGAGAAATAGGATAGCAGACGGTCAGGAGACAGGCGACCTGGGGAGGGTTGGGGGAGGTCTTTTCGCCATGAAGTCAAAGCACCATGCATGGAGTAATTCTTCTGTACCCTGTGTGTGCTCCATTTGTTGGTGTGTTGTTTCCTCAAACTACTGGTGATAACAAGTATGAAAGTACTTTGTAAAATTACAAATATTATTATTGTTAAAAGTGTTATCATATCTCACTGCTCCCATCCCTTAGTCACTGTAACGAGGGTGTTCCAGTTACCGGGCTTGAGGATGGTGCGGGGCATCAAAGCAGTGCCAGCTGCCCCGCCCCCTGTGGGTAACCCCGCCCCCACCCCTTGTGTAGACTTCAGGCACCTCAACCACTCGTCCAAAGGGCTTCTTGTTTATACCTGGAATATACCTGGTTTGGATCTGTCTTTAGGATCAATGAGTCCTGAGTCCATGCCATGCTAGTTCTACTACTCTCAAGAGAAGAAAAATATTTTCCCAAATTACTAGGGAATGTGGACCGAGGATAGTCAGAGAAGAGTGGAAATTCTGATTACAGCTTTATCTGCCCCATGTGTACTCCACAGAGTTCGGTTTCTATCCTGTTCTTTTCCTTCTTTATTTTATTTACTTATTTTATTTCGAGTAAATAAAACCAAATAAACACAGTCCCTAATAAAAATGAACAAAGAATTGCTCAACTTGGGCAATCTATCAGTTTATTGGGAAATAACCAGTCCCTTGGGTATTTTAATTGATGGGATCAAAATTAACCTACTCGGGCATCTGGGACTAGTATCCATCTGATGAGTTTGGGTCAGTGTAGGGCCTGTGGTGACAGATGGAAGGACACAGAAATGGGGCTAGTGTGGGCTGCTTGGAGGGGAGAAAGGCCAGGCTGTTAGCACCCAGTGGGCCTGAGCAGGGTCCCCAGTGGGGACAAGGTATCACCTCCTCCCCATTTAATAGATGAAGATATTAAGTTTCTGGAGGGTAAAGAGGCTTATTGGGAGCCACTGAACAAACACATAAGCAGGAGAAGACCAGGATTCAGTCTTCTAATTCCATAATCAGTTCTTACTTCTGAAACTCAGTGGAGTAGGAAAAAACTTTTAGGGGTCACTGACCAGGCATCACTGTAGAACTGCCTATGTGAGCTGTCTGTGCCAGAAAATGCTTCTAGGATGGAGTTTCCTGCAGTTTCCCTGCTCTGCTCTGAGTTCTAGCCCTGTCCTGCCCTGATCCATACTTGGCTCCTGGGGCAACCTGCTCAAATTGCTTCACACCTCACCTGGCTGGTCACCCTGCTGCTAGAATGTTCTTTCAGCTCCTTGACGGCCATGTCTTAACTTCTACATTTCCAGTCATTGGGAAATAATGAACACAAAGGTGGCCTGCTACTCTGAATAGGAGAAGTTTCTATTTTTAATCAGGCAGACATTGTATGGTCCAACCTGAGAGACTGAGTCCTTTCCATTTTGTTTTCTTTCCTTTATCTGAAACAACCCCTGGGATTTTATTGATCTTCACTTCTATAATCTATTTTCAGACAGTCCCTAGAGCCCTGGTTCATCACCAGCTGTTTTTAATTTTTACTAAACAATGAGTCATTAGGAGTGAAAGGTATTTAGAGGTCACCTAGGCTCAGAGAGGGGAAGGCCCTTCCACAGTTTCACACAGCTATGAAGTGCAAGATCAGAGCCAGGACTCCTGTCTGCCTGGTAAGTAGTCCCAGCACAAAAAATAAAAAATGAATAAGGATAAAAAACCTCGTATTTGTTAGGATACTTTCACCTTGAAGTAACTGACCACATAACTCACACTAGCATCACTGGAAGTCTAGGGGTAGGATGGGCTCCAGCTGAACTTACTCTGGGCCCCCGCCCCAGTTTCTTGGCAAAGTCTTTGTATGCACCCTCTTTGTGTTCTGGCTTTGTCCTAGAGTCACTCCCCTCTTGGGACAAAGGGCTGTGGTAGTCCCTGGCATCTACATCTGTCTGGACATCCAGAGGAAGAGAGAGGGCAACACCCCAACATTCCAGCAAAGAGCCCTGAAATACACCCTCACTGGATCACTTCAGTCCCGTGGCCCTCCTTGAACAACTCTCAGGGCAGAAACTCACTGTGCACTGATTGGATTAGGCCTGGCTTGGGGACCAGTCACTAGCAGGGGAGTGGAGGTTACCCTGACTCATTCAGGGCTACCCTTAGAGCTGGGGAGGGGTTCCCTGTCCCTGAGCATGTGAGCTGCCTGAGGTAGACACCTGAAAAAAAAAAAGTGAAGTTTCCTTAGGAAGACAGAAGGGATCATGGGAAGCAATGGCAGTACAGTATCAAACACTGGGCCACAAGCTCCCTGAAGACTCATGTCTGCTGTGATGATGGCCATATCCACAGGACCTGGCATAGAGGTTTTGGAGCCACAAAGAACGTGGGGATTTGGGGGCGCTCCTAGGTGCAGGCCTTGTGCTGCTCCTCATTGGTCCTCTCCTTCAATCAATTGGAAAGAGCCTACTTGGTGCCAGGCGCTAGGGATTTAGCTGCAGTGGACTCTACTCTGCTGGGCCCAGGTCCCCGGGGCTGGTGATGCTGTGAAAGTTGGCAGCTACCAGCTCACAGCTGCCCTTTCCTCTCCAGAAAACTTCCCTTGGCTGATAGGAGCTAATTGACCCAGAAAGTGATGCCCTAAGCCCTACATCCTGAGGGGCAGACCACAGCCACTGACTATTTCCCTCTGAAAAGCCAGTCCTCTTGCCTCAGAATGTCAATGCTTCCAGGATGTCCGTGCTCCAGGGCATGGACATGCCCTGTGGATCCGGTCCAGAGTAGATGTTATCTGAGGCCACATCCTCACTGAGCTCCTTCCCTTTCCAGCCCTGCTTCCCTCACTTCCTGAGGGGCTCATCCTAAGATCATTCCCCCATTATACAATATATACCTGAACCCTTGTCTCAGGCTCTGCTTCTCAGGAACCCAATCTAAAACCACCAGGAATAGCCTTTATTGTTGAGCAGCTCAATATTTCCCACAGATTACCAGTATGGAAAGATGTAAATTACAGGAAAAAACACAGGAAGTGATAACAGAGGACCAAGCAAAGAAAGCTGCCTTTATTTGACATATAAGTTGGTCTAAAAAATCATCAACATGTCTAACTACTGAAATGAACACACTTTTTGGAATACTGTATTTTGGCAGCATAAGGGCTAAAGATTAAAGGAAAATGGAAAATGAAATGTTTGTCCCCCAGAAGCTCACAGTCTTATGGGGAGATGTCAAAGCTGAGAGGTGGTGAAAGAAGCAGCAGTCCTGGAGCCAGGCAGAGTTGGCCTTTTCTCTCCATAACGCTGTTCTCTTTTCTTCCCTGGAAAAGGTCTAGGGAAGGAAGTTTGCTAGAGACCTGGGTTCTCCTGTGGTGGGTATCTACCACTTACCATGTGATCTTAGACAAAGAACTTTATCTCTGGTTGTAAGGAAAAATACTCCAACTCAAGCCAGCCATCTCTGAAAGGGATATTTACTGGCTCTTGTAACCTTGAAAAATGGCAGTGGGTGGCTTCAGGTAAAGCTCAATCCAGGAACTCCAAAGATGTCACCAAATATGTCTTCTTATTTCTCTCTTCCCATCTCTCTCTCTCTCATCTTTCCTTCTATATGTGAATGTCATGTCCACATTCAGGTCCAAGGCTTTCCCATTAAGCCAGTCACCCCAGAGTTAAGAGGACTTTGCATTCTCAAAGAAAGACACTGATTTATCTGATTTTTGTCACCCTCTCATTTCTTAACTAATCAGTGTGGCAGGGGAATACAGTGTTATGATGGCTTACCCTGCATCATGCCCACACCATGGGGTATTCTTATTGTGATCCAATGGAGGGAGGAAGCAGTTCCTTAAAGGAACTGAGATCCTCTTACTATAAGACTCCTCTACACTCAGACTTCTCAGTTATGTAATCACTTCTATTCCCTGAGGTGACTGCAAAGGCTACATGCTGTAATGGATGTCAAAGCACTTATGAACTGCTATGCACAGCACATGCTGGTCACTGTGTCACTTCTTTCATTGGTCTTCCTTGTGGATAAGACAGGGGTAATGGGGTTCTTTTGTTCTCTTTTCTGCTAACCTCAGGTCTACTACTCAACAGGACAATCTCCAAGGAAAATGAACCCCATGCTGGGCCCGGATCTGCTTCTGGCTGGGCTCCTCACCGTGGAAGGTCTTCTGAAACCCAACTTCTCTCCAAAGAATCATGAAGCTGTGAGTCAGGGCCAAGCAGGGAAGGGAAGGACGACAGCTCAGGAGCTTGCAAAGAGAAACACAGACTTTGGCCTCAATCTGTTCAAGAAGCTGTCCTTCAACAGCCCTGACGATAATATCTTGTTCTCCTCCTGGAGCATCTCTATGGCCTTTGCCATGCTGTGTCTGGGTGCCCAGGACTCCACCCTGGCTGAGATCAAGGAAGCCTTCAATTTCAGGAATATACCTGAGAAAGATCTTCATGAAGGCTTCCATTACCTCATCCACAGGCTGAACCAGGCGAACCAGGACCATAAGCTGAGACTCGGGAATGCCTTGTTTATCGACCAGAAGCTAAAGCCACAGAAGAAGTTTCTGACAGATGTCAAGAACCTGTACAAGGCAGACACTGTCCCCACCAACTTCCAGAACTCGGAAAATGCTCAGAAGCAGATCAATGACTATGTCAGTGTGAAAACCCAGTGGAGAATCAACAACCTAATCAAGAAGATAGACCCTGACACTGTGATGCTTCTTATCAATTATGTTTTCTTTCAAGGTACAGCTTAGGGCATGTTGATGTGAAAAGGATAGGATGACCAGTAGACTTGAATTAAATACATAGGTGGTCCACTTGCTTGCTCTGTAACCTTGAATTCACATGTAATTAGTCTCTTTGAATCCTATTTCTCCTATCTGAAAAAGGAGTACCTCGATACATAGCTCATAGGGTGTTTATTGGAATTCAAAGTGAAAATGTATGAGAAATGAATTCTTTGAAGTCTATTCTCCATATGTGAATTTTTATTATTACTGATTATCCTAACACAACATTGGTTGTAGAGGTTGGACTGACATTCTTTTCCCCACTTCTTAGATCAGGAGAGTGAAATTCAGAGAGAGATTAATTGACTTACTTAAAGTTACAAAGCCAGCCAATGAAAGTCAGGACTAGAATCCACTTCTATTGACCTGAGGGCTGTGCTTTCCATATCTCCAAGTAGATGCCCAGGATGGTGATGATGTTGATGGTGGTGATCATGATCACATTGGTCGATGCCTTTGTCTTCTTACCACATGTTATAGATTGTTCAAGTCTGAGGGTAAGGTACTGAAAAAGAAGCTGGAAAAATATTCTCCAATCCAAGCTTCATCCACCACCACCATACACACCCACTCACACACCACACACACACACAAATATTGGCCAACATAGGTGAGAATGAGAGGCCAATAACCGTCAGGCCAAGCAAGATCACTACTGGGCTGTCAGCAACATGGTCCTGAATATGGAAGTTCAGCTCTCCCCAAATCCACAAGGAGATTGATGGCTATAGAAAAAAAAAAAAGGAGTGATAATAGTAGACTGAAATCTCAGTCTGCCCAAGGCAGGGAAGAAAGGAGAATCAAGAATTTCCCAAAGTCCCTACATCCCCTAGATTACAACAAGAACAATGACAATGATGCTGATAATGACTAGCATCCACTCAACACTCACTACACACAGTCACTGAGCTGTGCTGCCTTTCCCTACTAAGTCTCACAGCAGCCCTATGAGATTCCCATCAATATCCCCATTTGGCAGATAAGGACACTGAAGCCCAGGGAGATTGAGATACTTGTCCAAGGTCATCCTTCTACAGCAATAAAGCCAGAAATTTGAACTCAGTGACTTGGCCCTAAGGGCCTTATACTGGGGGCTCTGAGGGTAGCAAGTGTGAAAAGACCCAGGTCTGAGTTTATGCCATCAAAGAGTCCTTAGGGTGAAAAAGTAGGGGTCAAAACACCCAGCTTTAGGAGTTCGCTGCTTTTCAGCACGCTTCCAAGGGCAGCCTGTGAATTTAGTTTTCTTAGTCCCATATGCAAGTGGCCCCTCCAGGGCTGACCTAGAATAGACTTGAGAATTTTCACTCACATCAGACCCAAATAGCCCCCACTAAGTGTAATCCACTTCCTGCTTCTGTAACAGAATCCAAGGGTTTCTCAGCCTCAGGAGCACCTGGGCTTAGGACAGTCTGAAGCTCCCCTCTCAGTCAGCAACACTAGTCTTGGCTTCATTGGGAACAGATCACTGGGACCAAGCTCACCTCACCAGAAGTCTTCAGGGCATGGCATGAGGTCAGGGATTCCTGTGGACCTACTCTGATATCCCCGAGTATCCAAACCCCTTCCTTAAGTCCATGTGGACAGAGACCCAGGGGTTAACTGGATCCAGTAACCTCTTCTCCCTCAGGACACTCGTGTCACTTTGTTCTTCTTCAATCTTAAGCCAGGTGGCAACATGAGTTTGATCCAAAGGCAACTAAAGAGGAAGATTTCATTCTGGATGGAAACAAGGCAGTGAAGGTGCCCATGATGTTCCACATGGGCATGTATGAAGTTGGTCATGATGACCAGCTTTCCTGTACTGTCCTGGAAATGCCCTACCAGGGCAACATGACGGCGGTCTTCATTCTTCCTGATGAGGGCAAAATGAAGCACGTGGAGGAAGCCTTGGGGATGAACACTTTTGCCAGATGGAAACAATTACTCATACGAAGGTAAACAGGGTGCCTGGCACATGCAGTGTCTTCCTTCTTCCTCCGTCTCCTCCCACTGTCTTGGCTTCTTCTATCCCAGAGTTACTGAGCTCTTACCCCATGGATAAGCCCTATTCTGGGCTCCATGATGAACTTATATTTTGGTAGGAGGTAGACTGGAAAACGAGTCATAAAAATATAGATGCTTAAACATTATGAGAGTGCAGAGGATGAAGCAAAATTTGACGGGCAGTGGTGGTCAGAGAGGGCTTCATGGCATAGGTGACATTGGTGCCATCTTCAGGGCTGAATAGTGGTACATATGGAAGGGATAGGAGCGACGGAATCATAGTCAGAGGGAAACTGTGAGCACAAGCACTTGGAGTGTCAAAGGGAGCTGTGAGTTGTACATTGTACATAGACTGTTTTCAACTGTGGTGTCATAAAACCAGTGAAGTGTACCCCAATAAGTTATACTAATAATAGTTGAAGAACCAAAGTGAGTAAATAATTTTCTTTTAAAACATAAAATTACAACAGATTTAAGGTAAGCCTCCAGAATCCTTCCCAGGCATTTGCCACCTAATAGCTTTTCTCAGGAAAGATGAGAGCTAGCATTAGAGTTAAGGCCTGGGGGCTTGATGTCAGTGTAGACCTTCAAGGTATCTTGAAAGTTGCTGGGCTAGGACAGGGTCTGTGGCACCGAAAGTGAGGGTCCAGCTGGTCACCACTCAAAAGCCAAAAAAGAGGCAAGTTGATGGAAAGGAAAGTTTGCTTTCTGTCAGATGCCAACAATGGGGTGGGGGAGGGGGCGGGGGGAAGGGCAGACTCCTGACCAAAGGCCAACTCCCTCCCACCCCAATCAGTGGGCAAGAGCTTTTATAGATGGAGGGACGGAGCTACATGCAGAAACAGCATAGTCAGCTCTGACCGTCATCTTGAAATTGGTCATACAGTGGTCTGATCTGTGTCATCTTCATTGTTTTAAGTACAGTTAGTCTTTAGTTCCAGGGTCAGTTTGTTCCCATTCCTTTGAGGCCAGTTCTCAGAATTGTGACAACTTATGTCATGGTTACAGACTGGTCATCATGTAGTTAACATCCTCCACCTGGTGCGGGTGTCAGTGTCTATAAGACAGCTCAACAAATATGATTCAGAATATTACCCATAGTCCTTGAGGAACTAAAGCTCCTTGCCTTTGCTTTCATGACTAAACTATTATTATTTGGTTTCATTTGACTGTTTTCTTTTGTTTCTGCATTTTTCTCACTTCTCTGATTAAACTTATTCTTTGGCTAAAGTTTTTCCACAGACAAAAGGCAGGCTGAGGACATGGGGGGCGAGAACCATAAGGTCCTGCTCCATTTCAGTGGGTCTATGAGGTGGAAAGGGCAACTTCCATTGGATAGAAGCGGTATCAGGACGTCCTCCTCCTTGGTCCTTTTGTCCTCTCTTCCACCTGACCCCACCATCATTCTGCATCCAAAAGGTGTTTACTGAGAAGCTCTGCCATGCCCAACGTGCTGTCGGGAACTGAGGAGGGTTCTAAGAGAGGCAGAGACAATGCCAGGACTGAGCTGGGCTGTCCATGGGTGGTAACTGAGCAAACGCAGCTTCCTTCACCTGGGAACACACCCTCGGGAGAATTGCAGAATGCATTTCAGATATCTAGATTTCACTGCAAGCTCATGAGAGAGAAATTCTAGTTCTGAATGCTTTAGATGAAGTCACTATTTGGAGGGGGCGGGAGAGGGTAGGGGAAAGCAGCAGGCTAAATGGCTGGCCCCACGAGGGTTATTACACCTTGGGTTCTACACAACACCCCCTGATCCTCCCTGCTGCAAACCAGGGGCCTCGGGTTGGCAAAGTCTGGTGCCTGAGACAGAAACAAGAGTCTGGGTTCCAACCTTAGCTGAGACCCAGTTTTCTCATCTATGACGTGGTCATACGATGCTGACTTCATAAGACTCGACAGAATTAAATGTGCCTGAGCACAGTGTTGCCCCCCAGAGGGCATGCCATGAGAGTAAGGTCCTTTCTCCCTCCCCTTCTAACGGGTTGAAGAGGAAGAGTTGCCAGGTCCTCAGATCTGTTGAACCTCTGGCTTGTTGAATGACAGGAGTCCTGCAAATCTGGTTCTCCTACTCCTACCCTCAGGTGAGAACCTCAGGACGTCAGCTCATCGGGTGAAGGTGAAGGCGTGGGTTCCCGTAACACAGGCATGCCCTCAAAGAGACTGGTGGTGCCCAGCCTGAGCTCTACAGAGTTTTAGGTTCACAGAGAAGTCCTGGGGACCTCCCTAAGGGGTTGAGGGATGTGTAAGGGGAAAGGAAGGTGGAAGGACTCCAGCTCCCCCATCCTCATTTCACCCAGAAGTCCTGGCCTCATGAGACGTGGACTTCAGAAGATCCCATGTCATTTATTGTTCAAATCATGGTGGCTTGAGACCTGGCAGTTGTATCACTGGGACTCGCATCCTTAGAGCCCCCATCTCCTTCTCCCAGTCATTTCTGACAATTTTCCTTGGGCTGAAGCTCTGGTGCCAATGTTTGGTGCTTCATGCTCCCCTCACCAAGCCCCTCTGAAGCCCCCGGAGCTGACACCACCACGAGGCCACTACTAACCACATACAGATGTTCCTGGGGGACTGTCGCCATGTCTCTAGTTTCAGGATAGGGCCCCACCCTCCTTCCTTTGCTCCTCCACCCAAGTGTGCGATAAGCGCTTTGAGATCTCCTGCAGGCCAGCAAGTCTGGGCCCAGGGATACCTACAGTGCATGGAGGTGGTCTCTCATGGAGTCCAGGCACAGGCTGCTCTCAGGGTCCCTTCCAGAGCGCCCTCCCAGCTAGCTCCTGGTCTGCCTCCCCCTGACCATGACTGCTCCCAGAATCTCCGTGCCTAGAAGCCAGGAATCCCTGCCAGGAGCACCATGGAGAGGAGTGTTCTTCTCACCCCAGCTGAGGTCCTGTCTCCCCAGTCACTTCTGGACCCAGGATGGCTGAGAGCAGTAAAGTCCACCCCTACACGGGAAACTCCACATCACCATGCAGGGCAATGGTCTCGCCCATGGTTCCCAAGGAGGAAATTGTGTTTCATCTGAATGAGGGTCCAACGTTCCTACCCTCTGAGCTCACTGGGTCTGAAGGACAAGTTGTCAAGTCCATACCTCTGCATCGGTTCTCTCTAGGCGAGGGCAGGGGGATGGACTCTTGCATGTGTTCTAGGAGAGGCTGAAGAGAAAACTCACCTTTTCCCCAGGAGAAGTGACCAAGTCAACAGACACACACCTAAATGATACACCCCAATTAGCTGTCTGTGCAGGACACCTGGGAATTTAGGCTGTGGGTGACTACAGCCTGGACTCTTGTCTGTTCAGAAGAAAGATGTCTGCTTTGATTTTTGCATAGAGACCTGCCATGGTGAGTTCCCCAGAGGAAAGGCTCAGTTTTCTCAAAGGCAAATAGAAAGCTCTACCTATAGGAGACATCAAACTGCTGATATATCCATTTTCTCGGTAAAAATTTTGAGGGTCCATTCCCAGCCTGGGTACCCCATCACATGTATACAAATTTACTGGGATGTGTATCTGCTTTCCAGCATCTGCCTTCCCATTTTGGCATGAACTAAAGTCAACCTCCCCATTTATGCCCCATTTATGCCCTATCTCCCCTCACTACTCAAAAATATCACCCTAGAAACTCCCTTTTCTCCTACATCAGCAAATGTTTTTGCTCTCCACTGAATCCTTTCCATCAGATAGGAAGATGCTCTCATTTCTCCCAACAAAAAACAATCTTCTCTTGACCTTACTTCCTCCACTGTTGCTCCGTTCTTTGCTCCCCTTTGCAGGTAAATACCTTCAAGCAGTTGCCTCTGCTCACCGTACCCAGCTCCTCCCCTCCCATCTTCTCTTAGACCCACTGCAGTCAGCCTTTGCACTCACCTCTCCATGGAGACCTCCATCTCCAAGGTTACCAAGGGCATCCATGTGGCTGAATCCTGGGCCAGTTTCAGACCTTCCTTCTCAATCTGTCAGCAGCATTTGACCCAGCTTGGCCACCCCACCTTCTTAAGAGGTGTCCTTCACTCGGCTTCCAGGACCCCTCCTCTCACCTCTCTCCTGCTCCGTCTCCCTCACTGCCCCCGTTCTCCTCCAGGTCTCAGAACTGAGTGCCTCTCTTTCACTGATACTCACCTCTGAGCGTGTGCATCAGCCTCAGAGCTTTCAGCACCACCTGTACAACCACGACTTCCACATCATTCTATCCCTAGCCTCAGTTCTCTCTCCCAAACTCTAGAGTCACATATCCATCTGCTTATCCAGGATCTCTCCCGATGCCTGATGAGACCTTAGTCTCAACACGTCCGGAATGAACATCCTGATCTCCCCCCATGGAGACTCCTCAAGCTTCTGATCTCATTCAATGACCACTCCATCCTTTCAGGAGCTCAAACTAAAAACCCTGGGGTCCTCCTTGATCACTCTCTCAGTCCCTCATTCAGTCCACCAGGGAATCCCAGTAGTCCTACTTTAAGATATAGCTGGAGTCTGGCCTCTGCCCACCATCTCTATGACTCCCAGCATCTGACCACTGCGCTCACTAGCTTCCACATGGTCTCCTGGCATCAACTCCCATCCCTATCCCCACCACCAAGAGTATATGATTAATAGAGCTGACAAAATGATCGCTTTAAACCCACATCAAGACCATGTCACTCATCAGTTCAAAACCCAACTATGGCTCGCCATTTCACTCATAAAAAAAAATAACCACACACAAAAAAGAAAAAAATATAACTTGCGGAACTGCTTTGCCCCCTTGAAAGCTTGCTCAAATCTTCCCTTTACTCCAGCATTCCTGATCCCCCTAGATCAATCTGTATTTTTCTTCCATAGCACTTACTGAGACTACCACTCCATGTATCTAGGCTTATGTCTCACTTTTGTTGTGATGGTTTTACTTCCTGTCTTCCCTTTTAGAGCACAAGTTCGAGAGCATGGATTTTTGCCTGTTCTAGATGCATCTAAGCATGTAGAACAGAGCCTGGTACTCAGTAGGCACTTAAGAAATATGTGTTGGGGGAGGCACGATGATCAAACATAGCTGATGAGAATATGCAATTATTTTCCTTCTTCTCTCCTTCTCCTTCTTCTCATAATTAAAATTATTTTGATAGCTTTTAAAAAATAAAATAATAATAATAAAAAAAGAAATATGTGTTGGGCTTCCCTGGTGGCGCAGTGGTTGAGAGTCCACCTGCCGATGCAGGGGACACGGGTTCGTGCCCCGGTCTGGGAAGATCCCACATGCCGCGGAGCGGCTGGGCCCGTGAGCCATGGCCGCTGAGCCTGCGCGTCCCGAGCCTGTGCTCCGCAAATGGAGAGGCCATAACAGTGAGAGGCCCGCGTACCGCAAAAAAAAAAAAAAAAAGTGTTTAATGAATGGATGAGTGGAAAGGTGAGTTTGAGAGTCACTGGGCCTATCGTTGGTGTTTAAATCCACGACACAGAATGAAATCCCTCAGGAGGAAGAAAAGATATACAAGAGAAGAGGAGCGGAGGGGAGCCTGGGAACACTATGGTGATGAGAGACAGGCGAGGAGGCGGAGCCGCAGAGGACGAGAGGAGCGGCCGGTGAAGGACCGGGAGAGCAGAGGGCATGGACTTAGGTGGGAGCGCTTTGAAATGGAACAAAGCACTGACTATCTAGCGCCGCTCTCGGAGATGTGGCTGCTGGCTCTAGCAAGGCAACGTCAGCGGCAACTCTGGAGAAATGGGTTGAGGCGATAATGGGGGAACGTGGAGATAGAGGTAGAGGCAGCTTCTGCCCTGAAAGAAAGAAAAGACATGGGCTGGAAGCTGGAGGCGTGACTAGGGACCAAGGGAGATGATTTTGCTTTTGATTTGAGGATGGGGGTTGTTAGAGCCTGCAGTCTGCCCCGGAGGGTGATCCAGTAGATGTCATCTATGGATGGTGCAGGAGAAAAAGGAAACGAAGGCAGGAATGAGGTCCTTGCAGAAGCAAGAAGAAATGGGGTCCACGACCAGGTGGACAGGAATCCAGGGTCCATAGGTGCCTCAGGACATCTGACCCCAGGCCCAGGGCAGGGAGGCCAACCCAGGTCCCACCCACGGAGGACGTGAAGCTGCTCCTTCAAGGCCAAGGGGAGAACACTTGCTGATCACTGATGCTGCTGAGAACTTTCCGTGCATTCGCTTTAGCCCTCTTCTGGTCCTGTGGGTGCTACCATCATCATTTTCATACAAGTGGCTTAGAGAGGTGAAATCATTTGCTCCAAGTCACAGAGCTCATGGAAGGCAGAGTGGATTTGAACTCAGTTCTGACTGGCTTCCGACCTCAGGGCCCTGCTGCTTCTAGCACCAGATTGCTGGGGTCACAATTAGCTCAGGGCTTGGGCATGGCTGAGGCTACAGTGGGGAGACCCTCCATGGCTGTGCTGAAGGCGTCCTGAGACATGGGGACTCGAGGACATTTCTGTGGATGAGGGCACGGGCAGTTTTGATAGGAAGTAGGAGCACAGTTCAGAGAGCATGGATGTTTTAAAACCCCATCCCAGGCTTAAGGAGCCTCTCCTCGTTCTGTGGATAGAGAGAAGTTCTGAGACCTCAGGGACTGGGAGGACACATGCCTCATCATCACCTCTCCTAAAGCCTGCCTGGAAAAACGGCAGGGTCCTGCTGCTCATCTGGGTCACTTTCTACTCCCTAGGGTCACAGATGTGTTTGTGCCTCAGTTGTTCATCACCAGAAACCTCGACCTGAAGAAGACTCTTTCCTACCTAGGTATCACCAGAATCTTTTTTTTTTTTTTAAAGTAATGATGCATTTAATGAAAGCATGTATTTTATAGATAAAATAAACTATAAAAAATAACTTGAAGCTGGTACCCAAATTAATGGAATGAAATGACCTTCAGAAAGTAATTTCTTTATTTTCAGGTCATTTGAGCCCTTTGCCTGTTTTTATTTATTTATTTTTAATTTGATTTTTTATCTTGGTTTGGATGATTTTAGTTACTCTGGGTGCTCTATAAAACTAAACATTTCTTATGAGCCTAGTAAAACTCTAAGTTTTATCATAGTTATTATATTTTAACTGTATATAATCCAAAGGACTTGTTGCTATGGATAAATTCTTGAACCTTTTTTTTTTTTTTTTTTAGCCTCCATGTATTTGTATTTTTTGAATTTTTTTTAAAATTTTTTGCTTTATAACAAATTTAATCAGTTATACATATACATATGTTTCCATATCCCCTCCCTTTTGCGTCTCCCTCCCACCCTCCCTATCCCACCCCTCCAGGCGGTCACAAAGCACCGAGCTGATCTCCCTGTGTTATGCGGCTGCTTCCCACTAGTTATCTACCTTACGTTTGGTAGTGTATATATGTCCATGCCGCTCTTTCACTTTGTCACAGCTTACCCTTCCCCCTCCCCATATCCTCAAGTCCATTCTCTAGTAGGTCTGTGTCTTTATTCCTGTCTTACCCCTATGTTCTTCATGACATTTTTTTTCTTAAATTCCATATATATGTGTTAGCATACAGTATTTGTCTTTCTCTTTCTGACTTACTTCACTCTGTATTACAGACTCTAGGTCTATCCACCTCATTACAAATAGCTCAATTTCATTTCTTTTTATGGCTGAGTAATATTCCATTGTATATACGTGCCACATCTTCTATATCCATTCATCCGATGATGGACACTTAGGTTGTTTCCATCTCCGGGCTATTGTAAATAGGGCTGCTATGAACATTTTGGTACATGTCTCTTTTTGAATTATGGTTTTCTCAGGGTATATGCCCAGTAGTGGGATTGCTGGGTCATATGGTAGTTCTATTTGTAGTTTTTTAAGGAACCTCCATACTGTTCTCCATAGTGGCTGTACCAATTCACATTCCCACCAACAGTGCAAGAGTGTTCCCTTTTTTCCACACCCTCTCCAGCATTTATTGTTTCTAGATTTTTTGATGATGGCCATTCTGACTGGTGTGAGATGATATCTCATTGTAGTTTTGATTTGCATTTCTATAATGAGTAAAGATGTTGAGCATCATTTCATGTGTTTGTTGGCAGTCTGTATATCTTCTGTGGAGAAATGTCTATTTAGGTCTTCTGCCCATTTTTGGATTGGGTTGTTTGTTTTTTTTGTTATTGAGCTGCATGAGCTGCTTATAAATTTTGGAGATTAATCCTTTGTCAGTTGCTTCATTTGCAAATATTTTCTCCCATTCTGAGGGTTGTCTTTTCGTCTTGTTTATGGTTTCCTTTGCTGTGCAAAAGCTTTTAAGTTTCATTAGGTCCCATGTGTTTATTTTTGTCTTTATTTCCATTTCTCTAGGAGGTGGGTCAAAAAGGATCTTGCTGTGATTTATGTCATAGAGTGTTCTGCCTATGTTTTCCTCTAAGAGTTTGATAGTGTCTGGCCTTACATTTAGGTCTTTAATCCATTTTGAGCTTATTTTTGTGTATGGTGTTAGAGAGTGATCTAATCTCATACTTTTACATGTCCCTATCCAGTTTTCCCAGCACCACTTATTGAAGAGACTGTCCTTTCTCCACTGTACATTCCTGCCTCCTTTATCAAAGATAAGGTGACCATATGTCCGTGGGTTTAACTCTGGGCTTTCTATCCTGTTCCATTGATCTATCTTTCTGTTTTTGTGCCAGTACCATACTGTCTTGATTACTGTAGCTTTGTAGTATAGTCTGAAGTCAGGGAGCCTGATTCCTCCAGCTCCATTTTTCGTTCTCAAGATTGCTTTGGCTATTCGGGGTCTTTTGTGTTTCCATACAAATTGTGAAATTTTTTGTTCTAGTTCCGTGAAAAATGCCAGTGGTAGTTTGATAGGGATTGCATTGAATCTGTAGATTGCTTTGGGTAGTAGAGTCATTTTCACAATGTTGATTCTTCCAATCCAAGAACATGGTACATCTCTCCATCTATTTGTATCATCTTTAATTTCTTTCATCAGTGTCTTATAATTTTCTGCATACAGGTCTTTTGTCTCCTTAGGTAGGTTTATTCCTAGATATTTTATTCTTTTTGTTGCAATGGTAAATGGGAGTGTTTCCTTGATTTCACTTTCAGATTTTTCATCATTAATATATAGGAATGCCAGAGATTTCTGTGCATTAATTTTGTATCCTGCTACTTTACCAAATTCATTGATTAACTCTAGTAGTTTTCTGGTAGCATCTTTAGGATTCTCTATGTATAGTATCATGTCATCTGCAAACAGTGGCAGCTTTACTTCTTCTTTTCCCATTTGGATTCCTTTTATTTCCTTGTCTTCTCTGATTGCTGTGGCTAAAACTTCCAAAACTAGGTTGAATAAGAGTGGTGAGAGTGGGCAACCTTGTCTTGTTCCTGATCTTAGTGGAAATGGTTTCAGTTTTTCACCATTGAGGATGATGCTGGCTGTGGGTTTGTCATATATGGCCTTTATTATGTTGAGGAAAGTTCCCTCTATGCCTACTTTCTGCAGGGTTTTTATCATAAATGGGTGCTGAATTTTGTCAAAAGCTTTCTCTGCATCTATTGAGATGATCATATGGTTTTTCTCCTTCAATTTGTTAATATGGTGTATCACGTTGATTGATTTGCGTATATTGAAGAATCCTTGCATTCCTGGAATAAACCCCACTTGATCATGGTGTATGATCCTTGTAATGTGCTGTTGGATTCTGTTTGCTAGTATTTTGTTGAGGATTTTTGCATCTATGTTCATCAGTGATATTGGCCTGTAGTTTTCTTTCTTTGTGACATCCTTGTCTGGTTTTGGTATCAAGGTGATGGTGGCCTCGTAGAATGAGTTTGGGAGTGTTCCTCCCTCGGCTATATTTTGGAAGAGTTTGAGAAGGATAGGTGTTAGCTCTTCTCTAAATGCTTGATAGAATTCGCCTGTGAAGCCATCTGGTCCTGGGCTTTTGTTTGTCGGAAGATTTTTGATCACAGTTTCAATTTCAGTGCTTGTGATTGGTCTGTTCATATTTTCTATTTCTTCCTGATTCAGTCTTGGCAGGTTGTGCATTTCTAAGAATTTGTCCATTTCTTCCAGGTTGTCCATTTTATTGGCATAGAGTTGCTTAATCTCTCATGATCTTTTGTATTTCTGCCGTGTCAGTTGTTACTTCTCCTTTTTCATTTCTAATTCTATTGATTTGAGTCTTCTCCCTTTTTTTCTTGATGAGTCTGGCTAATGGTTTATCAATTTTGTTTATCTTCTCAAAGAACCAGCTTTTAGTTTTATTGATCTTTGCTATCGTTTCCTTCATTTCTTTTTCATTTATTTCTGATCTGATTTTTATGATTTCTTTCCTTCTGCTAACTTTGGGATGTTTTTGTTCTTCTTTCTCTAATTGCTTTAGGTGCAAGGTTAGGTTGTTTATTCGAGATGTTTCCTGTTTCTTAAGGTGGGATTGTATTGCTATAAACTTCCCCCTTAGAACTGCTTTTGCTGCATCCCATAGGTTTTGGGTCGTCGTGTCTCCATTGTCATTTGTTTCTAGGTATTTTTTAATTTCCTCTTTGATTTCTTCAGTGATCACTTCGTTATTAAGTAGTGTATTGTTTAGCCTCCATGTGTTTGTATTTTTTACAGCTCTTTTCCTGTAATTGATATCTAGTCTCATAGCATTGTGGTCGGAAAAGATACTTGATACAATTTCAATTTTCTTAAATTTACCAAGGCTTGATTTGTGACCCAAGATATGATCTATCCTGGAGAATGTTCCATGAGCACTTGAGAAAAATGTGTATTCTGTTGTTTTTGGATGGAATGTCCTATAAATATCAATTAAGTCCATCTTGTTTAATGTAT
Source organism: Mesoplodon densirostris (assembly GCF_025265405.1). Lineage (NCBI taxonomy): Eukaryota > Metazoa > Chordata > Mammalia > Artiodactyla > Ziphiidae > Mesoplodon > Mesoplodon densirostris. The sequence continues at coordinate 11,248,542 of NC_082664.1, forward strand.
CATTTAAAGCTTGTGTTTCCTTATTTATTTTCATTTTGGATGATCTGTCCATTGGTGAAAGTGGGGTGTTAAAGTCCCTTACTATGATTGTGTTACTGTCAATTTCTCCTTTTATGGCTGTTAGTATTTGCCTTATGTATTGAGGTGCTGCTATGTTTGGTGCATAAATATTTACAATTGTTATATCTTCTTCTTGGATCGATCCCTTGATCATTATGTAGTGTCCTTCTTTGTCTCTTCTAGTAGTCTTTATGTTAAAGTCTATTTTGTCTGATATGAGAATTGCTACTCCAGCTTTCTTTTGGTTTCCATTTGCGTGGAATATCTTTTTCCATCCCCTTACTTTCAGTCTGTATGTGTCTCTAGGTCTGAAGTGGGTCTCTTGTAGACAGCATATATATGGGTCTTGTTTTTGTATCCATTCAGCCAATCTCTATCTTTTGGTGGGAGCATTTAGTCCATTTACATTTAAGGTAATTATCGATATGTATGTTCCTATTCCCATTTTCTTAATTGTTTTGGGTTCGTTATTGTAGGTCTTTTACTTCTGTAGTGTTTCTTGCCTAGAGAAGTTCCTTTAGCATTTGTTGTAAAGCTGGTTTGGTGGTGCTGAACTCTCTCAGCTTTTGCTTGTCTGTAAACGTTTTAATTTCTCCATCAAATCTGAATGAGATCCTTGCTGGGTAGAGTAATCTTGGTTGCAGGCTTTTTTCCTTCATCACTTTAATTATGTCCTGCCACTCCCTTCTGGCTTGTAGAGTTTCTGCTGAGAGATCAGCTGTTATCCTGATGGGGATTCCCTTGTGTGTTATTTGTTGTTTTTGCCTTGCTGCTTTTAATATGATTTCTTTGTGTTTAATTTTTGACAGTTTGATTAATATGTGTCTTGGCGTATTTCTCCTTGGATTTATTCTGTATGGGACTCTCTGTGCCTCCTGGAGTTGATTAACTATTTCCTTTCCCATATTAGGGAAGTTTTCAACTATAATCTCTTCAAATATTTTCTCAGTCCCTTTCTTTTTCTCTTCTTCTTCTGGAACCCCTATAATTCGAATGTTGGTGCGTTTAATGTTGTCCCAGAGGTCTCTGAGACTGTCCTCTGTTCTTTTCATTCTTTTTTCTTTATTTTGCTCTGCAGCAGTTATTTCCACTATTTTATCTTCCACCTCACTTATCCGTTCTTCTGCCTCAGTTATTCTGCTATTGATCCCATCTAGAGTATTTTTTATTTCATGTATTGTGTTTTTAATCGATGCTTGATTCATCTTTAGTTCTTCTAGGTCCTTGTTAACTGTTTCTTGCATTTTGTCTATTCTATTTCCAAGATTTTGGATCTGGGAAATAGAATCTTGGATCATCTTTACCATCATTATTCTGAATTCTTTTTCAGGTAGACTGCCTATTACCTCTTCATTTGTTAGATCTGGTGGGTTTTTATCTTGCTCCTTCTCCTGCTGTGTGTTTTTCTGTCTTCTCATTTTGCTTATGTTACTGTGTTTGGGGTCTCCTTTTTGCAGGCTGCAGGTTCGTAGTTCCCGTTGTTTTTGGTTTCTGTCCCCAGTGGCTAAGGTTGGTTTAGTGGGTTGTGTAGGCTTCCTGGTGGAGGGGTCTAGTGCCTGTGTTCTGGTGGATGAGGCTGGATCTTGTCTTTCCGGTGGGCAGGTCCACGTCTGGTGGTGTGTTTTGGGGTGTCTGCGGACTTTTTATGATTTTAGGCCACCTCTCTGCTAATGGGTGGCGTTGTGTTCCTGTCTTGCTAGTTGTTTGGCTTAGGGTGTCCAGCACTGTAGCTTGCTGGTCGTTGAGGGAAGCTGGGTGCTGGTGTTGAGATGGAGATCTCTGGAAGATTTTTGCCATTTGATATTATGTGGAGCTGGGAGGTCTCTTGTGGACCAGTGTCCTGAAGTTGGCTCTCCCACCTCAGAGGCACAGCACTGACTCCTGGCTCCTCAATTTGGGATGATGTGTTGTCTATTCATGTATTCCACAGATGCAGGGTACATCAAGTTGATTGTGGAGCTTTAATCCGCTGCTTCTGAGGCTGCTGGGAGAGGTTTCCCTTTCTCTTCTTTGTTCTCACAGCTCCTGGGTCTCAGCTTTGGATTTGGCCCCGCCTCTGCGTGTCGGTCGCCGGAGGGCGTCTGTTCTTCGCTCAGACAGGACAGGGTTAAAGGAGCAGCCTCTTCGGGGACTCTGGCTCACTCAGGCCGGGCGGGAGGGAGGGGCACGGAGTGCGGGGCGAGCCTGCAGCGGCAGAGGTCGGCGTGACGTTGCACCAGCCCGAGGCGTGCCGTGCGTTCTCCCAGGGAAGCCGCCCCTGGATCCCGGGACCCCTGCAGTGGCAGGCTGCACAGGCTCCCGGAAGGGCGGTGTGGGCAGTGACCTGCGCTCGCACACAGGCTTCTTGGCGGCGGCAGCAGCAGCCCCAGCGTCCCACGCCCGTCACTGGGCTCCGCGCTTTCAGTCGCGACTCGCGCCCGTCTGTGGAGCCCCTTTAAGCAGCGCTCTTAATCCCCTCTCCTCGCGCACCAGGAAACCAAGAGGGAAGAAAAAGTCTTTTGCCTCTTCGGCAGCTCCAGAGTTTTCCCGGACTCCCTCCCGGCTAGCTGTGGCACATTAGCCCCCTTCAGTCTGAGTTCTCGCTGCCAGCCCCAGTCCTCTCCCTGCGCTCTGACCGAAGCCCGAGCCTCAGCTTCCAGCGCTGCTCGCCCCGGCGGGCGAGCAGACAAGCCTCTCGGGCTGGTGAGTGCCGCTCGGCACAGATCCTCTGTGTGGGGATCTCTCCACTTTGCCCTACCCAGGTATGTGGGGAGTTTCTTGCCTTTTGGGAGGTCTGGGGTCTTCTGCCAGCGTTCAGTAGGTGTTCTGTAGGAATTGTTCCACGTGTAGCTGTATTTCTGGTGTATCCATGGGGAGGAAGGTGATCTCCGCGTCTTACTCTTCCGCCATCTTACCCGGAAGCTTGAACATTTTCCCACCAGAATCTTTGAGGAACACGGTGATCTCACCAGAATCTCCCGTCATCGAAGCCTGAAAGTGGGTGAGGTAAGCCTGCCTGGCCCGACGCTGTCCCCTCCAGCACAGAGAGGCTTCATACAGCCCCAGGCCAGAGCCACTGTCCCAGCAGCTGTACGAGCCAAGAGTTCACCCACCAGTCAGGCAGGGCTCGAATCCAGCTCCGCCTCTAACCAGCCGTATGATCCTGAGCAAATCACATAACCTCCCAAGCCTCGTGTTTCTAGTCTTTAAAATCTGAACCATCAATCTCCTGGCCCTACTTTGGAAGTTGATTCAATGCAACAAACAATGGATGGAGGCTTGGAACATTCATCAGGCCTAGAACTGACCCAGGCTTGTGAGGATTAAGTCGTGAACATGTTCTACGTAATGTAGAAATAAGCAAGCAAAGGACTCCATGGTCTCCAGCAAGGCTGAGCACCTGCCTATTGGTGGCAATCAGAGAGGACCACTCGGGGTAGGGTGCCTAGATTTAGCAGATAGAACACAGGACACCAGTGAAATTCAAATTTCAGATAAGTGATGAATGATTTTTTTTAGTATAAGTATATCCTGAACATTGCATGGGATATACTTGTGCTAAAAATTTCATCGTTTATCTGAAATTCAAATTTAACTGGACATCCTATATTTTATCTGGCAACCCTACTTTTAGGCTTAAAGGGCACTGAGAAGGGGGAAGATTTCAGCAAGCAGAGAAGGGTGCGGGCAAGATCTTCCTGTAGGGGGAGCAGCATGGCCTAAGGATAGGAAGTGGCAAGGCATGGAGCTCAAGTGGGTGGGGATTTGCTAGGGCTAAATTCAAGCCAATCTAGGAAGGATCTGAGTTGCCAAGAGGAGCTGACAGTGGGTGGCTCACTCAGCTGCATTTTCTAGCTTGCAACAGGAAGAAAGACAGTTCATAGAATTTTATTGCTTTTAAAACTTTTCCCGCTGCAGACTTTGCATACACATTCAATACCACCTGCCCCTTTCCTATAGGCCTTTATTGAGTACAGTGGCCCTTTTCTTTTCCGCAGTCAGATGTGTTGATAGCTGCGATTCTATATGTAAACATCAGCTCTTGGCTTGCCAGTAAAATTGTTAGCATTTTGTAGAACGGAATGAAATGTGTCAGTATTTCACAGAAGCCCATCAATTTCCCAGTGTCAAATCCTTAGTCACAGATGTTGATGCCCTTTCAGGTGGATCTGGGGTCTGAGTCATCAGACCCTAGAAGCTGACTCCTTCTTAACATTCCACCGGGAGGATGAAAGGAGTGTGAAGCGGGCTGGAGGCTTTGGGCCAGGGATGCCCCCATCTCCCTTCCATCTAGCTAAAGCTCAGGATAGCCTTTCTGCCTTTATTACCATTGATGCTTCCCTGTAAGTCATGGGAAACATAGCAAACCCCACTCTGTCCCCCTCCCTGTAGCTGATGCTCCCCCTGCATCATCTATTTCCTTCATGCTGCATCTACTTGTTGAGCGTCCTTCAGGGATGACAGCAGAAAAGCCAGGAGCCCTGGGGACACTGGCACCAGCCAAGTTACTGCTGTGCTGGGTGACTCTGGCAGAGGCCTCTCCCTCTCTGGGCCTCTTGCTGGCCTTTGCCCATCCAGGACCTCCAAGTGGCTTCGCAAGCACTGACTTCGCTCCTGTTTCCCTCAGGCGGTGCACAAGGCTACCCTGAAGATGGATGAGAAGGGAACAGAGAGGGCCGCGGGCTCCAGAGCACAGACACTGCCCGTGGAGACACCGTTTAAGGTCAAGATAAACAAACGCTTTCTGCTGATGATTAGGGAGAATGGAATGAATAACCTGCTCTTCCTTGGAAAGATTGTTAATCCTTCTGGGAGATAAGGGGGAAATCCGACTTGCCACAGACCCCTACTGTGTTCTGGGGTTGAATACGTTTTGTCTCCCTGGGAATGAGACCACAGGGACTTTCTCACCTAATCTCACACTATCATGGGCTCCCCAAACCACTGTCCAAACAGGCTGCACCATTGACTTCTGGCCATCAGTTTTCTCCCCATTCAAATGTCAGGATTAGATGCCCCACCCACATCCACTTGACAGTGATCTCACCCCGGCAGGTGGAGGGGTTTTGTGATTTAATAAACAACACCCCCCAAGGTCTGCTGACTGTTGGTGGACAATATGGGGAAGCTGTGAGCCAAGACGAGTACCTGGGGTCCGGAATGAGTGAGACCCGGGTTCTAATCTTAGAAACAAAGTGTCTTTGGGAAAGCCATACTCTCTCTGTGCCCCTGTTTCCCTATAGAAATAGACAATGCTTGAGGACAAATGATAATCCCCTCTAGGGCTCTGAGGAAACTAGCGCACTGCTTCAGAGAGGTTAATTCCCCTTTGAGAGCCCTTGGCTTTGAGTGGTTGGCATGTGAGCTACACAGATATCTCCCCAACAGGGTCCACACGGGAGCTCTGGACTCAGCCCAGAAAAACAGGAGTGGGGCTGGTCCAGCATTAGAGTACATGCAACCTAGAGTAGCAGCAGTCAGGACTCAATGTCAGGTTTGTCTGACTCCAGAGCCACTATTTCGGCCCAAAGTGAAGAGCCCTGGGGTTTGAACCTGTCAGCAAGCTCAGCTGAAGAGTGAATGGGGTCCATGCACCGCCCCCGGAAAGCGTGCCCCTGCAGGGTCTGCATATGACCACTAGGGGGCACCAGTGTTCACAGGGCTAAGAATATGAGTACGAGGTTTCTTTAAGCACTTGATTCCGTTGTTTCCTGCTGTGAATTCCCAAAGCCAACGCTGAAGGTGTTTTGGGAGGAGGGGATCCTCCCTGGCTTGACCCTAAGGAGCCTGAGCTGGCAGCAATCTCCAACCCCTAGCATTCACAGCTCACAGTGACTTTTGTGTTCTGGTCTCAGCTACCCCTCCAGCAGTCAGAATGGACATTCATAGACCAGATGTGGAAAGTGAGGCTCAGAGAGGTGAAGTGACTTCCCTTTGTCCTAGTGGTCAGCCACAGGCAGCAAACAGCTGTGACATCTGGTTTGGGCAAGAAGGGAGGGGCTCCCCATAGACCTGGGGGTCCAGCTAGTCATTCCTCAGCTCCAGTCCAAGGTAAGAGAGCTGCCCCGTCCCGGTTAGTGTGTGTGTGTGTGTGTGTCTGTGTGTGTGTGTGTGTGCGTGCGTACGCGTGTGTGTATTCAATAAGCACCTTCTCCTCTGTCCTGGATACCCACAGGGCCCTGGAGATCCACCCCCCACAAAAGGTGGTAAGGAAGGCAGCCTGGAGAGGGATAGAACTGGCTGAGGGTGTTAAGTGTCAAGATGCGGGAGCACCAGAGTAAGCAGCCTCTCTCTGAGAGGGTGGGGAGGGCAAGAAGGTTGAGATCCTGCACCCAGGACACAGATGTGGGAGCAAAAGGACCCCCGTGGAGTACTTTGCTGACAGTCACCATTTCCCTGGCACCAGCCTGGGGGTGGAGGTAGGAGGACACCAGATGAACACCAGAACCCTCAGAAGTCGTCTCAGGTCCGTGATGTATGCCACTGGGGACATGGGACAGGAGGGTAAGCCACTTAGTAGCTGGGTGACTTGGGCATGTCATTTAAAGCCTCTGAGCCTCAGCACCCCCTCCTTTGTTGAAAGGTGCTGTCCCCTCTACTGGGCATGCTCAGCTCCTGCCTAATGAGCTCCTACTCATCCTTCAAAGCCCAATCCATTATGACCTCTTTATGGAATTTTCTCTACCAAGAAGCCCTTCAGTAAAGTACTCACCTCCATGCATTGTGATGGCTCCTGGGTCTGAATTTTCCCTCCACCCCCATGTGGGCTACAATCAAATCCTGCATGAAACAATGACTTATGGGGCAGCAATCCCTGGGCTAGAAGCTGATACAAACACACCTGGCCCCTGCCTTCATGGAGTTAATATCCAGTGAAAGAAACAGCCATGAATCGAGTAGCAACACATAAATGTATGATCCTGAGCTCTAGTGAACATGATGAAAGGCGGTCATGGGGTGCTTTGAGAGTTTGTAATAGGAGGGTCTGACCCAGTGTGGGGGATCAGGCCCTGGGAACATGACAATTGGGAAAAGCTCTGAATGCTGGGAGCATATCTGTTTTTGAACAATAGCTATTAATTAAAACTGCATATGGGTATATTTTTCTTCATGTAGTTAATAAAATGTAAAACCCTGGTTGGTCTTTCAAATGGAAATGAAGCTTAATATCTAGTGCTTTATTCATCTTTCTTTTAATTAACTTTATTCTAAAAAGGACTGTTGCACCTTTTCAATATTTTTCTATATGATTTCTTACTTTCACAGTCATATTTTCATTCTTCACTACAGAAATAAATTCTACCTGGGCAAAAAAGAGGGGGAAGCAGCTGGGATGGGGAGCAGAGGGAAACTGTACCAAGAAGAGGGAACAGTATGTGCAAAGGCCCTGAGGTGGGATGGTGGTGTGGACAAAAAACTGAAATGAGATGAACATACCAGAGCAACAAAATAAGGCAGGAGGAAGTGGGTGGTGAGGCTGGAGAGGTAGGCTGGGGCCTCGTGGGCCACAGGGAGAAGGCTGGTCTTTAACTGAAGGACTGTGGACAGCTTTAGCAGGCATTTAGTTGGAGGGTGACCCAGACAAACTCGTGCGTTGTTAAGTGTCCCGATGGCTGAAGACTGGGTGTCCCTGTGTCCCCTGGGCTCAGGGCCAGGGCACATCATGGATAACATGCTCAGTACATGTTTGCTGAAAAGAAAGACTGTCCCAGAAATCACCCATGTTTCGGACACAGCCAGGCCCATCCAGAGCTCTCCTCTCCTCAGGGAGGGAAGACCATGTGCCTTTGCCTGGCAGGCCTGCCGTGGGGCTCAGCCATGCCTGCTTCTTCAACACACCCTCTGCATCTCCACCTCCCTGCCTCTGCTCCTGCCGTCCCACCCCACCCGGATGCTCGCCTTGTTCCCCATACTCTCCCCCTCCCACCAGTTCCTTTCAACGTGTTACTCATCCATCCAGAAAAGGCTGACTCCTACTTCTTCTAAGAAACCTTACCAGGCCACATGTTTGGGGACTGACAGACCACATGAGCGGATGAATGTGTTTTGACTTTGATGTAACCAACACTGACTATATGCCTCTCAGAAGCCCGGCACTGCATAAGGCCTTTCCCCAAACCCCAGACACCCCAACCCTTCAAGTTAGTGTAGCCATTCCATTCTACGGATGAGAAAACTGAGGCTCCAGAAGATCACTTAATTTGCCCAAATCCCCACAGCTAGAAAGCCACAGAGCTAGGACTCTGGAACATTTGTCCATCCATCCATCCATCCAACAAATATTTGCTGAGTGTCCACTCTGTGCCAGGGACTGTTCCAGGGGCTGAGACACATCAGTAAACAAAATATATCAAACTCCTTGCCCTTGTGGGGCTTCCAGGCTGGGAGACAGAGGCAGATAACAAACAACAGGAGTGATAACTAAATAAGAACATTGCATAGAGCAGGTCAGGGTGATTGGAGGGACTGGTGGTGGTCAGGTCGACCTCTTTGGGAAGGTGGCATCCCTGAGATTCTGCTTTCCGTGGTCTCTGAGGTATGATCGGTGTCTGGAGACTTCTGGCCCAGGAGATGCCCACGAATGGGTGTACTTGATGAGAGGAGAGAGGCTAGCCTCAGCCAAGGACGGAAGTGTCCAACATCACAATCCCAGGGTAGGAAGGCCCCTGGGATGTGATCCAACTTGACCTTCCAGTAATGCAGAAAGCCTTTATGTGGCTTCCGAGCAGACGGCTTTTCAAGCACACGCAGGGTGCCAGGAGGCTGGTTTCCTGTCTGCCTGGGCTGAGGTCATTCGTGTGGTCACACACCGGAAGTGACAGGCTGGTATGCTGGCGAGGATAATCACAGGTGAGAAGCCCTCCTTTCTGGCCCTGCTTTTCCTGCAAACTGTGTGGCTCGGCCAAACACCTTCTTCTTCCCAGGCCTCCATTTCCCATTTGTGCCATGATGGGGTGGCCCTGGATGGTCCCCCAAGGCCCTTCTATCTCAGACAATACTTTGACACTCATATTGGAAATGACAGAACGGACTCCAGAGTTTTATCTGCATGTTCATTCTTCCACGCATTCATTGAGTCAACAAATACTTTTTGAGCATTTGAGTCTGTGCCAGACAGGGTGCCAGTGTGGGAAAGCCAGGCGAGAGCTTAGGGTCCCGTGGCCGGCTTCCTCTGGCTCAGGCCCTGCCAAGAGAGCGTTTCCCACCCTCCTGGGTCACCACGTCAGTGATCAGGTGTGACAATAAGAGTCCAAGGTCAAGGCACCCTTTTTCTTTGTGAAACGTGCCTTCCATTTCCACTTAATTTCCCAACTTTCATCCACTCCTGAACCACTTTTATGATTGTGGCTGAACCCCCATCTCTTTCATTCCATTATTTACCTAGATTGATCTTTAAATCAATGCACCTTTGAAAAAAAAGCAAAAAAAAAAGTTTAAGCAGAAAAATTAATATCACAACCAAATATAGAAAACGAAAAATAAAAACTTGACACAAATAAAAATTAATTGTAAAAATATACAACACAACCAAGGTGGTGATTATATTCCACCGAGACCATTTTCTCCTGCAGCCTCTGAACCTGAAGCCTGCTCTACTTTGTTAAAAAGGAAAGTTAGCAGCCACCCAATGGCTGTAAAGACATGCTGGCACCAAGGAGAGACTTCCTCCTTGAGGAGATCAGGAAGGAGAGCTGATAAAGGAAGGATATTGCTACTGCATGGGTCCATGTCACAGGTAGAAAGCACTTGAGGTTGTTTCATGGAGTCATCTCCCCCATCCCCTGCCCCGGAGTCTCAGGTCAAGGTTGGAAAGTGTTCATGACTTATGAGCCTGATTGGTCATTCTTCTTTCTTAAAATAAATTTTAAACTTTTGAATAACTTTAGATTTACAGAAAAGTTGTGAAGATAGTACAGGGTTTCTGCTTCCCCTGGCCCCGATTTCCTCAATGTTAGCATCCTACATAACCATGAGGCACCTGACACAATTAAGGAACTAATGTTGGTACATTACTATTAACTGAACTTCATTTGGATTTCAACAGTTTTTTTTCACTAATATCCTTTTGTCTGTTCCAGGCTCAAACCCAAGATACTGTGTTGCATTTAATGGCCTTTCACTTTAAGGACTTTGGCAGGGGCTTCAAGGCGCTGGAGGTTGGCAGGAGGCCCTGGCGTCAGATAGGCTGAACTTCAAATTCCAGCTCTGTCTTGCATTTGGTTTGTGGCATTAGGCAAGGCACTTAATTGGGCCCAATCCTTAGTTTTTCCTCTCTGTGAAGTGGAGATCGTCAGAGACGTCTCACAGGGTATTTGAGGGGGCTTCCATGATGTAATGCTTGTGAATCTACTTTGCACCTGGTAAACATTCATCCATATCTGTGATGGCTGTTAAAGGCAACCAGGCTGGGGAGGGAAGTGTACTGTGTGCACTTCCATGAAAGCCGCTTGTCCTTCCAGCACAGGTAACATTTTGGCTGTTGTTTTTCTTGGCATGATGTAAACAAAAGACTCACAGATTCCTGGAATAGGCTGGGGAAAGGGCCCCCTAAGGAGAAAGATCCCTTCTGGAGCGGGAAGCCTGTGTGTTTCATAATGTTGAAATAGAGACCTCCTCTCCAAAACCAGCCAGAAACAGATGAACAGTCAGAAAAAAAAAAAAAAAAAAAAAAAAAAAAAACTCCTCAGGGCTTGGGCATCTGTCTAGACCTACCCCCTTTCCACATCTCCACCCTCAGCTTGACTCAGATTCCTAAAAGTCAGGTGATCATCCAGGCAGGCTAAGAAATGAGCAAAGTTGCAGCAAAAGAGGTTGCCAGGAGCTCTGGGTAGCCCTTCCCCTTGAGACAGCTGCACAGGTCCACAGTGGGTAATGTTGGGTCCTTGTTGGGAGGCTCTGAAGGGACACTTCTGGTTAAGATGGCATTGCAAGGTCAGCCTTGCGGCACCCAATCTGCTCCACAGTTAATAGCAAAAATACATTAAATATATACATATGAAGAGAAAAGTATAATGAAGTGATATGAAGATCTTCATAAACCAGGAATGGGACCAAAGCATAAGGATATGTGAGGCAGGCAGGAGATCCTATAGCCCAGAAAGGAAGAGTCTAGAGTGGCCCAAACACAGCAGGAGAGGCAGTTGGAGGATGGACTTGGGAGAAAGATTCCATCTTGATGGTACCGTGAATGGGGGTCCTCTCCTGCTTTGTTGCTGATCCAGCCAGATTGGTCTTATGATCTGGGGAGAAACAGGCCTTTACTTTCCAGGAAGTCCAAGACCTCAGCAGCTGAGGAGCTCAGAGCCAAAAGTAAGCTTGGAGAGCTTCTCTCTGGGGCCAGGGCACAAGCGGTGTGGGGAGGGAGCGCCCAGCTTTCTCCACTCCCAAGCCTTCTCATATTTCCCTGGAAAGCCTGACTCTGCAGTTCTAGGTGGGCCTGGGAATCTGAATTTTTACAAGACTACAGGCTCTCCTGACAATTAGCCAAGCTTGGAAAACCCCATACTCCTTTAGGTTGCCAACTTGTGTTTCGCCAACTGTAGGTCTTTACAAAAGTCCCTGGGCGAGGGTGAATCAGCAAAGCCTGGCCCTCGGGGCTCCCACCTTTCCTCCCACTGCCCTCCCACTGCCTCCATCATCTTTATATTTCCCTTTATTCTTCTCCCCATCACTCCCTGATCACAGTCCCTGTCCCGGAGGAAGCCACACAAGGTCCAGACTGTCTGACCAGGAAGACAGACACGTAGGAATGTAAGTCGCTCTGGTTTGCTCCAGGTGTTTGTAAAGGGAGGGACAGACTTTTTATGGGATCCAGGAATACTTGGTGAGTGGGTGATTTGGAACTGGAGCTGGCAGGTGGAAAGGAGTTTGTCAGGTGAGAGAGTGGCGAGGGCAATCTAGACAGACTGAAAATCATGTGTGATCATACCGCATAGGGAAAGAAATGGCAGGGCTGCATTCATTTCATTTTATTTTATTTAGTCTATTTTACTTAGGTATAGTTTATATAGTGTAAATTACACATATATTTCTGGCCATTTTTTCTTCAAAGCTTCTTCTGTCCTCCCCTACCCACTTTTTGCTTAGACTCCAATTACACATATGTTAGGCCACTTGATTTTGTCCCACAGGTCACTGGGACACTGTTATTTTTTCCCCCAGTTTGCTCTCTTCAGTTTGGAGAGCTCCTATTGCTGTATTTTCAAGCTTACTGACCTCTTCTACAATTTAGATTTTCTCATGAGCCTAGCCAGTGAATTTTTCATTTTGGATACTGAATTTTTCATCTCTAAAAGGTCAATTTGATTCTTTTCTATACATTTGATTTTTATCACATTATATCAATGTTTTATTGTTTAGGCATATTTAAATAGCCATTTTAAAGTCCTTGTCTGTTAATTCCATAATTTCAGTCATGTCTGTGTCTGTTTCCACTGACTGATTTTTTTCTTCTGGACATGGATCACATGTTCCCATTTCTTAGAATATTTAACAATTTTTGATTGGATGCTGGACATTGTGGCATTACAATTTTTTGATCTGGGTTTTGTTGAATTCCTCTATGGTGTGTTGACATTGGTTTTGACAGTGAACTAAATTACCTACAAAACTGCTTTATTCTGTCAATGCATATTTTCAGGTTTTGTTAGGGTGCCTAGAACAGCTTTAAACCAAAGTTAATTTAGCCTAATGTCAAGATGCAAAACTTCCAGGGTCTCTACTGAATGCCCCAGGTGTTCCATGAGGTCTCTTCACTCTGGCTGGTTATAACCTAAGTATCTCCACATGCTATGTGAATCCTAGGAATTGTTCTGCTTACATCTTAACAGCAGGGTTTTTTTGTTTGTTTATTTTTGTTTTGGACCAACTTTGTGGAATTTCACTTTGTGCATGCAGAGGTGAGCACTTAGCTTTGGATTTAAGCTAATGTACATTTTTGCTGCACAAATTGTAGCTTCTTCAGCTTTCCCAAACTCTGATGCCCATCTTCTAAGCAAACCTACCATGTTCTCCTTGGGCTCCCCTCCCTGTGTACAGAACATGCCAGTAGGCAGAAAATTGAAACAATTATTGGACTTACCTCATTTGTTTCCCTTCTCTGCCTGTAGTTCAGTGTCTGAATTGTTTCATATTTTTTGTGTCTCAATTGTTTCATATATTTTGTCCAGTTTTCTAACTGCAAGTCCAATGTCAGACTTATCTTGGCCAGAAGTGTAAGTCAATTCAAATTTTATATACGTATATACCTGTGGGATGATCATCCTAATTAAGACCCTAAAAAAGTCTCCTTTGCTCGTATCCAGTCAGTATCACCCCTCAGAGCTAAATTGCTCGTCTAATTTTATTTCAATTATTGAGCACTTATTATTGGCGAAACAGTGCTGTACAGGGAGAACAATATAGACAACTTCCTGATTCATTAAATTTTCAGCCACACAAATAAAAGCAAAATTATGACAATGGTAGGTATTTCACTAAGAGGTTAATGGTGCTATGAAAACATTTCGTAGGAGGAATTTTTCTTATCTGGGTAGTCAAAGAGATCTTCCTTGAGGAAGCAACATGAGCTAAGATCTAAACAATGAATATGAATTAATTAGGGGGAAGGTCAGTGAGGGGAGTGTGGGTAACACTCTAGGAGTAGGGTCCAACAAGCATCACCTGTGAGGATCATGAAAATGGGCAGAATGGCTGGACATAGCAGTCTGAGCATTGGCTTTGAGATGTGTGATGAAGTTAGAGAGGCCAGCAGAGCACAGGCTCTGTGGGTTAGATTAAAGATCAGTGCCCACTCTGGGAAATAGGAGGCTGTTGGAACATTTAAACTACGTAAGTGATATGTTGACAAGGGGAGTGAGGAAGAAGGAGGTGCAAGGATGAGTCCTGGGTTTGAATAACTAGGTGAGTGGTGGTGCCGTGGAAGGAGATGTTGAAAGGAAGTTTCGGTTGTAACTTTGGTTGGGAGATGGTGCTTGGGAAAGAGTCTCAGTCCCATTTGGGTCACAGTGAGCTTAAGGTTCATTTGTGACATCAGAAGGAGATATCAAGTAGGTGGTTAAATACATGAAGTTCAGAAGAAAGGTCTGGGCTGGAGCTTGAAAGTAATGAATGATTTGCATCTCTTAGTAATGAAACCGTGGGCGCGATGAGGTCAGCTGGAGAGAAAGGAGAGATTAAAGTGAAGAGGGCACCACAACCAAGTACAGATGCTGGCAGGCTCGCCAACATGTGAGGCCTGGGAGAAGAGGAACCAGCAGAGGAGACAAGGGGGAGAAGCAGAGAGATACGATACATCTAGGAGGACGCGGTGTCCCAGAGCCAAGGGGAGGGAATGCTTAGGGCTGAGTGTGGTCTCCAGTGTCAGAGGCTCCTGGGAAGTCAGGTAAGATGAGAACTTAGATGTGTTCATGGCCTGGTCCTGGTTCTGTGGACCCAGAAGCCAGGCTAGAGTGGGCCAGGGGGTGAGTGGAAGGTGAGGCCATGAATACACAGCTCTTTCAGACTTGGGCCGTGATGGGGAGGATGGAGATAGAACAATAGCTAGAAGGCAATGTGTTGGTGGTGGTGGTGGTGGTTTATCTTAACGGACAAGACTTGAACGTATTTATAAATAAATAAAAACAAACGTATGGGTACCAAAGGGGAAAGGGGAGGGATAAATCAAGAGTTTGAGATTAACATATACACACTACCATACATAAACTAGATAACCAGCAAGGACCTACTGTATAGCACAGGAACTATACTCAATATCTTGTAATAACCTGTAAGGAAAAAGAATAGATATATATGTATGTATAACTGAATCACTTTGCTGTACACCTGAAACTAACTCAAGTTTAGTTGTAAACTAACTATACTTCAATAAAAGATAATTAATTAATTATTTTAAAAAGCCAGTGGCAAGGATCCAGTTGAGTAGTGTTTAAACACAGAAGAGAGAGATATAAGGGTCCTGTGATGGAGATAAAGGAAGGTTTCTAGAGTTTGGGAAGGGAGGTGGACCTTAGAAGTAATGGGGGAGGGGAGGAGTGCTGGGGAAAGCAGGGGTATGTCTGATGGGGGAGGGGAGGCAGTTCCTTTTCTGAAGGTCTCTCTTTAATGTGAGGTAGGAGGCAAGGTTGTCTGGTGTGCGTATGTGTGTGCACGCATGCGTGGGTACATGTGTTTGTGGCAGGGTGAGGAGTCCACCTCAAGGAAAAGGAAAAGGTTGAGAGATTCCCCAAAGTCCGTGCGCGAATGCGTTGATGAGAGCTCTGTTGCCAGGCAAATAGAGGTGGCTGGTTGGGAGTTCACAGTGGACCAGCCTGCCTTGCTGAGCCTCCTTCCCCGCAGCGCTGGCAGAGAAAGAGCAGAGAGGTGGCTCATTCCAGGTTTGGGGACTCACCAAAAGTGAGTGTCACAGACACAGCGGCCCCGGGGAGCATAGCGTTTGGGAAGGAAATGAAGCTCTTTGACAGCCAAGCTAGATAAGGAGGCAAGTGAAGACAGGAGAGGATGGGTGGACTAAGGGAAATGGGACCAGCTGTCCAGGAAACAGGACCAGCTGTGTGCTCCAGGGTAAAGCTGGGGGGCAGGTAAGTTGGGGTGCAGTGGAGAAGGACCTTGAACACCAGGAGTTGGGCATCCCTCCCCAGGTTGGTGGGGAGCCATGGAAGGATCTGGGCAGGTGGGTGACCCCTGAGATTTGTATCTGGGGGAAGCTCAGGCTGTCTGCAGTGTGGTTAGTGACTGGGGCTGGAAAACTGTGAGGGACTGAGGGGGTGTGAGCCTGTGGAGGGTGAGATGAAGGCAGTGGGGTCTGGGAAGGAGGACCCCAGACGGGGCGAGCACAGAGAGTATGGAGTGTCCCTGTCACCCCAACAGGCAGAGCCACTGGCAGGACGCACACATACCTCCAGGCCACAGTCGTCACCACAGAGCGAGGGGTGAGGGTCTTCGTGGGGCTGGGAGAGAGAAGGAGTGGCCTCGGGTGGACAGGAGTTTGGGAGGAGAGAGGACAAGCGGGGAAAGAGATTGGATTTTTTTTTGTTGTTTTGGCTGCACTGTGAGGCATGCGGAATCTTAGTTCCCTGACCAGGGATCGAACCCACGCCCCCTGCAGTGGAAGCGCCAAGTCTTAACCACTGGACCGCCAGGGAAGTCTCAGGAGGTTGGATTTTAAGAGCCAACAGAATAAGCTTTTTTTCCTTTTGCTTTTCCCCCAAGAGCATAAAGACCTGCCTCTTGAGGCCTGTAGACATGCAGCCCAGGCTGTCAAGTAAGGAGCCCTTTGAGGCCTCCTCCCTGAGGCCCAGAGAGAAGCAGCAACTTGCCCAAGGTCACATGGAGGCCAGCGCCATTGACAGGGCTGGGACTCCTACAAGCCAACACCCCTGAGAGGCTACTAGTTCAGAGGGTGCCCCCTGCTCAGCCCAGATCCCCGCTCAGCAGGATTGGGGGCACGGAGTCCGAAGTCCTCCAGCAAGGCCATGTCTGCTGATGGGGATGTGGGCTCCCGGGGAGGCACAGGGTGTTAACGGGTGCCCCACCTCACCAAGACCTCTCCAGGATGGGACTCTGGCCCCTGGTAGGATGGCCTGGCGCTCCCTGGTGCCTCATCCCTGAACCTGGCAGCAACTCCCTTCCCTCTGGTCCAGGCCTACAGCCTCTTCCCCCCCACAGTCGCAAATATCCAGCCACAAGCCTGTCTCTCCACCCCGCTCCCAAGTGAAGAGCGCAAAAGCACCAGAGCCATGAAGGAGAAGCGGCTTTGATCTATGCCCACCGGGCCCAGGGTGGGGATGGCTTAGGGGCTCAGCTTAGAGCGTGTGGATAAAGAGTCCAGTAGGTGGGTGGATCTATGTGAGCCCAGCTTAGAGAGAAAACTCAACTCTAGTCAAACAGACACAAAGCTACAAAACAAAACACTGGTGAATCAAATAAATGGAAATGGAGAGAAATTTGCAGTTTCCTAAAGGAATTACTCATTCAGCAAAAAGATTCCTCGTATACTTTCCTCTAATTTTAGTCGTATTTGGTACAATAAAGTGTTATCCAATTTACATAAACTTAGTTTCAACAAAGAGGCTGTTGGGAACGTGGCTGTCACGTTGGGACTGGCCTGACATAGGCAAGGGCCCTATTGCTCTTGATCCTCTGAGCAACTCTACAGGATACAGGTAATTACCCCTATGTCACAGAGCGGAGAAAGAAAATGGAAGTCCAGAGAGGTTAAAAACGTGCCCATCGTGAACGTCAGAGTTGATACAAGCCCAACACTGACTTACTCCAAAACTGCTGGAGTTGCCAGCTGCTGTCGGGTCACTTAGTCTAAAATCCTCCTGGCACCAGTCTTGCTGGATGAGGCCCGTGGAGGGAGCAGGAATTTTAGTATTCTTATAGGGCAGGTGTGCTAGTGACAAAAGCTCTGTTTTTGTTTATTATTGGAAAATGTCCTGATCTCTCCTTAACTTTTTTTTTTTTTGTATATCAATGTCTGTTGTTCCAGCACCATTTGTTGAAAAGACTTTTTGCTCCATTGTATTACCTTTGCTCCTTTGTCAAAGATCAGTTGACTGTATTTATGTGGGTCAAGGTGGGGGCTCCCTATTCTGTTCCATTGGTCTATTTGTCTGTTCTTTTATCAATAACACACTGTCTTGATTACTGTAGCTTTATAGTAAGTACTGAAGTTGGCTAGTGTCAGTCCTCTCACTTTGTTCTAGTATTCCAGCCCTATTTGTTTCCTTTCAGTGACTGCCAGGCTGCTATATCTCACTGCGAATTCAGGCCATTATTTTTTCAGGCTACAAAAGGCTGGGAAGTGGAGAATGGAACTAGGGCAAGTTAAAATACCACAAAGCTCACTGTTCTTACCAAGATTTAGTTGTTTTTCTTTAATAAATTGTCCCCTGATTTTCTGAAAGCATTTGGTTAATTTCCAGAGTTCTAAAAAAGTTAATTCTGACCATTGTTGCAGTTTTCTCATTGTTTTTATGGAGGAATGAGTTTTCAGAG
The DNA here is from genome assembly GCF_025265405.1 of Mesoplodon densirostris. Lineage (NCBI taxonomy): Eukaryota > Metazoa > Chordata > Mammalia > Artiodactyla > Ziphiidae > Mesoplodon > Mesoplodon densirostris. The sequence continues at coordinate 11,266,581 of NC_082664.1, forward strand.
GTCCTTACTTCACCATTCTTGCTGTCTTCACCTCACTAATTGTACTTTGACATAAAGACATCTCTTCTCTCTTTGTGCTAGCCAAGTAGGAGAAGCCCTTTAACCCTGCATATACAAATAAAAGCTTCCCATTCCTGGTGAGCAAGAGGACCACTGTGCATGTTCCAATGATGCACCAGGTAGAACAATTTCCTTTTGGGGTGGATCCAGAGCTGAACTACTCTGTGCTGCAGATGGACTACAGCAGAGACATTGTGGCCTTCTTTGTCCTTCCTGGTGAGGACAGGATGAGGCAGCCGGAACACGCCTTGTCAGCCAGGACACTGAAGTGGAGCCGCTCACTCCAGAAGAAGTGGGTATGTATGCCAATTTGCTGTGGCCTGAGGCAGGTGATGGTGCACACCCAAGGATGAGGAAAAGGTCATGATAACAGCTGTTGAATAGTCACTCCTGCAAATTGAGCACCAGCTACATGCTGGACAGTGAGCTTGGGACTGCAGACATGTTCTCCCTTGAACTTCACGAATACCTGACAGATGAGAAGTGTTACCACCCCCATTCACAGATAAGGAGATAGAGGCTCCAAAAGGAGAAGTGAATTGCCCCAGGTCATGTAGCTAATAGATCACTGCAAAAGTATTATGTCACGGTAGCTATTCTGTGCTAGCAGAGCTCACTCTATCAGCCAATTCGATATTGAATTCTATAGAATTATTGCATAAACCCACACACACACAACATTGCTATTCAGCTATAAAATGAGGATAAGAATATTATCAAACTCACAGGTTGTTGAAAGGACAGAATAAGTTACTATTTTTAAAGTGCTTAGAAGAATGTCTGAGGGATGGTAAGTGTTCAATAAATGTTAGTCAGTAGTAATATTCTTATTAGTTCTGTAGTTATTATGGAGAGTATCAAAAGGATGTGAATCATAAGATAAAAAGGCATGTCAAAGTCTTATGCACAGTCTCTTAGCAATACTTTCTTGGCATAGTTAGCATCATTCCCAGTCTAGGAGGAGAGAAATGATAGTTTTAGGGATAGCGGTAATTCAAGAAAGACAAAGGTCAATGGGTGGGCAGAGTTCTGACGCACTTCTGAGCAAAGAGAGATCACAACTGAAGCTGGGATTGAGGGAAGGCCTCAGTGAGGTGGCACATTTGAGCCACAGGTATGGAAAGGACATAGGGGCTTGGGAAGGGTATTTTGGTAAAGGAAACAGCACTCACAAAGGCAAAGTGGGGATCAAGGAACACTGTCGTATGTTTCAGAGTTTCCTTCTTTCCTAGACCGCAACCAGGGATGGATAGAGAAAGAGGAGGCAGCATGGAGACTGGGGTGGGGGAGGGGTCTCTAAAGAGCAGCAGACAGAGCAGAAAGAAGATGGAGATGGCCAGGCCAGTGCAGGAGACAGTAACGGGGGCGAGAGAGCTGTCCATTGTGCTAGATGTCCCAAGAAGTCCCCCAATGAGGAATTGAAGTGTTCCTCCAACACTTTAGTGCTTTCACTTCTGTGACTAAGTACATGGCCTTGGGAAAAGCCCTAAAACTAAGATTTACCATCTTTATTTATTTTTATTTTATTATTATTATTTTTACGCAGGCCCCTCACTGCTGTGGCTTCTCCCATTGCGGAGCACAGGCTCCGGAGGCACAGGCCCAGCGGCCATGGCTCACGGGCCCAGCCGCTCCGTGGCATGTGAGATCTTCCCGGACCGGGACACGAACCCGTGTCCCCTGCATCGGCAGGCGGACTCTCAACCACTGCGCCACCAGGGAAGCCCAGGTTTACCATCTTTAAAATGGAGATAATGTTGATGAATGTGTCTGGGACAATGCCTGGCACATAATAAATGCTCAGTAAACGTGAGCTATTCACCCTTGGTTCAGAAAAAAACATCGCAGAGAAAGAAAAAAGTGTACCAAACTCTAGGCCTATGCTGTTCAATATAGGAGCCACCAGCCACATGTCATAATCTAAATTTAAATTACTTAAATTTAGGTAAAATTTTAAATTTACTTCTTGGCACTATCCATGTTTAAGTTGCTTAATAGCCACGTGGGTCTGGCTAGTGACTACCATGTTGAACAGCACAGGTAGAGAATATTTCTAACTTTGCAGAAAGTTCTACTGAACTTTGCTGCTCTCAGGGATTAGCAGGATTTGTCTCAGGAAGGGTGGTGAGAGGCACATTCTGGGCCAGGGATGGTGACACACTTCCATCGCTGCCTCTGCTATAGTCACCTGTGCTTGTCCCCCTTCTCAGCTCTGCCCCTGCTTCATTAAGGGGCCCATTGTTCATCTCGTATATCTCCAAAGTTGGACTTGCTCATTCAGGAGGCTTACTTCCAGAGCAAGCTGGGCTGGTGGTCTGGGATGTATTGATCCCTCTGGCAGCAACCAGTGCCTGGAGGAAGAGCGGAGTCTCCTGAAATGTCACCTAGAATGGTCACCATGGGCTCGTGATCACATCTTGTTCTTTCTTCTTTTCCACAGGTGCTTAGAGGTGTTCATTCCAAAATGTTCCATTTCCTCCTCCTATAACCTGGAAATATCCTCCCAAAGATGGGCATCTGGGATGCCCTTGACAAAAATGCTGATTTTTCTGGAATCACAAAGAAAGACTTCCTTCAAGTTTCCAAAGTGAGTTGGTTGATTAGCATATTTGCATGAAAGCGTGAGGTGGAAGGGCCTGTAGAGACTGGCCTGTGGAGCCCCCTCATCTCATTGATTAGCAACCAGAGGCCCCAAGAGGCAAAGTGACTTCTCTGTAACAGGACGGCTGGATCTCACGGCTGCCAGGCCTGTGGTTTTATGGCCGTCATACCACTGATACACAGGCATCTTTTATCCTTCTTCAAATAAATGTTCCTAAGGCCCAACTACAGTGCTCTGAGAATCAGACCTCTACTTGGCAGGCAGCTCTGCTGCCCCAAAACCCACTGCAGATGAGTAGCTGTCCCCTGGCGTTTGACCTCACCTCCCTAAAGCCTAGGTGCTCACACCGTGGTCATAATGTGGCTGCTCATCGGCCATGAGTACCCTGTAGATGTGTTGTGTTTGGTCTGCAGTCAAAAGAAAGGAAGAAGGAGAAGAAGAAAGGGAGGAAGAAAAAGAAAAAAAGAGGGCTTCCTTGGTGGAGCAATGGTTGAGAGTCCGCCTGCCGATGCAGGGGACACGGGTTCGTGCCCCGGTCTGGGAGGATCCCACATGCCGCGGAGCGGCTGGGCCCGTGAGCCATGGCCGCTGAGCCTGCGCGTCCAGAGCCTGTGCTCCACAACGGGAGAGGCCACAACAGTGAGAGGCCCACGTACCGCAAAAAAAAAAAAAAAAAAAAAAAAGAAAGAAAAAAAGAGAGGGAGGGAGGGAGGGAGCAAAGAAAAGAAGGAGGGAGGAAGGGAGAAAAGGGAGCTGACTTCTAAAATGTAACATACTGGACCTAAAAATTTAGATTCTGATTCTCTTTACTGAGCATTTACTATGTGCCAAGCCCAATTCCCACATGGCAACAGTCAGCCCAAACAGTCAGCCCAAGGGAGCCCTCCAGGTTCCCCATGTGCCCCCTGCTCTTACAAGACATCTCATCATCTCATGGGGGTTACCTGCCCAGCCCCTGTCCACATATGAGTTTCTGATCCCCAACCTAAACATTTATTTTTATAACAGATTATAATGGTCAGAAGTGGTCCTGGGCCACAGAAGGGGAATCTTTGTCACTGGTGTTCAGGGAAAGAATGCAGACAGGTCCCACTGGAATATGATGACCATAATGAACCTTTCCCATGAGATGCTTTTCTGCACATATGAAAAACAGTGATTAAAGTTCAAATGTTAAAAAAGAAAAAGAAAAACCATGATTGTAATTGTCGGGGGTTCTCCAGCCCCCTGCAGTTGGGAGTACGTTAATTTCTTCCCTAGAAGACCAAGCAGGGATCCACCACTTCGTAACCCCTAACCTAGGTCTCCTGTGCAACAATTGTAGTGATTACAATTGCTAGCAAGTTCATGAGCACTTGCTTTGTAGGATCTTTAACTCACTGGATAAATTTGTGGGAGGCATGCAGTTATGATCATCGTTTAATAGAAATGAAAACTGAAGCACACAGCACCCAAATAAGTTCTGCCACAGTCGGTGGCAGCACCGGGACTCATTTAACTCCGTGCTTAAGGGCCAGCTGACCAGTAACCACAACAGCTGTAGTTAGTTGAGCAAACCCAAGGCCAGGTATCACCTTGGAGCCTCTCGAGGGGGTGTCCCTGTTCCTAGGCGAAACACCAAAACTCAGTAAATAAAGGTGTCTGCCTGCGAACTGCTGATGTTTCTTTTTCCCTTGGCAGGTGGCTCAGGAGGCTGTGCTGGACGTCAGAGAGGAGGGGACCCAGGCTGCAGCAGCCACCATCACCAAACTCATAGTCCAGCCCATGTCCCTTCTTACTCCACCATCCGTGTCAATAGGTCCTTCATGCTGCCGACTATAAACAAAGACACACAGGCCATGCTCTCCCTTGGGAAACTTGGGAACTCCACTAAGTTCTAGGTGGAAAAAGCCCTGTCATCTGAAGACACACTGACATGCAGAGACAATGATCATCCATGCTGCCTGACGCCCCTGATGTGGAGGCGTGCCACCTTCTGCTCTCAGGTTCCACCTGACCCTGGCAGAGCTGCATTCAACCCAGTCATCAAAGGCAGCAGAGATCCCAGTCGCAAGCCAAAGCCCAGTAACCTCCAGTTTCTTTTCCACAAATTCTTCCAGGTGACTAGCTACATGGAACAATTCTGGGTTGGTCTATTTCCAGTCCTCGGAGCCCCTGGGAAGGGTGACATATAGGTCAGTCCCCTTTATTGCAGAATTACAATAATAAGTTCAATAAACCCAAAATGTGAATTCAGCCAGCAACAGTGTTCCCACACGCCTCCAGGGTCTTCACCTGAAGATGGTCTATCTTGCTAACTGGCAGTGGCTGGGTTGTTAGTATGTGACAGTTCAAGGGCTGCATGAATTCGTTCATCCATTCATTCAACAAAAACTTATTGAGCACCTACTATGTGCTAGGAGTCAACCCGACAAACAAGTCCCTGGCCAATTGGGCCTACATGGGAGCAACAGACGGCCACCACCGCAACTGTAAAACCAAACCTATAAATAAACATGATGGTTGCAGGTTACGATCAGTGCTGTGAAGGTATGGAATAGGATGATTTGAAGGAAGCGAGATGGCGAGGGGTGTTTCTGTGAGCACAAAGGCTGAGTCTGGGGTGAGCAGGTGTGTTGGAAGGACAGCAGGATGCCCTTGTGGCTGGAATGGCAGAACCAAGGTCAGAGAGGTAAGGGGAGGTCAGACCGCGTAGGGTGTTATTGGCTAAGGAAGGGAGTCTGGGTGTGTGGGGAGAGGGCATTAAACCAGTTGAGTTTCTCAAACCGGAAAATGAAGGGTTAAGGTATGGGCTGTGAAGACCTCTCTGAGTCTGTGCAATGGTTTTCCATCATCAGGGCTGCTGCCTTCCTGGCTCTGACGCTGTCACACATGTACACACAGCCCTTGCGTTCGTCCTCCTCCTCCCTGCTGGTTGGTAGTGACGATGGCCTGGCTGCCTTACTCTGATTCCTCAGGACCAGAGTTGCAGAGGTGCAAGGGCCACAGGTGTCCGGCAGAGACGGCTCCGTCATCCTCCCTCCTCCCCCATCCCAACCCCCTCTGCAGACAGGCTCTTCTGGCTCCTTCTTTTTCAGATTCTGAGGGCACCAGTGTCCCACACCACCTCAGATGTGCTAGGGGGGCTCACGTTGTCTTTTCCAAGTTCTTTACACAGAAAGAAACGGGGACTGAAACCTGGCGGTCCAGTGGTTAAGACTCCACGCTTCCACTGCAGGGGCGTGGGTTTGAGCCCTGGTGAGGGAACTGAGATCTGAGTTCTAATTGATCCAATGTTCCAGATCAACCTAGTGTTGATGCTAGTTAGCCAGAGCATGGCAGCCACCGCTTTTGAAAGCTAACTCTCCCTGCAGTGTCTATTGCTAATGGGATTCCTCAGTTGTTAACTAACTATCCCCAGAATGTAAATAAAAACAGTTGCTACCTCCCTCATGTCTGTGCAAGGACATCATAGAAATACGGTCACTCAGGACATTGGAACATCTGGCTTTTCTAGGTGAGTGTTTCTTCTCCACCTGCCCAGTCACCTGCCCAGTGGATCCACGTGCAGGCATTGAGGTGAGTTGAGTACATTCTGTGGACCAGACACAGCACTGAGGCTGAGGCTATAACAAGGAACTAATCCTGCCTCGTGGGGTTTACAATTCAGAGTGGAGGAGGGGGAGATACCGTAAATGATGGCTCAATACGGCCCTTCACGAAATTTTAGGACAAGAATCTGGAGCTACTGATGTGACTCGAAAGCATCCACGTGGGCACAAGCACTAAGAAAGCCCTCCGAGTGCAGCACAGTCACCTCAAATGGTACCACTGCTCCCTGGGGAACGGCGGCCACCCATGTGCCGAGACAGGCAGAAGCTGGGCCTGGGGATGTGGCATCCGTGACCGCCACCCCCCACCCCCCAGCTCCACCCCTGTGCGGGACAGTTACACAGCACAGGGACAAAAGGGACAACGAAGCTCAGGAAAAAGGATTTCAAAAGCCTCCAGTTCCAGCTCCCAGTCACGGTTGGAAACCCAGGGATCCTGCATCACTGGGTGGTCATGTGAGTCAACACAGAAAGTCCTCGGGACAATGCCTTGCAAACTGTCCGCGTCCAGTGAAGGCTACCCATTAATGGCATTGTTCTCACTGTTTCCATATCAGGAACATTTTAAAACAACAAAGACATTTCTTTCTTGCTCCTTTCCCAGCTGGGAGTTGAGGAGAAAAGGCAAGCATTTGTGCAGAATCTTGTGCCCCAGAGCGTCCCTCACAGTGTGCCCGGCATCCTGTGTCCCGCTCAGACCTCAGGACCATCTACAACCCAAAGGGTCCCTTTTCATTCCCCGGTGTGGGGCTGATCTCTGGTACTAACATACCCTCACTCCCCCCGGCTCAGCAGATCCCACAGAAAATGTGTTCAGAGGCCCAGCTTTAAAATGAAATACTCTGGGGCATATTTATTCGTTGAAGCCAAAAATTAAAATCTCTCTGTACCGAGGAACTTAGGTAAAATTTACTTAGGAAAGGAGGCTGACGTTGCCGTCCTTGATAAATAATGTCATTACGGAAGATGAGAGGAAGCATTTAAAGAATTTTTAAAAGCCCTTATCTCTGAAAGTTTGCTCGCTACCCTTTAGTCCAGGATCTACTACCAAAAGAGGAGATGAGTGGCCAGGAGATGACTGGGTTAGGAGCACGGCTGTGGTGTCAGGTAGACGTGGGGGTGAATCCCAGCTTTGTCCCCTGCTAGCTGTGTGATGGTGGGTGAGTTACTGAACCTCTCTGAGCCTGGATCCACAGCTCTAAAACAGGAACAGTAATAATACTACCTCCCTTGGTGTGATTGTTGTGAGGGTTAAGTGAGATACTGAAGCTCAGGTGTGACACTCGGTGCCGTTTGGCACAGGGGTGACCACGGTTGCTATTCAGCGTACACAGTGGTCTAGGCAGAAGGAGGGCTGGGACCCCCACCTCCTCTAGCTCAGAAATGCCCCAAGGGACCCACCTCATATGGGCAGAGAGGGATGGCCCTTGGGAGGGAATGGGGGCTTCTCTGTGAAGACAGGGTCCCTCAGAGGAATATAATGTACTCATTTGTTCATTTACTCAATGTTTGTACACCTACTGTGTGCCAGCACAAAGGAGAGAATCATGAATTACATACAGATTATTCCAACAAAGATTTCACAGACTCGAGGAAATGAATCCAAGTATTCTGTGAGCCAGCGTGATGAGAGGTGAGCACGGAGTATTATGGGAGCTCACAGAGCCTAACCCGGCCCAGGTGGAAGGAGAGAAGGGTAACTGTCAGGAAAGGCTTTCTCAAGGAGAGATCTGAGCGGAATCCTGAAGAGTGGGTAGGAGCTGAGTTAGCCTGAGAAGGAGGAGGAGTGGAGACAGGGTTCCAAGGCAGGAGGAACAGTGCCTGGCTCCCAGGGGACTCAGAACCCCATAGAATGTCAGATGTCAGCCAGGAGAGCATCCTGTATTGGGTGCCTACTGTGTACATACATTAAGTCATCAAGCTCTCAGAACAAGCTACAAAATAGATACTATTTCCTCCATTACAGGAAGCTAAGGAAGCTAAGGCTCAGAAAGATGAATAACTTGCTCAAGGTGGCCCCGCAGACGACAGTCAGGGCTCTGGTCTTCACTTTCAGGTCCATGTGACCGCAGCCCATTATCTTTCCCACAAAGCCTGCCGCCACTGTCCATCTTTCTATTTTTTAAAATAGTTTTATTGAGTTCATAATTTGCATACTGAAAAATTCACCGATTGTACATGTATAATTCAATGATTTCTCATTCATTCATAACATTCTGCAGCATCACCTCTATCCAGTTTTAGAACATTTTAACTACCAAAAAACATCCTCAAGCCCATTTTCAGCCTATCCTAGTACTCATTCTCAGCTCCAGGCCACCACTAATCTGCTTTCTCTTTCTGAAAATTTACCTTTTCTGGATTTCTTATATAAGTTGTATCTTACATAGTCTTTTGAGTCTGGCCTCTTTCACTAGACTATAACGCTTTTGGAGTTCATTGATGCTGTAGCAGGTATCAGTGTTTTACATTCCAACCTGCAATAATGTATTAATATGAGGGTTCCAGTTTCTCCACATCCTTATCAACAATTGATATTTTCTTTTTTATAATAGCTATTCTGATGGGAGTGTAATGTTATCTCATCATGTGTTAAATTTGCATTTCCCTAATGACTAATGATGCTGAGCACATTTTCACGTGCTTATTAGCTATTCATATGTCTTCTTTGGTAAAATGACTATAGAGTCTTTTGCCAATTTTTAAAAAAATTAATTTATTTATTTATTTTTGGCTGCATTGGGTCTTCATTGAGTGCATGGGCTTTCTCTAGTTGTGAGTGGGGGCTACTCTTTGTTGTGGTGTACGGGCTTCTCACTGTGGTGGCTTCTCTTGTTGTGGAGCATGGGCTCTAGGTGCACAGGCTTCAGTAGTTGTGGCTCGAGGGCTCTAGAGCGCAGGCTCAGTAGCTGTGGTGCATGGGCTTAGTTGCTCCGCGACATGTGGGATCTTCCCGGACCAGGGCTTGAACCCATGTCCTCTGCATTGGCAAGCGGATTCTTAACCACTGTGCCACCAGGGAAGTCCCTTTAGCCCATTTTTAAATTGGGTTGTTTTTCTTTTTATTGTTGAGTTATAAGAGTTATTTGCATATTCAGGATACAAGTCCCTAATTAGATATACGTTTTGCAAAAATTTTCTCCCAGTCTGTGCCTAGATATTTCATTTTCATTATGTCCAAAGCACCAAAGTTTTAATGAAGTCTAACTTATCATTTTTTTTATTCTTATATGACTCATGCTTTTGGTGTCAGGTCTAAGAAGACTTTGCTTAAACCAAGTTCACAAAGATAATTTCCTCTGTTTTCTTCTAGGAATGTAATGATTTTAACACAAACTTAAATCTATGTCCCGTTTGAGTTGAATTTGGTATCTGTTGAGAGGTAAGGCTATAAGCTTTTTGGTTTTACTTTTGCAGATGAATTCTCAGTTTTCCAAGCACCATTCATTGTAAAGACTAATCCTCTCCCCCTTTAATTATCTTGACACCTTCTTTTCTGATATAGGTATTTAAAGTTATAATTTTCCCTCTAACAGCTGCTTTAGCTGCATCCCATAAATTTTGAAATGTTGATTTTTTTTGTTTCATTTAGTTTAAAATATTTTTACTTTCCCCTGTGATACTTTCTTTGAACCATGAGTTATATAGAAGTGCTTTGTTTGTTTTCCAAATATTTATGGCTTTTTCAGATTTCTTTCTGTTGTAAACGTGTCATAGTCAGACACCATACTTCTTATAATTACTGTCTTTTCAATTTATTGTTAGATCTGTTTTGTTGACCAGACTATATGCTATCCTGAATAACATTTCCCATCATTTTAACCTATTTATGTCTTTGAATCTAAGCTGTGTCTCTTGTAGACAGCAGATAGGTTGGTCTTGCTTTTTTATTCAGCCTGACAGTTTGTTTCACTTAAATGCAATGTTTAGTGCATTCATATCTAATGTATTTATTGATATATTTGAATTATGTCTCACATTTTGCCAGCCTCGTGCCTTTTTTGCTTTTCTGTTCCTCCTTTATTGCCTTCTTTGGGGTTAAATAAAACATTTTAGTATATCACTTTAATTCCTCTTTGAAAATTTTTTTCTTTTTGTTGGCTCTAGGGATTACAATATACACCCTAACTTATCACAGTCTACTTCAAAATAGTATTAATTTCAGTAAAATATAAAAACTTGAGACCAATATAGCTTCATTTCCTCCTCCTCCTTTTTGCTATTATTGTATATATATTGTGTGTATATATGTTATAAATGCAACAACACATTGTTGTATTTACTGCTTTACACAATCTTATGTATTTTAGAAAAGTTAAGAGAAGAATGAGAAAACGTATTTAAAGTCTCTATATTTACCTACATATTTATCATTTTTATCATTGTTTATTTCTTCCTGTAGATTCAAGTTATGATCTGGTGTCATTTCCTTTCAGTCTGAAGGACTTGTTTTAGTATTTGTTGTAAAGGAGGTTCTCTAGCAACTATTCTCTGAGTATTTGTTTACCTGTAAATGTTATTATTTCAGCTTCATTTTTCTACCCAGTTTTGCTGGATAGAATTTTTTGTTGACAGGTTTTTCTTTCATTCAGCACTTTAACTATGTCATCCAACTGCATTCCTCCCTCTATTGTTTCTAACTAGAAGTCAGCCACTAATTGTTTTGTTATTCCCTTGCATGTGATAAGTTATTTTTTCTCTTGCTGCTTTCATGATTTTCCCTTTGTCTTTGCCTTTCAATAATTTAATTATGGTGCCTAGGTGTGGATCTCTTTGAGCTTCTTGGATTTGTAGATTAATGTTTTTCCACCAAATTTGAGAAGCTTTCCATCGGTATTTCTTCAAATATTTTTTCTGCCCTTTTCTATCTCTCCTCTCCTCTGGGACTCCCATTACAGTTATGTTAGTATGCTTGATGTTGTATCACTGGTCAATGAGGCTCTGTTCACTTATTTTTCAATTTTTAAATTTTCCTTTCTCTGCTCATATTGGAGCATTTCTATTGGTCTAGCTTCAAGTTCACTGATTCTTTCTTCCACCATCTCAGATCTATTGTTGAGTCCTTTAGTGAATTTTTATGTCAGTTATTGTACTTACAAATCCAGAATTCCCGTTAAAAAATAATTTCTATCTCTTTACTGAGTTTCCCTATTTGTTGTATCAATGTCTTCATATTTGTCTTTCATTCTTTAAACTGGTTTCCTTTTGTTCTTTTGACATGTTTATTACAGCTGCTATGAAGTCTTTGGCAGCTAAATCCGACATCTAGGGACACTCAGAGACCACTTCTATTGACTTTTTTTTTCCTGAGTATGGATCACACTTTCTTATTTCTTTTCATTTCTCACAATTTTTTTGGTTGAATGCTGGACATTTTAGAGAACATATAGCAGTAACTGGATTCTGACTCTTCCCTCTTGAGAGTTTTTGTTTTTGTTTGTTTAGTAATTTGCTTGGACTGAATCTGTGAAGTGTGTTTCCCCTGAAATTTATGATCAATGATGTTTCTTCTCAGTTTTTCTTTATTTTTAAACCTGCCTCCTAGAGGTCAGCCCTGTGTCTGTATTGCTTATTGTTTAGCCACATATTGACCAGAAATTGTTTTCAAACACGTCGAGCCAATAAAGGTTCTACTTTCTGCTGATGGATCTGTGTGTACGCTGATGAGCCTGTTCAAACCTCAAGTACCATCATATTTTACTTTCCACCTTTCTCTCTTGCTTCCCCAAGGGCCAGGGAGGTGTGGGTAGCTTGGGTCTGCTCCAGTCTCCATTTGCACATGTGCAGAACCTCCTTTCAATTTGGGATATGCAGAGAGCTCATCAAGCCCCCAGTAGCTGTAACACCTCTTGGTACTCCCTGTTTAATCCCCTGCTAATCCATTAGTCCCTTTATTGCTCCAAACACAACTCCAGGCTAACAGAACCACTGCCCCCACCCACACTCACACACACTTTGCTTGCCGCCAATGTCATCACTTTAATTGACAGTGCTCCAAGTCAAGTGAGTCTGCTCTGGCGACAGCAACCCCACTCTGGTTAGACAACCCACCAGCAGAGCTGGATTAGGGTGGAAGCAGCCCCAGACAATCATGTCACAGGCTCACTCTGTTCTTACACAGAGTTCAGTACTTTTCATGAATGAACACTTATCTGTTTGTTGTGGGCCTTTGGTGGATTTTCTATAGCACTGAAATGGTTGTTTTTGACAATTTTGTCCACCTCTTCAGTTGCTATTGAAGAGGAGATTTGTCATTCACCTCATTCCACCATGCCAGAAGGGAATTTCTCCTAGACTTGGAAAAACCCTGCACACACAGCCTTGACCACCACTCCCCCTGGGAACTTCACCCCAGCCCAGCATCCAGAATTCCCTTTTCAGGCTTCCCGGACAATACATTAACTCTTGTGTATTTTTTTAAGACTTAGAGGAAATGTTACTCAATCTCTCCTAATTGTCCTAGATTATTAGCTGTGCCCTTCTCTTTCCATGCACAGCCCCTTACTGGTAATGTGGACTCCCCATGAACTAGTCAAAATGTAGCCCACAGTCCTTTTACATGTTTGTTTCTTCCTCAAAACCAAGATCTCCTTGAATTCAAGGGTGAAGTCTCCTCAAGGGTGGAGGTCAGGCCTTAAGTCGTGTGTTCCCCCAGTCCCTATCCCAGAGCATGGCTCTTAGTAGGAGCTAAGTAAGTGTTTATTGAAATAACACAGGAGTAATTTAATGAACAGTAGCTCAAACGGTACAACAATCCATTAATGTGTTTATTGTTTCACTGGGGACTGAAATGATTCATCTCTTGTTTGTTCTAGACAATATTTGAACACAATCTTTTGGCCAAGTTAATATTAATTCAGGTTTATCCATTTCATTACACTAGTGGCTGTATAAATAAGTCACTGATGGATGCAGAGAACAACAGCAGTAGACAACAGCAGGCTCCCCTGGAGGGTAAGTCATCTTTCTCCTCTTGGGGACACTGAGGGTCCACATGGGTAGGCATTTTATTGCTCTTTTGCTATGGTTCAAGTAGCATCTGCCTTAGTCCACAGCAGATGTTATTTCAGTAGCCATGAAAAAGGTCACCAGTGGTGGCAGTGACAGTGCAGAGAGATGGACCCTGTACCCAGAGCTGAGCTGGTTACTGTAGGAAAATAAGGAAGGGAGGACATGGCCCTGCCCTAAAGAGGTGAAACTTGAACGCAAACTCAGGTCATGGTTCTCTTCTTCTCCTTTCCATCAGTGGGGCCAGAAATCCACCATTGGTGCCCCCTTCAGATGCAAGGCCTGACTTTTGGTCTCAGTCAATCATGGGGGGCACTTATGGGGGCAGAGAGGGTTTTTGCCCTGACAGTGGGTGAGGGACCATAGGTGTGAGCACAGGGAGGGCTTAAGCGAGGTGACCAGGATTTCCTGAGATGATCTTTGCCAGGCCCTTGATTCAGCTGATGTCCAAGTCACCTGAGCACCACCTGAGCTTTACTTTAGAAATCATGCTGGCAGCTCTAAAGCCAGATCTGGCTGAGCTGAATCTGGGCCAGCTGCTGCTAGCAAGTTGCTTTTGGCAAGGTTGAATTTCCATGTAAAAATCTGGATTTCTAGATGCTTCAGAAACAAAAAAAATCCGGCACCACTGACCCAGCACTGCCACTAATCATAGCTGGAGCTGAGTGACACCTGCTTCTTCAGCTTAGCCACGATGACCCATTTTCCACAGTCCCCAGCACACCTTATTGCATTATACTTGCTGTCTTTCCACGTGGGTATTTCTGGCCAGATCTCTGCAGGTGTTTGAATCTGCAATCTGTGCTCTCTCTCTCCTCTTGTTTCTTTCCTTTCCACACTTTTCAGGATTTTTGTCATGAGCCCTGTATTAAAAAAAAAAAAAGAAGAAGAAGAAGAGCAAGCAAAAAAGATAAAAGAAACCCCAGTGTGGATGGAGAAGACCCACTTTCAGCATAGGCTAGGGGCAGAGCTGAATCCCCGTTAATCAGGTCATGTACCTTTAATTTGTCTGAAGTCATGTTCCAGAATACTCATTAGACTTTCCTTGTTAGACTTAGCTAGGATCCTTCAATTAAGGACAAATAGCAACCCCACCCAGGTGAACTGCACCCAGATAAGAATAAGCCTTTTTCAATCCCCTCAGCATTGAGAGCACATTCCATAGAATATTCACCTGTATACCTCTTCCTTCCAATAACAGCTCTGGATTGTTGCAGAAATGTCCCACAGGAAAATACATCTGGTGCTGTCTCTGGTCCTCATCCTCTGTGGCCTTTTTAATAGCATCTTCTGTGAAAAGCAACAAGACTCCCAACAGAATATCAAATTAAAGAAAATTCCATCTCTCTCCCAGAAGACGGAAGCTGGCTATAAGGCGTTTGCCCAAGAATTGTTCAGGGCTTTGATAATTGAGGATCCCAGAAAGAATATCATCTTCTCCCCTGTGGCCATCTCCATCGCCCTGGCCACCCTCTCCCTGGGGGTCAAATCCACAACACACACCAACCTCATTGAGGACCTGGGACTTGACCTCAGAAAAATCCAAGTGTTGGACAAGGACAAGCATCTTGTCCAGAAGTGGCATGAGCTAGTGAAGCAAGAACAACTGAAGCACAAGGACATTCTCTTTATTGATAACAACAGGAAGATCAACCAGATGTTTCTGCAGGAGATAGAGAGAGTACATGAAGTGGACATCCAGACGATTGACTTTAAAGATACAGAAAAAACCAAGAAGGCCATCAACCACTATGTGGCTGAAAAGATACATAAGAAAGTCAAAGACTTAATCACCCGCCTGGACCCTCAGACTGTCCTATGTCTTGTCAACTATGTTTTCTTCAAAGGTGAGGTTTATTAAATGCATGAATTCCCATTTGGGGTAAACTTTGCCCTTGTGTTTCCTAAAAGATTTAAGTCAGGAAAAAAAATTTTTGTCAGTATATCCCATTTCCCAGAAACCAGTAGACCCAAAACTTTTTAAATTGACTTTGATATCATTGTGTTGTCTAGCATTTTTCAGTATTTCTCCTCTTAATCTTCTCAGTCATCTTGTTTGCCGTGCTTAAGATATTTTGGAGTAAAAAGGCAATGACTCTTGCTGGTAAAAAAGGGAAAAAGAAATCTTTTTGCAGAGGCATGAGCATTGGCTAATTCACTTGTTTTGTAAGGTCAGATCAGCGTGAGATGAGATGCTTTTCAAAGTTGTGTCCATTGTTGAATTCAGGATCACGCACCAGGTGTCTAAAAGAGCAGTTTAAATTCCTGGTCACAGATCTTGATGTTGCCCTTGTTTCTTCAGGTGGGCTCAGAGTTACCGCTCACTGGCATCTATTTATACCCTCTTCCTCCACTTAGCATTACCAGTCTCCTTCCTCCCTGGACTCTCAGCCAATGACCTTGCCTCCTGCCCGAATGGGGACAAGAAAGCAGTTCTGACAGGATGTCCTCCATGTGCTGCCCAAGGCTCACACACCTCTCCTCTCACTCACCCCTCTGGTCACAGTGAAGGAGTGCTTGTCCCCTCCCCTTCCTCAAGGCAGGTCCCCTTCCATCTTCCTTGCCCAAGGACTCCCTCCACTTTCCTCTTACCCCATAGCTCATGCCTCTTTTGTCTCCTTTGCTGGTTTCTCCTCTTCTGACTTCTAAAACTGTCTCCTGCCTCACCTGAGCTCACGACCTCAAACACCATCTGTACTCTGACTATTCCCCGCACTCTAGATGCAGCCTGGACCACCTCTTCTGAGATCCAGGCTCTAATACTCATCTGCCTACTGACATCTCTTTGGAGATGTTTCACAGACCCTCGAACACAATCCCCCCATTCACTCCCAGCATCTGCTCGCCTCAGAGAATCACAATGCCATTCACCCACTTTCTCCTGACAAAACCTCCCCTCCAGCCTCCAGATTCAAGAACACAGTAAGTCCTATGGATTCTGCCTGCAGAACTGAATCTGGAATGTGTTCACTTCTCACCATCTGGTCTACCACCTTTGTAGCCAAGGCCACCACTATCTCTTGCCTAGATGACTTGCCCCAGCTGTCTAATTACTATGTTTCCATTCGTGCCTGCCTCCAATCCCTTCTCCATTAAAAGACCAGCACAATTTTCTTAAAACATACATCACATCATTGCCCCATCTGAAGCCCTTCCATAGTGTCCTGATGCACTTGGCATGCAATCCCACCCAGACCCAGCTGTGCGTGCTTTGAGCCCTGCTGACCCCTCCAGTGTCTCCCCATCACTACCCCTCTCATTGTTATGCTTTGCCCACAAAGACCTTCCCTTCTTCCTTAAATGCATCCTGCTTTTTCCTGTCTTAGTCCATGATGTTCCTTCCCTAGGAATGTTCTCCCTCCCCTTCTTTGCCAGATGGAGCACCCTCTTCTTTTACGCCTCAGCCTCAATGCTCCCTCCTCAAGAAGGCCTTCCCTGGCCTTTCAGAGGAAGTGCTTCCATGCTAGCACTCATCTCCTTACTTGCATCTTTCCTAATGCTCATTACACTTTTAACCATTTACAGTGGTGGATTGCTTTTCTCTCTGTATCCCCCTTAGAAAGTAAACTCCATGAGGACACAGGTCCTCTGTTTTAGTCACTGCTATAACCTCAGTACTTAGTATGGTACCTGGCACATTTTTTGAGCTCAAGAAATTTCAGATTTGAATGAGTCAATTAATGGATAAACTGTTGTGGATTAAACAGGGTTCCTACCAGGACATGAAGATTGTTTGTTCTTTACATGATACGTGAAGGAAATGCTCATAAAACAATGCTTCCCAGCACAGGATGCTTGCTCAGGCTACTGGGACCATTATTCATATTTGGACTCACAGTTCCAAACTAGGTGCCTAGGACATAGAAAGTGCTCCACAAATGATCTTGGAGGGGTCATGTCTCTGGATGCTTCAGAGAACTCTCGGGCATGATTCCCTCTTAAAAGCTTTCCAAAAGCTTTATCTATATCACACTTTAGAAGGCAAGTCGTAAAAACAGAACAGAGAGGACCATAAGCCTGGCTATAGAATCAGAAGCAAGGCTAACACTTGCAGAGATTTTCCAGACCAAACTAGATGGCCGTCACTCTGGGTGACAGGTGCATTTTTTAACTGGTGTGTACCTTGAATCTTTTTTAAAATCCACTGGGGAAGTACATTAGTTAAAGTAGGATTTCACACAGTGGTGTGCAAGTATGTGCAGGTGTGTGTCTTTCTGATGAAAAGCTTCCCTCCTGGAATAAGTTACATAAATTTTAAACAGATTTCTTTACCATAGGACTTCTTTGAACTCTTAATACACTCAAATGCAGTGGGAGTTTTCAAAGGAGGGTTGCTGTGATCAATGTTTCCTAAATTATTTGATGACAGAATCCTTTCTTGGTGTTATAGTTCCAGAGGCAGGTATTTTGGTAAACATCCTTTGAGAAATACAGATTTAAAGAAATTCTATGGTGAATATCTTTGAAAATCATGTGTTAGCTTTTCTTTCCTTTGCACCTCTAGAATTTTAAATATTCTGTTCACTAAGGTCAAGGTATCACCAAAAATAGACTGTTTCCTTCCCAAGCTGATGACCTCTGGGTTCCCCAAACCTGGGGGTGGTGATGATTTTCTGCCAGATCACTCTTCGACTTTTTCCTTCCTGATTCCCCCAGGCATTTGGGAAAGAGCTTTTAAGACCGACCTCACGCAGAAGGAGGACTTCTTTGTGAATGAAAACACCAAAGTGCAGGTGGACGTGATGAGGAAGACAGAACGGATGATTTACAGCCACTCAGAGGAGCTGCTTGCTACGATGGTTAAGATGCCTTACAAAGGAAATGTGTCCATCATTCTCGTGCTCCCAGATGTAGGACAATTCCACTTTGCTCTAAGAGAGATAACTGCTAAGCGAGCTAGACTTCAGAAAGCCAGTGACTTCAGGTATCCTGTTCTGGAGGAACATTCTAGATTCCCCTTGCATTTTTGCTCAGCCCTCACTTCCTCTATGTAAAAGCCTTATTGGTGGGGGGGAGTTTGGGATCTGGTTATTTCCTAGCATATTTGTAGAAAATGAAACAAACCAAACAGAAAGAATAGCAGCCTGAGTCCCCTTACCAGCCAGAAGCCCCTTAACTGTTAGTTATGGTTCTTTTTGTCACATGTACAGTATCAGAAACCCACTTCATACAAGCTCAGGATGGGTAAAGAGAGGAATTTATTGGAAAGATACATGGGAATTTCACAGAACCCCAGGGAATAAACACAGCCAGGTCTCATGAGGGATTGGAGCAAGGGACAGCAAGGGCACCCAGAACCCCATCTCTCTTGGTGTCACTAGTCCTTGTTTCTAAACTCTCTAGCTCAGCAAACCAACTTTTCACACACATGTTAGCCCGTGATCCACTCACCCAAAAAATATTTTCTGAGCACTTATTGTATGCGAGAAATTGCTTGGTGCTGGGAATATAATGGTTAGCCAAACATTTCCCTACTATCAGGGAATTTTCAGTCTGGTGGAAGAGGTAGAAAGTCAACTAACAAATACACAATTTCAAATTGTAGTAAAAGCTAAGGAGATAATGAGTCGGGTGACATCAGCGAATTCCATTGTGAAGTATTAATTAGGGCTCTTAATTAGTTATGACGGTCAGGGAAGGAGCCTAAGCAGGTAAATTTCAAGCTGAGACCACTGTAGACAGGCATGGCTCTTTTTCATTCAATCAAATGCTCCACCCCACACTAAACTGAGTATCTTTCGATTCCTGCTGCATATTCCTGGAAGGGAGCATTGAACTAACCCAGCTTGGGTATGATATTCACCAAGGTCCCATCAAATGTGGATAAATTAAATAGTGAACTCATGATTTTCAATGGCCCACTGATCTGAGAGGCAGGGGTGGGGGACAGTCTTCAGGCAATAAATGTGTAGATTGGGAAGAAATCTCTCAACAGCATTTACTCCTACAGTTGAGGGCCACAGCAGAGGGGGTCTGCCATCTTCTGCCATGGTTGTGCCTACCACAGCGTTCCTGGTTGGGACAGAGCGGGTACAGCACTAGAGAGACCCAACTGAACAGGTTGCTAGCCAATCAGAAGCTCAACACCACACTGACATAGTCTAAAAGTTTGGGTGGGAGGGCTGGCACTACGCATTCTGACACTCTCCCTTAGTCATAGAGTTGCTGGCCTATAGAGGGAAGAGTCCTCCTCTCTGTTCGAAAGCTTATCATCCAGGCTGGAGCTTCCTCTCCTGTGAAAACTCCCTCTGCTCTACCTGCAGCACGGGGACCTCATGCCCTCCATCTCCCTCACCACATTTAGGGTCACTGCTCCATTTAAACCCCTGCTTCCAGAAGAAGGATTGGAAGGACTCAGGGCTGGATGCTCTTGGTCTGACCCTCATCTTCTCTTGCATAGAGAGCCTTTGAAGGGAATCATTTGAATAGCAAGGTCTATTTTGAGTAAGTGGTTTGCTTGGAAGTTCAACATTGCAGCTCATACCCCAGCATCTTTCATTTCCCCCCAAGCCAGCACTTCAGAACAAACACTTCTGTTACCTTTTCACTCGGAAGAGGTCTTTCAGCCTAAGCAAGGTGCTTCCCCTAGACCCCAGGAGAGGGACATTGCTCAGCTTCCTTGTCGTTTTCATTCTCAACAGATTGGTGCACTTAGTTTTGCCCAAGTTCAAGATCTCCTCCAAGATAGACTTAAAACATCTGCTTCCCAAGATTGACATCAAAGATAAGCCTACTACAACAGCGGCCACCCAGAGCATCAAAAAGAAGGCTTCTCTATCTGTTTTGGAGGTGAGTGGGGCAAGTTCTAGAGTCTCTGTTTTATCCACCACACTCCTGATTGAGAAACATTTTTTTAATACAGCAGTGATAGCTCTTATCTGACTGGGTCCCTGGGCTTTGGGGGTTCTTTCGTCATTCACTCACTCAAAAGGAATTGCATCAAGCACTAAGGCACTGAGGGTGAAGTCGTGAGCCAGCCAGACAACATCTTACTCTCACAGCCGTTCCATTCTATTGACGGGGTAGACAGTGAGCACGCCAACAGACAGACATGTATTAAGTCCACCAGTGGTATTCCTGTGAAGAAAGGAAAGCAGAGAACCTGGGAACAGCACACGGGGGTGCAGTGAGCAGGCTTGAGAAGGCCTGGGCTGGCCTTTATGCCAAGGCCTGAATGAAGGGCGGGAGAGAGAAGGGGGCAAATACCTGGGGACGTGTGTCCCAGACAAAGAGAGCAAGTGTATCCTAAGGGAATGGGAACTTGAAATTTTTGAGGAACCCCAAGAAGGCCCAGGCAGTTAGAGCGCTGAGTAAGATGGAGCCTGGTAGGAGGTGAGGGCAGAAATCAGGCAGGGCCAGGCCATGTAGGTGTCCCAGGCCCTGGACAGGACGGGGGTTTATTCTGACTGACATGGGAGACCACCAAGGCTGACATGAGCTGACATATGTTTTACAAAAGACCACTTTTTGCCATGCGGAGAACAGGCAATGGCCCTGGAGGAAGAGGGGGACCCATTAGGAAGCTTGGCAGGTAACCCAGGTGAGAGGTAATGGAGGATGGATGGGGCCTTCGAGGGAGGGTTAGCTGTGGTGAGAAGGCTCTGTGTGCCTTTTGAAGACAGAGCCGGGGAGCAGGGAGGGAAGAGTCGGGTTTGTAAGCTGGAGCCTGGGAAACGAGGGAGCCAATGCCTGAGGCAGGAAAGATGGAGCAGGAGTGGTTTGGGGGAGCAGACAGAGACTGGCTCTCTAAACTTGAGGTGCCAGTTAGACATCCAGATGCCAGGGAACATTTATTTATGAGATAATTTTACCCATCCCAGTGGGCACAGGGGCTGCCCTCCAATGACTCCACCAAGGTCACTAACTGGCTGGCTGCTTTGTGGCCACCATAGGGGCCAGGATACTTTGAGGACTTTGCCCAGGACATAAATAGCAAACACAATCTCTCCCCATGATACAGCACCTGACAAATTACAAAGCACTTTTTCATGGTTTCTCTTGCTCGAGTCTCCCAATGACCTTGGGAGTCGGGACAGGGCAGGGGTCCTGTTCTTTAATTGGGAAATGATGAACCTGTCACTCACAGACATTGGATGGAGTTCCCAGGGTTGGGACCCCGAGGGGATGCCATGCTTCCCATGGCCCAGTGGGTGTAAGCACTACTTACCATGTCCAATTCAAACAGAACCCACTCGGCAGGTGTACCCTGAGTGCTGGTTGTTAGGCTGGGTTTGAGAGATGTTGAATCCATCACGAGTAATGCAAGCAATGTCATGGCCACGTTCCCCAGCAGGGCCTCTTGCAGATCAGGGAGGCCAACATACATGTTCTGGCACAAGCACTTTCACACGGAGGTTAAATTGTCCTTGCATGGATGGAGACAAGAACAGCCAGCCCCCTAGTAGTTTTTATCACAACCTTCTAGAAAGTGTTGGAAATGACTATCTCTCAGTCGTTCTATGGGAGTTTTTTCTAAGCCTACAGACCACCCAGCCTTCCCCTGTGCTTTATTCCCCTTTCCTCCCTTTAAAACATGTTAACACCTTGAGCTGTCTGCCCTGCACTGAAAAAGTCTGAACTCAACAATTACCAACCCTAGTATCAACCCCACTCGGGGACGCCTGGCCTTCAATGGTGAACCCAGCTGCTGGGAGCTGAGGGTGGTTTTCTAGGAATGGAAGTCAGCTTTCCTCCACCTGCCATCGGCCATGGAGGGAAGCTGCCTCCCTGATCTTGACCACAGGAGATTGTTGGGCACACCGCCCCGGCTTGTTCTCCAGCCAGCCAGGTGAGTTCACTCCCAGAGCTGAGAGGGAAACTGTCTCTCCCAGGCCGTGCATCAAGCTGAGATAGAGGTGAGCGAGCATGGCTCAGTCACGGATGCAGCGAAGGACGCGGACGTGTGGAAGGTCCCCGTGGACACGAAGGAGGTCCCTGTGGTCGTGAAGTTCAATAGACCCTTCTTGCTGTTTGTGGAGGATCAGATGACTCAAAGAGACCTCTTTGTGGGCAAAGTCTTAAACCCCAAAACTGAGTAGAGGGGCCAGGCTGTGCTGCGCAGGAACTTAGCTGGTCATGAATAAAATGAATACAATTCACCACCCTGTGCATCAAAATGCTGAGGCTGAGAAGTGTGGTCTGGGAATGGAGTGGGGAGGGCCACTGCTGGTCTTCTGTCCAAGAACAGAGCAGGATAAGAAGCAGGTTGGGGGCCTGCCAGAGACATTTGGCTGGGGCACCTTCTGTCCTGGAAGAAGGCTGACATAGGCAGGGAAGCAATTCTGAGGGGGTGAGCAGGTGCGGGGGAGCTGTTTCCATCGGTGACTGTCTCATCAGCCTTGCTTCCTGTCAGCTGGCAATCAGAGCCTGTCGTCTCATCTGTACAAGAGGAGCTGTACTAACTCCCCCAGGCAGCTCCGGGCAGAGGCAGGTCCCACAGCAGAGAGGAGGCTGGGAAGAGGGTTGGTACCCACAGACACCTCGGTGGGCTTCCATGTGTTCACCCAGCTCCAAGGGGAAATGGGGATACCCGGAGAAGCAGAGGATCCCAGATATGTTGGCAGCAGCTTCTCTGCCCCATGCTCCAGTCTCTTTTCATCTTTACAACAGCTGTCTATGAGGGAGTTATTACTGCCCCCTACTGGAAAGGAAGTAAAACTGATGAGGGGAAAACAGGATTGTGTGTGTGTGTCTCTGTGTGTGTGTGTGTGTGTGTGTGTGTGTGTGTGTGTGTGTGTGTGTGTGTTTGAGAGGCTGGGACTTGGGAACTAGCTGGCTGGCCATGACTTGCCTTGGACATATGGGAGGGATCATGGAATCTGATGGAAACCAGACATTTGACAAGGGAAGTCAGATCCAGAGGCCATGGGCACAGCTGGCAAAGACACTGGCCAAACAGGTTGACCCAAGAGTGATACCCAAGAGATGGAACCTTGCCTGGGTGGGCTAGTTCAGAGCAGCAACTGCAGCAGACTAGGACAGAGGGTGAAATAAAACTCTTCTGGTAGAGAGCCCAGGCTCAATGCTGAAAACACAAGGCCAGGAATGAGACTGGAGGCAGGGGGGGACTGACTGCAGAGCCATGCGATGACATGACCAAGCCAGAGCTACCTGGGGGGCCACAATTAGACCCAGGAGCCTTGGACTGGATGAGAAGAGGGCTTGTCACCCCAAGCCACAGAAGTCCCTCTGTGGTGGGGTTTAGGACACAACCCAAGTATTCTCTTCTGGGAACGATATGACCCTGAAGGAACTCCATCCACTACCAAAGGAGTCACTTCAGGGCTAAAACTTTCATTCCTTTAACAAGGATGCTCAAACGCCCAAGAAAAGAGCTTGTCACTTGCATCACCACTTACAACCCAAGCTCCAAGAAAGAAGAGGCCTGGGGATGGGCCACAAGAGCAGTTTGGAGAAGTAGCTCAATAAGGAAGCTAACTCGAGAGAGGAACAGTAAAGTGGATTGTTCTAGAAAATGTGCAGGAAGTGAATCAACAGCATAACCAGAGGGAGGAAGGGCTAGAGATCCATGCTTGTGTATGGCTTATCTCCAAGCAGATCCACAGCAGAAGCAGAGGGGGAAGGTGCTCGTGAGGATGTTGGGGGCCTGGACCCATTTAGTAGAGAGTATTCATGGAGGATATTGAGGGTCCAGTGTCCCACATGCTAAAGGGAGGTAGGCAGTGGCACGTGAACCAAGAAGATTATTGGCACATACAGGAAAAAGCCCAGGAAACGACTGAGAAGCAGTAGGCACCCAGGTCAACTCTACAGACTTAACAAAGCCCATCTGCCCAAACTCATGGTGAGCTGTGCCATCTCACAAACTTTGGTGCCACAAATGTGGTGCCTTCACTAGAGGCCAGGGTAGGCTTTTTTTTTTATGACTGCAGCAGTGAGCTGGAGTGATTCCAAGGTTGATGGTGAGAGAAGTTTACTTTCATATGTGTAAGGGCACATTTTCCTGCCCCTTGACTCTGAGATTGGACACACAGGTGAGGTGTCTGTGCACCAAGGTCAAAGGTTTGCACCCCAGGAAGGAAACCAAGCAACCCAAGGACGTGGTACTCAATCCCCTTTCCTACTAACACATGACATGTGTGATGGTTAGTTTTAGGTGTCAACTTGCCTGGGCCACAGTGCCCACATATGTGGTCGAACATTCTTCTGGATGTTTTGGTGAGGGTGTTTTGGGGGATGATGGACATTTAAATTGGTGGACTTTGGGTAAAGCAGACTGCCTTCTATAAGTTGAAGGCCTTAATAGAACAAAGACTGACCTCCCCTGAACAAGAAGGGATTCTACCAGCAGGCAGCCTTTGGACTTGACCTGCAACATCCAATCTTCTTGGGTCTCCAGGCTGATAGGCTACTCTGTAGATTTTGGACTTGCCATCCTCCATAATCACGTGTGTGAACCAGTTCCTTAAAATCTCTCTCTCTCTCTCTCTCTCTCTCTCTCTCTCTCTCTCTCCTTGCTCTGGGCCAGGCACTGCATAAACGTTGCCCATGTACAAACGTTTCATTCCCACCACAGCTCTGTGAGGGTCTCTACTGTGGAGGGGTCTGTAATAGATTCCAAAATGTGAGTCTCCTGGGATTGTTTCTTCTTCCCTAGCGCGTGACACATGGTTGTAAAGCGCCAAGTAATTTATGTGCAAGCCAAGAGTGAACTGGATTCCTCTTAAGTGAGAAAGGAACTCTGGCCGTGTACTTCAATTTTTTTGTTTATTCATACTGCAAATGTGTCTTTATAAAACACCCAGAAAGTTCTTGGCACTGTTCTAGACCCAGGGGTAGCGTCTCAAACATCAGTGGGTGTACCAGACTCCATCAGTGCCTGGCCAAAGTGTCCTTGGCTTTCACCTTTCCAGCACACACCAGTTGGGTCCTACTGTGAGTACCTTCTGCTCTCCATGTGGGGCTTTAACACACCAGACGGGCCAGAGGTACCTCCAGCCCCACCCTATCATAGCATCAGATTCAGTATCCTAGGAGCCTTTATGTTTTAAAAGTGCCTTTTGATTGGAACCACTGTGCCAACCTGAATGAGCTTTTATTTTGCTTTACGTGTACAATTAAATAATTCTACTTTTTAACAATGTTTTATTGTTTTTTGTTAAAAATAAAATGCATGCTCTTTTTGAGAAATTAAGAGAAGACAAAAATCTACAAAGAACATAAAAGTTAGCCAATTCCATCACCAAAAGACTCACTCATAAAAAATATTCATTTAGTTCCACGCTTGGTTCTAGATCTTAGGTAAACAAAAATCAATGATCCCACTTTACAAAGCTTTTGATATGGAGGGAGAGAAAATTTTGCTCTATTCTCTGAATTTCCTTCCAGTCTTTTTTTTTTCCTGTACATGGATCATATTTATTTAAAGCATCAGTAAAATACCGGAACGGTTTAGCGTTGTAGTGAAGGCCTCAGCTGGGGGGTCAGGTCTGTCTTCTGAGGATGACCCCACCACCCACTTAGTGAGCGGACGAGTTACTGACCTCACTGGGCCTCAGCTTCCCATTTGTAAAGTAGAGAGAATCATGCCTCTCGCATTTTTTCCCCAGTTTTATTGAGAAATAATTGACATCCATCACTGTATAAGTTAAAGGTATACAGCATGATGGTTTGATTTACAGATACTGTGAAATGATCATCACAGTAGGTATAGTTAACTTTTCACATTACTATTGTGAGAGTGATTCATAAAGAAAACTGCCTGGAACACACCAAACCCAGGTAATGGATCAACAGCCACCGCATCGCGACAACCTGCTGCCATCTCCAACATGAGAATATCCTCAAACCAAGCTGGGTCCAGAATCACAATTCACTTTGTAGGACAGGCCGGCAGGGCAGAAACTTTGAAGAAAAGGTCACTTCCTGTTTTCATACCGGTTCCAGGAATTGACCTGACAAATATTGACTAGGCTGCCATGATCTTCAAACACTATTTTCCTGTGGGTAGGAGGTGATGCAGTGCTGAAGACCCAGGGCTCCCAGCCCAGGGACCTTGCTGTGAGTACCACGCTTGTGTCTGAAATGAAGGCCGGGGTGGCAGCTCTCTGTCTCTCTCTCTCACTTTGGCAGAATAAATGGGAGAACTGAGTCCCCTAAAGGGAAAATGTGATGATGTACTCCTTCTAAGGCTTGAAGTAGGAACTTCAGGTTTGAAATAACATTTTATGGATAACTTGGCCTTTAAATTTTTTGAGAAGCTCCCAGTATTCCTTGAAGTTAGACAAGAAAACGGAACAATACAACCCAAAACAAAATGATAAAGTTGTTGCAGCAACTTTATTGGAAACTCTGTTATATGAAAGAGTGATGATTCAGGGGCCTGGTCTGGAATTTGAATCATGCCCCTGCCACTTAATAGGTGTTTCTCTCCTTAATAGGTGTTTCTCTCCAGGGATAATATTACCAAGGTCTTAAGGTTCTCATAAGGATTCAATTTAAAGAAATTAAGCAAGTTTTTCTCCACTGGAGCACTGCTGGCATTTGGGACGGACCCTTCTTCTTTGGCTGTGACTATTCTAGCATTTCGAGAGTTTTCTCTCTCCCATTAAACTCCAATAATAGCACCTCCTTCTCCAGACTTTGAGATGACCCAAATACTATCCCCGCTTCACACACACCCCTCCCCCTGCATTTGAGAACAAATCTGGCTGGGAACCAATGATACAATATAGCTAATATCCCTACCATAAAAGAAATAACAAATAGGGATATTATAATAAATTCATGGAGTTCTTAATTTTCCTCTGGGATCTTTCTGGAAAAGGAATAAAGGAATAAATTGGGTGTAACTATATCCAGCCTCAGTAGAAAGGAGTGAAAATTAACACTGCATACTTCCTATGAGCCACGTGCTATATACATGATATTCCGTCTTATAATCCACAAGCAACCCCACCCCAGGAGGTAGGCATTGTCATTTGCATTTTGCAAGTAACACACTGCAGTTCAGAGAGCTTCCTTTACATATATCACCCAGGGATTTAACTGCAGAGCCTTGATTCAAACCCAGACCCCCTGACTTACAATTCAGTCCTCTGGGAAGTAGATCCTCTGCAAGTTTGGGTATCCTGGGGGTTCAGTAAGTAGAAAATGGTGGTGAGTTCATTGGGGTAAAAAGAATAAACTGGAAATAGTTTTATTACAGCTGTACTTCTAATTTTCCCCAGGAGCAGACCAATTTTAAATTGTTCTGCTTCCCAATATGAACAGAAATTAAGCGGGCCTACAGCAAGCTGTGCTGGAGGGGGTAGGACGTGGCATTGGGAAACTGCCTGCAGTACTTTGACCAGCAAATGTGTTTCAATGTAATCAATAATGCGGCTAGATTCCTCCCTCCTGACAACTGGCCTTGGGGGTTTGGTTGGGTATTTAGAGCACCAGGCGCTATAAATCATCTACAAAAATATGTAAGCGACCCAGAGATCATTGGTTTGGGCAAAAGGTATTAAAGGTGCTGATTAAGACACAAAATTTATCAGGACAGATGAGCAACAAGGATGGGGTAATTAACTGTGGACAGCCGCTGTGGCAATGGGACAACAGCAGGGTCAGTTTTGAAGGGAGCGAGGGGACGAGACACTTTACGGAGGACAGCAAGGCGGGGGATGGGGGGCCCAAGTGTGTGCACGTGGGGATGTGTGTGTGACAAGCACATTGTCTACACTGCAGCTTCACCTCAAGCTGGAGCTTCGCTCCCAACCCTGAAGCACTTTGACCCCCTCGGGTGACACGAAGGCTCTTCTGGCACATTTTATAACTTAAAGCACAGGAGTTACTGCATTTGTTTCCTAGGGCTGCCATAACAAACTTCCACAAACTTCCATCCAGCTTAAACAACAGGAACTGATTCTCACAGTCCTGAGGACTAGAAGTCCAAGATCAAGATGTTTGGCAGGGCTGGTTCCTTCTGAGGCTCCGAGGAACAGTCTGTTCCAGGCCTCTCTCTTTGCTTCTGGGGGTTTGCTGGCAATCTCGGGTGTTCCGTGGCTTGTAGAGCATCACCCTGATTGATTTCTGCCTTCATCTTTACATGTCCTTCTCCCTGTGTGTATGTCTGTGTCCAATTTCCCCTTTTTACAAAAACACCAGTCGTATTAGATTAGGGCCCATATCAACCTCATATTAACTAGTTACATCTCAATGACACTATTTCCAAACAAGGTCACATTCTGACATGCTGGGGATAGGGACTTCAACATATGAATTTGTGGGGCGGGGGATACAAGTTAACAGATATCTTTCCTTAAACTCTCCATCAACTAAGTTACAGGTTTCAGCCCTTGCGTGTGACAAGAGGTACTCGAAATAGCAGGTTTGATGGGGACAGAGTAGATCTTCCTTGTCTCTTCCCCACCCTCAGGCTCCATCCATCCTGCGGCTTTGCCACCCCTCATCCTCATGAGCTGTGCCCACCCGCAAGGTTCCCAAGGCTGATCGTCGCATCCACACTCCAGCGAATGAAGACCAGAAAAGTAGAGGGCACTCCTCTTCTGGGACAGCCTGGCCCAGGAGTTCCACACGTCATCCTCTCCCCTCCAGTGAGCAAGATTCTAGTTCCTGGCAACACCTAGGTGCAGGGGAAGCCCAACATCACTCGTGTCACAGTGTCCTGACCATTTGTTCCATAGTATTGAGGGTTGCCCCAGTCTTTGAAAGTTAATGAGTGATTGAAAAAATGCCCAGAAAGGAGAAAGATAAAAGAAAAAGAAGGAAGGAAGAGAGGGAGGAAAGATAGATGCAGGGAGGAAGGCAGGCAGAAAAGACCACGGAAGTTCTTTTTTTAATAGCCCAGAGTCCTTTTCTCAGCAAAATCTTATAGTCAAATCAATGTGTAAAGCAGACAAGAGGCCGCTGCTCTGACTCTAGCCTGGGGGAAAGCGTCTGGAGCCCGCTGGCTCATCCCCGCCCCGCCCTCCATAGCAGCGGTCCCCAAACTTTTTGGCACCAGGTACCGGTTTCGTGGAAGACCATCTTTCCATGGACGGAGCTGCGTTGCGCTGGTGCAGGCGGTAATGCAGGCAATGGGGAGCGGCAGATGAAGCTTTGCTTGCTTGCCCGCTGCTCCCCTCTTGCTGTGCGGCCCAGGGGTTGGGGATCCCTGCTCTACAATACCCCGCCTGACACCTCTGTGGGATCCAGTTTGGATGGGAGTTTTGCGGTGTAAACATGAAACACTGTGAAGCTATTTATGAAGGAGAATGACGTGTTCACCTTCTTGTTTTTAGAGGATGGGGCCAGCGTGGCAGTGGCTGCTGGGAGCGGGGATCCTGGCCTCTGTCTACTCGCAGCCCTTTCCTGCCCGCGGAGATAAGAGCCTGGGGGTGCCTGAACCTCCCCGTGGCCAGCTCTCGGAAGCCCTCCCCGCCTACCGCAAAATCACACCCACCATTACCAACTTCGCTTTGCGTCTATATAAGCAGCTGGCAGCAGAAACCTCAGGAAACATCTTCTTCTCCCCGGTGAGCATCTCCAGCACCCTGGCCCTGCTCTCTCTGGGGGCTCAAGGTGACACTCCAGCTCAGATTCTGGAAGGCCTCGGCTTCAACCTCACGGAGACCCCAGAAGCGGACATCCACCGGGGCTTCCAGAGCCTCATCCACACCCTTGACCTGCCCAGCCCCAAACTTGAACTGAAAGTAGGCAACTCCCTGTTCCTGGACAAGCAGCTGAAGCCTCAGCATCACTTTTTGGACAACATCAGGGAGCTGTACCGGGCTTTCGCTTTTTCTGTCAATTTCACGGACTCTAATACAACTAGGAGGCAGATAAATGACTTCGTGAGGAAGCAAACGTATGGGCAGGTCGTGGACTGCCTGGAGGAGTTCACCCAAGACACGCTCATGGTTCTCTTGAATTACATGTTCTTCAAAGGTGAGGGCTGCCTCCGGCTCCTCCATCCCCAGCCCTGCCCCTAAAAGGCACCTCTCTAGAAGCCTGTAGCTGTTTCTTCTGAAAGTTACCTCTGCATATTTAAATAATGTTCTTATAGGGCTACTTCTTTTTTTTTTTTTTTTTCCATACGCGGGCCTCTCACTGTTGTGGCCTCTCCCATTGCGGAGCACAGGTTCCGGACGCGCAGGCTCAGCGGCCATGGCTCATGGGCCCAGCCGTTCCACGGCATGTGGGATCTTCCCGGACCGGGGCACGAACCCGTGTCCCCTGCATCGTCAGGCAGACTCTTAACCACTGCGACACCAGGGAAGCCCAAGGGCTACTTCTTAATTTATCAATATTTGATTTCTCTTGCCATGTTTTTCCTATTCTACTTTTATCTTGACTTTTAATACCACTGACACTCAATCTCACTTTTCTATTAATACTTCATTTTTTAGAGAAATACTTTATTTTTTATATTATTGCCTATTTCAAACCTACAGAAATATGCAGAGAATGACATAGAATCCACCATGCACTCCCCCCCACCAAGAATTAGCAAGTATTAACATTTTTACTATTTACTTCAGCTTTTTATTTTATTTTTTTAATGTAATATTGCAGATACAGTTCAATTCCTTTTTAATCATCCCTTGGTCCCATTTTCCTCCTTCGATCCCTCCCCAGAGGCAACCGCTATCCTAGGGTTGGTGTGTATCCCTCACAACCATGGGTTCAACCATTACGGTCTGAGTCTGAATCATCTTTGATTCTCCAAAGGTAAGGAAAGGGCCAAGGAAAAGAGCTGCCATTGACTTTCAAGAAACAAACAAATTTAGTTGGACTGGAGCATAGAACACAATAGTGGAATGCCTAGATGGGAGTGCTGAGAGTTGTAATAAAAAAAGTAATCAGGGGCTGTGTTGAGAACCCTAGACTTTATCTTGGGATCCCCAAATCACCAAAAAGTTCGAAGCAGTGCAGTGACATACCTGTTGTAGAAAGTTCAGTCTGGCTACAATTTGGGAAATGGTTGGAGGAGAATAAGGGTGGAAGAACAGAGACAAGTTAGCTTAGTGAGATGGTTCAAAGTAAGACAGTGGCCTCAAATCAAGGTGTGGCTTTGGAGGCAGAATCAGCAGTACTTGGTCACTTGGAAGTGGGCATGAGGGACAGGATGAGCCAACCTCCTCTCCCTGTCACCAAGATCGGTGCTTTCAGGAGGTCAAGTCAGGAGGTGGTTGTCAGTGGAGATTATAAGTAGAAAGAGATGAGATACTACACACGGGGACAAGACTGTGACAGATTCTGCATCTCTAACCAGTGTGGCTTAGTGCATGTCTGCCTAACTTGCTGTCTTAGAGTCTGTTCTCATGGTTTTGTGGGGTTTGTGTCCTAAGCCAAGTGGAAGCATCCTTTGAATTGCTACCAGACCCCAAAGCAAGAGAGCTTCTTTGTGGATGAGAGGACCTCTCTCCGCATCCCCATGATGCACCAAAAGGAAATGCACAGGTTCCTCTACGACCAGGAGATGGCCTGCACCGTCCTCCAGATGGAATACAGTGGAAACGCCCTGGCCCTGCTGATCCTCCCTGACCCGGGAAAGATGGCTCAGGTGGAGGATGCCCTGCAGCCAGAGACCCTGAGGAAATGGGATCAACTGCTCCTCCCCAGGTAAGTGCCAGAGTGCAAGGACTTTGTTCAAGAACTCGAGCAGGCCTTGATCAACTCTAGTTGCAAGACCCTAAGCCCTGGCTTGGCTCACTGCCCTACCAGCTAACCAACTGTGTGGTCTTGGGCAATTCTTGCTCTTCGGGCCTTGAATTTCGTCACATGTAAAATGGGGCCATAACAACCACCACATTGGTTGGTTGGAGGATTAATCGAGTTAATATGTATAGAATATGAAATTGGTACCTGGTGCAGGAGAAGTGCTCACCAGGCATTAATCATTCTTATCCCCTCCCAGACATCTTTCTGCCTTTGCTCTTCTCTTTTTCTCCAAATAATAATTTACTACCAGAAGGTAGTTAAGTGTAGGCAACAAATCAGATCAAGGACAATTATTAAGAATAATTATGACCCCCACAGAACAGTGGGTATTTCTCAAGAGTGCCTCTGTTTTAATTAAAACATTTCTTTAAAAAATTAAATACCAAGAAAGACATTGTAAAAATCAAAATGCCAGTTGCCAGTTTGGGGGAATCTCTACCTACCCCCTTCCACCTCACTTGCTTTTTGGTTGGTGGTTTTTC
This sequence comes from Mesoplodon densirostris, assembly GCF_025265405.1. Taxonomy (NCBI): domain Eukaryota; kingdom Metazoa; phylum Chordata; class Mammalia; order Artiodactyla; family Ziphiidae; genus Mesoplodon; species Mesoplodon densirostris. The sequence continues at coordinate 11,298,992 of NC_082664.1, forward strand.
TCACAGTGGTTTTAGCCTTTTCTGGTTTCCCTAGACCCCATACTCCAGCTACCCACTCTTGAAGTGTATCTTCCTTTATGGGGCACTCTGGGATAAAATCTGGCCTCAAGTTCTAATTACCTCTTGCTGGATAACAAACCATCCCAAAATGGAATGGCTTGAAAAAAAACCCATCTGGTATCTCTCTCAATTCTGTGGTGGACTGGGCTCAGCTGGGTGGTTCTCACTTGGGGCTCTCAAGGATGGAGTCAGATGGTGGCCAGGGGTGGAACATTGAAGACTCCTCCACTCAGATGTCTGGAGGCTGGGCTGGCCAGCTGGCTGAGCTAAGGGCCAAGCAGGCACCTCTCTCTCTCTCCATGCAGCATGTCCATGAGGCTAGCTTGGGCTTCTCTGCACAGCAGCTCAGCACAGTTGATATTGTTATATGACAGCTCAGCATCCCAAGAAGGAGCATTCTAAAAGGCAGGAAGTGAAGGCTCCTGCTCTCTTAAGGCCTGGGCTCAGAAATTTGCCAGTGTCATTTCTGCCATATTCTATTGGTCAGATCTTTCACAGAACCCACCAGATTCAAGGGACGGGGAGCATATAGACTAAACATCTTGATGGCCATCTTTAATCCCCCATCACCAACTGGTAGGTATCAGTCACCTGCATGTCCACGGGAGCCTTCTCTCAGCACCCCAGTGACATTGGGGTATCAAGGATAGAGAAAGGGTGTTTTGTTTTGGGGTAGAGATTCAAGTACCAAATAAAAGAGACACAGGTCAAGAACAGAAGCCAGGATTTAAAGTATTATTCCTGTTGTCTGTGAATCTACATAGCTCTGGTCAGTTTCTGATTCCAGCCCCATATTCCTAAGCTCCCTTGGAGTGAACCTGCCCCTTCCCCCATCACAGGAGGAAATACTATAGGATCTTCTAGACCAGTAGGTTTCCCCTTAGGAAGGGTCTCTTTTGACCTCCCACTTAGACCTTCAAAAATCAAAACCAGGGTTTCCCTGGTGGCGCAGTGGTTGAGAGTCCACCTGCCGATGTAGGGGACACGTGTTCGTGCCCCGGTCCAGGAAGATCCCACATGCCGAGGAGCAGCTGGTCCCGTGAGCCATGGCCGCTGAGCCTGCCCGTCCGGAGCCTGTGCTCCGCCATGGGAGAGGCCACAACAGTGAGAGGCCCGCGTACCGCAAAAAAAAAAAAAAAAAAAAATCAAAACCAATCCAAGTTATTTTTCTAAACCTCAGATGCTCCCTGATACCATTTCCTGTGCCCGAGAGTTACAATATCATGGCAGCATATGTTCTTTTGTTTTTGTTTTTGTTTTTGCGGTAGCGGGCCTCTCAGTGTTGTGGCATCTCCCGTTGTGGAGCACAGGCTCCGGACGCGCAGGCCCAGCGGCCATGGCACATGGCCCCAACCGCTCCACGGCATGTCGGATCCTCCCGGACCGGGGCAGGAACCCGTGTCCCCTGCATCGGCAGGCGGACTCCCAACCACTGCGCCACCAGGGAAGCCCTCATGGCAGCATTTGAATGGGCTTTCAGACATGGAAAATTCAGGCTGCCAGGTTTCCCTCCATTCAGCTGTGAGAAAGGTTAGTTTTTTCAGAGGAATCATGCTTCCTGGTAACTCCATTTCTTCATTTACACTGATTGAACACCTACTGTACGTTGGGTTCTCTAACAGACACCCCTCAGCTAGACTGTACTCAAAGCCCCCTCCCTGGTAGGGCCTACTCTCCAAGTTCTACCTGTGAAAAAATTATGTCAAGTAAGCCCTGTTTTCTGTTGTCCACATTTTTTTTCCTTTTTTTCACCATTCAACCCCTGACTTCCAACTACCTCCCACTTCAGTTAGACATCTGGACCCTCATATTGGCCCAGGAGTTAAACCGGTAAAGATGCTCTAACCTGAATTAGCATCTCTAATCTGAATTCATTCGAGGCAGAAGTTTCCAAGCTGGCTATTAACTAAGGAAGCTTGCAGGTGTCATGGCAACAGTCAGACAATAATTCCAGAGGAGGATAATCCCAGGAAGAAAGGGACAGCTTTTCTATGGGTCACAAGAAACTTGTGAATGTAACACAAGGAATATGGCAATCTGATGGCAAAGGCATGACAATAACAGGAGGGAGAGTTATTCCATTGGTTTGTGCCCACACTGTACATGCATGATCTCTCATCAGATCTTCAACAGGCCGTGAAGCTCAGACAGGTGAGAGATGGTGCCCCTTCTATTAGGGGGTTGCCAATAGATGGTTTTAGGATATAGTTCAGAATCTGAGCCAACAGAGCTTGCTGATGAATTGGATATGGAGGTGGGATAATGTTAACAGTACTTAACTTCCATGGTTATTACATGGCTTCAATCAGTGAAGCCTTGTAATCCAATGTCTGGCACCTAGAAAGCCCTCCAGAAATGTGACAAAGATGAAGACCCATGGCTATGCCAGGAGTCTTCTCAGATCCAGACACAGACTCTCTGTGAGGTCTGAAGAACAGGAAGCTCTGGGTTGTGGAATGTCCTGGCACAGCAGGTAGTGTCATGAGAAGACTGATTCCCACACTCTGAGAAGCACATCTCCTTCCCAAAGCTCGGGCTGCCCCCAGACAGGGCAAAAGCAGCACAGATAACAAGACAGCAGCGCTTCTCCATCTGATTCTCTCCCCAGCCTGATGGATTTGCATTTGCCAAGGTTTTCCATTTCTGGAACATATAACCTGGAAGAGATACTCCCCCATATTGGTCTCACCAGCTTATTCAACTTAGAAGCTGACTTCTCAGGAATCACTGGGCAGCTCAACAGAACTATCTCCAGGGTAAGGTGGTGAGTGTGGATGTGTGTTGGCAGAGGCGGGGTGTCTTTTCTCCTCTGACATGAGGTTCATTTGAAAGTCAAGTTCCCCCTTTTTTCTATTCTGGCTTTTTAATATCACAATCTTTAAGGCTTCTTTTCATAAGCATCTCCCTTTCCATCCCCACCCACTTCTTCTAGACCTTTATATTCTTCAAAGCAGGGACGGAGTCTTGAATAGAGTAGACACACATTCAGGGTCGTCCACAGAGCCAGAGTTTCCCCAGGTGTGGGACTAGCCTTGTTTTTATCCCTTAAACTTCCTCCGAGGGCAGGTGGTGAGATTCTATCTGCCTTTGTTATAGCTGTAGAGAGTAGTGGGCATGAACCGGAAGTATATCCATCAGTTTTGCTGCAATAACAAATGATCCCCAAATCTCAGTGCCTTATCATCACAGAGATTTAGTACCTGGCCATATGACATGTCAGAGGTGTGTCACTACCATCTGGCTACAGATCTACTTCTCATGTTTTCTTTCTTCTAGAATGTAGGTCAAAGGAGAAGCTCCTATTTGGGACATACCATTCTTATAGCAGTGGGAAAAAAGCAGAGATAATGTGCTGTATCTCTTAACACTTCTCCTCACGTGTGGTCTCTGTCAAGGCCACTCACAAGTCATTGGCTAAAGCAAGTCCCACAGTCAAGACCATCGTCAATGGGGTGGGCTCGTGACCTCCTGTAAGCCACAAGGCATGGGCGAGGGCTGATGACATCCTACAGGAAGGGAGAGTTCATACTTGAGAATAATAATGCAATTTTCCACAGGAGGGAAGGCAAAAAAAGACCCTTCTCTGTTCTTCCATCATCTTCCTAAGATAGAGTCATTATCAGTTGGGTCTTTATTAGAAATTTCACAATGAACGTTTACTCTCTTTTATTTGGGAAAGACCAGCTGAGATTTGGAATGTGAAACCAAGGAACAGGGATGTGGTCTTGTGTGTGTGTGTGTGTGTGTGTGTGTGTGTGTCTGGGTGTGTGTGTGTGTATGCGCATGTGCACCCTCTGTGGAGAAGGTAAACAAAAAGGAAAAGAAATAGTTTAGTTTTTTACAGAATTTCTTCCACAGTGACCTCAGATGTTAGATTTATCTCTTCATAGACTTTTCGGAAATGAAAGAGACTGTCAACACCAATGTTTTTCAACTTTTTTAAGTTAAAGCCTCAGAATCCTTCCTAAGGAGTTGTGTGAAAATGAGGTTTTAAAAAAGCAGAATTCTTTTCATGGAGCCCAGTGGAGGGCTCGGCACATCAGACAACCTGGTTTCACTGAGCTTATTTTGAAAACCGTTGACTCAGGCTGAGCAATCCATTTTTCTTTTCGTGTTTTTTCAAAAAAGTTTCTTTTTTAAAAATTTTTATTTTTTAACATCTTTATTGGAGTATAACTGCTTTACAATGGTGTGTTAGTTTCTGCTGTGTAACAAAGTGAATCAGATATACATATACACATGTCCCCATATCTCCTCCCTCTTACGTCTCCCTCCCTCCCACCTCCCTATCCCATCCCTCTAGGTGGTCACAAAGCACCGAGCTGATCTCCCTGTGCTATGCGGCTGCTTCCCACTAACTATGATTTTACATTTCTTAGTGTATATATGTCCATGCCACTCTCTCACTTAGTCCCAGCTTACCCTTCCCCCTCCCCGTGTCCTCAAGTGCATTCTCTACATCTGCGTCTTTATTCCTGTCCTGCCCCCAGGTTCTTCAGAACCTTTTTAAAAAAGTTTCTTTAATTTATAATCATACTTGCCCTATCAAATCAGGACCTTGATCCATCAATTTCAACATTCTAAAATGCAAATATTTTTTAAGATGGGAGTACCTTTCATCATATCTCTAAAATGTGCGTGCTTTTTGTTTTGGAACTCCTAATCTAATTGGGATATATGCATACGTATGGCTGATTCACTTTGCTGTAGGGTATAAACTAAGACAATATTGTAAAGCAACTATACTCCAATAAAAAATAAATAAAGGCAATTAGATGAGCAAGCTATTTTAAAGATGAGAAAACTGAGGCTGAGAGAGGGCAAATGCAGCTCGTAGCAGAAAATGACACTTGGGTCTGTGCCACGTGCACCCAGGTGCTTGGGAAATGCCCCTAAAAGTCGCTGTTGGGTTTTTGCAGCCTGGTGCATGCTCAGGTAGCCCTCAGCCCTGTTCAGGCCCATCTGTCTCCCCTTCAAAGAACAAGCAGCACGGTCAGGGTGACTCCCCAGGAAATGATGGAGACGGAGAAACCGGGACCAGGTGGGAAATGAAATAAAGGTTGAAGTGCTGCCTGGGAAGGCGGGACCTGAATGGGGTGACTGCCTCCATCTCCCTCGTGCCGCACGAGGTGGCATCGGCCCCTGGAAACGCCCTGCCCCAGTGCTGTCTCTGCCCCTCTTCTCTCCTTCTAGGTGTCACACAAGGCGGCGGTGGACGTGAGTGAGCGGGGAACAGAGGCAGGTGTGGCCTCCGGCCTCCTCTCCCAGCCCCAGTCTCTGAACGCAACGTCGGCCCCACACGCCCATTTCAACCGACCTTTCCTGGTGCTGCTTTGGGAGGTGACCACCCAGACCCTACTCTTCCTGGGAAAAGTCGTCAACCCAGTTGCGGGGTGACGGTGGTAGGAGGCCAGGGGGTGTCCTGTCCCCTCCCTGAAAAACAGGAAGGCCAGCGCCAGCCTGCATCTCAGGGTTGCTCTGAGGACCCTTTAATCAGTGTGCAAAAATGCTAATAAAGTTGGCCTTGGGTTTTGTGAACAGTGAGGGGCGATGCTTACAAGGGCTGGGGGGTTGAGCACGCAGAACAGCGGTCAGTCATTCACTCTACAATCTCCTCCAATCTAGTGTCAACTGTGGTTAGAAATTTGGAGGTGAGAACAGCCTCCGATTAGGGTCTCCTCAGAGACGTCCACCACTTCTGCTGCCACTGCTGATCTTTCCTGAGTGTCTTTTGGGTCCTAGGAAAAGGCACAAAGGATATCAGGAGGAATAAGCACCACTCTCACTTCATAGTGGCCGATCTTGGCTATGCAGCAAAGTGTCGTCCTGAAACGTCATTGCCTCGATGTCAGGAGTTAGTTCACCTTGAGAGGAGATTGAAGCCGGGGCAGGGTCTCTAAGACATGTTCTATGAAAAGAAGGGGATGTGAGGATAGGCCAATGCAATAATGGGCCAATCCAGAAACGGAGGTCAAATGCCCAAGGACAACCCCAAGATCAAAGAAAGTGGAAGGGTTGACATGGCCTGGTGAGACAGTGGGCTTAAGGCACAATCTTGGTCAGTGGGATGAATTCGGGGGCAGTATTCAGAGGCAATGATGCATTGTTTAGAGGTCAGAAGTCCCACTCCCACAAGTGTGCCCCCCAGTCTTAAAAAGGCATCAATCTGGAAGTGGTGGGGAAACTCAGAAATGCCATCTTAGCTGCATGTATGTACCATACATGTGACAATACATCCCCACAATGAAGTCAGTGTCGAGACCTAGAGGGTGGCTGTGTGTGGTACATGTCTAGGAAGAAACTGTACCAAAAATCACAAGTGGTAGAACTCCTCCACGCCCACACAAAGGAGGCAAGACTCGAGTTGGGTCTTGAAAACAAGGGAAGCCTTAAATAAAGGGAAAGAGGGTAAGATAGTCCCGGAGAGGGTGGAAGAGACACACTATGGGCAAAGGCCACTGGGGAAAAGAAAGAAAAATGTATGTTCTAAGAAGAGAAAACTAGGTTTGCAGCAACAGAAAGTTCATGTAGGGTCACAGTGGAAGGTCATGATGGAGAGGGATTTGGAGGTCAAGGGTTGGAGGCTTTGGATGCCAGCGTTGAGGCAGACTTCTGGACACTAGTGAATTCTTACCTCCCACTGGTCAGCCAACCTTGGACATGATGCTTGATCCCTCTGTGCCTCAGTCTCTTCTGAAGAATGGAAAACATAAAACCTAAGTTACAGAATTGTGAAAATCAAATGAGGTCACGAATGTGAAGCATTAAGCACCTGGTAAACAGTAGGTGCTCAATGAACATTTGTTCATCTCCACCCTATTCTTTTGGCTGCCCCAGCCCTCAAGGCTGTCCTTTATTCTCACGGAGCATAGCTCAGGTCTAGGGAATGTCCAAATCCCCCAAGTGGCCACTGGTCCAGGTGCCAGATGTGAACCCTCCCAGTGAAACCACATAGGTAGCACATCCTCAGAACCCAAAGGTGTAGATGGAGAGCCTTCAGGGACTTTGCCCGGGCATGAAAGATTCCATCTGGAGGGCAAGACTGATCTTGCTGCAGGGACTTTTGCTGTGACAGGGACATTCACTGTGATGGCACTGTGGCGCCCAGAGGGAGCCGCTGGCCCAGGGATCAGGGCTGAGACTGCAGAGGCACACGTGGATGACAGCCTGCAGGTTTTCTCTCAGGAAACCTGATTGTTAGTGATCATTCACTGGGTTGTTTTCTTTCTTCCCATCTTAAGCTGTCACTTTCAGTCATCTGTGAATCGAGTAAATTTCTCCCCAAGTGGAGATTCCATATGTATTTATACTTCAAACTGAACTTTTAACCATCTAGAAGAACCCGATCATTTTCTTTTTTTAATTTTCATTTTATATTTGAGTATAATTGATTAAAAATGTACTGTTCGTTTCAGGTGTACAGCAAAGTGATTCAGTTATACGTATACCTGTATCTATTCTTTTTTGAATTCTTTTCCCATTTTGGTTATTACAGAATACTGAGCAGAGTTCCCTGTGCTATACAGTAGGTCCTTGTTGGTTATCTATTTTAAGTATGACAGTGTATACATGTCAATCCCAAACTCCCAATCTATCCCCGCCACCAACACTTCCTTCCTGGTAACCTAAGTTCATGAAGAACCTGAACATTTTCAAGGTAAGTCAACAGCTACCTAAAATGTATATTTTTTAAGATCTTGTGATGTTCTCTTTGGTGGGTCTTGAATCATTTCTGCCATGCCATAGAGTCCCAGCTACACTTATTTTGCCCCTGGGTCAAAGCAGGTAAATAGGCTTTGAATGTTCAACTAAGCCTCTGGCCAGGTACAACCTCACGTATACACAGGACCCTGTGGGGAAAATAGCATTAAAGCCACTGTCACCCTACCTCAAGTTTCCATGAGTATCACAGAGTCCATGAAAATGGACATAAATGTTCTCCCTTCATTCCAGCCAGGAACAGAGCTGAGAGCTTTAAAGTTGTCCAAGTATGAGAGGGTGTTTTCTAGACTCCTATTTACTCTTCTGTTGAACTATTTGTCTTTTCTTGCGTCAGTACTACACCATCTTAATTATCGCAGCTCTGCAAGTCTTGATATTAAGCCAAGCCCTCCAGCTTTGTTTGTCAGAAGTTCTTGTTAGCTTGTTTTAATTTGTTTTGCTTTCAATATTTGTTTGCCATCCTGTCCACTCCAGTAGTTCAAGCTAAAGTAGTTGGTGACTTTCTCTGTTTCCCCAGCTGCAGCCTTCCAGAACTTCATACCAGCCCCAATCCACCCACACTCATGGGATCCCCAGTTCCTATAATAAAACCCTTTATTACAAAAACTACTTGCAGTGCCTCTGTTTTCCTGTTCAAGGAACCAGACGGATTCAGATAAAAACACCTTTGTTTCGCCTTCATTCTTGAAGGATAATTTTACTGGGTATGGAACTTTAAGTAGGCAGGTGTTTTCTTTCAGTGCTGGAAATATGTCACTCCATTATATTTGACTTTCACATTTTTAGTTGAAAAGTTATCTATAATTTTTATAATCCTTTGAAGGTAATGAATTTTTCCCCCTCTGGCTTCTTTACATTCTTTCTCTCCTCTCTTTTTTTTTGGTCTTTCAACTGCTTTAAAATGATGTCCCTAGGTACAGTTTTTCATGTATTAATCCTGCTTGGGGTTCATATAACTTCTTGAAAATGCAATTTGATGTCTGTTTTGAAAATTCTCAGAAACTGTCTCTTTAAAAATTGCTTGTATTCCAATTTTTTTCTTCTTCTGGGACCACAGTTATGCATATATTAGATGCTCCAGTCATGTCCCATATGTCTCTTATGTGCTTTTCTGCATTTTCTATTCTTTTTTCTCTCTGGCCTTAATCTGGATATTTTCTACTTGCCCATCTCTCACTTCTGCTCTCTTTTCCTCTGTTTGATCTGCTGTTAAAAACCTCTATTTTATTCTTAATTGCAGATATTTTAATTTTTTAGTACTAGAGTTTTGATTCTTTTTATGGATTCCACTTCTCTGTGAAATTTTCTTTCTTTTCATCTATTTTATTATACAGAATAATCATGGTTAAAGTCTGTGTTTGATGACTCCAATATCTAGATACCTGTGAGTATTTATTCTCTATTTTTCATTTTCAGTTATTTTTTCTGTTATTTGCTATGCCTGGTCATTTTTTACTAGATGCCGAACAATGTATATCAAAAATTATGTAGCTGTGGCTATTTTCTTCCTCAAGAGGAGATTTGATTTTCTTTTCTCAGGCAGATAGAGTACACACTGGGTTTCAGTCTCTTTTGAGGTCTGGTTTATTTGGCCTCCCCCGTAATGTAGCAGTGAGGAGGTATCCACTGAAAGTGTGGGCTGTTTTCCAGAGTCCTGGCCCCTTCACATGTTCATACACCAATTTTTGCTTCCTGAGTACTATCAGCCTACTAAAATCTGTGTTATTTTAGCCGGTGACTTTCTCGTGATTATTCAGCATCTCATCCCATACATTCACTACACAGGAGTCAGAAAATTCTTTGAAGGGAAATTGTATGCAGAACACTGGATTCACTTCCTTGTGGTTCTCTGTTCTCTAGGAAGTTGGTCCCTCGAGTCCTAACTTCTTGTTCCTTCTGAACTCCCATTTTTGTTTCCCCAGCCTAGTGACACTATTATCGGCTCTAGGCCACTGTGTCCTGTGCCCCAGATTGCAAATTAGCAAAAGTCCCAGAAGGAAAAGGCAGAAGCAAATGTTAGCTTCACTATAACACAATTCCTTTCTCTCTGGAATCTTCTCCCCAACCTTATCTCATCCTTCTCCATTGTTCTCCAGTACCTTTAACCATCTATATTTTTAATTTTATTCAGCATTTGTAGTTTTCTTGAGGAAGGATGAGTCTGATATTAGACTCTCTCCCATAATCAGAAGCCAGATGTATTCTTACAAAGAGAAGCCCATGCTACAATTCCATGCCCACTGTAATAACCTCATATTAGGTGTCAACTTGGCTGGTCCATGGAATGCCCAGACATTTGGTGTCCAGACATTATTCTGAGTGTTTGTGTGTTTTTTGGGTGAGATTAACATTTAAATCAATAAACTAAGTAAAGCAGATTGTCCTCCATAATGTGAGTGGGCCTCATTCAATTCATTGATGGTCTGAATAGAACAATAAACTGACCCTCCCCTGAGGAAGGGAGAATTCACTTGCCTGATGGCCCTCACACTAGGACATCAGTTCTGCAGATTTGGGACTTGCCAGCCTCCATAGTCACTTGAGCCAATTCCAATAAATAAAGATGATAGATAGATAGACAGATACATACATACATAGAAATAATCTCTCTTATTGGTTCTCTATAGGGAAACTTTTTTTTCTTTTTAGAAAAGACCATTGTGTAATAATAAACAAGAATAAAATGCAATTCTTTATGGAAAAGAATAGTAATAAACTTGTATTTGCCAAAAACACAGTAGCTTATTATATACAGACTATTTACTGATTGACTGATTGATTTTAAACTTGATCATATTTTATTAATTAAAGCAAAATTGCGCTGATGCCAAAAGAGGCAGATCAATGAACCAGTACATAAAACATATAATAGACCCAATTGCATCTAGGCATTTTTTTCTTCTTTTTTTACTGGTTTTAAATTTTTTTAACTTTTTATTTTATATTGGCATATAGCTGATTAACAATATGGTGTTCGTTTCAGGTGTACAACAAAGTGATTCAGTTATACATATACATGTATCTATTCTTTTTCAAATTCTTTTGTCTCTAGGGAACCTTGACCACACCACCCCACACTCATCTGCAATATCCAATGGCAACTCCACTGTGTGAGAAGACCCTTGGTAATGAGAAATCTTGTTACCTCTTCTCTGGATCTCTCAACATTGTAGAAGCGGGTTTGTATTTATTTTGTTCACTAATGTGTTAGAAACCAGTGTGCTATTAAAATTGTAAAAGGGCAGGGATCTGAAAACGCCCATGGTCCACTCCAATTCACAGTCCCACCTCTCCAAGAGTTTCCTGATAGTGGTGCTTGAACAAGATGCAAAAGGCAAATGGAAAACCAAGGTTTGTTTTACTGTTGGCAATGGCTTTGAACCAATATCATCCACAAAACCCTGGTCAGCTGAGCTGGACCCAGTGACATCTGCCTCAGCCCCACAAGAACTGTTTCCTCCAAAGCCCAAACCCAAATCTGGAATCCTACCATGAAGACAGTTCAAGATAGAAAGCCTGTGGTAGATGGATGGATGAGGGAGTGTGGGATGAGGATGTACTCAAAGAGCAGACCGAGAGGGGATATGTTCGCCCTGATGCCTCATGCTGCAAGTGTGATGGGGGAGGGTCCCATTCATTCAAGAAAGAAAGCCCTCCCCCCCAAGTTAGAGGAAGGGATGACTCTCTTGAAAGCCTGCCTGAAGGGCTCTGACCTGGACTGACTACTGTAGTTATACAGAGATGTTAGAAAGTGTCATAGCAGAGCCTTCTCCTATGTGGAGAGAGGGCTGGACATACGATTGGGTCTGCACCCATGGGCCCAAATCCAAATCCTGAATTCAGCTTGTGGGCCACCAGTTTGAAATACCTATAAAACATCCAGGTTGCTAAATGTTTAAATAATATCAGGATAGCCTGGGCCCAGAAGTCCATGGACTTCAGCACCAAATAGAGTAAGATTCATGAGGCAATACCAAATCTTGTGGATCTATGGTGATGCCTTGATCAGCTTGATGTTTGAGAGGGAAATGATTCCCAAAGTAATTGGGATCTCTCAAATAATGGGTACCCTCAGCCTACATTTTATCACCCACCATTTACAAGGAGAGAGAGAATGAGATGTTGATCCCATACCCACTGCCCTATTAGCGAAGGCTAGCCCTGCCCCCTGCTGGTTATAGAGGATCATTGATGCATCCTAGAAGCAGCCCAGCACCCTCTCCTCTCCCTTGAAGCTGGGCCAAGGACTTGTGGGAGGGGAGGGTTGCCAGACAAAATAAGAACACCCAAGTAAACTTAAATTTCAACAAGTAATCTTTTAGTTTAAGTATATCCCATGCTATGTTTGGGACATACTTATACTTTAAAAAAAAGGTTGTTGTTTATACAATATTCAAATTAATATTGTCATATTTTTATTTGCTGAATCTGGCAACCCAGGGAGGGGTATAAATGCTCATTATTTGTGAGGGGGTCAGAAGAAAAGAAAGCTCCATCAAGCTGGAGGGCAGGCTGGGTTGGGCATCAGGGTAGAAAGAGCAGTGACTATGGTTAAAAGAGACCTCAGAAGAGACATCTGTAAGACCCTTGCATGTGAGCAAATCCAGGCCGGCCTGCTGAAGGATCAGAGACACATGGCTCAGGACCCTCCATCACCACGGCTGACATCCAATCTCTTGCAAAACTGTGAGTGAGGCCATCCTAAACCAGTGGCCCAGCTGACCTGCCAGCTGACCACAGATGCTGAGCAAGCCCGGCCAAGATCAGCCAAGCCTGGACCAGACAAGAACTGCTCAGCTGACCTAAAGATTTATGAGCTAACTTCTGGAGTGGTTTGCTATGAAGTAACTGATACAAAGGGGAGAATGGGTGTGGGGATGGACCTTGGGAATTCCAGACCAAGAAGACAATAGGATGAGTTGTGGTGCCTGAGTGCCCAAGTTCTCTAGGTCCTTCCCAACCCCCTCCCCAAGGACTGAAGTGTCAGGTTTTGAGGTACCTGCTCATGTCCCCATCTCAAGGAATCTGACGTCCCTGAAGGCCCTTGAACAGGGCCAGCTGAGCGAGGGATGGGACTTGATTCAAGGGTAAGCCATCCATGGGTTGGCTGCCCATGAGTTGTGACTGAGCTCAAAAAGATGAACAGGGGGCCTCCCTGGTGGCGCAGTGGTTAAGAGTCCGCCTGCCGATGCAGGGGATACGGGTTCGTGCCCCGGTCTGGGAGGATCCCATATGCCGCGGAGCGGCTGGGCCCGTGAGCCATGGCCGCTGGGCCTGCGCGTCCGGAGCCTGTGCTCCGCAACGGGAGAGGCCACAACAGTGAGAGGCCCGCATACCGCCAAAAAAAATAAATAAATAAAAAGATGAGCAGGGCCAATCAAGACCTTTCCTGGCAATTCGTGAAAGTACTGTGACACCAGAGCTGAAAGGTCATGGGTCAGCCATTAAAGGCCACTTGTGAAATGGAGAAGCAGAGGATGTTGTTTAGAAGTGAAGAGAGACACAGTGGCAGAGAGACAGGCCAGAGAATGGCTTTCCTCATTTTCAGCACTGGTGAAGGGATTTGTTGGTGACCGTCTGGGCCTAGGGAGCAGAAAACTACTCAGGCTGGTATGAGAAGAGGGGTATCCATTGTAAGGATGTAGGGCCATCAAAGAACCCTCTGAAAGCCATATAAGCATTTGCGGAAAAGTGGAAACTGCAGAGGCATCAGACAGGATAACCTCTCTCTCTCACCTTCTCTCCTGCTTGGTCTCTGTCTCAATGCCAGATCACCTTGCTTCATGTAATCCAGTGTTTATCAAGGTCATTTGATCACAGGAATATTTTTGTCTCATAACACTTACATCCCACAGATTTGGTGTCCTGTGTGACCCACTTTAAGGAAGAGGGCTCTGTGGTCTGCATGATGTTATCTATTGTTCTTTCTTCTTTCTTTTTTATTTTCCTTTTTTTAGGAAGCTCCTGAGGCCTAAAGAGGTTGTTGTCCTGCCCAAGGTCACCCAGTTTTTTAGGGGCAAATTTGAACTAAGACCAGGGTGCCCTTCCAGCATAGACGATCAGGCAACTTTATTTATACTATTCATATAAGAAAGAAAAAAAAAAAAAAAACAAGAACAGCCACTATCACTGCTGGGCATTAAGTGACAGGCACTGGTGTGAGATATTATGGGGGTTGAGAGGCAGGCGACAGATAAACCCTCCGATTGAAAGACTGGTAAGACCAGAGTGAGACTTCCCTGGGAGGAGAACTAGAAACCGTGTACAAGCCCCTGTGTCCTTGTCTTTTGAAGTAAAAGGTTTACTCAAGAGTTAATGACTGGGAAATGTGAAAATGTAAAAATGAAGAATAGCTGTTGGGCTGGGGAACTGGTAACAATTTAGACTATAAGTCCGCCACATAGCGGAATCACCAAACTCACAGTTCCCTGAAAGATAGAGATAAAGGCCTGAGACACATTCCTACCAGATGAAAACTGCTGACCATAAGAACATAGACCCCAGATTGGTTGGAAACAGAAGGTTGATGATGCTGACTCCTCATTACCTCACAACCAACCAGTCAGAAGAACAACCACAAGCTGATCATGCCCTGCTCCTTGAACACTATGACTCCTCACTACCCCCTCCAGGGCAGGACACAGTCTTGAGGGCATTAGCCCACTGTGGCCCCCGTTGCCTGGCAAAATAATAAGAGCTACTCTTTTCCACTTCACCCAAAACTCTGTCTCCATGTTTCTATTAGGCACAGGTGAACAGAGGTCAAGTTTCAGCAGCAAGTTCCCAGCTGTTCATCTCTGCACTTAGACACCTCTGCATACACCCCTGGATAACTATCTGCACCTGGTAGGCAGAGGCTGGACCACAGGGGCATGGGGCTCTCGAGTCAGAGTAGGCTGAATGAGTTGGCAGATCGGCCATGAGTGTCTGGGGCATTGATGAAGGATCAAAAGCCCTGGAGCCAGAGAATGTAACAGATATAACAAATATAACAGAGAAGAACAAATGTAACAGAGAAGAACAAACCTGACTCCATACTGGATCTATTCCTTAGCTCTAACCCTTGTTGCCTGTGCTTAGTCATGCTGGTTCTGCCTCTTTGTAAAAGAATGCTGCCTACAGCCTGAAATATAGGCAATGATACCCCATTCTCAAGGCTCTGATCCTTAAAGGTATAACCCTTTTCCATTCATATAGAGATAAAAAGTTGCAGAACAGAGAATAATATTTGTCTTGTTGGAGGCTTATAGGAACATTGTGACAAGACCTAAATGGACAGCTACAAGAACAAAGGATTCCTACACCAAGAAGATTGCAACAACCAGCCACACGCTCTCCCCTTTTAGTATAAAAGAAGCCTGAATTCTAACTTGGGTAAGATGGTTCTTTGGGACATGAGTCCACCATCTTCTCAGTCTTCTGGCTTTCCAAATAAAGTTGCTATTCCTTGTCTCAACAACTAGTGGTTCAATTTATTGGCCTGTTGAACAGCGAGCAGTAGGAACTTCATAACACAAAGGGCTCCCTGTCACTGAGTGATGGAGTGAGCATCCCCACTGCAACCGTAGCCACCACCACTGGTCCTCGCTGTCAGTGCCTGCAGCCCTCCATGTGCTGGAGGAGACACCATCCTTGGCTCAGATGCCTCCACCCACTGCAGGCTCCTGTCCTCTGGCTTCAACCCCCCTGGAGTCTGAGGCCTGAGTTTTCATGGCTAGGAGGGCTCCCTTTTATGGCCTTACAAGTGAGAGAAGGTCAGACAGACCCCACTGCACCTGCCAGTGTTGCCGCTAGGAGGACACACCCTACTACTGCTGTGGAACTGAGTTTCGATCTTGCGGCACTGGCTCTGTAACCGTCACTGTGCCTCCTTACAAGCCAGCCTCACTATACATATCTCTGCAGGTCAGTTTCTGTTCTCAGCCTCCCTGGGAAGGGCTCCCAAATCTAACTTTCTTCCAAAAGGATTTCAAGCTATTTATGGAACTAAATAATATGAAAGAACATAACTCAAGATTTTTAAAAAATGCAAAAAAGGCCATTTTAAAAGTATGAAAAAATGCAGAAATAGAAGTTGTCTATCATTTATATTGTCTATACATGTACACTGAATTTAGATATAAGTTCTTGGTTTTTGAAGCAAAAGGAAATGTATCAGCTACATAGTGTTTAGTGGCAAGGGAGAGCATAGACGTTTGTGGGCATAGAAACACTTATCTTTTTCTTCCTGGAATCCAGCTCCAGTTGGTCTTTGTATTAGCGCAATTCTTCCTGTTCTGATTTTAAGAGGCACAGGAGCATTGTTCAAATGACTGATGCCTGCAATCAGAAAGAAAGGTCAAGAAGATGCCATGATGTTCGCCTTGGCTGAACTACATAAGGCAATATGAACAAATGGGCTTTGAAGTTGAAGCTCAGCTTTCAGGTGAGACAAATAGGAAATTAAACGGGGGTTCAGATTTTTCACTGTCGGCCAAGACGCTGCTGCTCCCTGAGAGTGCTTCCCCTTAGGATATATGTCCCATGGCTGGATCAGTAGGACACATGGTGATGCCATTAATTGTATGATTCAGCAAACTAGACAGACCTGCTCTAGCAACGAGGGCTTTTGAGTCTCCCCTGCACGAGCTTCCTTTATTATTAATGTTTAGTTCCCTGAGCCACACATGATCACTGTGTGCACTTCATAAGGTCCATAGAAGTAGTATGAAAAATAAAATTTAGTCACCACCACCCAGAATGAGTCCTATTAGCCTTTGCCATATCCTTTTCTTATAATATATACATTGCTAAAATAAATACACACACACACACACACACACACACACCCCAAAACAAGATCCTACCATACATACTGCTTTTAAAATTTTATTTGGACATAACAAATATTATTTTAATGACTGCATAATATTGCATTTTATGTGTGCCATACATAAGTTTTTAGTTTAAAATTCTCTAACAGGTTTTAAGTTTTTTTAAAATTTTAAGAACAAAAAGATGCATATCCTTTGAATATATCTGTGCAATTAAAATTGTTCACTCAAAGGAAATACAAATTATAGGATATTGAAGTCGTTTTTTTTCAGATTATCTTCCCAAAATAGTTGTATCTGGGTAGCCAGAGTTGATTTGAATTGTGATCTTTTGTAAATCAAATTCTCCTATACACATGAATCTGTTTCTTGACTCTCTCTCAGCCAGAGTGAACTGTCTGTGTTTTTGTACCTGGTACTTTGTGTGTTAATACTGTAGTATCATTGTATGGAACAAGTCCCCCATATTATTCTTATTTTTTTTAAGATTTTTCCAGGATTTTTTAAATGAAATGAGTCTTCTAGATGAATTTTAGGATCCTTTTGTCAGAGTCCAAGAAAAATTCTGCTGGGTTATTGATAGGAATTATACCATATGTATAAATCAACATAGAGAAAATTTACATCTTATAAATTGTAGAGTCTTTCCATCAAAGAACAAGATGAATCTCTTCTCTTACTCATCTGTATGTGGCCCTTACCAAGTTTTCCTTTTTCTTTTTTCTTTTTTCCTAAAGATCTGGCACATCTCTTGTTGCTGTCATTCACGGGTGTATTACACATCTTGTTACTCTTGTGTGTAAGATTTTTCCTTCCATTTGCTGGCTGCCTTTTCTACCATATATATGAAAACTACAGACTCATGTCTTAACTGACCACCTTAATGAATATTTTGAATGTGTTAATCGTGTCTAATACTTTTCAGTCTTTTTTCTCTTGGCTTTTCTAGCACTATAACACAGGTCATTTACATAAAATGATTATTCTGTTTCCTCAAAATGATTTATTCCACTCAGGGCCAGAGATGGAAAGGAGAATCTTGAAATTTGGATCTGCAAGCAGGATGTGGCGACAGTTTAGCACTTATCCTTAGCCAAAGGTGGCCTTGGGTGGAAAGTTCTCTAAAACTGAATGTTTACTCTCTCTGCCCAAAGCTTCCAATTCTTTACCTGTAGAGGCCATGATCCATCTGCATCTGTAGACAAGTGTGACTTGGTGCACATGACAGCTCCTGGTTAGAAGTTCCTTTCTGTTACCCATCACATGAACTCTAGTAGCCTCTAAGTCCCCCTGATTCAGCCTGAGAGAATTTCCTTCTCTTCCAGCTGGAGGATGCCGATCTGCACTCCATTGCACTGTCCAGCCTCTCCTGTTTCTAGGCTGTGTCTTGGGGCAGCTAATGATGTTTCCACCCACATGCTCCATCTGTGTGAAGTTTGCTTTCTTTAAATGGTCTGCGGGGTCCAGCACAGAGCAGGCAGAGGTGAAAGATCAGGAGGCTTTCACAGATTCCCTCTTGGACCTTGCACTGCCCCAAACCAATAGTGAGATCTCAGCCCACAGGAAGTGTCTTGGGGACAATAACGCGCAGAGGAGTGGATGTTGTCACCTGACACACTGATGTTTTAAATGTTGTCTTTTTGCCTGCTGTTTCCTACTGGTTCCCAATTCTACAGCAAGAATTCATTCATTTTTCTTTTCATTTTATATTTCTTCTACTCTCAACCAGAGGTGCTGAGGAGAATCTTTTACAAAGAGAATTGTTTTTTCCATTATCCCAGAGTGGAAAAAGGAAAAGTAAAACCGCCTGTGGATAGTGCAAATTGTGTAAAGAGCAAAACACCAAATAGCTTTTTCCTCCAGTTCTAAGAATTTTGCCAGTAGTTAAAAATAACTCTGGGGGCTTCCCTGGTGGCACAGTGGTTGAGAATCCGCCTGCTAATGCAGGGGACACGGGTTCGAGTCCTGGTCTGGGAGGATCCCACATGCCACGGAGCAGCTGGGCCCATGAGCCACAACTACTGAGCCTGCACGTCTGGAGCCTGTGCTCCGCAACAGAGAGGCCGTGATAGTGAGAGGCCCATGCACCGCGATGAAGAGTGGCCCCCGCTTGCCACAACTAGAGAAAGCCCTCACACAGAAATGAAGACCCAACACAGCAAAAATAAATAAATTAATTAATAAAACTAAAAAAAATAAAAATAAAAAAATAACTCTGAAAACAAGTAAAACTTCTGGGAGGAACATAGCTTCGACTTTTCCCTTTCTGCATTATGAATGGCAGTCCAAACAATTGTTTGGGGTGTTTTACTTAATTCCAGTGCTTTATCGTTCTTTCATACAATTCCCATACAAGCCTTTGCACAGATCTGTTCCCTGGGTCCCCTTTCTGCCTGTTTGAAGCTGATGGTCACACATTTTCCATAAGCCTCCAAGACAACCTTCTACCTGCCCTTCTCAACTTCCTCCACAAACTTTTTATTCTAATCAAAACTTCCACGTTAGCTCCAAAGAACCAGAGACAACGTAAAGCGGTAGCAGACAAAGACTATATATAGGCTGAAATCCCAGCTCCACTCTTTTTTTTTTCTTTTTTTTTGCTTCACAATACTGTGTTAGTTTCTGTTGCACAACAAAGCGCATCAGCCATATGCAGACACATGTCCCCATCTCCCTTCCCTCTTGAGCCCCCCTCCCACCCTCCCTGTCCCACCCCTCTAGGTCATCGTTCTTTACTATGTGACTTTGGAAAGTTACTTAAACTTTCCCAACCTCAGTTTCCCCATGTATGAAATGGGGATAATCATGTGTTCATTTTATTAATGATCTTAAAAGCGAATTCCTTTGAGGGCTAAGTGTGTGTCAAGTAATTTGTTACACAATTTGCATGCATTATCTCATTTAATCCCCACAGTGATTTCTGACATATTTGCAATTATCATCTCTCTTTTATAAGTGAAAGAACAGAAGCTCAGAGGAGTCCAATAACTTACTGTTTCAATTCGGGTTCCTGAAAAACACTCTGAGACTCTGAAATGTGCATGCAAGAGTGTTACTGGAAAATGCTCTCAGGAACCATCGCTATGAAGGAGCAAGGGAAGCAGGTTTGGACAGAGGGAGATGTTCGATGCGCTTGCAACAGCAACCTCAGGTCACAGGACACTCTGATATGGAGATGGGCTTAATAAAGGCATGGGAGACCAGGCGTTTGTAGCCCCATATCAACCAGCCACTGGTGTGGATTTCTCTCCAGAGGGGTTGTCACTTTGGACGTGGTAGCTTCCTTCAGTAGAAAATGAAGTTCAGGGCAAAACAGAGCCATGAGCTGTTAGCAGCTGACATTGTTGGCAGCTGAATGCATGAGAACCTGGGTCCTGAAGGGAGACCTGGGTGGTGCATCACAGCATCCTCTGCCCAAACATGACAGAGATGGTAAGTGGTGGAGCTAGAATTGTCATACACACCTACTTGGTACCCAAGTCCGTGCTTTTATCCACTATCCTACACCACATTGAGTGAAATTAAGTGCATTAAGTGAAATAGCATATTAAACTTCAGGGACCACAGTAAGTGCTAATTACATGTTGATTTCTGGTCAATCTGGGTCCAGTGAGGAGACAGAAACCACCTTGTGATTTAAACAGGACAATTTAATATAAAGAATTATGAAGCCATTATAAAAGAGTAACTATAAGATGTACGTGAACTCTCGAAGATTCTGTAAGACTGACAGAGAATACCCAAGAAAGGACAAACTTGGAAAGGGAGGGTCCCCTCTGCAAGGGGAGAAGGTGCCTGTGCATCCCACTGGTGTCAGAGAAGGTCACTGGTTTGCCCAGGCCAGAGCTGGCCTGCAGTCACTGGGAAGGCAGGAAGCAGCCCCTTCAAGGCACAGGCAGGCCACTGTCGGTGGCTGGTTGTGCAGGCATGCAGCAGGATTGCGGGCGCTGGTGCAGACAGGAGGTCATGTGGTGTCCGTGTTGGGAGGACCGCAGCATCAGAAGGGCCACAGGAGACAAAACTCCAGAGGGGAAGGCAAGCAGCGGCAGTGGGGGCACCAGTGTGGATGGGAGGCCTGGAGTTGGTGTGGAGCGACTGGTGGCACCCCCCATGCTGGGCGGGGGCTGGGAGGTGGCTGAAGGATTGCCCATTCCTGGCGTGTTCTGGGACAAAGCATCACTGGATGGTCTCACACCCACACTGTGGTCCTCCCACCGGCCTCCCACCAACACCATGACCTGCAGGGGCAGCTGCCGCAGGAGGCCGGGTAGAAGCCTTCTTCCTCCTGCAGTGCCTCTCCAGCGCCCCCTACTGAGAAAGCTTAACACTGTAAAGGAGAAACGCCTACAGGAATCATGCTCATGATGCCGTTGTCACAGAGCTTGGATTGGAAGGTGAATGTGGAGGTGAGAGGCAGTGTACTGATAACTGTGCCAGGAAATAAAAAAAGCATCACCATAGAACAGTCCTCCAATAAATCAGAAACATGGTGTGATGGTCTGAATTGTGTCCCCCTAAATTAATGTGTTAAAATCCTAACCCCCAGTACCTCAGAATGTAACTGTACTTGGAGATAAGGCCTTTGAAGAGGTAATTAAGTTAAAATAAGGCCCTTAAAGTGAGCCCTAATCCAGTATGGCTAGTGTCCTCATAAGAAGAGGAAATTTGTACACACAAAGCGACACCAGGGGCGCACATGTGCAGAGGAAAGACCACGTGAGGACACAGTAAGAAGGTAGGCATCTGCAAGCCAAGGACACAGGCCTCAGAGGAAACCAGCCCTGCTAGCACCTTGATCTTGGACTTCCAGCTTCTAGAACTATGAGAAATAAATTTGTGTTGTTTAAGCCACCTATTCTGTGGCATTTGGTTATGGCAGCCTTAGCAAAGTAAAACACGTGGACAGACTCTATTGTTAAAACAAAAGAAAACTAAATCTAAAGCAAAAACCTGCCAACCAACAAAAACGACATCCTTTTCCAATGATTGATGGCTGTCCCTCCATCTACTGGTAACCCAGCAGCAGTGTTTGCCTTTAGAATGTAATCTAAGACAATACTTGATGGAGCCTAAAAACCCGACTGGCTTGTCTTTCCTGAGCCCAGATTCACAGGCAGCAAGAGTAAGCAGGCTCCCTGCATGCTGGACACTCAGGGAAGGTCAGCAGGACCAAAGCTGTTTCTGGAACATTGCTGAGAATGGCTGGTAGATTTGCCAGTTAGTTGCTTGAAGCTAGATACTAATAGATACAAGGTGCTGCTTCTTTTTCTCCTGGCATTTCCCCATCCTTATGTCCACGGTGTAATTGACTGGCCTCATATCAGACCCAGGAGAAAAGGAAAGTTGCCCACTGACTTCAAGCTCTCAGATAAAATTTATTACTTAAAATTTTCAAAAAGTTTGATACTGTATATAAATTATGTCTTTTTAATTTGAATATTATGTTTTATCCCTAGACAATGTCCTATTGGTACAATGTTGTAAATCAACTATACTTCAATAAAAATAAAATAAAATAAAACAAAATAAAATAAAATAAAAATAGAGAACAATGTCCTGGAATGCTATTTTAACTTACAGAATTTAAAAAGAGGGAAGGGCTTCCCTGGTGGCGCAGTGGTTGAGAGTCCGTCTGCCAATGCAGGGGACATGGGTTCGTGCCCCGGTCCGGGAAGATCCCACATGCCACAGAGCGGCTGGGCCCATGAGCCGTGGCCCCTAAGCCTGCGTGTCCGGAGCCTGTGCTCTGCAACGGGAGAGGCCACAACAGTGAGAGGCCCGCATACTGCAAAAATAATAATAATAATAATAAATAAAATAAAAAATAAACTGAGAAGACTCAAGATTTAAAAAAAATAATAAAATAAAATAAAAATAAAAAGAAGGAAAAGAGGTTCTAAAATAATGTTCCCAGTATTTGTACCTCAAAATAGCTTTGGTCCTATTGATCTAAGGCTGAAACTGGATTTTCCTGAAGGTTCTTCACCTCCCACCCAGCCCCTTCTTCTTTCCCAGATCCTGGGTCCCTTGGATGGCATGACCGGGTCTCTGAGCTGGACTGGAGGCTTTTCTTGACTCCCCATTCCTAGGACCCCACCCAGAATCCTGACATGCGAACCTGATGTGGCTTTGCAGGCATCCCCTATGCAAGTTGGGAGAGTTCCCAGCTCAGTGTCCTGCAGCCACATTAGAGGCTCCCACCTCGTGGTCTGCTCTCCACAACCTTGTTCCCAAGTCAGCACCTTGACCATGCAGAGCTTCCTTCATCTGCTCCAACTCGCTTTCAGCAAACAGAGACAATTGTCCCCTGGGCTTTTCTCTTAAATTCATCTACGACTCACTTCTCACTCAACGAGGGAATAATGCAGTTAAAATGCGTGGCACATAGTAAGTGCTATATAAGTGTTAGGATTTTTTTTAAATTGAAGTATAGTTGATTTACAATATTGTATTAGTTTCAGGTGTACAGCAAAGTGATTCAGTTGTATATGTGTGTGTATATATATATTCTTTTTCAGATTCCTCTCCCTTATAGGTTATTACAAAATATTGGGACTTCCCTGGTGGTCCAGTGGTTAAGACTCCACGTTCCCAATGCAGGGGGCTGGGGCTTGATCCCTGGTCAGGGAACTAGATCCCGTGTGCTGCAACTAAGTATTTATTTATTAGTTTAAATAAATATTTTTAAAATATTGAGTATAGGTCCCATAAGTGTTAGCTAAATAAAAGTAAACTGTGCTGCACTTGAGTGAGAAACATTGCCTGGAAGTTGCTGCATCTCCAAAGAAGTAAACCAGAAACACAGCCCTACCTTGGCAGAGAAAGTCACAAAAGCACCTGTGTTCCCTTATCTGTGATTTGTGACATTTTTACTTCTGGCTTCCATGCCTGGTTTGAGCTATTTTCAATAGGAAAACAAATATCAAATAGGGTAGAACTTGAAATTGAATGGAAAACTAAGTAGAAAAATTCAGACGCTACTAGACACTAAGTAGAAGACAAGCAGATTCTAGCAAGGGCACAGAAAGTAGATTGGATTTGACAGACTAGGAGAATCCCCGACATTCCTTCCATGGAGAGTCAAAGGTCTTGTGCTTGAGTGGTTGTTCCTATGAGTCTTTCAGAAATAAAGGCCATCAGATGCTTCAAGTCTTGCCACTGTCACTTTTGCAGGAAGATTACAAACTAGAGTGGTGTTTGTTAAATCCTATTCTAGGAAAGCGTGGCAAAGAGTCAAGTAAATGAGTATGTCTTCAGTGTGATTTATTCCAGATTTAGGCAGCTCCATGATTACGAGGTTGCCCAAGTGTTTACTCCCTAGAGCTAGCTATAGGGTCTCTCCCATGGTTAGGTAGTTAGAGCACCTCCTCTTGAAGTCACCATGACATTTTCGGTCTATCCAGGGGCATACGAATTCCTTCAGTCTCTGCTGAGAATGAGCTCTTGGCCAGGCCTGAAGATTGGGCCTGTGCACAGAGGCCGGGGAGCAGGAGTGGGGCTCTGTGACAGAAGAGGAAGTCACTGCTCCAGGACAGCAAGACAAGGAAAGGTAGAGTGTTATCCTGGTGGTGATGGGGGAGGGGAACAAGAAGAAGAGGAAACCAGCAAATAGAGAGATCACATTTCGAGCGATGATAATATGCCCAATCTTGTGCTGGTCCTTTGCGTATATTTTCCCTTTCTTTTCTGGAATTATATTTTTTTAATTATAAAAGTAATACACAAATAGTATACCACATAAGAAGCAAAACTCCCCCCTAGAATCCCATATTCCAGGAACGACCGGTGTTAGTTTGTTTAAAGACAAATGAACAAGCAAAAAATAGACAAAATAAACCTTCTTCCTTTTCTGATAATGAAATAATATGAATCTACCCTCCCACTAAAAACAATTAAAATATCTGGATTAAATATTTTCCAAAACTTTCCCTTAAAGCCTCAAAAAAGTTAACAGGATAGTGAGGCTTATTGAGCCAAGTTCCAGGAAAAGATGACCAGCCTGAAAGGTAAGCTGGGACCACCATTAACAAGTGGATGTTTTCTGATCCAGAAGAGGCTTCTGATTTCAAAGAGACTGCTAAAGGTCTGAGCAGAATTTTTTTTTTCTTTTTTTTTTTTTTGAGCAGCATTTTTGACAACCTCAGCAAGAGTCGGGAGTACCTGTGATCTGGGATCACCTTAATGCAACTTAGGTCTTGAAATTACATCTGGATCAAATCCCGGACACCTGGCTGAAACAAAAAAATCCTATCTGGGGGAAGATACCATTATCCTAGATTATTCCTTCAAATAATTTTTCAAATACAATGTAACACACAGAATCAAAGATAACTAAGCTGAAATATGAAGAGATAATACACCACACATAAAAATAAATATAAGTAACAGGCAAGAAAAAAGTTCGGAATTACCAAACAAAAAACAAACCAACTATGTTTCTGAAGATTAAAATAATCCTTTTAAATTTCACGGGGAATTAGAAAATATGAAAGTGACACTGCAGATTTGGGAGAAATAAATTCTAGAACTGAAAATAAATTAAGAACTCGATGGGTGAGTTTGACAGCAAAAGAGTGTCACATAGTTGGTCAACAAATGTTATTTACTAGGAACAAATACTTTTTAAATGCCTAATATGTTCCAGGCAATGTTCTAAACCCATGGGTACTCAGTAAATGTAATAAATCCCCTTTCATCATAGAACTTACAGCATAGTAGGAAAAAGAGAGAAAAAATGTGATGATGAAGGATATTTATGCTCCCTATTACTCTCACCTGCAGGATACCAAAGCCTTATTGTGGCACCAAGGACCTTTGCCATGGACTGAATATGTCTCCCCAAAATTAATATGTTGAAACCCAAACCCCCAAAATGATACTTAGGAGGTAGGGTTTTAGGGAGGTGATCAGGTAGTGAGGGTGGAGCCCTCATGAATGGGATTAGTGTCCTAATAAAAGAGACCCAGAGAGCTCTCTTGCCCTCTTTCCACCATGTGAAGACATGAGAATTCTGCCATCTGAAAGAGGGCTCTCTCCAGAGCCTAACCATGCTGGCACCCTAATCTTGAACTTCCAGCCTCCAGACTATAAGAAATAAATTTCTGTTGTTTATAAGCCACCCAGTCTATGGTATTTACAGCAGTCTGAATGAACTAAGACAACCCTTAACATAAAGCTGATTTGGCCTAAGGCACATTCTCTGAGCAAATGATTGGGCTGCTATGATTACAGTTTTGGAAGAAAGCTCTGGACAATATACACTATGATTATTTATCACATAATGACCATGGAACTGTGGAAAGTTTTCAAGAACACAATCTGACTAAATCATGGACAAAAGAGAAAATTTTGGATAACAAAACATGTAAAATATTCAGGAATTGGAAACGTTTGCCAAAACACACAAACCCCCTTCTTTATTTAAAACTAGAAGTTAGGTATGAATCATCATGCAGATCACATAAAAGAATCATGTTGCAAAAACAAAAAGCCTTGTCCCCTGCTGGGAAAAGACTCACCATCGTGGTGACAGGAGAAAGTCTTTTTTTCCTGTGAATATTTGGAGGTTGTATGATATTTCAAAAAAAATTTTTCTTTGGAAGAACCAGTTTTAAAATATGAGTAATACGGTATATGACCTGACCAGCTAAGCACAAATTCACCTGACGAATCCTAGATCCTTCGACAAACATCATCTTATAAAAGCATCCCTGCTCTTTTTCAGACAGTGGCTTGAGAGGATGATCTAAAGAAAGTTGAACTAGCAGACATGGATGCTTTTCACTTGAGATTATAGGAGATAATACTTTATTCCCATTTTCACTATGCATTTAATCTTGGCAGAAAATACTAAATTAATTTCATCACACTGAAAAAAAGAGAGAAGTAGGTGAACTGGAAATAGCTCAGAAAAAAACTCTCCAGAATACAGGATGAAGATATCAAAGGATGAAATATACTAAGAGGGTTCAGTGGACATGAATAGTATCATGAGGAATTCTAAGACACATAACTGAAATCTCCAAAAAGGCAGAAAAGAGAGAACAGGCAGAAGTAAGTCTTAATAATGGCTAAGAATTTTCCAGAACTGATGAAAGACATCACTTTCAAAATTCAAGAGACCTAATAAATCCCAAGACAAATTAACGCTTTTAAAAAGAAAAGAAATTAAAACAGAGGCGCAGCATCATTTTTAACTGCAAAAAATCAAAGACAGATACTTCTTCAAGCAGCCCAGGTGGTGGGGATGCATTATCTTCAAAAGAGCAGGAGTGTGACTTCTGATGTTTCAAGGACAACTAAGCAAGATCAGAAGGCAATGGGAATAGATAAAGTAGGAAATGAAAATAACTGCCAGTGAAGAAAGTTAGAATTCTATAACCTAAAAATATCCTTCTAGGATGAAGGTGAAATCAAATGTTTTCAGATGAGAAAAAGCTGAGAGAATTTGCCAATAACAGACCTCACTAAGGGAAAGTCTAAAGGAAGAACATGCAGGTATAACTAAAGTTGACGCTCTACAACAGTCATAACATAATAGCATAATATTTATATGGAATGTAAAATGGACAACAAAA
The DNA here is from genome assembly GCF_025265405.1 of Mesoplodon densirostris. Taxonomy (NCBI): domain Eukaryota; kingdom Metazoa; phylum Chordata; class Mammalia; order Artiodactyla; family Ziphiidae; genus Mesoplodon; species Mesoplodon densirostris. Next base: position 11,326,164 of record NC_082664.1, read on the forward strand.
ACAGCTTGTGTGTTAGGAGAGAAGTACGTGAAATTAAGGTGTTCTAAAGTCCTCATCTTATCCAGGAGGAGGGTCAAAGTGCTAGTTAGCATTGTACCTTGATAAATCAAAGAATGCGTGCTCACTTTGTAGGGTAAGCACTAAGAGAATAATGAAAGTGTTTATCTTCCAATGAAGCAGGGAAAAGTGATATAATAAAAATATTAATTGTAAATAGGGCAAGAAAGGAGAGAAAAAGGACTGTTGAATAGAAAAAAAATAGAAAGCACCTACAAAATGGTAAATTTAAATCCTAATATAACAGTATTCCACTCGATGTAAGTAGAATAAATAGGGATGAGTCTTGGCACATGTGAGATCTGAGTCCTAAGCCCAGATGGTGATGGAGAGAGAACCGAGAATGTTTTACCAGATCTTCCGAAGTCAGCGCCTGGAGCAAGTTGATTTAATAGCTGCAGCTGGTGCCGGCTCAGGTGTACAAGGAGAGAGAATCCATGCTGAGACAGGTGCTAGGACCCGGCCAGGGCTTGGTCACAGGTAGTGGCCAGAACCCCTTGTTCGAAGAACCCCTGGTCCCAGTAACCACTAGATGGCACAAAACCCAGGGTAGTGAAGAGAAAACTAGCATTGGGGCCAGACCACGTGGCAGCTAAAAATGAAACATCAGGTTAGTAAAAGAGACATGACCAGGGAAGGTGGAATAAAATAGAAACCAGAGTCCATAGAACCAGTCAGAAAAATAGACAGCATGTAAAAGGAAATTGAAAGACTTATGAACTAGACTGGGACTACAGTGAACATTTCAAATGAGAGAGGAGATGCTGTGAATGTCATTTAATGAGCATCAGATTAGGGTGATCACAAAATGGGACTAATGGCTGACTTCATTAGTACATGGAAACCCGCCTGGAAGGCTTAGCACTGCGTGATGGTGATAGTTGCTGTGATGGTAATGATGAGGAAGACGAGGATAAAATATACCCAAATACGTCCTCTATACTGGACATTCATTTTGACAAACCCACAAGGTGTATAACAGTAACGCTCAGTATGTAAAAAGTGCTTATTATCCTTGAAATGCTGCCAGCTGTTCTATCATTATCTGCCTTGATCTCCCAGAGCATCATTCTCCCTCAGTTACAGAAAAGGAAACAGGCTCAGAGTGGGGAATTGACATGCTTGAGGCCACTCGGGAAACCCACACTGTGATTCATGTCTTTTCATGTCATTCTATGTCTTTCTGTCGCAGAAGGGACTGCATATATTATATCAGAAGACTCATCATTGTTACGATGTCAATTCCACCAAATTGATTTATAGAATCAATGCAATTGCAAAAAAAAAAATGCTACCATGCTTTAATGAATAAATTGAAAAGCTTATTCTAAAATTCGTATGGAAAAGCAGAGGAACTTGGATAGATAAAACAACTTTGAAAAAAAAAAGAACAAAGTTGGAAAGCTTCTATTACCTGATTTCAAGACATTGTAAAACTACAATGTGGTGTGAGCACAGAGCACAAATATAAACAAATAGATCAAAGGAGCAGAATAGAAAGTATAGAAATAGACCCACAAATATAAGCTCAATTGATTTTTGACAAAATTACAAATGGCAAGTCAATGGTCAAAAGGATTTTTTTTTCAAGTAATGGTGCTGAAACAATTTGACAAAAATAAGCCTTTGGTCTATATCTACACTTTATACAAAAATTAACTCAAATGTATTATAGAATTAAATCTAAAACTTTAAACCACTAACTTCCAAGAGAAAACATAGAAAAACTTTGTACCCTTGGATTAGGTAAAAATTGTTTTGATACGACCCCAAAAGCACAGTCCATAAGAGAATAAATGAATTCAATGGAAGTTCATCAAAATTAAGAACTTCTCTCCTTGAACAATACTGTTAACAGAATGAAAGACAAGATGCCATTTGGGGAAAATATTTATAAATCACATATCTATAACGGACTTTTTTCCTGAACGTATAAGAACTCTCAACACCAAAAAATGAGAAAACAAAACAAAACAAAAATCTCAATTAAAAATATGGGCAAAAGAATTTGAACAGGCATTTCACCAAAGAAGATACACAGATGCTGAATGAAAGAAATCAGGCAAAAAAGAGTACATCATGTACAATTCCATTTATAAACATCCTAACAGATGCAAATTAATCTGTAGTGACAGAGAGCCAGTCAGTTACTACCTGGGCATGTAGAAGACAGGGATGGAAGTGGAGTTACACCAGGACCATTGTGGGGGGTGGGTTATGTTCATACTTATTGATTGTGGTTATGATTTCATGAGTGCATACATATGTCAAAACTTATCAAATTGTATACTTTCAAGATGTACAGCTACTATATGTCCATTTTACCTCAATAAATCTGTTTAAAAAGAAATGGAATATGACTAGCACTCCAGACACTCCCACCCCACCCTGTTGTGCTCCATTCAAATCATTAATTCTCCCTCAAAGCTAACAAGCATCCTGACTTCTAAGCACAGATTACTTAGACCAGCTTTGAACTTTACATATATGGAATAACACAATACATAACATTTTGTGTCAAGCTTCTTTCACTCAATATTATATATGTGAGATTCACCTATGGTATCAAAGTTAACTGCCTACTAAAACAAAACCGCAACACTTCTCAGAGAAATATAACAAAACCCAATGTCTTCACACCATAACATTCACGATGTCTGGGATACAATCCAAAATTACTCAAAACACAAAGAGCCAATGACTTTAAAGCAGCTAGTATAACGATGCTCACTGAGGAAGATGACAATGGGAATCAAAAATGGGAAACTTCAGGAAAGAGAGAGGGAGTAAGAAGTAACAAAATGAAAATTCTTGTACTGAAAAATGCACTATCTAAAATTAAAGTTCACCAAATGACCTTAATAGCAAAATGGAAATGACAGAAGAATAAGCCATATATAACTTGAAAATAAATATATCAGTAAAAATTATCCAATCTGATGAAGAGAAAGAAAAGAGATTTTTAAAATGATCAGAGTCTTAAGAACCTTTGTTACAACATCAAAAGATTTAAGATATCAAAAATTAGAGTACCGGAAGCATGAGAAAGAGAGAGAATAGAACAGAAAATATATAGTGGCCCAAATTTCCAAAATTTGGTGGAAGTCATGACTGTACAGAGTCAAGAATCTCAATGACCCTCAAATGGGGTGAGTAAGAATGAAAATTAAATAAATCATGCCTAGGCACAGAACAGTCCAACGGCTGAAGACCACAATTAGAGAGAAAACCTTGAAAGTGTCCAGAAACAAAATGATACATCATAACAATATGAAGTTTCACAGCCATCTCATCAGAACCAGGGAGGCAAGAAGACAGTGGCAAGGATTTTAAGACAACCTTTAAAAGACAAGGATCGTTGACCCAGAACTGTAGATAGAGAGAAAAAAACATCCTTCAAGAATAAAGGCAAAATGATGAAATTTGCAGATAAAGAAAAACTAAAAGACTTCATTGCCACCAGAATCTACAGGAAATTCTTCAGGATGATACCCGAGGGAAACTATCTTCAGGAACAAATCTTCTAAACTTGTAAATAAATGGGTAACAAAAGAACTTATTTTTTCCTCTGAATTTCTTCAAAATAGCTATGCCTATTTAAAGCTAAAATTCTAACATTTTCTTGTGGGGATTAGTGTAGGTAGAATATAATGGATGACATATAATGACTATATTACAATGACTATAACAGCGTGATGTGGGTGAGGATGAGGTGGAATGGATCTATTCAAGGGCAAAGTTTCCACATTTTTCCTTGAATTTGTACAATACTAACTCTGAGCCGAAAGTCTCAGCCACCCTGGCAACCCTTAATCCAAATTTCTGACAAGGCTGCTGATGCTGAGAATTTCGGACTTGATTCTTTTGACTAAATGAAATCATTGGAGATTTGGAGCGGTGGGGTGACTGGTAGTGGTAAATGAGCAGTACTCGTTTTCGAAAGATCTCTGACCACAGGGTGGGGGATGGATTGAACGGAAGGTTAAGTAGGAGGCAGGGAGACCACAACCACCATAGTTACCATGTGTTAAGTGTTGACAATTTGGGCTTCCCTGGTGGCGCAGTGGTTGGGAGTCTGCCTGCCGATGCAGCGGACACGGGTTCGTGCCCCGGTCTGGAAAGAACCCACATGCTGTGGAGTGGCTGGGCCCGTGAGCCATGGCTGCTGAGCCTGCGCGTCCGGAGCCTGTGCTCCGCAACGGGAGAGGCCACAGCAGTGAGAGGCCCACGTACCGCAAAAAAAAAAAAAAAAAAAAAAGAGTTGACCATTTGCGCCTCGCTAGGTGCTTTACCTGCGTGATCTCCTGGTTCATCCTCACAGAACCCTAAGAGGTAAGTATTATTGTCATCTTATTTTCCCACGGAGAAAAATGAGGCCCAGGGAGGTTTCAAAACTCAACAAGATCTCTGAGTCTGTTAGTGTTTGGAGCCGAGACTTGAACTCAATTCTGCCTCAGAAGAGTTCCTGCATTGATCTCTATTGGAAAGCTTTTTTCACCATCCAAACGAAACAGGTGACCAAGGGTAGGTGCAGGCTGTATCTCAGGCCCTTTCCTTGTCTTATCCAGATAACCTTGGTCCCTGCCCAGCCAAATTCCTGCAATATTTCCTTTCTGTTTCCCTCATCCCTCCAGCAGGGGATGCTCTTCCATGTAGGCAAAGTGGGAGTAACCACTAAAGACTCATCCAATTCTACACTGAAGTCCAGTCTGGGGAAGCACCCTGCTAAGGTTACCCATGGAACTAGTGTCAGAGCTCAACTGGGATGCTTGTTTTCTGACTCCAGACCCGGTTCCTCCCCCGTTTGGCCTGTGCAGAAGTCAAATGGATGTCGGAGCATGACTCTGGAGTATTGTAAACATAATCACCCTGATTTATAACATTGATGACACCATGCTGACTGCATCCAATGAGCGGGGAATAGCAAGTATTTTAGCTGCCTTAGTAATACATATGCATACTACAGGCAGTCAGAGACCTGCCACCACATAGGAGCCTCTGGGCACTCAGTGGTCTGGCCTATGTCAAGATACCCTCTCCAAGGCAAAAGACAAGTTGCTGCACCCTGAACCGCCTACCATGAAAAAGAAGGCCCAGAGCTTGTTAGGCTTTTTTTGGTGAGTTTAAAGAAATCCATATTGGAGTATGGGGTTCACAATGTGTACTGCTATTCTCTGCTTTTCGTCTCTCCAACAAGTATCTCCCACCATATTGCCACTTGCAATTATGTTCCAGCCACACGAGGTTTCCTGTAAATCCTGGAGTAACCTCTGTCCTGCCTCAGGGCCTTTACATTTGCTACTCTGTCCTTTGCTTATTTCACCTTCAGTCTTTATCCCATAGGCATTGACTCGATGTCACTGCTTCATAAATGATTCCCTGAACACCTGACCGAAAGTGGATTCCCATACACACCCTTCCTGTCCATTTTAGTCCCTTGTTAGTTTCCTTCATGACATAACATTTATCTTATCTGTTTATCTTTCTTGCAGATTTTTTAGCTACCGGTTCATTGTCACTCCAACACTCCTCCTTTTTAAATGCTTGACAATTTCAATATCTGCATAATCTGAACTTTCCAGTCCCTGGACCTTTTCCTCTCCTACAATGATGTTTCCCTCCCTTTTGTCTAAGACACACACTCCCATGGCCACGCCCTTCATCTCATATTTACCAATGACTGTGTGATCTTCATTATAATCACTCAACTAACATGCTCCTTTCTCTCTTTGTCATACTAGCAAAATCAAACCCTGATAAAATCCTGCCCTTCATCTACTCCTTGTGTGCAGCTGTACAACTGAAGGAGATGGGAAAAAACACACATGGCCGTAGTGACGGGCCGTTCCTCCACTTTACACTCTATAAACACAAGGGACCCTTAACACCACTCAGAAATTACACTATGTGTCTCTAATCCATTCTTCCCCATTTCCTGTGACTAGTTCATACTTTCACCTCTCTCCTAAGACCTCTAAAACAGTCTCCCCATTGTGATTCTAGGCTGATGACTTTATTTCTTGCTGCATTGAGAAAATTGAAACAATCAAAAGAGAACTTCTACAAGATTCCAGCTCAACGTTCTTCTACTTTCTTACAGATATGTCCTTAAACTCTTCCTTCCCCATAGTATAACTATGGATGAAGCATCCATGCTCCCAGCCAAGGCCAACACCTCTACTTGTGTACCAGACCCACCTCCTTCATCACCCCAAGGACCACGCTCCACCAATTCTCTCCTCTCACCCCTGCACCATCAATGTTTCCCTCTCCACTTGATCATGCCCCTCGGCTAACAAACATGACATCTTCCTGCCAAACTCTGCGGCAGGTACCCTGGGATGCACAAAGGTGAATAAGCAGGTTCCTGAAGTCATCCTTTCCCTTATGTAATGATAATGTGGTTTGTGATATGAGACAAAGGGAATCTCTGTTCTCTCCGTGGGGTGATGGGAGGTGGAGTTGGGAGCTCAGTGTGTGGAACACAACACCAGAACACACAAGACATACTGGAAAAGTTTCGAGTAATTTCACTCTGGTCTCTCCTGGCCATCATTCCCTCAGGAAATGGAGGCCCCTTGTAGGGAGAGTGAGCCTGCTCGGCTAAATAGGGAAACATTCTCATCCCATGGGGAAGGGGTTGGCATCCAGGGACCCAGGGTGCAAACACACAGAACAGAGACCTGAGGTCCCTGGAAGAGATGGGGCTAATGTTGGTAATCTGCTAAGGGGCTGGTACCTCATCTAGTCCTTGAACTCAGGTTACTCATAAAACAACTCAGAATGAAACTACTAAGATTTCAGAGACTGGTGTGATCTCTTCTAGATGAGGAAACATGAAAGGGGTAGCATTAAACCGGGGCATGAGAGCATGCCAAAGAGGCATCACCATAACTTAAAGAAGAGAGGCATTGATTCTCACTAGGGGATTCATAGCTTCCAGGAACAACGTGCCAATCCCCTAGCTCACTGCCAAGGGAAAGATAGAAGGTCAGCCACTGAGTAGGGATCTTTGGAATTCCAGCCATTCCTCAGGGCAGGACTTGGAGTCAAACACTGTTTGCAGTTACTTCATGACAGTTGTTACCCAGAGTCATTGAGTAAGGTCCCTGGCTGCTGGGATCTAAGCACTGCAGTGCTCTTCAAGCCTCACTTGTGTTTGAGACATAGATTTTGCTGGTCGACCTTGAGAAGTTTGTCTTGGTTATTTATCAACCAGTGCAGCTCAGTTCCAGCCATGATGTATTTTCTGTGCACATCTATGAACTGAGTTACTTAAACCGCCACAGCTCAGACTGCAACTGGGAGGCTAATACCTTCAGGTAGATTCAGTCAAGGGTCATCACTGCTAGAAAGCAGATGTCCAGATGTGGATGTCGGTTTGCAAGGCTCTGACTTGGTACTTGTAAAGTAGTTGAGTAAACTGATGGAGAAATAGCAGCTATGTCACTTAGAGTGTTTCTCAAGAGTCAACTTGGGCCAATGATTAACATACTCTGACGTACCCATAAGAACTGTGTAGGGGTGAGCTGATGAATGTCAGTGGCCTTGTTCACAGAAATAGGGAAGGCAGAAAGGAAGAAGAGTTGTCACGGAGGGAGATGGAAGGTCGACAGATTGGAGCATAAATCAGGAATCAATCATTTGACATTTGAGCCAGCCCTCACTTCGCTTTTCCAGACATATCACCTACATTCAGTTCCCAAATATTTGTTCATGGTCCAGACACTTTGCAATCAGCCTCACTTGGGGAGTTGTTAAAATAGATCCTATACAACTTTTATAGAGGCCATCTAACCCCAAGGGTGATGTGCCTGAGATTCTACAGAAAAAGGATTAATTACCTAAGAAGACATCACACAGGAAAATAGAACCATCTCTCCTGCAGGTACAATAATTTTGAGAGGTTTTATCTTAAAATGTAAAAGTTGAAATCATACGTCCGTGAATGGATTAATAAGGCTTACGGTCTAGGCTTACATCAGACATAAGGAATCATTATTCCTATTTTTGGTTTGCTGAAAGCCAAAGTAATAACCCTGACCACTTCCAGGTAAATAAGACATTTATTATTTTAATTAAAATGACACTTTTAATAGCAGGAATTCTATAGTGACAAGAAGAACCAAGCTGTGGGCTTCCCTGGTGGCGCAGTGGATGAGAGTCTGCCTGCCGATGCAGAGGACACAGGTTCGTGCCCCAGTCTGGGAAGATCCCACATGCCGCGGAGCGGCTGGGCCCGTGAGCCATGGCCGCTGTGCCTGCGCGTCTGGAGCCTGTGCTCTGCAGCGGGAGAGGCCACAGCAGTGAGAGGCCCACGTACCGCAAAAAAAAAGAAAAAAGAAAAAAAAAGAAGAAGAACCAAGCTGTAGCATGAGGTGGCTTCAGAAAATTATCAATGTTATACTGTATTAGTCAGAACAGATTAGGTTATGCTTCAGCAGCAAACAACCTCCACAACTGCAGTGACTTAATGACAAAATTTCTCTCTCATGTAATTTGGTTACAGGTTCATCTATACTTTCACATATATTCCATTTTCTTTATCATTTACCTGTCAACACTCACTTAGGCTGTTTCCATATCTTGGCTATTGTGCATACTGCATGGGAGCACAGATATCTTTTTGAGATACTGATTTCATTTCCTTGGAAATGCACTCAACAGTGGAATTGCTGGATTATATGGTAGCTCTATTTTTAGTTTTTGGAGGAACCTCCATGCTGTTTTCCGTAGCGGCCACACCAATTTACATTTCTACCAACAGTGCATGAGCGTTCCCTTTTCTCCACACCGTCACAAACATTTATGTCTTATCTTTTTTTTTTTTTTTTTTTGCAGTACGTGGGCCTCTCACTGTTGTGGTCTCTCCCGCTGCAGAGCACAGGCTCCGGACGCGCAGGCTCAGCAGCCATGGCTCACGGGCCCAGCCGCTCCGCGGCATGTGGGATCCTCCCGGACCGGGGCACGAACCCGCGTCCCCTGCATCGGCAGGCGGACTCTTAACCACTGCGCCACCAGGAAGCCCTGTCTTATCTTTTTGACAATAGCCATTTAACAGGTGTGAAGTGATATCTCATTGTGGTGTTGATTTGCGTTCCGTGATGATTAGTGATGTTGAGCATCTTTTCATGCACCTGTTGGCCATCAGTATGTCTTCCTTGGAAAAATGTCTCTTCAGGTCCTTTGCCCATAAAATGGCCCAGCCTTATAAATGCTGCTCATTTCAGTTCTGTGATGCATGTGTTCCTCCAGCTGCCAGCATGAAAGGATGTAAAGTCGGCCATTGGCTGGACCTAGGAAGCAGGGGAATTCTGGAATTGGCTCTTGCCACTTGCTAAACTTCTTGACATCAAGACCAGACATGGCGCATCTAGGAGGACAACATGTCGCGGCTCCTTTTCTTCCATTACACACTTCCTTGCTGCCCATATTGAGCAGCCAGCCTTCTCCCCTAGTTACAAATGCAGAGTAGACGTAATTTCCAAGGTGCTTAGAATGTCAGGCACTAAACTCCTGTGCATGTGTGTGTGTATGAATGTGTGTACCCACACACCAAGTATATTAAACTTACCGTAATGACTCACAGCCCATCACAGGATGGGACTAACCCAAAAAGCTAAAGGGACATGGAGATTTCAAATGATCATGTGTGCACAACTAATATGCTAAAGCCCGTCAGTACACTTTAAAAGGGTGAAATAATAATAATTTCAAATAAATCATAAGATCAGGGTGGTGCTCCTAGCATCCATGGGAAAATTCATCTGGAAAGATACACTGAGATTTGCTGCTCAGACTGATTGCAGCGTGGTAGACAAAATCAAGATAATCAGCTGGTTTCTGGCTAGGGCCTTTACTAAAACCAAATTTAAGCAGCAAAGGAAAGAAGTTGGAGCAAAACAGAAAATTATAGGCTGTGGAATAAAGGTGTTTACTCAGCGACTTCCTCAGATTAAAGGCTGTATAGTTCCAGGGCTCTGAGAGATCCAACCCGTTAAAATCCTAATGACTCCCAGACGTATAGTTCTATCCTGATGTGATGGTTTAATACACTGAACTTAAAGTTGCAGGGGAAAATACCAAGAGCACTTTTTGTTGATTTGTTGATGAGTTCAGGCAGCAGGAACTCACACTAAATCTGCAGTCATGACTTAGAAAATCACAACTGGAGACCTATTTCAGAACTGCCCTGAGCTCAGGAGAATGGCAAATCCTCAAGAATTAGCAAAGTGTTGGGTAGAAAACAAGTCACAGTTTCAGAATAGTTTATGCATGAAAGTTAAAGCTTATAAGTATATTCATCAATTATTTCTCCAATGGCTATGATAGATGTGCCAGGCACTGGACTAGAGGCTGGATGTGGCCAAGATGTTAAGAGTCACAAGTATCTACAGGCTCCTCTTCACTTCCCAGCTTCCCTTGCAGTAAGGTGAGGGTCATGTGGCCAATGGGCAGTGAGCAGAGTGAAGTGTGTGGCTTCCAGACCAAGGGAGTTAGGAGCTAGTGGGCCTGCTCTCTCTTTCCCTGCCCCTTGGAGGCCATGTTTCCAGAAGGTGTAACTATGATATGGAGAAGGGTCCCTAACATTCCTGTGCTAAGACCCTGGGATTTGGAAGTTATTGCAACAGCTAGTGTTACTGAGCTTGGCTGGGGACTAAGGAGAGAACAATCCAGACCTGGTCTTTGCCTTTATGGACGCTACACTCTAGTGGGAATGGTGCTCTAAGTTTTTGCCACTGCCTTTAGAATTCAGACCTCAGATTGTGTCAAAATTATTAAACTGAGTTTTAAGTGCAGGGTTTGGTACTGAAAACAAATTATGCCTGAGTACATTGGCATTTAAGAGTTTAATTCCACTAGTACAATCATGCAACAGATATTTTTTGAACTCTTACAGTGTACTAGTTATTTTTCTAGGGGATACAGCAATGGGCAAACCAATGTGTCATGTTTATAAAAGACTTATAGCCCAGTGAGAGAGACAGACATAAACAAATTAGCAAATATATATATTACAAAATAACAAATAAAATACATAATGTAAATATAGATATACAGTATAATGTCAGGTAGTGATAAGTGTCGTGAAGACAAACAAAGCAGGTCAAGGACATTGTGTCATAATTAGGAGGGCTGATATTTCAGATGGGGTAGCCAAGGAAAGCATTCTTTGTGAAGGCCCATTTGAGACATGACTTCAATACAATGTAGGGCCATCCATGATGACACCAGGGGAGAATATTCTAGGGAAAGGGGCCACAAAGGGCAAGTACCAAAGCCATTCTGGCAGCTCAGGCTCTGTGCCCAAACTCTGGGAAATGGCAGATCCACCAAGTGCAAGGAAAACTTGTGGTCAGGCTTAAGTGGGCCAACTCACCTTTCTGGAAAATAAATTAGGCTCCCAAAATCTATATTCCCAATGATTTGACTGACCTTATACTTTGGATTTAAACTGTGTCCATGAATTTTTGAGCAAATAGAACTTATTAAAGTCACATTTTGCACTGTTCGTGTTAGTATCCTTGTGGATTTCCAGTGATGTCACCTACTTTTTGAGGCCCCAGTTCTAGATTTCTGCAGCCTTACATTGCTTTCCCTGCCTAATCCCTGGATACCCAAATAGATCCAATGGATCTGGTAAAGCACAGAAAAAATATTGTAAAATTGTATTCATATTTTTATCTCCTCCTTAAAATGTCTATTTTTATTTGTTTAATTAAGGCAAATAATGCATCAGGGCAGTCATACATGTATATAATTTATAAATAAATGAAGAAACATATTTTGGAGGTACTACTTTTTCATTTTACTAATAGAGAGGCATCAGCCCATTAGGCTTATTCAAGCCTTTGTCACATATGTTGTTGTGAGTCATGGCTGCCCACAGTTTGGGAGAACAGCTCCAACCTGCCTAGTTGACCAGATGACCAATACAATTAGATATTATGACAAAAAATCTGAACAAGGATCTTGATGGGTGCTGATTTTGCATTTTGAAGATGTTCTTTACATGCAAAAATGTTGGATTTCCCAGAGTCATTCCTTATGAATGAGGTTATAACAATAATCCGAAGGAGGTCTCCAATCTCTGCTTAGAAGGAACATATGCGGTGCAGACCGCAAGAGGACAAGTGAACGACAAACACAGACCTTACAACCTCTTGAGGCACCAGGGTCAAAGCCAAAATATGACATGGCTATCGTGTGCATAATATATACACTGTAACATACAAACAGAGAAGGAGGAACGCTGCTGGTGTTCCAGGGCGGAACTGGGCAAGTCGCTTAAATTATCTGAGTTTCGGTTGCTCATCTGCAGAGCGAGATGATAACGGGCAGTGACTATTCCACAGGGCTGTTGTGAGGCTGCCAGAGGCAATATCCACGAAGACTGTGATCTACACACAGGAAAATTGCCACTGCATTCATTAAGGAGCTTCTATACGCTTGGGCTGTACACTGGCATCTCATTCAGAGTTCCCCCCAAAAATCTGAAGGAGGCACAATCGCTATTTCATTGCTGGACTCACAGAGATTAAGTAATTTTCATAAGGTCCCACAGTTAGTAAACAGTTGACTAGAATTGAGCCCTGTACCATCTGACTCCACATGGAATCCTTTCCGCTCCGTCAGGCAGACGTCCAAGAGGTAGGGCATTTTTTTTTTTTTTTTTTTTTTTTTTTTTTTTTTTGCGGTATGCGGGCCTCTCACTGCCGTGGCCTCCCCCGTTGCGGAGCACAGGCTCCGGACGCGCAGGCTCAGCGGCCATGGCTCACGGGCCCAGCCGCTCCGCGGCACATGGGATCCCCCCAGACCGGGGCACGAACCCGTATCCCCTGCATCGGCAGGCGGACTCCCAACCACTTGCGCCACCAGGGAGGCCCCGAGGTAGGGCATTTGGAAGAAAGCCATAGTGGTAAAAGAGATGTCCTGAGGCAATCTCGTTTTTCAAAGACCTTGCAAGAAACTGTCACCTATGTGAATACAGCCTCCTTCTTTTGGTTGTTAAATTATAAAGAACCACATATGCATTTTTTTTCATAGAAGCCACCCATTCTTGTTGTGAAAACATCAACACACAGGAATACACAGAAAGAGGAAGTCAAAGTCACCCCAGCTGGTAAGTGTGCATCATTCCAGGATGATAAGCCAGAGTTTGTCTCCTTCCAGAGCCCTCTATGCATATTCTTTAGTTGCTACATATATAGGTTCTTACCCTCTACAGTGTATCGTGAATGACATTATTCTCTTATTTCCTCATGTTCAAACCAAACCAAAAGACCAAGAGGGAAGAGAAGGGGAATCAATATTTACTGAGTGTCCATGACATACCAGCCCTTTACATATATTCACTGATTTTTACTCTAACAGTCACCCTACGACCTTGGAACCAAAATCTCCATTTACGGATAAGGACAGTGAAGCCATGAGGGGTTAAGTAACTTGTCCACAGGGAACTGAAGCTAATTCTGACTGTCCCCGAATCCCACCTTCTTGCCAAAGTCCACACTGACCCAAGCAGTGTCAGGACCACCATTTTTTCAGAGCTCTGCGTACAAGAAAGGGGAGCCCCAAGTCCCACGTGGGGATGGGGATAACATGTCTGCATGTGTGTGCGCACGTGCGCGTGTGTGTGTGTGTGCGCGCGCATACGCAAAGTGTTTGCCTTCCACCCCTTGAGCGGTGCCAGCCTCCCTGATGAGCCTGAAGCTCCAGCCCACGGGAGGAGGCCACGCTGCCCTGAGTCCCTTCCCCTCAATATCCAGCGCCTGAAGCCGAGTCACTTACACAGCCTCCCCCACCTGCTTCCCTTTTACCGCCTGGAGGCCAGAGGTGGAGGACAAGGGCCAAGGAAGGCCCGGAAAACACACGTCCTCACTGTTTGCTCTGTGCAGTCCCTCTTCCCAGGAGGCAGTGTTGACCTAGCTGTGTTTACCTTCCTTGCCCAACTCTCTGTAAGGTGGATGGTTGACTACGAGGCCCCAAAGCCTGTGTAAGTAGAATGGAAATCATTGACTTTGCCTACATGCTGGGGGCAATTGTGTTTTTGTTCCCAGTCATTTCACTGAATTATTTCATTTCTAGTTGCCTGCTGTTAAAATCACCATAGCACAGCTCCAAGGATGAAAAAAAAAAAGGGAAATCATATTTATTGAACCAGACTTTTCATGATTGGTATCTCAGGTAATCAATCCTCCCTGGAACCCCGTGGTGGGGAGATTATCATCCCCATTCCACGGAGTAGATGAAACCAGTAAGTGGATCCAGGTTCTCAGCTCCTAAAGGCAAGTCTGGGATTTGAACTGCTTCTCTGCTCCAAACCTGGAAGCCTTTTGCACATCAGGAAGGGGAAGTGGAGGGGAGAGAGGGCAGTTCCTTATAAAGTTCCACGTAGAAGATCCTATCACTAGCCATTCCACCCGAGAGAAATGAAAACATGTTCACACAAAGACGTGCATGTGGATGCACACAGGCGCCTGATTCCTAATAGGCAACATCAGAAACATCCCAGATGCCTCTCAACAGATACACTGATTGTGGTCCATCCCTACGATGGAATTGTACTCAGCAAGAAACATGAGCGGGCTTCCCTGGTGGCGCAGTGGTTGAGAGTCTGCCTGCCGATGCAGGGGACATGGGTTCGTGCCCCGGTCCAGGAAGATCCCACATGCCGCGGAGCGGCTGGGCCCATGAGCCACGGCCGCTGAGACTGCACGTCTGGAGCCTGTGCTCTGCAACGGGAGAGGCCACAACAGTGAGAGGCCCACGTACCGCAAAAAAAAAAAAAAAAAAAAAAAAAAAGAAAGAAAGAAAGAAACACGAGCAAATTGCTGATAGAAGCAACGACTTGGATGAATTTCAAAAACATGCCACTGAACAAAAGGCACAAAAAATGTACAGAATGTATTCTTCCATTTACATGCCCTTCTAGAAGAGGCTAGACAAATCTATGGAGACCAACACCCAAACAGAAGTTACCTTCAGGGGGAGATTGGGAGGTAAATGGAAAGGAACTTCCTGGATTGAGGGATTTGTTCTTTAATGTTGATCCGAGGGGTGGTTACACAGAAGTACACAGTTGTAAACACGTATTGAGCTGTACCTTCAGGATTTATGGTTTTACTGCATGTAAGTAACACCTTGGTGAAAATAAATACATAAAAAGTAAGGGAAGCGAGCACGGCACGTATCAAGGTGGTAGCAATTGAGAAGAGGGTGCAAGAAAGAGGTTTTATCAATTCCGTCTATTTATTCTCTCCAAGCCTCACCTGCGGAGTGCATATAACAAGATCTTTATCGCAGAGCTGATGGGAAGATAAGAGTCTGCGTACACAGTGTGCGGTACCCAGTAGCCAAGCAGAGAATGGGGACCTTTTGCTGGGATTATGCTGTGAGCAGCTGGGGCAGGGAATGGCAGGCTCAGCTCCTGGGCAGGTGGGCCAAGAAGAGAGGCCCCCGCACATGCCAGGCTGAGCCCCAGGGAAAACGGAAGGAGGGGACAGCGGGCGTGACACAATCCCCTTCCCTGGGTGGCATTTCACCATTACAGCTCAGCCTCCGCCCTGCTGACCTCCCATGAACTACTCCCCTTTTCTCGTGGGGCAGAGGAGGAAGCAGATGGGGAAGCCGCTCTGGGTGATGGGGGAGGCCAGGCATGGCAAGCAGGACAACCAGGCTCTACGTCCAGGCTGTAAGGGACAACCGGCCACCCCTCTCCCCTCGGCCTTCCCATGGCGGGGGCACATGGGAGGGTCCTCAGATGATGACTTCCGACTGGCCTCAAATAGACAAAACAACTGCTTGTTTTTTAATCTAAGAAGTTGCATACCCCATGCAAATTTTTAGCATCCCGAAGGTTTTCACATTTTCACCCCAACAAGACACCTTAACCATCTGATGATAAAACAAAAACAAAAACAAAAACAAAAACGCACCATTTCTATTCTCCTTCATTTATTTTAACTCTGTTCTTCAAGCACCCTGTGAGCATCCATTCTGTGCTCAGCCCAGAGTCAGAGAGATGGAAAGCCCAGGGCCTTGGCCTCAGTTAACCGCAGTCTGGCGGCAGAGCTGAGCCGCGGGGTTTGTGCCTTGCCCTGAAGTCACACAGCCTGGTTCGAATCTCCCCTGCCCCACTCCCCAGCTCTGTGATCTGGGGCTAGTTTATGGATGTCTGTGAGCCTCAGTTTCCTCATCTGTAAAATGGGGGTAACAAAAGTACCCACCTCATTAGGCATATTGTGAGGATAAGAAGAGTTCATCTCTCTGAAATGCTTAGGATGGTGTCTGGCACGCATGACCCGCCCAGTGAGTGTCAGCTATTATGATAAATGTTCTAAAGGAGGTGGATGAAGCACTGTGGAAGCAGCAAGAAGGGACACCAGGATAGGAAGGTGGGGGATCAGGAAGGCTTATCGATGAGTCTGTCCTGGACCCGGATGCGGAGGGACACACAGTGTCAGCCATGCAAGGAGGCAGGGAAAGGTGCTTCCCTTGAGAGATGGAGAGCAGCCTGGCAAACGCTGGCAGCCTAGGAGGCAATGCCGGGCCAGTGACAATGTGACAGTGAGATGGAGGTGTGAACGTGACTGGGGTCTCGGTCAGGGATCAGCACGTTTGTTCTGGGAAAGCCGGACAGTAAATATTTTAGGCTTTGAAGGCCGTACAGTTTTTGTCACAACTACTCAACTCTGCCCCTGGAGCATGAAAGCAGCACTGGAGAATGAACGAACAGGCGTGGCTATGTCCCAGTCAAACATAATATGTGGTTGCTGAGAACTGAACTTCATATCATTTTGTGTGTGTGTTACAAAATATGATGCTTCTTTTGATATTTTTTTCTCAAGCAGGGAAACACGTAGAAGCCATTCTTGGCTTGCTGGCCATACAAAAGCAAGCAGCAGGCCAGATGGGCCTGTGGGCCATTGTTTGTCGACCCCTATGGAGGGGAGGCTGGGATGAGCCCAGGGAAATGAGATGGGCCTGGCGGTGGAAGCGACAGCACCAAGAAGCCAGTGCCGGGGCTCAAGCTGTGGTCCGCAGTACCAGGGCAGGGGAGGGGGACAGAGGGTGACTAGATGGATGGAGAGTTAGGGCTTGCTGGGTGGGCACAAAGGAAAAACAAAGGGAGCTGAAGGTTGTATGAGCGTCCTGCTGCTGCTGTAACAAACTACCGCAACTTACTTGCCTAAAACAACACAGATTTATTATCTTACCGTCCTGGAGGTCAGAAATCTACAATCAAGGTGGAAGGAGGGCTAAATTCCTGCTGGAGGCTCTGGAAGAAAATTCCTCCCCTTGCTTTCTCCAGCTTCTAGAGGCCACCTGCATCTCTGGATCCGAGGCCCCTTCCTCATGTCACCCCGACCTGTCTTTCCATGGTCACGTCTGCTTCTCTGACTCCGACCCCTCTACCCCTCTTTTATAAGAACCCCTGTGATTATATTAGGCCCGCCTGGATAATCCAAGACAATTTCCCATCTCAGGTTCCTTAATCTTAGTCACATCTGCAACATCGCTTTTGCCATGTAAGGTGACACAGTCACAGGTCCTGGGAATCAGGACATGGGCATCTCTGGGGACACTATTCTATTGACGACAAAAGTATTGACAGAAATGGACCAAAGAGATGGACCGTGAGGTTTAAGCAGATGATGCCACACCATCTCCACGTGTCCACAATGGCAGTCCATTAGGGTCAGGGATGGAGGGAAAGGGGCAACCAAGAGGGGGCTATAGATGAAGAGTTGATAAAAGAGGCCTCCAACCTGACATCAAAGGTCCAGGTGGATCATATGTGGGTGGAGAGGAGTGAAGGAGGTCGTGGGAGATGAGAAGGACAGGAAGGGAGGGGCCAGGGGCTCCGGGTACCATCCGCAAGGATGGTGAGTGACGCAGAACAGACCAGGCTGGGCCCAGGTGCCCTTCTCCTGTGATGTAGGATGTGACCCATGGGCCTGTGGATGTCAGGGATAAGGCCGGGGGAAGGTGGGACTGTCCAGGGAGGTGGCTACATAATTGCTGGGGGAGGAAAGGTTTGGAGGCAGTGGTGGGGATCTTCTCATGGCAGGTGTGTTGGAGAATAAACAGCCCGTACTGGAGAGGACTTTCGGGGAAGCAAGGTCTCTGGGGAAGCTGGGTCTCAGCTATCTGATTAGTACACGGGAGGAGGGGAGACTGTGGGGTGAGGTGATGGGGGCCTGAGCCCCAGAACTGAGATGGGGTAGAAAAGAGGAAAAAGAGAAAGATGCTGTGCAATCCCCCTGTTTTCCGGGGCCTGCCAGCTGGCTGTGAATCTGTCTTTGGAGTCTTTGCTCCTTCTTTTCATGGGAGTTGGGAGAGACTCCACCTGGGGGATGGGAGGGTTGGCGGAAAGAGAACTGAACAGAAAGTCTGGACATGTGGATTCCAGCAGGGCTTCCAGGGAACCCTGAGGTCCACACGTGCATCCTGCCACCTACCCCCAATGTCAACCCTCATCTGTTGCTCCTGCCTCCTGTTTATCTCTCACACCCGTCCCCCCTCTCCACCTCTCCCTCACCGGGACATCTGAAAGGGCCTCTGTGGTTCCCAGGGGCTTGGGCCTCCACCAGGCTGTGAGTTTCTGAGCAATTGAGACCCCATCTTTTCACCTTCACAAACTCTGAGCCAATAGGTGATCAATACATAGTATTTAGTGAGTTGAATGAACAAATGAACAGAGACAGAGGAGGGAGCAAAGCTGAGGGGCTGCATTGTCAGCATCACGGTAACTGTGCCTCGGTTTCCTCATCTGTACTAAGGGAATATTAATGGTACCCACCACCCAGGATTAAAACAGAGCCTGGAAGGTAGTAAGTGCTCACAAAGGATCAGCTGTGATGTGATGCAGGTAGTGACAGACCACACATTGGAGTTAGTTTGGGGGGTTGTATTGTAACATGAAAGCAGCAGGAGACTCAGGCAAACAGAAATGTTTAAAGTCAACAGGATAGAAGGCAACAAGGCAAATCGAACCATTGCAACCCAAGGTCTATGTTGGGCAAGTTGGAAGAGCCCTATTGCTCTCTGTTATCTGAGACACCCACACAGCGTTTATACTTCTGCAAAACAAGTCCCAAAGTCCTTCAAGGTCTCCTGCACATCCGGCCCTCCCTGTGGTGCCCAGAAGGACCTTTGCCACCCCTGCTGTCTCCTCTCCCAGAGATGGTCACTGACACGATGTCTTGGGGAAGAAGAAACAGAAGATGGGTCTGGGACATGGTGTCACTGCTAGAAAACAAGTGTGTGCTTTCTGAGATATCAGCAAGGGTTGCTGAAAAGAGAAAAGAGATAAATTAAAGGGACTCCTAGCGGCCAAAGCGTGACCACTTGACCGTCCAAAAGGAAATACTAATTATCGTTAAACAGCATGGGTTGAGCCTCCTAAAAGCTGAAAGTCCATAAAGGCCATAATGGTCCATACATTCAAAAGGGTAAAGTTGAAATAAAGTGTAGAAAAAAATAGTGATAATAAAAACATTACTTTTATTAATTTTCACAAGTAGGGGCGGAGGTAATAGCTGGATGTTTTATTCCTTCTAGTAACCATATTGTCATTTACAGTGCATGGAGTTGCCTTCTTTTTCTCCAGGTAAGGATGAAGAGTGAAACAAGAAGCTATGAATAAGTCAAATAGTTCCAGAAAAAGCAAGAATTGTACCGTGCACAGGAAGCAGGCTTAGAGGTTGTGTACAGAAGGAAAGAGGGTCCACCAGGGTGTTGCAAGTTGGTAGACTTGAAAGATGCTAGGAGGAGACAAACTAATGATGCAAACTCAGTCGATTTCCTGGACTCAAAAACTTAGACCATGCAGCTAACCTTACTAATTTAACCAAGTTACGAGAAGACAAGCACAGTGCCAGTTATGCTAACAGAGCAGGCCTGATGTCAAACAACTCACCTAGCGTCCCTACATTTAAGCCTCACAACAACTATATGAAAAAAGAGACTCTTAGTGTGCCCATTTTACAGAGGAGAAAACTGAGGCTCAGAGAGCTGAAACGAGGTCCTCCCCTGAACCAAGTACCCCCGTCCAGCTCCAACCACCCCTCACCCAACTCGGCCTGCTGCACGTCACAGGTGCTCAGAAAGACACTAACCACACCAGGCTCTGTGCCCTCAGGAAGCAAAATGAGCCCAGGCCCCAGGAGAGGGGACTGGTAGCCTTTGGGGATAAGCAGAAGCTTGAATCTGAAGAGGTGTCCCTGGACAAATATGTTGCTGTCCAAGTCTTTCTCCTGCTCAGCCCCTGGGACCCACTTGAAAGGTTTCCTAGGCTCAGGACATCGAAGATCAGAAGTAGCTGGCATTGACTTAGGGCTCATCTGTGTCTGAGGCCACCCTCAGTCTTATGCATTATCATCTCACTGGCTCTTCACAATCCTGGTAGAAGTGACCATTCTTATCGTCCATCTCACAGATGAGGAAACGGAGGCAGAGAGAGGTTAAATGGCTAAGATCTCCCAGAGAGAATGGTGGAGTGAAGGCTCGAACCCAGCTGCTCAGCCCCTGAGCCCATGCCTGAACCACTGAGCCGCACTGCCTCCTGAAGAAGGGAGCTGGTGCCTAGAAGGGGGCTCCCATAGTGAGTATGGGGGGATCTGAGTGTGGGCGTACATGTGACATGTCAGTGTGTGTGCCTGGGGCAGTCAGTACAGGCTGGTTTCCGCACTTTCTGGGAAACTCTACCAACAGGTGTAACATCCTTGAAGTTCACCACTGCTCTCTGGACCAGTCAGGGCCTCTGGTCCTTGATCTGCTTTGCCCCGGGCCCCTCGCACACCCCTCCCTTTCATTCCCTTCTTGCTGCAGACCCCACACCTCAGCTCTTGTGCTTCTCTCCATCCCTCTCTCATCTCTCAGCAGGCCAACAGGGGGATAGGGTCTCCCCAGACACCCCTTATCACAGCCAGCCCACAGCATCTTCCTAGGATATATTCAGTCCCAGGGATCAGTCCAGATGTTACAATCGACAATTCCAGAAGTAACCAAGTGGCCAGGACTTCCTCCACCTTGGCTTGTGGTTCGGGTCCTGGAGAGTGGCCGCTGGGTGCCGCCCACCCCGGGCATGCTGTCCTTGCCCATTTTGCCAGATCATCTCACCCCTTCTCCCCAGGATGCCTGTCTAGAGGAGCTCTCCGCAGCATGAAATGCTGGGGGGAGGGGAGTGTGAGGATGGGAGACAAAGAAGGGCTGAGTGTGGAGCCCTTGACTCAGAAGGGATAGGACCCAACCCCGAGCCCCACTTTCTCCCACTCTCCCCCCACCTGCTCTTTCTTCACTCCACCTCCAAGTGCCCAGTCCCCCCGGCATCCTGCACCTCTTCGTCCCACAGCCAGGGTCTGTGACGCACACCTCCCCCATACGCACGGTCCCATCGCAATCTCTGCGGGACTCTTCTTGTGCATTTCAGAGGTGGCTCAGGCCTTGTCCCTCTATAGGTGGCCCTGGAAACCTGCCAGGACCCTGATGCCAGGCTCTGGGCCAACGGATGACATCTGTCATCTCCGTTAATCTTTTCTGGCAGGTGCTACCAGCCTGCCTACAGAGGCTCAAAGAAACTGGGTGATCCTGGGCCACACAGCCAGACACAGCAGGGACAGCAGGTGACACACAGGACTTCCTGGGCCGGCTCCTGGCAGCTTTGTGCAAGGCAGCTTCCTGCTCCAGGTCCCCGCCCCTCCCAGGCCTGCTGCCTGAGCCACCCAGAGCTTCCTTCTTCCTGTGCTGGCACAGCCCGGGTGCTGCACTCAGGGACACATAGCCTCCACGTTGCAGCCAGGAGCCCCAGGGGGAGGAGGAGTTCCTTCAGCTGCAGGAAGTGGAATTGAAGGTAGGGGGGTTGGAGAGGGGGCGACACCTTCCCACCAGCCCCAGGCCACCGGGCTGAAAGGGTTGTCGCACCTGGCGACAGCCTGGGTGCTTGCCTTCGCCCATTCAGTGTGAGAGCTGGGAGGGGCAGCCGGGTGTGGAAGGAAGCCATTGCACAGATGGGGAAACTGAGGCACAGAGAGGGGAAGAAATGCCCAGAAGGTATGGAGGGCAGGCCTCACCTCACCACACCCTAGGTCTCCAAGCTGTGGGCAGATGTAGTGCCCTGGGGGAGATGGCCCTTCAGCCAGCTCAGGGGAGAGAGTCAGGGTTCTGAAGTCAGACTGTGGAACCGGGGAGTCGGGAGGTATGGGAGGGGGAGTCCACCCCTTCCTGAGCTCATTTCTGCTTCTATATGAGGAGTGGTACATACTCCCCTCACAGGGGGTACTGACAGTACTGAATGAGGGAGTCCTGGGGGGAAGCTCCTGGATTGCTCCCCCCCACCCGCCCACCCAGAATGACAGCCGTGAGACCCACTGCCACGGGGATGCCAACATCATAGGGGGTTCACCGTGCGCCCCCAGCACTGGGCCCTGAGCTTACCTGAAACTGCTGCATTTAATCCTCGCAGCAGCCCAGCGAGGTAGGAACTGTTACCATCCCCATTCTACAGATGGGGAGACTGAGGTACGGGGAGGTTAAACAGCTTGCCTGAGATCACACAGCCAATGAATGGGGGCCCTGGGTTCCCTGGTCTGACCCTGTGAGCTAGAGGAGCCTACAGACTATTCACCTGGCAGAGTCCCACAGCTGGGACCGGGGGAACGAGAGAAGGACAAAGACGTGCTTGTCCACTGACTCGACAAATATCCACTCAACTCAGAAATATCCACTGCGTGCCAAGGGGGCATGGGACGGTGCACACAGTGTGATGCCAACTGCCTTGGGTTTTTAAATGGATCAGGGTCAAGTAGGGCCCCACTGGCCTCAACCCTGCACCAACACCCCCAAGCACCACCAGTGCCCCCAAAAGCCTGCAGTAGCTCCTGCACGGAGCAACAGTCCCAAGGAAAATTCAAACAGCCTGTGGATCGCATTAGTCTGCCGGGAGCTGCATCCAGTGGAAACAGACATGGGCCTGAGGCTGGCCAGGAACTGAGTCTCTTCCTGCCCGGAGAAGCCTGGAGAGAAGGTCTGAACAGAGGGCTGTGCAGACCGAAATCAAGAGCCTAATGTGTGCCCGGCGCTTTACATCAGTGATCTTGTGTATCACTGACAACCGTGCTAGGAAGTGGGACCTCCAAAGCCCTACGATGCAAACAAAAATACCTCGTGGTTCAGAGAGATGAAGTGGCTTGCCTGAGGCTGCACAGCTCTTCATAGGTTTACTCTCTGACTCCCGGCCTCTGCCCACGGCCACCCATACAAGCCTTAAGCGGCTGTATCAACAGCGGTCAAGCCCCATTTTCTTTCCAGGGAAGTCGAGAGAGGTTTTGTATCCGGCTTGGTGACTTTGGGTGGATGAGCAGCCTTTCACCCTAGGCCTCAGTTTCCCCATCTGCCAATTGGACTCATAACCTACTTCACCCCCTGCATCTTCAGTAGTGGGCATTTCAAGGTGGCTCTATAAATGGTAGCTCTTGCTGCCAGTGGGGCAGCCACTGAGAACTCCCCAGCGGGAGCACCGGCCAGCAGAGTCATGCCATTCCGAAGGGTATGAGTCACATGCCACCCCAGCTTGGAGACAGAGGCTGTGGTTTATGAGCTGGGCACAAAGACTCCCTTTGGTATATGGAACAGAGGGCTGCATGCCGCCCAGGAGGAGCACATACGGGCAGCGTGGGCAGGAGGCTCAGTGTCCAGTCAGTGAACTTAGTCCCTGTTTACTTCTCTGATAACTGGGGTGACCTTGGTTAATGTTCACCAGCAGCCTCCCACATCGCCCCTCTGGATCCACTGCTTAAATACAGGCAAGGACAGGGTTCTGTCTCCCCAGCCGTGGTCACCAGCCCCGACCTGGGACAGTGAATCGTAAGTATGCCTTCCACTGGCAAGAGCCTCCAGAGAGGCCTCCGGGTCCCTGCGCTACCGGGGGAAGGCCCTGGGGCTGCAGGGAGGTTGGAGAGGGCTGGGACTTGGCCTCCTGTTGTCATGGTAACAGCAGCCCTGGGGGTCCTTTCCTGCTCCCCAAGCCTGTCCAGGGCCTCCCCAATACCTCCCGGTGATTAAACCGGCCCTCTGTGGGCAGAAGTGGAAATGGGGGGCTGGCTCTGGCATCCCGGGACCGAGGAAGGAGTACGTTTCTGCTGGCACAGCTTCTGTGTCTTTCCCGTAGGTTGTCTTCTGTAGGTCTCAGCACCTCCCCTACTGCTCGGGTGTGTATCTTTCTCCGCTTCTACAGATGAGAAACATAAGGCTCAGAGGGGGACAGTGAGAAGCCCAGGCTCACACAGGGACCCGGTAGGGGGGCCAAGCCAGACCAGAAGCCCAGAGTTTCAGCTTCTCCTCAGACCTCCATCCTCTCCCAAAATGCCCAGAACAGGACCACACCAGGTCTCAGCCTGGAGGTTCCAAATTGGGCGCCCCCCCCGTGCACTGTGGGCCTCTGGGCGTCCTCGTACGCAGCAGAAGATGGGAAGCTGGGGACGGGCACCGTCATCAGGGGGCTTTGAGCTGTATTCCTGAGCCCTCGCTCTGGCCAGGCAGCTTCTATTGAAGCCTCATGGCCATCTTCTGAGGTGCTTACCATGGCACTCCCCTTTTACAGACGAGGACATCCGGGACGGGGAGGCTCATCACTTGTTCCCAATCACACACCATGTAAGCTCAAGCTCAGGCCGCCTCGCTCCAGAATCCCCGCTCTGGACCCCAGGTCCACTGTCAACATGGTTCCCTCTGGCCTCAGGCACCAGCTGGGGAATGGGAAGCCTGGGCTGGCCTTGAGCCCCTCTCATGCTGGGTGACCCTAGAAAGTTGCTCAACCTCTCTGTCCTTTTGGTCAAAGGATAGATAACCTTTGCCCTCCTGACCCCACCCCACTCCCACTGGCCTTGATCTCTGGAGTTTAGGAAGGATATGATTTTTCCATCATTGGTTTTTGGAGATGGGGCCTACAGAGATGAAAGGCCAGGGAAATCAGACTCCCCGAGAGGGCTCTGAAAGATTCACAGTATCAGTAATGACTGATGCCTCCTGAGGGCTGACTGCATGCCGGGCATTTCTTGGCACTTTGCACCTATTTCATTTGCATAATAGCTCCATGGGGTAAGTACACCCTTATCATCTCTGGGAAACTGAGGTTCAGAGAGGCTGAGTAACTTGTCCAAGGTCACACAGCTGATGGTGAATTGAACTTGGGCATTCTGGCCTCGTAGCCTCTGATCTTAGCCACAAAGTGGTGTTGCCCCTCTTCATTTAGCCAGGCCACCGCTGAGTTTTCTGTTCCAAGGCCTCTGCCTTCAGCTTTATACACAGAGAAGGGTTAAATGCCAGACTCAGAAATCGAAATACCTAGGATTAAATTCAGTTCTGTAGGGACTTCCCTGGTGGTCCAGTGGTTAAGACTCCGTGCTTCCACTGCAGGGGGCGCGGGTTTGATTCCTGGTCAGGGAACTAAGATCCCGCAGGCCGCACGGTGTGGCCAAAAAAAAAAAAAAAAGTCAGTTCTGTAAGCAACCAGCTCTGTGATTTTCAGTAATTTACGTAACTTCTGTAGTCCTCAATTTCTCCATCTATAAAATGAAGAAATAAAATGAAGAAAGAATAACAAACACTTGCTGTTTACTCAGTGTGGTGATGAGGAGGATGCTGATGATAAATACCATTTGCTTGGAATGAGGCTTGGCAGCTCATAGGCATTAAATAAAGACTTGGAGAATTGAATTGAACACACTCCAAACTCAGAGGCCATTCTTTGCTCATCAGCATCCCCCTCTCTGGTCCTGGGTAGTGTGGCAACCGGCCAGGAAGAAACCTGCTAATTCTCAAGCCTGAATCCTACTTGTGCGCAGGTACGGGGAGGCCTTCCACACCTGCTCAGTGCCCGCCCATCCACCACCTTGTTCGGTCCTCACGTCTGCCCTTCAAGAGATTCTTTTCTCTACTTTACAGGAAGCCGAGGCTCAGAGAAGTGAAGTCACTTGCCCAAGGCCATTTGCCCGTAAGTGGCGGGGCTGGGTCACACCTGGGCTTATTTAGTGCCAGGTGTCAGCAGGTTGTGACCTTAGGCCACAGTCGCTTCCCTGGACCCCACTAGGTTGCTCTTGGTCACTCATTTTATGTCCTGGGGGAAATGGCATGAGATTAGGCAAAGGGACGGGTCACTTTACTCTCCCTGACCTGCCCCTGACTCCAGAAGTGTCACTGTGACATCTTCATTCTATTGGTTTAGAGTTTGGTCCCTACACCTCTGGGCACGTCACCATTTACTTTCTCATCTCCATTTGGTTCCCGCACTAGCATTTGGGGGGTGTGGGGTGCTGCTTTTGATAGAAGGGTGAGGAGAGAGAAGTCTTAGGCCCCCGAAGTTGTAAGGAACAGACTGAGAGGCAAAATGAAGCCAACAGGGGCTCAAGGTTAACGGCAGAGTCCTCAGGACCTAACTCTGACATTTACAGGGTCTGAGACCTGACGACATACTGTCCTATCTGTAGTTCGCGTGGTGGGAAAACCAAGGCTTGCTCAAGCCAGCTTTTTCCCTGACTCACTGTGTGGCCTTAGCAAGGCCCTTACCCTTTCCTGGTCTCAAGACGTTTACTGTGAAAGAAGGAAGCCAGAGTAGGTGATGTAACCCCCTGGCAGATGGACTGGGTGGGAGCCAGGGACGTGCTCACCCCAGCTTTAACTCCACACCAGCCTTGTCACCTTCTTAAGGCCAGCAACCCTCTCAGCGGGAGGGCACCACATCCCATCCCCCATGGGAAGTCTCAGTCCATGTTGTTCCACCAAAGCCAGATACCCCTCAAATTAAAAATCCAGCATTGGTACACGGGGACCTCATTTAGATCCCCGCTGCCTCAACTGATCCAGCTGGTGAGAATGAGGCCCCAGGATAAGAAGGTGCTTGCCCAAGGCCAAGTGGACAGAAGTGGCCCTGTCAGGACTAGAAGCCATGGCCTCTGGCCTTGAGACCACTCAGCATAGTTAGTGTCCCCACCCTGCAGAAGCCCAAATCCCTCAGGATCTCTGCGCCCTGCAAAGATGGGGAGTTTCCATAAACCATAAAGGACCACAGCAAAATCCAGTGCAGGAGTAGAGAGAAAGCCAAGGGCAATGGAAATATACAGAACTAATCTTAGCACGATCATAAGCTCTAAAACCACTGGCTAGTTTAAGAAAAATATAAACAAGTATTACATAATGCATGGTCTGCTCTGTTTGGATAAGTTAGAGGTGTGAAGGCCGGAAGGAAAGGTGGTGGAAAGCAGCCAGTTTTGTGCTTCATCCTGTTGTTTCATTGGAAGGAAACTTTTAAAAGTCCAAGGGGTAGATGAAACCCAGCATTCCTTATTTCCAACTTTTTCCCCTCGGGTTCTCATATGCCAAGTTCAAGGGCTCCTTTGTCTTTGTATTTTATTAAAATGATGGTTTTAGTTATATGACTGATAGCTAGCAGCAGACGCACCCTTCTCCTCTGCTTGGACCTCAGTTTCTCCATGTGGGAAGAGAGCAGGTTGTACTTAGGAGGTCTCAGCCTAGTGGCCCAAGGCTGGGATCTATATGGAGTAGAGGGAGTTCCGTGGGGGCAGAAGTGGCCGTGTTGCTGCGGGTGACAGGGACTTTGACTATCACTAGATAGAGCCTGACCTTGCTGGGTCAGCCACAAGCTTTGTCATTCCCTATTGTCTCCCCCCACCCATGGAACTCATCTCCCTCCCTGCCATCCTCGGAAGCCTTCTCGTTTGCACCCCTACCAACCTCCCCTCAATGTAATCTCTCTCCAATGCCTTCAGTGTAAGGCTCGGTGTCTAGACTTATTTCACTAAGTTCTCCCAACAATCTTACTTTCTACATGTGACAAAAAGAGGGCCAGAGAGACTAAATGACTTGGCCAAAGTCACACAGCTGGTAGTGACAGAGACCCGGATTAGAACCCAGGTCTTTCTGAACAGAAAAGTGATGCTTTTTCAAATCTTACCCACCCCACCTCACCCCTGCCCCAACAAACAAACCCCACTTGACTGGAGGAACCAGACCTCTAACACCCACATCCGCGCTGAGTGCAGAGTTGGGACACAGGTGGCGAGCGAGGTGAGCAGCTAAGCTGACTGCAGCCCATTCCTGCGTCTGAGGCCATGGACTCCCTCCGAGGGCAGCCCTCTAGCTCAGGAAGATCTACTAGGGGCTGAGGTACACTGTGAGTGTTAAGGGGGTGCGGCCTCCCATCTGGGTCCCTCACAGCCCTTCTCTGTTCTGACTGGGTGTCACTGGGCTAGATCCTTCCCACTCAGGGTAGCAGCCTCTCTGTCCGTTAAAAACCAGGGTTCAGTAGAACTCTTCCTAGGGCTGTTCCAGATCCAATCATCCCTGAGCCCGATCTGGCCCACGTCCTGGGCAATCATCTACTTCCTGTGCCTCAGTTTCCTCTTTTGCAAAGTAGGGGCTGTGGCACTTACACCTCGGGCTCATTGCAGATGTTAGTGGAACCATCGAGAGTGTGGACTCCAGACCCAGACTACCTGGGGGTGTGATTCTGGTCCTGCTACTTTACTGCTCTGGAACCTTGGACAAGCGACTTAACCTCTAGGAGCTTGGTCTCCTCATCTGTAAGGCCAGGATAGTCGCCTGACCTACCTCATAGGACAGTTACCAGAATGCAGTGAGATAAGACAGTAAAGTGCTTAGAATGGACCTTGGTGTATGGTAATCGCCATAAAGTCTTTGCTGTTGTTCTGAGTCTTTCAATGGTGCTGATGTAGGAAAGTGCTTGGCACATAGGTGCTCGATAAACAGTGGTTGCTTTGACATGGCGTCCATCGGTGATCGAGGGACTCATCGTGTGGCCTGACCCGGGTGTGGTACCCTTCTCTCTCTTGCAGGACAATGGCCTCCTCCATCACGTGGGGCCTCCTCCTGCTGGCAGGCCTGTGCTGCCTGGTCCCCGTCTCCTTGGCTGAGGGTCTCCAGGGACACGCTGTCCAGGAGACAGAGGCATCCCAGCAGGATCATGAGCACCACCAGGAAGCAGCCTGCCACAAGATCGCCCCCAACCTGGTCGACTTCGCCTTCACTGTGTACCGCCAAGTGGCCCATGAGTCCAATGCCACCAACATCTTCTTCTCCCCAGTGAGCATCGCTACAGCCTTTGCGATGCTCTCCCTGGGGACCAAGTGTGACACTCACACCGAGATCCTGGAGGGTCTAGGTTTCAACCTCACTGCAAGAACAGAGGCTGAGATCCATGAAGGTTTCCAGCATCTTCTCCACACCCTCAACCAGCCAGACAACCAGCTGCAGCTGACCACTGGCAACGGCCTTTTCATCAACGAGAGCGCGAAGCTAGTGAGTAAGTTTCTGGAGGATGTCAAGAACCTGTACCACTCCGAAGCCTTCTCCACCAACTTCAGGGATACTGAAGCGGCCAAGAAAAAGATCAACGATTATGTAGAGAAGGGAAGCCAAGGAAAAATTGTGGATTTGGTAGATGATCTTGACCAAGACACAGTTTTTGCTCTGGTGAATTACATATTCTTTAAAGGTAAGCCTGCACAAACAGCCTGAAACAGAAACACCCCCAAAATATTCTCAAACACTCAGTTCTTAACTTTCCTGGCAGTGCAGAATGGGATACAGCCATGCATCTCTGCACGTGTTATTTAATTTTCCACACATGACCACTAAAACTTTCCCTGATCAAATAGGGTTAGGGAACTATGGATTAAACAGTCAAAGTATCATCGTCTCTGCAGGACTTTTCAGAACCTTAAATGTCCTAATGTGCATTGTAAATCCCTACCTGGGAGGGGTGTGTGATATGCAATGTCTCCCAAAATAGAGAGCCAGAAAAACAAATTTTGGCAGAGCGTACAAAGGAAATAGGATTTCCTGGAACACGCTTCTGACAACTCGAGTGTAGAAGAACCAGTGACACCTTTGGAGTCAGAAAGACCAAGATTCAAATCCTTCCTCTACCACTTAATAGCCTCTACAAAATTGAAATTTTGGATACTACTCCAGTCTTGCATTATCCTCCCAGAATACCTTTTATGTAGACTGATTGCTCATTTTAGCCCCATTTTATAGATGGTGAAGCTGAGGCCCAGAGAGACGTATCTCACCAGGGGGCTCAGGGCTCCTTTATTCTACCACCGTTATTATACCTTCTCCCACCCCTGGCTGATGTCCGCTGTCCCTTCTCTCCAGGAAAATGGGAGAAGCCCTTTGAGGTGGAGCACACCACAGAGAGGGATTTCCACGTGGATGAGGAGACCACCGTGAAGGTGCCCATGATGAACCGCCTGGGCATGTTTGACCTCCACTACTGTGACAAGCTCACCAGCTGGGTGCTGCTGATGGACTACGTGGGTAACGCCACCGCCATCTTGATCCTGCCCGACCAGGGGAAACTGCAGCATCTGGAGGACCAGCTCACCAAGGAGCTTCTCACCAAGATCCTGGAAAAGAGACACGCAAGGTGACTTCCCAAACCAGAGGCCAATTCAGGAGCTGCCACAATAGGTCCAGCCTGAAGGTGGTGGGTAGACCCACGTCCCATGGCCATGACCACTGTGCATGACCTTGTGCCTCCAGCAGAGGCCAGCATCCGTGCAGGTAGTATCAGCCGGGCTCCATGGGAGGGACGGTACCCAGGGGTGAGGAGGGAAAGTCCTGTCCCTGAGGACTTCCTCCCCAGCCTGGACAGTGTCCCTTCCCAGTGGCCGGTGCCCCGTGCAGGGAGAGCAACGCAAACCCATGTTGTGGGCAAACCCAGAAGGAAGAGGTGGGCTTCCTGGCAAAGGTGGCAGTTGAGTGTGGACTTTCAGGACAGAAAGTCCACGGCAAGACGGGGGGAAACCTGCTAGGAGAGGCCTGAAAAGCAAAGGCCCAGAGCGGGAAACTCCAGGACACGTTTGACACTGGTTCTGGATCCTCTGTCACTAGATGAGTGTGGTTGGTCCCCGTCATGCACCCCAAATTAGTGCATGCCTCTGTATTTGTAAATATGCCCATGCCCGGATGAGCTGTTTTCTCATGTACGATATAAAACAAAAATACAGAGAAGTACTCATCATTCACTGAACAGATGTCACTCTGGACCTGCCAGCACACCCCACGGTCCAGAGGAGTCCCAGTCTGAGGGGTGACCAAACCCTGCAGGGAAGCAGTGTGCACAGTCCTTCCAGAGGACACCCTGGATCCTCCAGGAGGCCTCATCAGAGGAGGTGGCATTTGAGAGGCTTTGCAGGACAAGAGGATCCCCGTGATTCTAACATTCTCTGACCCCACGTGTAGAGGAACTAAAAGTAGAATAGATCAAGGCTGACCTCACATCCTTGCATGGGCAGGGGGACAGGGCGCCAAGTGGGAGGAACAACCAGAAAAGGAAACACTTTCAACTCTGTGAAACTTTTTTATTTTCTAACCATCGTGACAGTTCTGCCAATTTACACTTGCCCAAACTGTCCATTTCTGGAACCTACGATCTGAAAACTCTCCTGGGTAAACTGGGCATCACCAAGGTCTTCAGCAACGGGGCTGACCTCTCAGGGATCACTGAGGAAGTGCCTCTGAAGCTGTCCAAGGTGAGTGTGCCCTTGACCTCTGTAGGCCGCAATGTGCACGGGGGCTGCAGCTCGAGGGTGAGGCTGAGGAAGGGACACAGGCACACCTGCAGACGGAGGTCCCTGAGGAATGCCATCGCTCCACCAAGACTGCAGTGTGGCCGGATGATGGGGGGGAACAGGCGGCCTCACGTGCTTGGTGCATTTTATTTAAGGACCTCCTCTGAGGCTGTGTCACTCAACCTCTGTCTCATCCTTGGCCGGGGACTTCTCTTCTTTGGGTCCCGATAAACCCCTATTTACAGAGAGAGGCTTAGGCTCAGGGATTGCCAAGGACCTTTGGCCCTGCGCCTGTGACACCAGGAGCTACTGGTGAATCACTGAGTCTGAGTTACAGAGTGGTTTCGACCAAAGATGCCATTTACGCGGGAGAATTACAGGTGCCCAGAGAAACAACTGCAGTTCAGTGACTGACTGTGAGCTGAGTGCCCAGGTGGGGATGAGGCGTGTGAAGGTCCCCATCGAAGCCCTGGTCCCCAGGGAGTTTAGAATCGTGTCTACAAACAAGTGCGGAGCCAAGGAGACAAAGTACAAGAAAATCCACCTCCCGAGATGGTGGGTTCCTTCCCAGGGCTGTTGAGGAGGCTGGTCAGGAAGAGGTGAGGGTCCCCTCGTGGGTCAGACACAAGCGTTGAGAGCCATGCCTTATGCGTCTCCTGCAGGGAGGGGAGGACAGGGATGGGGAAGGACAGGCCAGGCGATGAGAGGCCAGAGCGGGCCCCTCCCTGGGCAAGGCTCTCCTCGCGCCTTGCTCCCAGGCCTGGCTGGGGGCCGGCAGCCTGTCTCCATTCAGATGGGACCTCTGTGCTCTCCCCTTTGCAGGCGCTGCACAAGGCTGTGCTGACCATCGATGAGAAAGGAACAGAAGCTGCGGGGGCCGTGGTTATGGAAGCCATCCCCATGTCAATCCCCCCGGAAGTTGAGTACAACAGACCCTTCGTCTTCATCATCTACGATAAAACCACCAAGGCTCCCCTCTTCATGGGAAAGGTGGTGAATCCTACCCAAAAATAACTGCCTCTCTGGGTTCAGCTGTCCCCTCCAGGCCAGGTCCCCTTCCTCCATGGCATTAAAGAATGACTGACCCGGCCCAAGCTTGTGTGTGGCGTGTAAATCCCTCATCCTCTTGCGTCTGAGTCTCTCTTTACGTCCCCAGGATGTGTGTGAAATCCAGGCCATAGCGATCTTTCAAGTGTCCACTGCGTTAGGGTTTACTAGCATTTGCACCATCCAGCCCTGTGCTAGGTCAGGGTGAAATGTAGGCTAAAACCCACAGCTTACTGCTCCTTCCCCAGTCACTGTGGAAAACCTCCAGGCTTTCCAGTCTCCTCTGGGACCCCCAGGAGGAAATCGCACGGGCTCAGAATCCAGCCCGTGGTCCCCACCTCCACCCAGTGTCCACCAGGTCCTCTGCTCAGCGCCCCGCCCCACGCTGGTGCTCATTGCGACCCCCGATGAGAGCCCCTCACCCTGCAGGGCTGCCACTGCTCCCAGAGCCCTCAGCTCACACGGGGACACTGGGCCGCCGCGTCACCAGCAGCAGGAGAAGACCAGGTCCTCTTCTTGTCCCACACTGTCACCTGAGCCAGGCTTGAGCCCTGACTGCTCACAGGTCTTTCCTGCAAAAAGCTCTGGCTGATTTTTCCAGGGACCCTTTCCCACGGGGCTGGACTGGGAACACATACTTCTGTCTTTGTCGTGCCATCTCTGCTCCAAGACCCTCAGACGTACCACTCCTAGAAGCAGGTCTCATCTCCCCAGTGAAGCGAAGGTCTTGGTCTGTATCACTTGCTCGGACTCACCCAGGATGTCAGGCCCCCAAGACCACTTACGCTATGCCCTCTTGTCTTCCCTAATCACACAGCCAAGGTGCCCCAGAGGGCTCTGGAAAGTCCCGACAGTGATTCCTTGGCCGTAGGGAGAGAGAGTGGAGCAGACCCCCCATACCCCAGCTGCCCTCCCTTAGCCAAGCTGTGTCAGGGGCCACATTTCCACGTGCCTTGTTCCTACCCCAGGGCCCTCCCTGTGGTCTTTGGAGGAAAACCACAGCTCCCTGGGCCACAGTCAGAGGCTGTCCTGGGAACAGACTTTTTCACTAAGGGCCACGTGACTCCTTCTGGCCCTCCAAGCCTCTGCCGGAGGGCTGCTACAGTCAGGAGGCCTGGCTGGAGCCCAGCCTGAAGGAGCCAGCTCCCTGAACTCTCGCGGAAATACGCTTGTCCCGTGGAAGGACGGCCCTGTCCTACACAAATCCAGTAATCACCCTCTAGCCTCTCACTGGGATGAATGCATACTGAAAGAACAGGCTTGAGTCATGTCAGATTTACACCGTTCAAGTCAAAATGGCCACATCTGTGCAATTTCACATAACATAATGGGTACAATTGGACTGTTTCCCAAATAAGTCTCTATCCTCTTGAGTTTTCTCTGCCTAGAGACTTCCAACTTCTACAAATTCCATTAAGGATACAAACATCTTCCAGCACTTAGAATGATGCCAGACCTGAGGGTCTGAAGACCTGGATCAAGTTCAGAATCTGCCACTTCCCAGCTGTGTGACTTTAGTGAAGTTGCCAAACCTCTCTGGTCCTCAATATCCTCATCACGGTTACAAAACCTATGCTGGGTTGCTGTGAGGTTCACATCAGAGTGTTAAAACAGATTTTAAAGGACAGCAGAGGAGGGCAGTGGTGTCAGGGACGATGTTTGCTGCCTTTATGAGCTCCTCCTCTATGCCAGGCTCCCTGGGAGGGGCCGTTCAAGCATTTTCTCACTGAATCCTCATGGCTGCACTGTGATGTTGGGAGTGGAGCTGCTCTGCCCTTATATGCAGCATGTTCTACAGATGAAGAAACTGAGGCTCAGAGAGGCTCACTGTCTTGTTCAAGGTCATGGTAAGTGGCAGAGCTGGCCTCCAAGGCTCTCCTTGTTCCCCCAGACCTCACCACATCACACCAGATGGGCCACGTGGGACTTAGGCAGAGATAAATCCCCCCTCGAAGTGTGCGGAGTGCTGGATGCCTCTGCAAGAAAAACAGTCCCCGGATCTTCTGGAGCTCTTCCCACCTGAGTTTAAAGAGCTCACAGCCTTGAGCAAGCAACACAGCATACTCCTCAACACTGGCTTCTGGGGAAGTAAAGGGTCAGATGCAAAGGCCACTGGGAATTCCTGAGAGTCCAGGGAATTCACCTGAGATACCATCATTTCACATCAAAGAATGGCCTGTCATTACATTAGTCTGGACTCGGGCTGGCAAAGCCCCAATTCAAACTTAAAGCCCCAGAGGGGATTTCATTGGTTCATATGGGAACCAACAGGATCCATTCAATGGGGTGGGAGGGGCAAAGCATCAGGGTAACCTTGTCATAAGGAGCACAAGAGTGTGCCACAAACCAGGCAGGACAGCCATAAACCTCAGCTTTACCTGTTCTTTAGAGTTTCAAAATGTATTCACTGCCTAGTCTGACCCTCAAAATCGGTCCTTGAAGGATCCAGCTGGGAATCGTTATCCCCAAGGTACAGATGGGGAGATGGCAGGTTGGGAGACCTGCCCAGCACAGTCCTGGAAGGCAGGTCCCTCACACTTCAGCCCGGACTGCCCTAATGCCATATATTCCCCAATCCATCTCAGACCTTAGGAAGAATGCCAACCTCCCGGTCCACATGGGGTCCACCTCTCTGCCCTAGCACCAGCTGAAGCACAGCTGCTAGGGGTTCTGGGCTGGTCCAGGTCAGTTTGCCCCTCCAGGCAGGGACCCAGCTCTGCTCTGAGACAGATGAGAGGGAAACACACAAGCAGGCTCCAGGCTCGGACAGGGACAACGTGGAAGGGACATTTACACCCCCCATCAGTCTGCAGGAAAAAGACATACCAATTCGATTTTAAGCATAAATCAATGAACCTTTGTGGTTATGTGCAAGCTCTGCCTTGACTGGTGGGGTCATCTGAGATTCACTCATAAAATGAAGACAAAGGTCAGGGATGCTTCTGGCATTTCACACATGCACACTAATTCAGAAATGGGAGATACTGATTACATGTTGATTTTCATCCCAGGAGCTCACTTGATCCTCTCCACAGGCCCGTGGGGTGGGCATTAGTTCAACAAGGAAAAGAAAACCTTTACTGGGTGTCTGCAATATCCCAGGGATGGGGAGGAGACCCACCCTCAAAAAACACCTGTCTATGGATGTGGATAATGGGGAATGAATGAGGCTGTGATATCATGGTCAATAAGAAGAAATATATATATATACGCTCTTCATCCCAGTTCTGGCATAGAGATCCTAAAACCCCTGCATTTTCCTAAGTGATGAGCACCAGAAAGGTGGGTTTTGTTATGTTAGTGAGGTGATTTTGGAAAGCCCCTAGGTCCCCTAAGGATGGGGGTTGGTTGCCATGGGAAACCAACCTCTAACCTCCAGGAGGGGAAGAGGGATTGGAGATTGAGTTCAATCACCAATGGTCAGGGAATTAATCACTCATGCCTATGTAATAAAGCCTCCAAAAAAGCCAAAAGGATGGGGTTCAGAGAGCCTCCGGCTTGGTGAACACTGGGGAGAGAGATGAGCTTGGAGGGGACATGGAAGCTCCACTCAGTGTCCCCATACCTTGCCCTATGCATGTCTTCCATCTGGCTGTTCCTGAGTTAATCTTTTTTAATCAACCGGTAACCTAGTAAACAGAAGGTTTCTCTGCATTCTGTGAGCAGTTCCAGCAAATCAGTTGAACCTAAGGAAGGAGATCATGGGAACCTCCAATCTATAGCCTGTGGGTCAGAAGCACAGGTGACATCCTGGACTTGAGATTGGTGTCTGAAGACGGGGTGGGGCAGCCTTGCAGGACTGAGCCCTTAACCTGTGGTAGCTGATGCTGGCCCCAGGTACATAGTGTCAGAATTGAATTGTAGGACAACCAGCTGGGGTTGGAGAATTGCTTGGTGTGGAGAAAATCCCACACACGCTGGAACTGGGTGCAGAATCATTAGAGGCCCGGCTGCGTGGTGACTGTGCACCTTCAGATCCCTTCCAGAGCTGTTAGGAATGATCCACAAACATCCACAAACAACGTGGACAGCTTGAGAGCTCCTTTAGAGGCTGGGGACTTTCTGCTGCCGTCCTTTGTTGGGTATTCATACTCAGTGCAGCAGGCAGAGCACGCGGCCTCCCTCACGGCCAGGCGCTGCCAGGACAGCTTCTGAATGACGTCTGAGCCTAGTGTGGGAGAACAAATGGAGTGCCCCTGGGTGGAGAAGTCAGAGAAAGGTACTCTCACCAAGATGGTTCCCTCCCCAGCGAGGACACAGCCAGAAGCCCAGAGTGGTATGAGACTCACTCTGGCATAACATGAGAGATATTAAGAGACAGCGCCTGTGTGTCTTTGGGAGAGTTCCTCAACCTCTCGGTGCCTCGGTTTCCTCATATGTAAAAAGTGAAAAAGAGTATCTACTTTGCAGCGTTTCCATCTGGACTCTATGAAATGGCTGATTTCTATCAATATAAGGGCTCTTGTTTTGGGCCTGGGCAGCCCAGAAGTTGTCCGTGGGCTGGGTGTCAGGCCATGGGGAGACCTGGCCTCAGTCTCACAATTCTGGGTGGTGTGAGCTGTCTAGCTCAAGCGCAGGTTTCTGGAAGCCCACTGTCCCACAGAAGTAAGCCCCATGTTCCAAGATCAGCTTTATCAGAAACAAAGGTGCTATATGTCCCCATAGGCCTTATTTTTGTCCTTTCACTCAACTGGTTTGGCACCTTGGCAGGAAAGATGAGGCTGTTCAATTAAGCTTGAACGATGCCAAGAGCAGGCACTCTGATGGTTGCAGTAGTCTTGTGACTGGTGCTGTTGATGTCCTGCTTGCTGTAGCAAAGGTTACATAAGGAACGAGCAAAGGAACCAGAGTCGGAAGAACTGAAGCAGGAACTTGGAGCCTCCTGCAGCCTGGTCCCTGTTTTTCCGTGATGGGCAGAGCCCCTGCGTACATCCCACAAGAGACACATAGAGTGAATGAGATATCACCTTGGCCGTGTTAAGCCCTTGAGGTTCTGAGCTTGTTTGTTACTGCAGAGTAACCCAGCCCATCCTAACTAATACAACTAGAATTCGAGAAACTGCACTCAAAGAAGTCTTCACCTAAGAAGCAAGCCTGAAGTGATGACGAAGACTGAAAAGGAAGGCTGAGGAGCAACCCTCAGGAGGGAACCACATTAGAAGGTGCCAGAAAGGGGTGCTAAGTAAATGCCAGGGAAAGACAGCCCAGGTGTGGTGGTGAGCACATGCCAGGAAATTTGGGGGATGTGGGACTGAGTCATGTAAGACAGGGTACCAGCAGGTCAGTCCCACAGGGGAGGGCCTGACCCAGGTGGAGCTGTCAGGTAATTACCAGGACGTTTGCTCTCAGAAGGCAAAGCTGCCTTTCCAAGGTCAGGTGCTTCCTTGTTATCAGGTATCACTTTGTTTATCTAAGAGCAACGTGAACATCATATAATGAGAAATCAGAGCCATCAGAATTTTTTTAATGTCACGGTATGACTTTCACAAAGAGCACAGTGAACAGAGCAAGTTAGAAATACATATTAAGTTTTAAAAAAATGATTTTTTTCTTTAGTCCTCAGATGTCAATAGCCTTGAAATATGGTCTGAGTATTATCAATATTATCGTTGCAATTTTCTTTAGTTCTGAGGCGACTTTCAGCAATGTTAGGACAAGAGTGCTAACGGCAGTATAAACAAAGTAGAGAGAATCCAGGAATCCCAAATCAGCCTTCGAATGAACGTGAAACCCTGAGCAGGCCATTTGATCTCTGTGTGCCTCAGTTTCCATTCCTGCAAAATGGGGATAACGAGACTAACTCACTCGTTTCCTTCTTTGGATGATTGTGCAAGGTGTCTTTTTTTAGTGCTGGTTCTTACCAAATATTAAACATTAATCAAGACTGCAGATTCCAAAAGTAATATTTTGGGTACTAGCTTCCCCTCTCCCTTGATTTTGTCTCTCAGCTCTACCACTCACGTGCCTCAGGAGCTAGAGAGATCACCTCCCCTCTGCGAGCCAGCAAAAATGTGAGCATTAAGGTCGCTTGAGGTCCTGATATTCTTCAGTATTCTAACTCCATCAGGATGGTCCCATGTCATTCTCTCATGTGATTCCTCTGAGCCTTGGCACCTGTTATCTTGGCCTGTTATCTCCCTTCTGTGCCTGGAAAAATGGGCTTTGGAGCCCAAAGAACACAGATTCCAGCTCCCAGTGTGAGGTTTCCTAGGGCTGGGACCTTAGCAGTGACAAACCCGGTGACTTCAGGCAGCTGACATTTACTGAAGTTTAACTATGGGGTACTTGCCTGGTGGTCCAGTGGTTAGGACTCTGTGCTTCTGCTGCAGGAGGCACAGGTTCGATCCCTGGTCAGGGAACTAAGGTGCCACATGGCATGGCCAAAAATAAATAAATAAATAAATAAATAAATAAGAATTTTTTTTAAAAAAAAGAAGGTCAGCCATTCATCAGGCACAGTTCTAGGCTCTGGACAGATTTTAATCACTCTTCTCAACAGCTCTGGGAGACAAGTCTCAAGGAGAGATGAATCCTTGGGTTGCATGGTCACAAGGCTCCCATCACCCCGTCCTCCCAGGTGGCCTTGTACCTGCTGGTTCCACTGGACTAGACCACTTCAGGGAAGAGCAGCAAGGCCCTCAGATGATATCAGCCACAAGCTGGCTGAGCTCTGGAGGCTCCCCAGGCTTATTTCCTTCAGGGTGTGGGGAGTAGGGCCCCGTAGGACTGAGCATCCCAACGCCCTAAGACTGCCCTATAAGTAGGTGAAGGCATGTGCCAGTGTGGTACAGCCTGTGGGGTGAGTCCAGCCCAGTGAGCCTCCCGGAGGAAGAAGAGATTTCCATGCACTGAGTGAGTAGCTCTCCATCAGCCCTGTCCTGAGCTGACACGGGTGCGTGAGGCCAGGCCACCTTGACAGAGGAGCAAACTGAGGCACAGGCAGGTTTGGCTCCGATTTGCAGGGTGAGGATTTGAAGGCGGGCAGTCGAACCTTTGCTGTTCTGCCCAGCACAGTCGGTGGAGAGGATGGAACGACATCATTCAAATCCCCCCATTCTTTTTCAGATTCTTTTCCCATGTATGTTATTACGGAATACTGAGTAGAGGTCCCTGTTCTATACTGTAGGTCTTGGTTGATTATCTATTTTCTATATAGTCATGTGTATATGTTAATCCTAAATATCATTGTACACCTTAAACTTGCATAATGATATAAATCAATTAAATCTCAATAAAGTTGGGGGGGAAGGAAGTAAATGTTATAAAATAGTTAAAGGCGAAAAATGTAGCCACTAACAACCTGAAGAAAATATAGCTGAATATTTAACTGAAAAAAAAAAAAAGGTCCCAGCACACAGGAGTCCTCTATAATAATACAGGCTGGTGGGCGGGGCTGCTTCGGGGTTACCTTTCTTCTTCTCCCACCCTCCCCAGGCTTGGACATAACCCCATGGCCTTGGTGGTCTTCACCTGTGTGTCTCCCCCCCTGTAGAAGGCAGGGACGAGGCCCCCTGGAGGGACCGCACCCTGTGCCCCATTCTCTAAAATGCTTCTCTGCCTCAGGATCCTTCCCTTTTTAAAATTTTTTTCCTCTTGTTTGTTTTTGTTTTTGTTTTGAGGTAGATACTATTATTTCCTTTTTCTTTAGTGTTTATTTCTTTATTTTTTTTGATTAAGAAGATTCTCCTTTCTTACCTTGTTCTTTTCACTTCCAACCAGAGCCACAGTCTTTGGCCTGGCCTGGTAGTTTCCATGCCCCAGCACTTAACTATCTTGCTGGAGAAAGCTGATCCCCCGTGATGGCCTGTCCCCCAGATTTTCAGAGGCCAGCCCAAGGTCTCCCTCTCTGCTCCCCAGTGGACCCCTGGCCTTGACCTCATTGTTGGAACTGCTCCTTTGAAAGGTTGAGGTGTATTCATTAACTCCTCAGATAACCCTGCTAGCTTTTCTGTCACCTCCTCCCCTTTCTTATCTGGGTTCACAGCCCTGTCTTCTATCCGCTGGCCCCTCACTGATCCTAAAAGCTTTAGTTGGCAAAACCCACCGTCCCCCTCCCCCAGAGAGCTCAAGAAAGGCTTTTCGGGGCTGTGGCTGCATGTGAGTGTCTAGCTGGAACAGCCCTGATACTCAGGGGCTGTTGTCATTAAGCCTCTTAAAGGTGCTGGTCGTCAAGCTCCTGGTAGCCAAAGG
The DNA here is from genome assembly GCF_025265405.1 of Mesoplodon densirostris. Lineage (NCBI taxonomy): Eukaryota > Metazoa > Chordata > Mammalia > Artiodactyla > Ziphiidae > Mesoplodon > Mesoplodon densirostris. The sequence continues at coordinate 11,367,074 of NC_082664.1, forward strand.
ACCACAGAGGCATCTGAGCTTCCCAGCTGACAGCCAAAGAGATTTTTCTGTGGTCTCCCGAAGGCCTCACACAACTTACCACAGCAGAATCCTGGGGTCCCTTGACAAGGTCCCCACCCAAGAAGAATGAACACCCCAAACTGACTGAGTCCATTAAACTCTTTGGCCCCAGTGAGCAAACTCAAATGGGAATCACTTGACCCAAACCCATTCCAAGATGAGAAAAGTCTGGTCAAGCAGGAAGAAGGAGGCCTCCCAAGTGGGTCTCGTGCTCTGAGCCCTTCCTCCTTCAACAGGGGTGCTTTGGCCCTGGGGGACCCTGGGCAATGCCTGGACAATTTTTTATTGTCACACCTGGGGGTGGGGAGCGGCTACTGGGATTTAGTTTTATCCAGGATGCTGCTAAACACCCAACAATGCACAGGACAGCCTCCCCACAGCATAGAATGTTCCAGCCCAGAAATAGTACTGAGCTTGAGACCCCTGACTCCCTCTGTGCCCAGCCCTTAGAAGCAGCCAAGCTTCCACTTCAGGAGGTAGTTATCAGATGAACAGCCCCCTGAACACAGAACACCGGGCCAGAAGCAGAGAGACCTGTCTGTCTTGGCTCTGCTTGGCCAGCTATGTGGCCTTGAGCAAGTTAATGACCCTCTCCGAGCTTCACGTTTCACATCCTGTAAAACGAAGATAACAAAACGCTCCACAAGACAAATGTCTGTGAGGGCCGCGAGGTTGAGGGTTCTCTAATTCAACAGCCTTCTCCAGGCCTAGAACATTATAGAATCAGATGATAATCAACTCCAGGCTCAAGTGGCCTATAAAGTGAGAGCTGTAGCAGTTTCAAGAAAAAGGAGATGGAGGAAGTGTGTGGAGTTAGGGAGAATCCGGGCCTGAATCAGGCAAGCCCTTCTGTGTCCTGACTGGGTGTCACTGGACTAGATCCTTCCCACTCAGGGTAGCAGCCTCTCTGTCCGTTAAAAACCAGGGTTCAGTAGAACTCTTCCTAGGGCTGTTCCAGATCCAATCATCCCTGAGCCCGATCTGGCCCACGTCCTGGGCAATCATCTACTTCCTGTGCCTCAGTTTCCTCTTTTGCAAAGTAGGGGCTGTGGCACTTACACCTCGGGCTCATTGCAGATGTTAGTGGAACCATCGAGAGTGTGGACTCCAGACCCAGACTACCTGGGGGTGTGATTCTGGTCCTGCTACTTTACTGCTCTGGAACCTTGGACAAGCGACTTAACCTCTAGGAGCTTGGTCTCCTCATCTGTAAGGCCAGGATAGTCGCCTGACCTACCTCATAGGACAGTTACCAGAATGCAGTGAGATAAGACAGTAAAGTGCTTAGAATGGACCTTGGTGTATGGTAATCGCCATAAAGTCTTTGCTGTTGTTCTGAGTCTTTCAGTGGTGCTGATGTAGGAAAGTGCTTGGCACATAGATGCTCGATAAACTGTGGTTGCTTTGACATGGCGTCCATCGGTGGCCGAGGGACTCATCGTGTGGCCTGACCCAGGTGTGGTGGCCTCACCCAGGTGTGATACCCTTCTCTCTCTTGCAGGACAATGGCATCCTCCATCACGTGGGACCTCCTCCTGCTGGCAGGGCTGTGCAGTCAAGTCCCTGGCGCCACGCGTCAGTCCAGCCCCGACATTTAGCAATACGATCTCCCACACTTCTCCAGCTTCGCCTTCAGCCTGTACCATGAACTGGCCCGTCAGTCCAACGACAAAATCATCTTCTTCCCAGTGAGCATCGCTATAGCCTTTGCAATGCTCTCCCTAGGAACCAAAGATGATACTTACATCCAGATCCTGAAGGGCATAGGCTTCAAGTTAAAGAAGGCGCCTAAGGCTGATATCCATAAAGGCTTAGGGAGTCTCCTTGAAACCCTTAAGCAGCCAAACAATCAGTTCCAGCTGACCACCTATGACTATGCTAATCATTGATTAGAATCTGAAGCAAAAGCCTGAGTTTTTGTACAATGTCAAGAAGCTGTACCACTCAAAAGCCCTCTCCATCAACTTCAGGAACATCAAAGAGGCCAAGAAAGAGATCAACCATCAAATAAAGATAAGAACTCAGGGAATAATTGTGGATTTGGTCAAAGAGCTTGATGAAGACATGGCTCTTGCTCTGGTGAACTACATAATTTTTGAAGGTTAAGGTTGTGCAACTAGCCTGAACTGGTTCTTTAGATTTTCCTTGGCAGTGGATGGAATGTAGCTATGGATCTCAGTTATTCAATTTTCTACACACAACCACTAAAAGACTCTGCATGAGGAATTCCCTGATGGTCCAGTGGTTAGGACTCTGCACTTCCACTGCAGGTGGCATGGGTTCTATCCCTGGTCAGAGAACTAAGATCTTGCATGCCATGCAGCACAGCCAAAAAAAAAGACTTTGCATGATCAAATAAGGTTAGGAAATAGTGGGTTAAATAGTCAAATCATCATCTTCTCTGCAAGACTTTTCAGAGCCTTAAATGTCCTAATGTGCATTGTAAATCCCTACCAGGGAGAGAGGCAAAATATGCAGTATCCCAAAATAGAGAGTCATAAAAACAAAGGGAATGTGAAGGGAATAGGATTTCACAGAAGACCCTTCTGACAGCTCTCGTGTAGTGGAAATAGTGACAGCTTTGCAGACTGAAAGACCAGAGCTCACATCCTGTCTCTATGACTTATTAGCTGTTGTTTGACTATGGGCAAGTCATTTTACCTCTTTGAGGTTCTAGTTTCCTACCTGTAATATGGACATAATAATGCCCTTCTTGTAAGCATTTTAGAAGGAAAAAATAAGTTACAAAGAACATGGGACTATACGCTCACATAGTAGGTGCTCAACTAAACTTGAATCCCAACCTCCCTTCCTCCCTCTGAGTGATGAGAATGTCAGGACCTGTGGGCCCCAGAGGGCATTCTAAGGCAGTTTAAACAGTCCATGGAGATAGCCTAGGGTAGGGGAGGTGAGAGTCAAGGCCAGGGGTTGCCTCCTTCACACCATTGGCCCCTTGCTCTAGAGAGAGAAAAGTGTGATGGAGAGTGCAGAGGCTGGAGTGAGCACATCCCAGGTCCCAGCTCTGCCATGGGATTTCAGGTGGGTCTTGTCCCCTCCCCAGCCTCACTCTCCTCCTCCCAACAAATGGGAAAATTGGGCCCTGGGGTCCCCGAGGCAACCTGTCTTAGCAGGATGGTGACATTCTCTTGGTAGAGCAGAGGGGGCACTTCCCAGGCATCTGCATTTCACATGTTGGTCCAGGGAAAGGCCATTAGAGTAGGAACAAGAGTGATTTCCCTGAATAATAAGAAGCACCAATTACCAAGGGGCAGGGAGACTCAGATGGGAGGTGCCCAGTATGACCTGGGAGCTTCCAACCACTCCCAATACTTTTCAGCCTCAGACCAGGCATTAACTAAACATCAAATCCAAGTAAAAATGTTTGTTCTGCCCACCCAGGTTGATGCCATTTAGCCTCTGCAATAGAGAAACTCTGGATCCTCCTCTAGCCTCAAATTATCTTCACAAAGCCCTTCAGGAGCCTGACGATTTCATTTTTGCCCCATTTTACAGAGGGCAAAGCTGAGGCTCAGAGACCAGCATCTCACGAGGGGGCCTCAGGGCTCCTTTTTCTAGCACACTTTTCTAAACCTTCTCCTACCCCTAGCTGCTGTGCACCTTCATCCTCTACAGACAAATGGAAGGATAAACTCGAGGCTCACCGCTTCCTAAAAGGAGACTTCTATGTGAACAAGAAGATCACGGTCAAGGTGCCCGTGATCAACCGCCTGGCCATATTCCACCTGTACCGAGACAATGAGTTCACCTGCTGGGTGTTGGTGCAGCACTACCAGGGCAGAATGGCCGCCTTCCTGCTTCTGCCCAACTTGGGGAAGACGCAGCTGCTGGAGGATGGGCTCTCTGAGAAGCACCTTGCCAAAATCCTCAAATACCTTTAGATATGGTGATTCCCAGGCCAGGGCTGACCCAAGAGCAGCCCCACTGGGCCTGGCCCAAGGTGGGGAGGGTGCATCATCTTAGGCTCCCAGACAGAGCATCCTTTCGGGAAGCACTGACAGGGCTTTGATAGACGGCCAGGGGTGAGGAGCCTGGACAGTGTCCCTTCCCAGTGGCCGGTGCCCCGTGCAGGGAGAGCAACGCCAACCCATGTTGTGGGCAAACCCAGAAGGAAGAGGTGGGCTTCCTGGCAAAGGTGGCAGTTGAGTGTGGACTTTCAGGACAGAAAGTCCACGGCAAGACGGGGGGAAACCTGCTAGGAGAGGCCTGAAAAGCAAAGGCCCAGAGCGGGAAACTCCAGGACACGTTTGACGCTGGTTCTGGATCCTCTGTCACTAGATGAGTGTGGTTGGTCCCCGTCATGCACCCCAAATTAGTGCATGTCTCTGTATTTGTAAATATGCCCATGCCCGGATGAGCTGTTTTATTGCATACAATATAAAACAAAAATGAAAATACAAAGAAGTATTAGGTTAAAAAGCGAGTAGAAGTGTTAATACCTCTTCCCCGCTCCACCCACGCCCAGGTTCCCTGCACCAGAGGCTGAGAGCAGAGAACAGGAGGACCTGGTCTAGAACAGGGCAAACAGAGCCCGAGGGCCAGTCAGACCCTCTCAGGGCCACACCTTGTCCCCACTGAAAACTAGAGCTGAGCTCCAGTCCTGTGCAGTCACTCATTCATGGAACAGATGTCACTCAGGACCCGCCATCACGCCCCATGGTCCTCTGGGATCCTGGTCCCGGAGGAGTCTCAGTCTCGGGGGTGACCAAACCCTGCAGGGAAGCAGTGTGTACAGTCTTCCAGAGACACCCTGGATCCTCCAGGAGGCCTTATCAGAGGAGGTGGCATTTGAGAGGCTTTGCAGGATAAGAGGATCCCCGTGATTCTAACATTCTCTGACCCCACGTGTAGAGGAACTAAAAGTAGAATAGATCAAGGCTGACCTCACATCCTTGCATGGGCAGGGGGACAGGGCGCCAAGTGGGAGGAACAACCAGAAAAGGAAACACTTTCAACTCTGTGAAACTTTTTTATTTTCTAACCATCGTGACAGTTCTGCCAACTTACACTTGCCCAAACTGTCCATTTCTGGCACCTACGATCTGAAAACTCTCCTGGGTAAACTGGGCATCACCAAGGTCTTCAGCAACGGGGCTGACCTCTCAGGGATCACTGAGGAAGTGCCTCTGAAGCTGTCCAAGGTGAGTGTGCCCTTGACCTCTGTAGGCCGCAATGTGCACGGGGGCTGCAGCTTGAGGGTGAGGCTGAGGAAGGGACACAGGCACACCTGCAGACGGAGGTCCCTGAGGAATGCCATCGCTCCACCAAGACTGCAGTGTGGCCGGATGATGGGGGGGAACAGGCGGCCTCACGTGCTTGGTGCATTTTATTTAAGGACCTCCTCTGAGGCTGTGTCACTCAACCTCTGTCTCATCCTTGGCCGGGGACTTCTCTTCTTTGGGTCCCGATAAACCCCTATTTACAGAGAGAGGCTTAGGCTCAGGGATTGCCAAGGACCTTTGGCCCTGCGCCTGTGACACCAGGAGCTACTGGTGAATCACTGAGTCTGAGTTACAGAGTGATTTCGACCAAAGATGCCATTTACGTGGGAGAATTACAGGTGCCCAGAGAAACAACTGCAGTTCAGTGACTGACTGTGAGCTGAGTGCCCGGGTGGGGATGAGGTGTGTGAAGGTCCCCATCGAAGCCCTGATCCCCAAGGAGTTTAGAATCGGGTCTACAAACAAGTGCAGAGCCAAGGAGACAAAGTACAAGAAAATCCACCTCCCGAGATGGTGGGTTCCTTCTCAGGGCTGTTGAGGAGGCTGGTCAGGAAGAGGTGAGGGTCCCCTCGTGGGTCAGACAAAAGCCTTGAGAGCCATGCCTTGTGTGTCTCCTGCAGGGAGAGGAGGACAGGGATGGGGAAGGACAGGCCAGGCGATGAGAGAGACATGAGTATGGTGCTGAAGCACAGAGAGGGGACCAGTTCCCCAGAGAGGGAAGGGTTAAGAATAAGAGTGTCGGATGGGGTTGGGTAAGTAGGTGTGACCAGTTGATGGAGGCTTACAATTACCAGATAAAGATCTTGATTCTTGTTGTCCTTATTCAAACACTCACACACAAATGCGCACCTGTCACACATGCACACACTTGTGCACACACACACATTTATTGAGCACCTACACCGAGTGAAGCTCCTCACATGCAACACCATAGTGGCCCCGGGTCATCCTATCCCACAGGTCTGAGTTTCCTACTTAGGAAACTGAGGTTTCAAGAAGAATAGTTTTGGAGGAGATATGGGGATATATGTTTATGTAGAGCTGATTCACTTTGTTATAGAGCAGAAACTAACACACCATTGTAAATCAATTATACTCCAGGGCTTCCCTGGTGGCACAGTGGTTGAGAGTCCGCCTGCCGATGCAGGGGACATGGGTTCGTGCCCCCATCCGGGAAGATTCCACAAGCCGCGGAGTGGCTGGGGCCATGAGTCATGACTGCTGGCCTTGTGCGTCCGGAGGCTGTGCTCCGCAACAGGAGAGGCCACAACAGTGAGAGGCCCGGGTACTGCAAAAAAAAAAAAAAAAAAAAAATTATACTTCAATAATGATGTTAAAAAAAAGAAAGGGAGAATAGTTTTCTCCTTAGTGACACAGTGAGTTAGTGGGGAAAACTGGATTTGGACCCAGATCCTTGTGATGGAAAGTCATGTTCATTCCACTACACCATGTTGATTCAGTTGTCAATCTTGTGGTTCTTTATTTAAAATCCTCTGGAGAGAGCTCTTCCTTGAGCCCCAGGACAGCTCTCACCACATTGGGCCTTACCTCCAGGCCTGGGTTGGGGAAGGGTGCAGCCTGTCTCTGCCTCAAACAGATCTCTGTCCTCTCTCCCCTCCGGGCCATTCATGAGGCTGTGATGAGCATCAGTGAGAATGGGACAGAACATGCTGGGGCCACCCTCTCAGAAGAGAGTGCCTGGTCTGAGCATCTGACCATCAACTTCAACATGCCCTACTTAATCATCATCAAGGATGAAAACACCAACAATCCCCTCTTCATGGGAAAGGTGGTGAATCCCATGCAAAAATAACTTCCTCTCTGGGTTCAGCCTTCCATTCCCACGCCAAGTCCCCTCCTTAGATGACATTAAAGAATGACTGACCTGGCCCTAGCTTGTGTGTGACATGTAAATCTCTCATCTTCTTGTCTCTGAGTCTCTCTTTACATCCACAGGATATGCGTGGAATCCGGGTCACAGCAATCTTTCATGTATCCACTGAATATTTATCAGGTATTTACACTGTCCAGGCACTGCGCCAGGCAAGGATGAAATGTTGGCTGAAGCCCACAATTTATTTTACAGATATGGAAAGTTAACAATGAGAGAGACGGACCATTCTGGAGGCAGCTGGAAAAACTTAATTAATTGATTAGATTTGGGTAGGAGAGTGGTAGGCAGAAGGAAAGAGTAAGGCAAGGCTAAGCCAGGCAGACCACAAAACAGGGAGGGAGCTAAGGGGTCTGCACTTATGTGAGGGATCATAGTCAGTTCAGAGTGTTAAAGGCTCAAGTCCACATTAAATAATAGTATTTGGACCTCTGGGTAGATCAAACACTAAAACACATGCACAAAAACATAAATGTTCTAGAAGAAAGTATTAGTTAATTCATTTATGGATATTGAAGTGGATAAGGCCTCTCTAAACATGACTGAAAACTAAGAAGTCGTAAATATAAGGACTTATATATTTGACTTTATAAAATCAAGCTGTACGGCAAAAAAAAAAAAAAAGAATAATTCAATTCACCAAGATGACATAACAATTATAGATGTATGTGTACCAAACATCAGAACTCCTAAGTATATGAAGCAAACATTGACAGAATTAAAGGGAGAAATAGACAACAACACAATAATAGTAGGAGAATCAATATCCCACTTTCAATAATTGATAGAGAAACCAGACAGAAGATCAATAAGGAAACAGAAGATTTGAACAACACTATAGACCACTTGGACTAACAGACATATACAGAACACTCCACCCAACAACAGCAGAACACACAATTTTCTCAAGTGCACATGAAACATTCTCCAGGGTAGACCTATGTTAGGCCACAAAATAAGTTTTAATGAAGTTTAAAAGACTGGAGCCATACTAAGTCTCTTTTCTAATCACAGTGGAATGAAACTAGAAATAGCATAAAGAAAACTGGAAAATCCAGAAATGTATGGAAATTAAACAGCTCAAACAACCAATAGGTCAAAAAAGGTATCACAAGAGAAATTAGACTATATCTTGAGACAAGTGAAAATAAAAATACAACATGCCAAAACTTATGAGATGCAGTAAAAATAGTACTAAGAGGGAAATTTGTAGCTATTAGCATTTACATTACAAAGAAGAAAGATCTCAAATCAACAACCTAACTTTACACCTTAATAAACTAGAAAAAAGAACAAACTAAACTCAAAGCTAGCAGAAGGAAGGAAATAACAAATATTAGAGCAGAGTTCAACAAAATAGTTTTAAAAATGGGGAAACTCAATAAAACCAAACGTTGGTTTTTTGAAAAGATCAATAAAATTGACAAACCTTTAGCTAGATTGACAGAAAATAAGGGAGAACACTCAAATAAATAAAATCAGAAATTAAAGAGGGGACATTATGAGTGACTTTACGAAAGAGGATTATAAGAGAATACAACGAAAAAATTGTAAACCAGCAAATTGGATAACCAAGATAAAATAAAGAAATTCCTAGAAACACACAACCAAGCAAGAATAAATCATGAAGAAATAGAAAATTTATACATGATACTAGTTATACATGAACAGACATATAACTAATAAGGTGATTGAATCAATAATCAAAAACCTCCCAACAAAGAAAAGCCCAGGACTGCATTCATTCACTGTTGAAATTCTATCAAACATTTAGAAAGAATTCACACAAATCCTTCTCAAATTCTTCCAAAAAATTGAAAAGAAGGGAATAGTTCCTAACTCATTTCACACGGTCAACATTACTTAGATACCAAAGCCAGACAAAGACACTATAAGAAAAGAAAACTACAGACCAACATCGCTGATGAATATTGATGCAAATACCCTCAATGGAATACTAGTAAATACAATTCGACAACACATTACAAGGATTATACACCATGACTAAGGGGGACTTAATTGTGGAATGTAAGGATGGTTTAACATATGAAAAATCAATCAAAACACCACATAAACAGAATGAAGGGGAAAACACATGATTATATCAGTTGATGCAGAAAAATATTTGACAAAATTCAACACCCTTTCATGATAAAAAAAAAAACACTCAAAAAACTAGGAATAGAAGGAAACTACCTCAACATAACAAAGCCCATATAAGAAAAGCCCACAGCTAGCATCATACTCAATGGTGAAAGAATGAGAGTTTTCTTCTAAGGTCAGGAATATGACAAAAATGCCAGCTTTCCATCTTCTATTTAACATAGTATTGAAAGTTCCAACCAGAGCAACTAGGCAAGAAAAAGAAATAAAAGGCGTCCAAATTGGAAAAGAAGTAAAACTACCTCTGTTCAAAGACAATGCAATTTTATACGTAGAAAGTTCTAAAGATTACATAAATGCTCACACACACAAACTGTTAGAACTAATAAATGTATTCATTTATTAGTTGTAGGATTCAAAATCAACAGACAAAAGCCAGTTGTATTTCATACATTAAATTTCCAAAGGAAATTTCAAGAACAATTCCATTTACAATAGCATCAGAAAGAATAAAATACCTAGGAATAAACTTTCATCAAGGAGGTAAAAGACTTGTACACTGAAAACTACAAAGCATTGCTGAAAAAAATTAAAGAAGATGCAAATAAATTGAAAGACATTTCATGTTCATGAATTGGAAAACAATATTTTTACAATGTCAGTACTACCCAAACCAATCTAAAGACTTAATGCAATCCCTAACAAAATCTCGCTGGCATCTTTTGTAGAAGTAGAAAAGTCCATCCTAAAATTCACATGGAACCTCAGGGGACCCAAACATCCAAAACAATCTTGAAAGAGAAGAACAAAGTTGGAGGTTTCACATTTCCTAATCTCATAGCTACAGTAACCAAAAGAGTGTGATGCTGGCTTAAAAACAGTCATATAGACCAACGAAATAGAATAGAGAGGCCAGAAATAAACTCTCACATATATGGCCAAATGATATTAGACAAACATCCTAAGACTATTCAATGGAGGAAGGACAGTCTTTTCAACAAATGGTACTGGGAAAATCAGATATCCACATGTAAAACAATGAAGTTGGACTCTTACATCATACCATATACAAAAAAATTAACTCTAAATGGATCAAAAACCTAAATGAAAGAGCTAAACTATAAAACTCTTAGAAGAAAGCATAGGGGAAAACTTCAAACATTGATTTAGCAATGATTTCTTGGATATGACACCAAAAGCACAGGTAACAAAAGTTAAAATAGATTAATTGTACTATATCAAAATTAAAAACATCTATTCATCGAAAGACACAATCAACAAAATGAAAAGGCAACCTATGGAATGGGGGAAAATGTTTGCAATTCATGTGTCTGACAAGGGGTTAATATCCAGAAATATAAAGTACTCTTACAACTCAATAACAATAAAAAACATACAACCCAATTAAAAATGGGCCAAGAACTTGAACAGACATTTTTCCAGGAATATATAAACGGCCAGCAATCACATGAAAAGACACTCAACATCATTAATCATTAGGGGATTGCCAATCAAAACTACAGTGAGATACCACCTCATACCATTAGGATGGCTATTTTTTAAAAAAGAAGAAGAAAGGAAAAGAAAAAGTGTTGGTCAGGATGTGGAGAAATTGGAACCTGTGTGCATCGTTGGTAAGAATGTAAAATGATGCAGCCACTAAGGAAACAGTATGGTAGTTCCTCAAAAAACTAAAACTTGAATGACCATATGATCCAAGAATTCCACTTCTGGATATATATCCAAAAGAATTGAAAGCAGGGTCTCAAGGAAATATTTGTGTATGAGTGTCCACAGCAGCATTATTCACAACAGACAAAAGATGGAAGCAATCCAAATGTCCATCAACAGCTGAATAAATAAGCAAAATGTGGTCTATGCATACAATGGAGTATTATCCAGCCTTTAAAAGGAGGGAGATCCATGCTACAACATGGATGAACTCTGAAGACATTACGCTAAAGGAAATAAGCCAGTGACTAAAGAGAAAATATGATTCCACTTATATGAGGTATCCAGAGTAGTCAAATTCATAGAGAGGGAAAGCAGAACGGTGGGTGCCAGGGGCTGTGGGCAAAGGAATGGGAGTTGATGTTTAATGAGTATGGAGTTGCAGTTTTGTAAGATGAAAAGAGTTCTGGAGATTGGTTGCACAACAATATGAATGTTCTTAATTCTATTAAACTGAACACTTAAAAAGTTGGGATTAACATATACACACTACTATATAGAAAATAGATAATCAACAAGCACCTACTGTATAGCACAGGGAACTCTACTCAATACTTTGTAATAACCTATATGGGAAATAGAATCTCCAAAAAATATAGGTATATGTGTATGTATAATTAAATCACTTTGCTGTACACCTGAAACTAACACAACATTGTAAATCAACTATACTCCAATATAAAATAAAATTTTTCTGAATTTTTTTTCATGGCAAAATAAAATAAAATAAATGTTATTCTATAGTAAGTGGGCATAAATAGCACTAATAAAAAGTAATACATTTTCTTTTGAATTGCATAAAAAAACTGGTAAGACAGTAAATTTTGCTTTATGTATTTTGTCACAATTAAAAACAAAATAATACAAATTATCTTTAAATGTAATAATAATAATAATTGTATAACCAATATTTTCTAAAGAAGCCAGTGAAATTTCCAACACTTTGAGTTATAACTCACAGTCCTACGGCTTTAATGGTAATTTCACATCAGTTGGTTTAAAAATATAGATTCAACGCCATATCAAAAAAATGCCATAAACAAAGCCAAAGAACAAACTGAGAAACTGTATACCAGCTATGACAAAGAGAATCATTTTAATTTTAAAGAACTCTTTTAAATCTATAAGGAGACAGTAAGTAATCCAGTAGAATAATGGGCAAAGGATTTAAGCAGACAGACTACAAAAAAATAAATATGAAGATCCAACGGAGGGCTTCCTTGGTGGCGCAGTGGTTAAGAATCCTCCTGCCAATGCAGGGGACACGGGTTCGAGCCCTGGTCCGGGAGCCACGGAGCAACTAAGCCCGTGCACCACAGCTACTGAGCCTGTGCTCCAGAGCCCGCGAGCCACAACTACTGAGCCCGGGAGCCACAACTGCTGAGCCCACGTGCCTAGAGCCCATGCTTTGCAACAAGAGGAGCCACCGCAGTGAGAAGCCTGCGCACCGCAATGAAGAGTAGCCCCTGCTCACTGCAACTAGAGAAAGCCCACGCACAGCAAGGAAGACCCAATGCAGCCAAAAATAAATAAATAAAATAAATAAATTTATTTTTTTAAATGGCCAATGGAAATATGAAAGAATTCTCAACCCACTCATTATTTTAAAAACACAAGTCAGAGCGCCACTTTTCACCTCTGATTGGCATAAACACAGGAGGTTGACAATTCTCATTGCTGATTTACACGTGAGGAAACAGGCATTCATACAATAGACTGGGGGAGTGTAAGTTTGTGCAAGATCTTTGGAAGATAATTTGGTAACATCTATTAAAGTTTAAAGAAAAACAAACTAATTTTGACTCAGGAAGTCCACTACTGGGAATATATCCCATGGAAATATTTACAAACAGCAAATGTTAAAAAAAAGTCTTCTTTTTAACTTCAGCATTGTTTGAAGAGCAAAAAGTCTTAAATGTCCATAATAATAGGAAAATAATTATATAAAATTTGATAGAGTGTCACGCAACCTTTTTAAAGTATTCAATATAAGGCCAGTTCTGCATAGGTTGATAGGGGAAAGCCTCTAAAAGCAAAAAATACAGAAGAGTATACATAGTACGATTTCTTCTGTAAACACATACATTCATTTATCTCACAATTATTTACTGAGCACCTACTATGTTCCAAGCATGGCTGTGCAGCTATGAACAAAACAGACAAAATCCCTGTCCATAGGAACTCAGTGGGGGATGCAGGGATGATCTGGGTAAATCAATACCATGTATAGAATAGGAGAAGGTGATAAGTCCAACAGCAAAACAATAATGCAGGGACAGGGCATGGGGAGTGCTAGGGTGTGAGACACACTTGGACAGAGTGGTCAGGGAAGGCCTCACTGAGAAGATGGCATCTGAAACCCAAGGCAGGTGTGAGAGTAAGCCATGCAGGCATCTAATAGAAGAGCAGCCAGGCAGAGGGACTAGGAGGTGCAAAGGCCCTGGGGCAGGAATGTGTCTGGCATGTTCAAGGGAAGCAAGGAGAAAGCAGTGTGCCTAGAGCAGTGGAGAGCAGGAGAGAAAGAAGCAGAAGAGGGCAGAGATGTGACTACAGCACCTGGTTTGGGGAGGGGGTGGGGTACGGGTTTGTACATCATACACGTGCATGGACTGGCTTTCGTTCTGAGTGACCTGGAGCCCAAAAAGGGTATCCCGCTGAGGCTCGAAGTGATTTATATTTTGACAGAATCACATAAAGATTCAGGAGGCAGATCACCCACCATTTTGTTTGCTTCTTTATAGTTTTCTATGTATCTAAAAAGTATTGAATATTAATTTAAGAATCAAATGGAAGGGGGTGGTGGCAAGTGGACGGTCAGAGAGGCACTTCTGTCCTAGACAGAGAAGCAGGGCACGGGGCCTGAAGAAGGATGTCACCCTTAAGGCATTTCCTCGGGGTCTTAATTTCTATTACCTGGGAGCGGGGAAGGTTCCTTGGTGAAATGGGTTTGGAAAACTCTGGGTAAGTCTTTACTGAGGGACTTCTCAGCTCCTTTCAAATATTACCATCCAAGTGAGAGAGAGAGTATGCAGTGTTTCCCAAAATTATTTGACCATGGAACCCATTTTTTTTTTTTACAAATCATCTGTAGGTTTCCACGGAATCCACTTTGTAAAGTGCTGCTGTGGGTGAGAAGGCTGTTGAGGGTGGGTAGTGGCCAAGGCATGTTTACCTTTACACAGCTCACCCAGGCAGTGGCAGGGGAATTGGTTGGCAGGGCAGGATGAGGTATAAGGAGGTCTGAGAGCTTACACTCTCGTCACACATATCTGTTGCCCCTTCTGGGCAAAAATGTCCTTGTGCCCAGAGACAGTGATTCAAATACCAGATACTCCTGCACTCTGAGACGCTGGCATTCACTGATGCAGCAGAGTGGCATTTGACATTCTTGTTTCAGAGGGACAGCTCCACACGCTGCTGCCCAGAGACCCGGTACACCAGCCTCCTCCCTGGGCTTTAACTGGAGGGCAGCTGAGGTGCAATGAACAGAGAGGACAAACAGGATCGTTGGCTGGGGAGGAGGTGGTCAGGCCCTGATTACACAAGCTCACATCACCTTGGGCCTGTTAATATTAACTCCATCTCCAGCCTCGGGGAGCATCAGAAATCCCCAGAGTCACTGCCCTGGTAAACGTTGTTTTGTTCAAGTTGTTGGCTAGATCTTCAATGATACTCACTTGGCCTTAGATTGTAATCTTTTTTTTATTTTTTGCGGTACGCGGGCCTCTCACTGTTGTGGCCTCCCCCATTGCGGAGCACAGGCTCCGGACGCACAGGCCCAGCAGCCATGGCTCACGGGCCCAGCCGGTCCGCGGCATGTGGGATCCTCCCGGACCGGGGCACGAACCCGTGTCCCCTGCATCAGCAGGCAGACTCTCAACCACTGTGCCACCAGGGAAGCCCTAGATTGTAATCTTGCTGAGTCCCCCACAAATATGCAGCTTTCATCCCCTGTGGCTACAGGTTGGGGACCATGCTCCCATGGGGCAGGGCAGTACCAGGTGGAGGACCGAATGTGAGCAGAAACCCAGCAGAAGAAACATGAACAGCTAACCACCGGCCTTCAGGACAATTGTCACCTGGAGCCATTTCAATAATCAAGCCATCAGAGCTGCTTCCAAGAAAAATGTATTTCTTCCTGGTGGGCATTCCCTGTCACTGGAGTCTGGATCCATTTTCGATTCCTGTCATTGCTCAATAAGCTAAGCTTATGAAGAAGTAGATTCAGTCAACCAATCAGTCTTTCATTCAACCATCTTGTACTAAGTGCCAACCACATGTCAGTCCTGGGCTATACATTGTGCTAGGTGTGAGTTCCATGTAAGTTCAGTGAATAATTTCAAATTACAAACTTATTTGTAAAAAGAAGCAAGGGCTTTGCAGATACTCTATTGCCCTGCTGCTTCTTTCAGAGGATTGTCTTCGGGGTCAATCAGGACAATGGTACAGGCTGTGCACTGCACACGGGTGCTGGCAGAGAGAGCATGGGGCCTGAAATCCATCCCAGCTACACTCACCAACTGGTACACCCTGGCATGTGGTGACATCCATCTGGTTAAAAGATGTTCTTTTTAATTTGTACAAAGATGTTGTTGCTCCAGATAGCATGTGATAAAATGAGCATATTAAAATGTTAATGGAAGAATCTAGATGGTAGATTTAAAGTGTCCACTGTAAAAATCGTTCCCCTTTGCTCTATGTCTTAAAACTGTCATAATAAAATGGTGGAAGGGGTTAGAATACCACTCCTCATGAGTTATGTATGAGCCAAAGAGATGCTGTTATGGGGTGAATTGTGTCCCTCCAAGATTTATACATTGAAGTTCTAACCCTCAGTACCTCATTTGGAGATAGGGTCTGTACAGAGGTAATCAACTTAAAATGAGGTCATTAGCCTGGGCTTTAAACCAATATGACTGGTGTCCTTATAAGAAGGGGAAATGTGGACACAGAGACACAAGCTGAGAGGGAAGATGATATGAAGATATAGCAAGAACACCAGGTGAAACTGAAGATGGTTAATCTACACACCAAAGAGAAAGGCCTGGAACAGACCCTCCCCTCACAGCCCTCAGAAAGAACCAATCTTGCCAACCAGCTTGATTTCAGAGTCCTAGCCTCCAGAACTGTGAGACGATAAATTTCAGTTTTTTAAGGCACCCAGTTTGTGGTACTTAGTTATGGCAGCCCTAACGCAGATGCTTTTTCCTAGTCTGCACAGAGGGAGGCACCCTGAAGGCTGGCAGTATCCTGATCGCCTCCTTGAACTCCCAGAGTGGACGCAAACGTAAGGAGGACTTTGGGCAGTGTGTTAGTAGATAGACTTCCTACTGAAAGTTTTGAGGAGCTGGGAACTGACCACAGGCTAATGCTTACCTTAGGAAGAAATGAGTGACAATGAAGAGAAATCACTGCCCGTTGGGATTTAAAGGCCAGCTCATGTCCAATAATGGAACTAAAAGCAAAGAGCTTTTGCCACTGTTGACTTTTGACACAATAACATTTCACAAATAAAGACATAAGACAACGTTGTTTAAAAACCCACAGGAGCCCAAGTAACCAGGTATGGTGAAACAGTGGTTGGAGTCTGGGCTCTTTTCCTGGCACTGACCGCTCACAAGCTACATCGTCTTGGCTGAGCCACCTGAACTCTACTTTCTCGTTCACAAAGACACCAGTTGTTGGGAGGATTAAGTATGACATGTAAAGCTCTAAGCACATAGTACATGCTTAAGAAATGGGAGAAAAAATCCAGAGCCAGGAGGAGATAAGTCTCATGAGGACTAATAAACAGGCTCAAAGGCTTGTTTGCTCAATAAACAAATGGCTGCAGGTGAAGGTCAGCAGGACTGTGATGTCAAAATCACTACTCGGCTAACATCAGGTGTTCATTCCCATTAGACGCTGTGAAAGTTGGCTATGATTTCTTGTTAATTCTGAGAAAATGTACAGTGAAGTAGAAAGAATACATGCTCATGAGGCAAGAGAGGGGATTCTAATTCTCACTTTTTCTCAGGATGTGTAACCCTTGGTAAGTCCCTGTTATCTCTCCCAACCTCTACTTCCTCATCTATAAAATGAGAATGTTGGACTAGACTAAAAATGGCAAACATGTGGCCACATGCAACTGCTTCCAATCTCACATCCAGAGCAGACATCACCAATCAACCATGGCCTGACTTTCATCTTCATTCAGGCACAGCCTCAGAATCCACTAGGATGGATCCAAGATGGCAGCTCAGATGGAAACCATTTACTGTCCTATCCTAGGTGATCTCTAAAATGCCGTACAGTTCTGATGTTTTCTGGGCCTGATTCCTCTCTTGGCTAGATATGACTTCACTCTGCATCCTCCAAAACTTTCATGGGGAAATTATTAGGGATATTTCATGTTTGGGGTCTTATATCATAAGTTGTCCTATTGCTCCACATCTCCTTCTCCCAGACTGGATGCCCAACATCTTCACCAGCATCCTAGGTTCTGGTAACTCCATTATTTTAATAACCTGGTTTCCTCTGCTCATGCCTGCGACAGGCATGGTTAATGGATTAAGGCACTCTCACACAGAAAGATGGAGTCTCAAATGCTTTTTTTTTTTTTGGCCACACCATGCGTGGCTTGTGGGATCTTAATTCCCTGACCAGGGTCTACAGCAGTGAAAGCAACTAGTCCTAACCACTGGATAGCCAGGGAAGTCTCTCAATTGCCTCTTCAACTCAGTCTCCCAGGCAGCCCTTACCAATTACTTGAAATTGATGTATAGATAAAAAACGTTGGCCATTTCGTCCCAAGAAAGTATGTGCAAAGAAACTCGAGAACAAACTATTAAACCAAGAAGAAACTAGCTCTATGTGTGTTTGCTAGCTCTATGTGTGCTTGTATGTGTATTTGTAGAGATCAGGTTCAAACCAGTGCCAGATGAATAGCTTTCTTTCAACACTCAAGACTGAGCCTCCAAACTACTCTTCCACTTCTCCTCTTACCTCTGCAGCAACCTCAGAATGTGCCCATTCCCAAGAAGTCACCTATCATAGTAGAATACAGGTCTGGGTGTCACATAGCTTTGTGTGGCAAGCCTGCCTCAATCTCTACAAACTGTTTGCTTTTGAACAAGTTACTCAATCTTTCCTGGGCTCATCTGCAAAATAGGACTAATGCCTTCTCATAGGGTCATTTTAGCAGATAGCACATATCCTACCACCTGGAAGACAGTCAACAAATAAATAAGATTAGCTGCTACCCTTGCATGTATCACTATCATGATGAATACTACTTCTATATTGATCTGTTTGTCCTTGAGCTTTGGCACAGAGAAATATGTCTGAAGAAGTGCCAAACGGGATTAAAGATGGATAACAGACTGGAGGAGTACTGGGTGACCACAGTGGACTCTGACTCTGCTTGAGGCACTGCTCAGAGGTTGCTTAGCCCAAATTCTGCCCATCCTTCAGAACTCAGCTCAAGTCCATGTCCTTACAGGAGCCTCCACTGAATATGGAGCCTCTACTCTGCCTGGTGGAGGAAGCTTAATCTTATTAACTCTAGTTGAGTTCTGTTCATTCAACATAAACTCTGTCGACTCAGGATTCTTTCAGTCAAGTCAGGGTTTCCCCAGTCCAGAGTTTTATACACTCCACTCCCCATCCCTGAGGTGTTTAAGTGTGGGGACAGTAAGCATACATGGCCTCATATGAGATATGCTTCATGAAGGCAGTAATACAATTACTCTACATCTCCCTTCAATGCCCATCCAGGGTTAAGCATATAGCAAGTGCTTCAGAAGTGGGTGAATGAATGGGAGGATGGATGGATGGATGGATGGATGGATGGATGGATGGATGGATGGAATGGATGGATGGATGGATGGAATGGATGGATGGATGGATAGATGGATGGATGGATGGATGGATGGATGGATGGAATGGATGAGAGATGGATGGATGGATGGGAGGATGGGAAAATACTTTCCCCACAGATATCTGTCCTTTCTCCTCAGCTTCTCTGACAGTGAAATGAGGCCAACCTCCTTGGTCAGATCAGGTCAGCAGTTCCCCTTCCTCTAGTTCCTCGTGCACCAGTAAGCACTGCACACTATGCACCCAAATGATGTAGGTACAGTGGGCTGAGAACTGGAACATTTGCCTGGGGAGGGTACAACCTGACCTTCCCATGTGTTTCTGCAACCCTGACCAGAATCATCTTTTGATGTTGGCTACCCACTCTGATCCTCATGACAGTTTTCCATGAGGGCCAGCCTTGAGGGTGCTGTGGATGCATCCGATTCCTTGTACCTGACCTGTAAGTAAAAATTACCTTCCCCTAACCTCATATCTGGTCCCCACAGCTCCCAGTTACTACCTGAGGAGATAGTTCTCTTTGTAAGCTGTGGGCTGGGGGGTTGCCATTAGGGGGAGGGGCCAGAGCAGCAGCACAGGACTTGCAGGGCTCACATGCAGGTGGGTCTTATTGTAAGGAGTCACCTTATTCTGAAATAGAGAGATGTGAAGGATAAAATCAAGCCTTTGGAGGCAACAGGCCTAGACTCGAATCCTGGCTCGGTCACTGGCTCGCTGTGGACCTTGAATAAGCCACTTCACCTCCCAGGAACTCAAATATTTGCAGGAATTTGGTTGTGAGGATTAAATGGAGTCTTACTCAGAGTCCCCACAATGGTTCAAAGGATGAGACTTTTGCAAAAAGACTATGTAGAAAGATGTGGAAAACGTTAAGGGAAAAACAGGAGGGTGTCTGATGAGACACCCAGAGGTTGGCAAAACTAGGAAGCTCTTACCTGCCCAGAGCTGAAGGGGCAAAGGAAAGAAACAGTGAGAGCAGGAGCCACGGAAGGAGTGGCTGCCTGGAAGGGTCTGAGGTGGTGGAGTGATGCAGCCCCTCCAGAGGCACGGAGCTGAAGCAGGGAGGAATGGGAAGAAAGAAAGCTAGCAGTACAGGACATACGAGTCAGCCTCTCAGAGCACAGAGCATGGCAGAAGAGGGCAGATGATGGATCTGGGCAGGGGGCTGGCAAAGAATAGCCTGCAGAAAAGATATGACTCATAGTAAAGGCAAGAGGCGCCCTTGCTGAGCACTAAACGCTATTTCATTTCATTTCGACTCAGAGAGTTTAGCCCCGAGGGCATAAGCGCAACACTACTTGTGTTGTTACTTTAATGGACTATCTCATTGATCCAGAAGATGAATTCAGATTCTGAACATGTTTAAGAAATGGGGGATCAATGACTCCCATTCCCACCCCTACCCCCAAGTTTTCTGTTGTGATTTGTTTAGAATAAAGGTGTGTATTTCACCAAATCTTAAAGCGCTGTGAGCAGTAGCTCCAGAGATAGAGAGACCAGTGACCAGAGGAGAGTGGAGGGATGGCCCGGTGCCCACCGTGCCTGGCACAGGACCCGGAGTGCTGTGGGAAACCCAGGAGTCCTCTCTCTCCATCTCCCGTGGACCCTACCCAACCCATCTCCACCCCTCTCCCTCTGGACCAGCTGCCAGCTTCTCCCATCCAAATGATGACAGACACCCCCATTCCCCCTGCTCATAGGACAAAGGAGGCAGCCACGAGACAGGGGCAGTCTCTCTCAGTCCCAGGACAAATTCTGAAGGAAGAGTCTGTTTGTCCTGGATCAGCTGCCTGCTCCAGACCATCAGAGTGACTGGAGGTGGGGAACGCATCTATAAAAACTAATTTACAATTGCAACCAAAAAGTAGGTGCAAATATACTATACAGTATGGAATGTTAGTGTAACAGGAAAAGCAAGAACTGTATGAAAAAAGTCACTTTTAAAAGGCTTAAATTATTAGAGATCTATACCACATCCCTGGCTTAAAAGATTGACATTTAGAAAGAGAGGCGTTTGTCTTCAAATTAATAGTTCTTATTGAAATCCCATCTAGATTTTTTGAATTTAGTACATCGATTCTAAAATTCACCTGATGGAAAAAATCCACCAAAAAAAGCTGATGATTTTTGAAAAAGAAAAACAAATGACTTGCCTTGCAAAATATACATTTATACACCATATAAAATGTCTAGAAGAATCTGTGATAAATGGAATTTTATGTAAGACCATGATGGCTTTTCAAATCCATGGGGAAATTTTAGTTGAATCCATGCATGCTATCAATTCAATCCATTGCCTATTCTATTTGGGGAATGGAATACTTGTATTCTTACTTCACACCAAATGCAAACTAAATTCAAAATAGATTAAAGAGTTAAACATAAAATTATGAAATTAAAAATACCAGAAGAAATGGTGCAGGTGGTTTTTTATAATCTGAGGGTGGGGAAGGATTTCATCAGCATGACAACACCAGCAGATCAGAGTAGATAAAATGTTAAAACTTCTTTATGATGAAGGACAAGAGGACCAAAGTTAAAAGCCAGATGACAGAGTGAGAAGAAAAAATATTTGCAATATTTATGACAAAGGTTTAATATCCCTTATGCATATAAGAATTTCTTACAACCCAATCAAGAGAAAAAAAGACAACAGAACTACAAAAATAAAGGACAGTGAAAGGCTATTTCCATCAGTTAGACAGTCAAAAATAAAACGATGCCAATATTCAACATCAGAAAGAGCATGGAGGAATACACACCTCTACCCCGTGTTTGTAGGAGCATAACGGATACAGATTTTTTGAATGGCAAGTTAATAGCATCTAGAAAAATTCAAAATATGCATACCAATTTCATAAATGAACTCTAGAGAATCCCTCATTTTTGATATATGTACAAAGATGTTCATGGCAGCATTCTTGATTCAATGATTTATAGTAAGTAATTCCTTACTACCCAATATACATAACCATCAATATAATGAAGTAATTTGTACCTACTGACAAATTAGTGAAATATATCTGCCTTACATTGTTAAATTAAAAAGTTTGGAACAATATGTAGAATATAATTCCACTTCATTTTGAAGTATGTATGTAAAATTACCCATGCATATAAGTATGTTCTCTGTGTAGATAGTACATATTCAATTCATATATAGATCCAAATTTTAAAAATTCTAAACCAACCTTTGACAAATTCTTAAAACTGATAACCTCTGGGGAACAGGAGTGGAGTGAGCAGGTAAGGAGATGAATTTTTACTTTATATTGTAAACATTATATTTTAAATAAAATTTACTATTATTATAATGAAAACCTAAGGACACCTGCGGGGTATAGTTAGGACTTTTTTTCTACACCTATAGGTCTATTGAATACCTATTGCATTTTGCCCACCATGTTCTCACATCAAGCCTCACACAGGTCCAGAGTCAGGATTCAAACCCGAGTCTGCCTGACTCCAAAGCCGGAGCCTTACCCAGGCACCCACTCTTCCCTTTGAATTTCCCATTAAAGCTGCCCCGGGGCAGTCGATGGAGGGTGGGGAGAAGAGCAGTGGAAAGCGTTCTGGCGCCTTGTTGGGCTGCATGAGGGCGCTCCGTGTCTCTGTTGTTCCAGGATGGCACACCCCACTCTCTTCTTTTGTGTGCTGGTAGCCAGGCTGGGTCCTCGCGCCTGTGACCAAGGGGCTCCTGACCAGGAAAATCGTCCAACCCCAGGGACCCTGTTGGCCTCTTCAACTTCCCTGAACAATCCCCACTTAGCCTTCAGCCTATACAGGCAGATGGTGGCCACAACCCCGGGCAGGAACATCATCTTCTCCCTGCTGAGCATCTCCATCCCCTCAGCCTGCTGCTCTCCAGGCCAGGCCCGCAGCGCGCACCCAGGGCCTGGAGGGACTGGGGTTCAGCCTGTCCCGAGTCCCAGACAAAGGGCTCCATGGGCACTACAGTCAGTTCCTCCATGCCCTCCTGCCTCCCCCTGGGGCATGCCAGCCAGAAATGGCAGCATGCTATCTGGGGACCAGAAGCAGTACCTGTACAGAAGTTTGTTGACGATGCCCAGAATCTGTACCACGCAGAGGTCTTCCTCATCCCCTTCGGGAATGGCCGGGTAGCCAGGGGGCAGATGGATCCTTTCACTTCAAGACTGGGAAGCTCGCCCTGGAGTTATCCCAGACACGGTCTTGATTCTGACCAGTTATATTTTCTGTAAAGGTAAGTAATCCTCTAAGGATTATGTAGACCCCTTTGCAATTTATTACAAAGTTAACCCATCTTTTCTCCAAGATGGCTTTCCTCTCTCCCTCCTGCCTCACCAAGACTTCATCTGTGGATTAACTCCTCTCTCTCCCATACATCCAACCGCTCTTCTAGAACCTTCACCTGAACTTTTCAACTCCAGTTCCCTCTCCAGCTACAGCCCCAGCTCTCTCCTTCTCATCACAACCAAACTTTTAGGAACTAGTGCCTGCCACAGACCTGCTACATAATTTGTGGGTCTCAGTGCAAATGAGTGCGTGGCGCCCTTGTTCAAAAATCACATTTCAATGTGGCGACAGCAGAGCATTTAAACCACATTCCGGCCCTTGTGACCTCCCAGGTGGCACCTCCTCGAAGCCAATCCTGCCCACATGAGCTGTCCCAATTTGCCACTCATTCCACCAAACATAAGCCTTGCTTCTGGGCCCATCACCCGAGTTGTTTTATCAAGCTACCTCCCACCCATCCCCCAAAAAGGAGCTCCTTGTTGAGCAGGGGAACCTCGTCCTTCTGTGTCCACCTAGCTTTGTGACATTTACCTGTTTTGTTAGCCTCCCCCTCCTCGACACCCTCCTCTCGTGGGCTCAGCGTGGCTTTCCTGATTCTCCTACCTCACCTCCCTAGCACACGCAGAGCCCGTTAAGCATCAGCATTCCACAGAGTTCCTGCTCAGCCATCCGTCTTCTTTTCTTATTCTTCACTCTCCCTTGGGTGAGCAGTGGGAAGCCCTCCATTGGCCTCCAACCCTCCTATACACTGAAGACTCCCACCTCCCTATGCCCAGTCCCCAGCTCCCATGAGCTCCAGACCCATATCCTCCCCAGCTATCTGGTCACCTCCATCCAAATGTCCAAGAAGTGCCTCAAATTCAGCATGTTCCAAAAAAAGAAGCATTTCTTCCC
This sequence comes from Mesoplodon densirostris, assembly GCF_025265405.1. NCBI lineage: Eukaryota > Metazoa > Chordata > Mammalia > Artiodactyla > Ziphiidae > Mesoplodon > Mesoplodon densirostris. Next base: position 11,391,125 of record NC_082664.1, read on the forward strand.
ACTCTCTCCTCCACCCCCCAAAGAAAATCCCCTCTCCCTGCTCCTTTCCTCTAAGTCTCAATAAATTGTCCTGATTCCATGCACCTGCCCAAACCAGGAACCTTGAGGTCACCTTGGTCCCATGCAGGCAGTGCACAGAGCATGGCTGACCGTGGATGACAAGGCAGCAGAAGAGGAGGATACCACGAGCCTGGGGTCCCTTCCCAGGTCCCATCTCCACACGTTTCATTTCGACAGGACTTTCCTGCTATTAATTTTTTTGAGGAAGGCAGCCACGGCCTTCTCTTCATGGGGAAAATGATGGATCCTGTAGCAAAGTCACAGTCGGGTGAAAAGAGGGTGTGCCTCCCTCTACCCCCACCAGCCTACCCATACTGTCAGGTGCTCTGGGCTCTTGAAGAAGAAGGAGAATTATGACTGAAGGTATGGGCAAAAGTAGAGTGTCTTCGCACCAAATCCCTCTGAGTTGTTATCCCCATTTCACAGATTAGCAAACCAAGATCCAGAACAGTTGCACAATTATAAGCCAAACTCATTGCCCCAGGGCCAACCTTCCTGGGAAGACCTACAGACTCGGCTCACTCCCATGACCTTCCACCAGCTCCATATTCTCTGCTGGTTTCTGGACGTTTCCCTCTCCTTCCAGTTTCCTTGCCACCTGAATTATAGCAGAGCTGTGTTCCGCTCAATAAACCTTGTGTGAGGGTGTCTGGGTGCCACTGCACAGGCAGTCCCCCTGGCAGGATTTGGGAAAGCCATTGAATGTGGCCTGGGAGCCTGTTTGTGTGACATAAAAGAGGGTAGGACCATCCTGTCATCACTACCTGCTGGCATCCAGTAGGCCCAGAAGGTGCCAGCCGGGTCTCAGGTCCCGCTCCACAAGTGGCTGAGAAGGAAAGCAGGGATTTCTCAGGGTCCTTTTGATAAGAAAGGCTACGCAATATTATTTTGTGTTTGGAAGCATTTGCATGCCTCAGTCGTGCTCCTACAAAGGATTATCTGGCACAAACATTCCTTAAATCCTGTCCATGAAACTCCCCCATGATGGAATCCTCCTATGAAATAGACTTGCAGAGTAGGGACTGAGCTCTTCACAAGTCTCCATCCAACATTCAATCCTGTGTATTATCTGAGAAAGCGTCCACTGAGTACCAGATGTGTGCACAGCATGGTCCCAAGGAGGGAAGGATGCAGAGATAGAGGAGACGGTCCCATCCTCCAAGAGCTATTGGTGGAGGCAGGCACAGCACCTGCCACACTGCAATCACTCCTGGTGTAGGGGTAAATTTCACTGCAAACAAGATGCATGTTCTTACTGGGAGTGTATCAGATGGAATTTTAAGCTGAATGGGCGAGGAGCCCAGTACTGACAGAGTCTGAATCACTGTGAAGGAGAAGCGTGTAGCCTAACATCAAACTGTGCCAGAGACTAGCTAGCTGCAAGTTGGTAAGAATCCATGGGGGGCTTCCCTGGTGGCGCAGTGGTTGAGAGTCCGCCTGTCGATGCAGGGGACACGGGTTCGTGCCCCGGTCCGGGAGGATCCCACATGCCATGGAGCGGCTGGGCCCGTGAGCCATGGCCGCTGGGCCCACGCGTCCGGAGCCTGTGCTCCGCAACGGGAGAGGCCACAACAGTGAGAGGCCCGCATACCGCAAAAAAAAAAAAAAAAAGAAAGAAAAAGAAAAAAGAATCCATGGGGACTTTGTTCTCACAGTCATCCTATAGGTACCATTATCAGAGTCACCTCTCCACAATCTCAAGCGTTCCACCCACTGACTGCCGCTTCTTTTCCTTCCACCTCATTCCTCTTGGCACCCAACTCTAACAGTCCTTCAACCCTCAGGGATGCACCATTCATTGATCCTACTAGTTTTCACCTCCTTTTCCCTCAGGTCCTTGCTCCCTCCTTGTCCAGCTTAAGTTCCATGATCAATCACACCCTCAGCTCCTTTGCCCTTTTCTGCTTTTACCATAGCTTCGTGGCAAAACCCTCCAAATCTCCCCCTATGCCATGTCTGCACTCAAACTTCTGGATGTAGCTAGAGAAAAACACCAAAGCACTGACTGGTCTCATTTTAAATTCATGATCACCGAACCTCAAGAGAGCCTTTGATCCTGGGCAGCAATCACTCTCTATTCCAGCCCTTTCATGTTTCCTATCTTAAGTAAATACTTCCTACCTTCACCTTTCAGCAAACCTCTGACACCTCCTGCCCCAAATCACCCTGGGCTGGGGACCTTACTTCCTTTCACTGGCAAAATATAGGCAATCATCTTCCCACCCACTTGCAGCTCTGCTCATGTGTCTGCCTTCCTTTCTGTTACAATGGAGCACCTGGCCTAGCTGAGGTCATCCCTCTACCTACACCACTGGTTGTATTTGTATTTTATCTCAGGTGCTCAAGGACATCACACCAGCAACCCTGCCCTGTGTCATCTCCTCAATCACAAATCTTCCCTATCTACTAGACTTTTTCTACCAGGATACAATTTCTTCCATCTTAAGATAGATGGATGGATGGGTGGATGGATGATAGATAGATAGATAGACAGATAGACAGATAGATAGATAGATGAAAGAGATAGAGATAAAGATAAGAAAGATAAAGATCATTTCCTCTTCTAGCTTACACACCATTGCTTAAAAACTTATTTATTCTCCTGTCTCCAAATTAGGGTGACCAGCCATCCAGTTTGCCTGGGGATGAAAAATAAATTGGACTTCACTAAAGTAAAATGTTTACACTTCAAAAGATATTGTTAAAAAATGAAAAGATAAGCTGTAAGTTCCTCACAACACTAAACACGGTCTTATCATACGATCCAGCAATCATGCTCCTACATATTTCCCCAGCTAATATGAAAATTTTGTCCACACAAAAACCTGTACCAAAATGTTTATAGCAGCTTTATTCATAGTTGCCAAAAACGGGAAGCAACCAAGATGTCCTTCAATAGGTGAATGGATAAACAAACTGTGGTACATTCATACAATGAAATACTATTCACTAATAAAAAGGTGAAGTGACAAAAATAAATGAGCTGTGAAATCACAAGAGACATGGAGAAACCTTAAGTGCATAGTTGTAAGTGATAGAACCCAGTCTTAAAAGACTACATACTAGTATGTTCCCAATTACATGGCACTCTGGAAAAGGCAAAACTACAGCAACAGTAATGAGATCAGTGGTTGTCCAGAGTTCAGGGAGAGGAGGAAAGGATGAATAGGTGAAACAAGGTATTTTTTTAGGGCAAGAAAGCAGTGTGTATGATATTGTAATTGTGAATACATAACACTATGCATTTGTCAAAACTTGAAGAAATTTACGGCACAGAATATTAAACCCAAAATATACAAATTAAAAGAAAAATTCATTTAGGAAATTGGAGAATCCCAGAATGGAAAGTAGAAGTGACTAAACAATCTCAATGGGTTACAAATGCATGAAATAACTTCACTGCAGGGATCAGGGGTGAGTGAGTAGGGGCAGGGGGAAAGCTGACCTAAGTAACTTTAGAAGTGAGTGGCGTATGTAAGACTAAAGGCAAAAGGAATTGTACATAAGCTCTGTATTATAGTTAGTACAGTGGTTTTCCAGAAGAGTACAGGTTAACAGTTCTGACACTGTCCTACATGTATGCAGGAACTCAACAATTCACTACATGAAGTCAATGGATGGTGGATATTGGGAGCCGGGTTGGAGTAGGAGGTTATAGATAAGCAGGAGGGAACTAAAATGATCTATGCACTGGAGTTGGAGACATCAGTCTGACTCATGTTTAGCTTAATATAGACACAGATGGTTACCTATAGAACTGTTTATAGATATGTATATATACAGAGGTTAATGCACATATGAATATTCCCTTGCTCTGTCAGCTGAGAGGCTCTAGAAGGAATGAACCCCAGCAGCAACAAGCATGCATAGTGCCCCAATCTTGTTTTCTAATACCATTCTCCAATGAAAGGAACCAGGACTCCTTGAAGAAATGACTGATTCTAAGACTAGGGCAGGATATATACCAGATGAGCCCAGAGCATCCTGTGTTGCCAGAAAGTGAGCAAGTGCTTTAAAAAAAATCCACAGTGATGGGTGGGGGGTATGTCAAAGCACCACAGGAGCCAACGGAAGACACTCCCAATGGCCAACGTTGGACTAATTTGAACAAAAAGAAAGTATCATCGTAGATTTTAATTGTATAGGTATATATGGTAGATTATAACCCAAAGTATAAAATAAATATCCATAAATCCATACTGATATAAATAAACTATTATATAAATAAATAGGGAGAAGAGACAAATCTTCCGTGCAGAAGAATTCCAAATTATTTATGTAGCTACTCTGCCCTCAAGGAGGTGGATCATATCTCTCCACTCTTCAAATGTGGATTGTGCAGTGACTTCCTTCCAAAGAGGACAGTCTGGAAAGGCAGGGGAAGAGTAACTTTACAGTGGAGAAATCTGACAAGCGTTAGTTCAGCCAGGTGATCAAGGTCAATATCAACAGTGATAAATGATAAAACATGGTGACAGTACACACCCTTGATATGATGTAATGAAAATCATAACTCTTTGGTCTTCCTCTCAAAAACCTACAACCCCAGTAAAATCATGAGAAAAACATCAGACAAATTCCATAAGAGGGGTATCCTATAAATTGCTTGGCCATTATACTTCCAAAAGGCAAGGTCATGAAAAACAAAGAAAGTGTGAGAAACTGTCACAGCCAAGAGCAGCCTAAGGAGACATGATGACCAAATGTAATGTGGTATCCTGGATGGGATCCTGGAACATAAAAAGGGTAAAAGTAGAAAAGACTCATATTGAAATCTGAGAAAAGTATGGACTTTAGTTAAAAATAATGTATCTAATTGTTTTATTAATTGTAACAAATGTATTACACTAATAAAAGCTGTTAGTAGCATAGGAAACTGGATGTAGGGTTTATGGGACTTCTCTGCAATATCTTTGCAATTTTTCTGTCAATCTCAAACTGTTCTAAAATTTAAAATGTATTGGAAAAAAGGCAAGTTATGGATAGGAAAAAAATAATTGCAAATCATATATCTGGCAAAGGATTTGTATCCAGAATATAAAGAACACTTATAACAACTTAACTCTTAAAACAAGTTACCCCAATTTAGAAATGACAGAAGACTTTAATAGACATTCACCTAGAAGACATATGGATGGTTAATAAGCATATGAAAATGTGCCCTTTTTAGTCATTAGCAAAATGCAAATTAAAGCCACAATGAGATATAACTATAGCTCACTAATATAGAAAAGACGCCTATAATCAAAAAAGCAGACAATACCAAGTGTTGGCAAAGATTTGGAGAACCTGGAATTCTCACACAATGTTGATGGGGTAGCACAGTGGTGCTACCACTTTGTAAAACACTTTGGCACTTTCTTAGAAAGTCAAATATAAACTTACCATACGCCCCACCAATTATACTCCTAGGAATCTACCAAAGAGAAATGAAAACATGTGTCTTACAAAAACAGGCTTGTACATGAATGCTTCTATAATGAATAGCCCCAAACTGGAAATAATCCAAATGTCCATCAACTGGTGAGTGGATAAACAAAATGTGGCTTATCCATACAGTAGAATACTATCCAAAAAAAAAAAAAAAGGAATGATTTGTTGATACATAGTATGATATGGATAAACCTCAAAAATAATATGTTGGGGCTTCCCTGGTGGCCCAGTGGTTGGGAGTCCGCCTGCCAATGCAGGGGACACGGGTTCATGCCCCGGTCCAGGAAGATCCCACATGCCGCGGAGAGGCTGGGCCCGTGAGCCATGGCCGCTGAGCCTGTGCATCCGGAGCCTGTGCTCCACAACGGGAGAGGCCACAACAGTGAGAGGCCCGCGTACCAAAAAAAAAAAAAAAAGAAAAAGAAAAAAACTGCTTGAAGAAATAGAAAATCTGAATAGTTCTCTATGAGAAAAATTAAATCCATAAATAAAAAATTTCTCCCAAAGATAACTCCAGGCCCAAATGATTTCTCTGGCACATACGGATGAACATTTAAGGAAAAAAAGAATGTCAGGCTTATGCACTTTTCCATATTTTAGAATAACAGACTGTACTCCTCAACTTGTTAAATGAGGCCAGCATGACCCTGACACGCAAACCTGGCAAGAGCAGTAGTAAAAAGGTGATGAAATAAAATCATGTTAAGGCAGGACAAGAAAACTTTTAAACATACAATTTTCTCTCTGCCCATTTGAGCCACTACCCCCCTTCCCTTTAGTGTGCATTGTGCATCTGCATTACACATTAACTGGATTCCCTTAGAAGACACAGGATTGCCTACTCCCAAAAACAAAACAAAAAGCAGTTTCCTCCAGGCACCAGCAAGGTCACTCCTTAGGAGATAACGTTCCTTTCTCAATCCTGTAAGGAGTCATGATGACGCACTACTTGCCTTGGACTGTGTAAGCTGCCAGTATGTTACTTTGATGTATAACCTGCTGTAGAGCACAGGGAGCTCAGCTGGTGCTCTGTGATGACCTAGAGGGGTGGGGGGCTGTGAGGGAGGCTCAAGATGGAGGGGATGTATGTATACGTATAGCTGATTCACTTTGTTCTACAACAGAAACTAACACACCATTGTAAAGCAATTATGCTCCAATTTAAAAAAAATGTATGGAACTGTGCCTTGACCTCTGAGGTGGAACAGTCCTCAGAGATTTCTGATAGACTGTCTCCTGACTTATAATCCTCAGGTTGGCTCACATAAAATTTTCAATTTCTTTCTTGGATTGACTATTAATTAAGTTTTCATTGACAAAAGAAACTCCGACTACTGACCACCACTCATCCCCACAGTAATGTTCGTAGGTGTGCACGATCCTTTCACCTCACTTAATGAACCAGAAAACTGAGGTTTGCAGAGAGTAGGGGATTGGCCTAAATCACACAGTCAGCCATCAGCTGGAGAGGTACTGGAGAGAGGTCTGACAGACGCAAAGCCTGTGACGGTTTCTCTCGCAGTGTTTTATTTCTAATCTCCTGCCTCCTCTGCCCTCAGGGAAGGCAGGAAGTTAGGAAGCTGAGCCTCAGAGGAGTCCAGCGACTTGTCCGAGGTCACAGGACACGTTGGTGACGGAGCAAGGGGCAGAGCTGGGACTCAGCCCCGGCCCCTGCAAGCTTCTCCTGAGGGTACCTTCACCACATGCCTGTCCTACCCCATGTTTCTCACACTTTTTCAGGCTACCACCCACTTGTGAATCCGTAGGCCACACCTGGACCAACAGGGGCATCCGTATCACCATCACCCCCATTGGCCCCCTGGGACCCAGAACTGCCCTGTGGAATTGCTCAGTGTTAAGACAAGAGGGCCCATAACTTCTGCTTTGATGTGGGATGACGCAGGGAAGGAATGAGGGAAGACGGACGCAGTGGAACTCTGATAAGGGCTTTAGCTAAGGTACGTGGGTTGCCATTCTGATTCCTCTCCTTAGTAGTGTAACTTTAGGTAAGTCTTCTTGCAACAGAGAACAAACCTGACTCCATACTGGATCTATTCCTTTAGCTCTAAACTTTGTGCTCTGTTGCCTGTGCTTAGTCATGCTGGCTTTGCACCTTTTGTAAAAGAATGTTGCTTATAGCCTGAAATGTACATGATAGCCCATGCTCAAGGCTCTGCTTGACCTTTAAAGGAGTAACACTTTAACAGAAAATAACATTTGTCTTGTTGGAGGTTTGCAGGAACATGATGACTAGACCTACATGGACAGCTGCAAAAACAAAGGATTATCACATCCCCTCAGGGAGTCCAACCAGGACCAAGAAGTTTGCAGTAACAAGTCACACCCTCCCCTTTTAGTAAGAAAGAAGCCTGAATTGACTCTAGGAAGCTGGTTCTCTGGGACCATCTTCTCAGTCAGCTGGCTTTCCAAATAAAGTCTCTGTTCCTTGCCCCAGCATCTTGTCTGTCCATTCAATGGCCTGTGGTATGGCAAGCAGTATGAGCTTGGACTCAGTAACATTCTAACCTCTCTCTGCCACAGTTTCCCAGTCTGCCAAATGAGAATAGCAATACAGGCATACATCGGAGATATTGCCGGTTCAGTTCCAGACCACTTCAATAAGGCAAATATTGCAATAATGCCAGTCACACAAATTTTTCTGGTTTTCCAGGGCATATAAAATCTATGTTTGCACTATACTGTAGTCTATTAAGTGTGCAATAGCATTACATCTAAAAGAACAATGTACATACCTTAATTTTAAAAATATTTTATTGCTAAAAAATACTAACCATCATCTGAGCCTTCAGCAAATCAATGTCTTTTTGCAATAATAATATCAAAGATCACTGATCACAAATCACCATAACAACTATAATAATAATGAAAAGTTTGAAATATTGCAAGAATTACCAAAATGTGACACAGAGACATGAAGTGAGCAAATGCTGTTGGGAAAATGGCGCTGATAAGACTTCCAGTACGCCCAAAACTTCAATTTGTAAAAAACACAATACCTGCGAAGTGCAATAAAGCAAAGCGCAATAAAACGAGGTATGCATGTAATCATTAGCATTCATATAGCGCTTACAATAGAGCAGGCCCTGTTCTATGCTCTTTCGCTGTATGCAATCTTCACAACAACCTAGAGAGATTCTAGATAACTAGAATCTCCATTTCTCAGCTGAGGCATGGTGAGCTTAGTAATTTGCCTGGTATCACACTCCTAAGGTCTAGAATCAAACGCAGAGTCCATGCTCTTGACTGCTATACTATCCGAGATGCTAATAATACCTGCCTGGTAGGGTTCCTGTGAGAATCAAATTGGTAAATATCCATGAAACACCAGAGTTGGTACCCAGCGACGGCTCAATAAATACCAGCTACTACCCTCACCAGGAGCCAGACCCCATGCCCAGTGCTTTACATAGGGCTGTGATACCAGAGCAGGGCAGGAAGTGGCAGGGAAGTGAGAAGGGAGATAAAAGGGGTGAGCCAGCCAATGCAGAAACTTACCAGCAAAGTAATGGTGCCTCTGGGCTGTGTTCCTGCCTGTCCAGGAGGAGGACGACCCAGTGGGGGTTAGAGTCCTGCTTGGTCCAGGAATTGTCTGAAGGCTAAGCCTATGGGTGGGACAGGTGGTCCCAGTGATGAGGGCCTGCAGGGCTGCAGGAGAGGGAGCCATGCAGTTCCCTTGATCTACAACAGAGACAGGCCCTAGGACCAGCGAGGATCCCCTCAAGTCCGGCCTCTGAACCCCAAGATTTAACCCAACCTACCCACGCCACCTCCATGCTGGCCACAAGTACAGGTCGGCGTCCTTTTTTGCCAACACAATTCATGATCCCTCAGGTAAACAGCCGGCCAAGGCTCAGCAAAGGCCATCCAAGGCTCCTCCCTGGCAAGTCCCATCACTGCAGGTCTCTGGCTTGATATGACCTGTCCCACACCAGGCAGGGCCCTGTTTTCCTGGAGGCAGGATTCCAAATAGCACTTATCCACACAGCTGGAAAAGTTAGGAGGCCCTGAGCAAGCCTCCCAGTCACCACTTCTGTGGTTGGCAGAACTGGGAAAGAGGAACCAACAGCAACACGTCTGTAATGGGGGTAATTTCAGAGGAGGAGATGCTCGTTCAAAGAGGGCTTCAGCCAGAAGCTTCTCCCTGGATTTGGGGTGAACCCTGAAAGATACATCTTTCCCAAATGAGACCCAGATGCAGCAGTGACTAACCCAGAGGGAACAACTGAAGTGGGCCTCCTGGTAAGCAGGGAGCAGGTCCCACTCACCTGGAGGCCACTAGCTAGGGCCTGGTGGGCACAGACCAGCAGGGAACTGGGAACACACAGACGTCTGACTCAACAGTGCTTCTGAAAAATGTTCTTCTATTTTTTAAAATTATTTTTCTATTTTAAGGGGCTAAGAGGTTGATGATTAAAGAAAAGGACTTCTAGTCAGGCACTATCTAAACAGAATCCCACACTCCATGGGGAACGGGGGAGATAAAATAACAGTTCTAACACCACTTCTCTTTTTTTTTTTTTTTTTTAGATGTTGGGGGTAGGAGTTTATTAATTAATTTATTTATTTTTGCTGTGTTGGGTCTTCGTTTCTGTGCAAGGGCTTTCTCTAGTTGTGGCAAGCAGGGGCCACTCTTCATCGCGGTGTGCGGGCCTCTCACTGTCGCGGCCTCTCCCGTTGCGGAGCACAGGCTCCAGACACACAGGCTCAGTAGTTGTGGCTCACGGGCCCAGTTGCTCCACGGCATGTGGGATCCTCCCAGACCAGGGCTCGAACCCGTGTCCCCTGCATCAGCAGGCAGATTCTCAACCACTGCACCACCAGGGAAGCCCCAACACTTCTCTTGAATGAGGCCTTGCCACGTGCCCACGGCTGTGCTAGGCTCACAGTTCAGTCCAGTCTTCACAGCAACCCCATGTGTGTATATGCATGTATGTATGTGTGTGTGTGTGTACATATTTTTTTAAAGAATCATTTGAGAGTAAATTTTATATATCATGACCATTTACCCTTAAATACTTCCATGTACATATCCTAAGAATTTGGGATATTATTTTCTTAGTAAAGCTATTAACTTCAGGAAATCTAGCACTGGTACAATATTTTTCTCTAACGTACCATCCATATTCCAGTTTTGTCAATTGTCCCAATAATGTCCCTCATAGCACGTTTCCTCCAGTTAAGGACCTCGGCACTGCATTAAGTCATGGATAATGATTTGCTGGTCTTTCAGGGACCATCCCAAACCCTGTGAGGAGCTTCTTGCTGAAGACCTTTAAGAATTGTGTGGTGTGCTCCAAGGACAAAGAGCAAGATAAACTCAAAGGGCAAATATTGCCAGAACAAAGAGTTACAGGAGTCACTCTGTCACAGTGTGTCCATTGCAAAGTATGTCAACCAACAACTGACAGATAAATAAATGAACAATTGTGATTGGAGGTTTTAACATTCCCTACAGAGAACCTGAAAGCTCAAGTAAATAAGGAATCCACGTAGATATGAAAGAGGCGAATAAAATAATAAGCTTAAGCGTTATGCATATACATATATATGCATATCAAACAGGTAATGCCCAATATTTCATAAGAAAATCTGGAATATTTACAAAAAGAGACCATATGTGATTGCAAAAAAACCTCAATAAATTCCAAATGTTCAATATCATATACATGATATTTTTTATCATAATGAAATATAAATAAAAGGTGATAACAGAAGAGTAGCCTAAAATTCTAAATACATAAAATGACATATTATTAAACTATCCCTGGGTTAAAAGTGAAACCATAAGGGAAATTACGAAATATTTAGAAAAAAATAACAATGGGAATATTTGTGGGACATAGTTAAGTCAGTTTTTAGATGAAAACTTTAAATATATTTATATGGATAGCAGAAATATTAAAAAAGTAAGAAAGCTAAGCATTTAACTCAAGAAAATAGAAAAAGAGCAAACAGAGGAAAATTCAGAGAATGTGAAAGGATGGTAAAAAATAAAAATAAAAGCAGAAATCAATGAAATATAGATTTTAAAAAACCAATAAGGATTAACAAAACTAAAATCTGGTCCTCTGAAAAGATTAATTAGCTAGATAGACTAACAAGACTCATCAAGGAAAAAAAAAAAAAGAGAGAGGAAATACATAAGTAAAACATAGAACCAACAAAAATTAAAAATAATTACTGATATGACAGAGATTTGAAAAATAGTAAATTCCTAGTTATAAATTCTATAATTGGCTTAAGGAATAAAAAACTTGAAAAGACCAATAACTATTAATAAAACTGAAGGGCCCCCAAAACTCTTGACACATTTGTGGGCCTCATGGGAACATCTCCCCTCATACCTGCAGGGTGGTAATGGCACCATCAACCCAGCAGAGGGCACGGGACCCTAGCTGGCCATGCACAATGCCCTATTCTTCAGCACACTGTATCAGTCCAAGGATGGGCAATCATGTCTTTTGGGGGGGCTGACATGAACACTGTAAACAAGTGAGTCTCTCTCTGCTTCTGATATCCAATAACCAGTTAGACCCAAATAACCTGTAGCTGCAGTGGCCGCCTTTGTCTCCACCACAGAGAGACTAAAGCAGGAAAGCAGAACTAAGAAAGATTTTTTTTTTTTTTAGAGAGACAGAGATTTGATGACCATCTTGGGACCTCTGGATCCAGCCAGGCCTGAAGCGCCCCCCTCCACACTTCAGAACTCTCCTTCAGGAGACCAAATAAATGTTCTTTTTTGCTTTAAAGCTGTTTGAACCTCATCTATCACCTGCAATCAAAAGAGAACTGATGAATAAAAATGTGGGGAAGAGGGAAGTGAAGGTGCTAGATTTCAGAGTTAAATGGTCTTGGATTCGAATCTCAAGAGCAGTTCACTTAAGCGTCATGTGCCTCCGTTTCCCCATCTAGAGAAGGGTGATAATAATAATAGAATCCATTTCATAGAGTCATTGTGAAGACTAAGTGAGATAATCCATGCGAAGCACTGGGCCGCTTTTATTCCATGTCTGTCTTTCCCAGCAGACCATTGCTCCCCTTGAAGGCAGGACCTTGCTGGTCTCATTCCCAGCCCAAGCTCAGCACCTGGTTCTTCACAGCTGTCAGCACCATCGTGCTAAAGGGCACCTGTGCCTCCTGTGCCAGCTGCCCCTGGGCAACCACAAACACTGACGCAACTCCAGCCACATTTTGATATCAAAAAATAAAACCTCAGGGAACTGTATGCCGAAGAAACTTAATTCGCAGTATTGCTGTGTTTACTCAAATTTCCTGGAAAAGGATCCCATTGGTTCATGACTTGGGGGAGGGGACCACCAAATGGTGAAGGCCACTGGCCCCCCTCTAACCATTAACCAGCAGGAAAGCTGGCAAACAAGATTTAGCAGCAGCCGCCCCGCCGGCTTACTGTACATGACAGGATCCAGGACAGCAGGACCAAGCCAGCAGTTGCAGCCTGAGCCCACTGCAGACCGTGAGTAACAGCTAAGGACTCTCCATCCCCCCAGCTCCTGCCCAGCCTCCAGAACGAAGCCATGACTGTGTCCTGCTCGTTTAATTTTTTTTTTTAATGGGACATTGAGCATTAGGGCAACCAGCAGTGATCAGAGGCAACCCTGGGGAGGGTTTTTCAGAGTCTGTGGGCTACCCACAGGGGTTTTTATTTCTCCTGGGCTCCTGCCTTGCAGGGACTGACATTGAACTAAGAGCCATTCCCAGCCATCGCATGATGCTCCTAAGGCCAGCCAAACAGCCATAACAGCCTCAGAGATGGAGTCTGAGAGCTGGGATGGATCAGCCCAACACAACGCCTCTGCCGGGGACACAGGCAGGAGAGAGCATTGCCCGGCTGACACAGCACAGACTGTGCATCCTACAGAATCACACACACCTCCTCCCTCAGTGACCTGGGGCAAGGATCCTGCAGATAGAACGGAACTACCAGCATTACACCACATGGTATGAGGTTTAAATGCACAGGACCTAGGACTGTACCTGGGACTATACCTGGCTTATGGGGTGCATTTGGAAAAACAGAGCACAGTGGGTGTTTACTGCGTGTGTGACTTCAAAAATGAGGGACAAGGAGGACACACATGAAATGAAATTCATGGATAATATTGATACTCTGCATTTTTACGTTGCTGGGTACTTTTCAGAGAGCTGTTTCACTCTAGAGAAAGGCAGAACAGCATGGCACAGGCTCCAAATCAGACGGCAGGGCTTGGAATTTCAGCTTTTACTCCCTGGGCCTCAGTTTTTCCATCTGTACATTGGGCCCAGGATGACCCATGAAGTGAGGTCACTAAAGAAAGCACTGATAACAGCTGTGACTGATATTCACAAAAGTCTTATGAGATGGGTAGAGTTTTAAACCCCATCTTGGAGGATTAGCACAGGAGGGGATGAGGCACAAAATCTCAGAGACAGCAGGTAGAGAAGGGAAGGGAAAAGAACTTCTACTGGGGGCAAGCCCATCTTGTTCCAGGCTGTGAACTGCATGGGGTCCTTGCCCAAGAAGGGACCAAAGAGGTGGAGGTGTGGAGGTGGCTAGGGCTGAAGCAAAGATTTCACTACAGTCTGATGGGGGCAGTGACAGAGAGAAGCACACAGGAGGGCTTCCTGGAGGAGGTGACCCAGGACCTGCGTGCCAAAGGACAAGAGGCAGTGAGCCAGGCATGACAAGGAGGGGATAGGCCGACAGAGTGGAGCCACATGGAGCAGGACTGGAACAGGCCCATCTTTGTCCCCAGCTCTCAGGCCAGAGCCGGGCTCTGCAAACATTGGGGAATGGAATGACCTCCCTGGCCTGACCCAGGCAGAGGGATGAAAGTCTGATACGTGCTGGGAGGACATCCCAAGACACCCAGTGTTGCTGTGACTGAGACTTCAAGAGACCAGATTTGAGGCTGGGGGTGGTGCTGTTACCAGGGACGGGGCATGAGGACTCCCTGGGCCACTTCCGTGAGGATCAGCTCTGCCTGCAGGCAATGGGCGTCACTGAAAGCTTTTTCGCAGGAGAATGGCCCATCTGCCTGATTTTGGAAAGATGCCCTAGTTGCAGAGAAAAGGAAAGTTGGCAGGAGGTGAGCAGGAGGCAAGGAGAACAGGTGGGGGCGGGGAAGGGGCGACTGGGAGAGATGTCAAGCCCCGAACTTGGGCTGTGTCCTGAGACTGGAGAAGCGAAGACAAACCCCAGCAATTTAGAAGGTAAATGGGCCAGGCCTGGGGCGGGTATTATTATCAACTCTATTTTATGCCAAGGAAACGGGCAGAGTTTTAAACAGTGCACCCATGTCACCTAGGTCATGAATAGCAATGCTGAGATCCTCATTCGACTTGGTCTGCCACAAAGCCCAGGAAAAAGGAGAACTGTCTGTAAAGCCAGGCGGCTGGGGAGGGGGGGGACAGGGTGTCAGGGCTGTTATCAAAGCCAAGAAGCAAGGAATTTGCTTGTTCTTTTTGTTTGTTTGTTTTGTTTTTTACATCTGTATTGGAGTATAATTGCTTTACAATGGTGTGTTAGTTTCTGCTTTATAACAAAGTGAATCAGTTATACATAGACATATGTTTCCATATCTCTTCTTGTTTTCTACCACGTGGAGGGAGACAGGCGGAGAGGGTTGGAGGAGGGCTGAGGGAGGTCAGGGGTGTGTTTGCACCCCGCTCTCGTGAGGTTCTGGGTTTGGAGCAGGCCAGGGAAAAGGCCTCGGGGGTGCTCCAGAGCAGACCAGGGTTTCCCACACGCAACGTGCACGCATTCTCCTGGGACTGGTTTTACTGCGGGTTCCCAGCCCCCTCCCAGCATGGCTAGTCCCATAGGTGGGGTGGTGCAGGGGAACCAGTTTCTCCTATAAGTATCCCTTCTTTATGGGGATACAGGGGGTTCCATAAAGCTCAGAGCTTGGGACCACTGGCCTTGCAGACAGAGTGTCGACTTACTGATTCTGAGCCTGGCTGCATTTTTTGAATTGCTCTTATCAAACACTTTTCATGGCTTATAATTAATTTTGTATTGTGGTAAGATATACAAAAATTGAGCATTTCAACTAGGTGTAAGTGTACAGTTCTCTGGTATTAAGTACATTCACATTGTTGTGAAACCATCACCACTATTCATCTCCAGGACTTTTTCATCATCCCAAACTGAAACTCTACCCATTAAACCCTAACTCCACATTTCCCCCTCCCCCCAGCCTCTGTTAACCACGATTCTACTTTCTGTTTCTATGAATTTGACTGCTCTAGGGCTCTCATGTGAGTGGAATCACACAATATTTGTCTTTTGTGACTGGCTTATTTCACTTAGCATAATGTCTTCAATGTTCATTCATCCATGCTGTAGCATGTATCAGAATTTCATTTTTTTGAAGGTTGAATAGTATTCAACCGCGGGCATATACCACTGTGAAATATAGAAAAAAATACGTACTGATCTCTGCCCCTGGTTCCTGGTGCAGAGCTCCTAAAACCCTTGTCATTTCCTAAGTGATAAGAACATTAGAAGCATCTTTTTTTCTAATATTTTTTTTCTAATATTTGGTCTTTGACCCTGCTTCCTGCGGCAGAGCTCCAAAATCCCTTGAATTTCCTGGGTGACTGCGGTGTCCTTTGCTCTAATGAGGCAACTCTGGGTGAGCTCCTGGATGACTTCAGGTTGGGGGCGGGGTGTCACCAGAAAGACCAAGTCATGATTGGAACTTATTTTCTCCCATTCTGTGGGTTTTCTTTTTGTTTTGTTGATGAGTTCCTGTGCTATTCAAAAGGTTTTAAGTTTAATTAGGGACTACTTGTTTATTTTTGTTTTTATTTTCATAGTCTAGGGGGTGGATCAAAACAGATCTTGCTGCGGGCTTCCCTGGTGGTGCAGTGGTTGAGAGTCCGCCTGCCAATGCAGGGGACACGGGTTCTGTTCTTTCAGCAACGTTTTGCAGTTCTCAGTGTACAAGTCTTTAACCTCCTTGGTTAATTCAACTCCTAGGTATTTTATTCTTTTTAATTTTATTATAAATGGAATTGTTCCCTTAATTTCTTTTTCAGATTGCTCATTGTTCGTATATGGAAACAGAACTGATTTTTGTGTGTTGATTTTGTATCCCACTTATTTGTTGAATTTATTGGTTCTCATAAGTTTTTTGTTGTCTTTAGGGTTTTCTATGTATAAGATTGTGTTGCCTGTGTACAGAGATAATTTTACTTCTTCCTTCCCAATTTGGATGCATTTTATTTCTTTGGCTTGCCTAATTTCTCTGGCTAGAATTTCCAATACTGTGTTAAATAGAAGAGGCCAAAGCAGGCATCCTGTCTTGTTCTGAATCTGAGATGAAAAGCTTTCAGTCTTTCACCATTGAGTAAGATGTTAGCTGTGGGCCTTTCATATATGGCTTTTATTATGCTGAAGTAGTTTCCTTCACCTCCCAGTTTGTTGAGTGTTTTTAACATGAAAGGGGATGTTGAATTTTGTCAAATGCTTTTACTGCATCAATTGAGATGATCATATGATTATTTTCCTTCATTCTTTTAATGTGGTATTTACATTGAGCAATTTCTGTAGGTAGAACCATCCTTGCATTTCAGGAATAAATCCCACTTGGTCATAGTGTAAAATCCTTTTAGTACACTGCTGAATTCTATTTGCTAGCATTTTGTTGAGGATTTTTGCATCAATGCTCATAAGCAATATTTGTCTGTAGTTTTCTTTTCTTATGGTGTCTTTGGCTTTGGTATCAGGGCAAAGAATGAGTTAGGAAGTGTTCCCTCCTCCTTAATATTTTTGAAGGAGTTTGAGGAGAATTTGTGTGAATTCTTCTTTAAATGTTCGGTAGAATTCAAAATTGAAGCCATGTTCCTGGACTTTTCTTTTTTGGGGAGGTTTTCAATTACTGATTCAGTTTCCTTACTATTTATAGGTCTATTCAGATATTCTATTTCTTTGAGGTTTAATTTTGATATGTTTTGTGTTTCTAAAAATTTTCCATTTCATCTAGGTTATCCAATTTGTTGGTGTGTTATTTTCAATTTTTTCATAGTATTCTCAGAATTTTTAAAAATTTCTGTAGAATAGGTAGTAATGCCCCTACTTTCATTTCTGATTTTAGTTATTTGAGACGTCTCTCTCTTTTTCTTACTCAGTCTAGCTAAAGGCTTGTCAATTTTGTTAATCTCTTTGAAGATGACATTATATTATATTATGTTATAATTATGTCATGCTATATTATTATATTATGTTATCTTACTATATAATACTATATTGATTAGATATATTATATTTTGGTTTCATTGATTTTCTCTCTTTTTTCTATTTTCTATTTATTTATCTGGGCTTTAATCTTTATGGTTTTCTTTCTTCTGCTAGCTGCACTCTCCTTTGGTGTCTCTTTACATGGAATATCTTTTTCCATCCTTTCACTGTCATATCTGTGCCTTTGGATCTAAAATGAGTCTTCTGTAGTGTGCATATAGTTGTTTCTTTTTTTAACCCATTCTGTCAATCTCTATCTTTTGATTGGAGAATTGTATCCATTTACATTAAAGTAATTACTCATGTGGAGGGACTACTCTATCATTTTCCTATTTGTTTTCTGTATGCCTTACAGTTTTTTTTGTCCTTTATTTCCTGAATTACTGTCTTCTTTTGTGTTTAGTTGATTTTTTGTAGTGAAGCATTTTAATTCCCTTCTCACTTCCTTTTGTGCATACTCTATATAACTATTTTCTTTCTGGTTATCATGGAAATTACATTTAACATCCTAAAGTTATAACACTCTCATTTGAATTTATGCCAGATAAACTTCAGTAGCATACAAAAATCGCTCCTGTATAGCTCCATTCCCACATCCTTTCAGTTAAGTCACAAATTACATCTTTATTCATTGTGGGTCCCAAAACATATATGAATAGTTACTTTTTATGCATTTGTCTTTTAAATCACATAGAAAATAAAAAGTGGAATTACAAACCAAAATCACAATAATACTAGCTTTGATACTTGTTCATATATTTACCTTTAGCAGAGATCATTATTTCTTCTTACAGATTCTATTTACTTTCTGGTGTTCTTTCATTTTAACCAGAAGTACTGCCTTTAGCATTTCTCGTGGGAGAGGTCTAGTGGTAATGAACTCCCTCAGCTTTTGTTTATCCAGGAATGACTTAATTTCTCCCTCACTTTTGAAGGGCAGTTTTGCCTGATATAGTATTCTTGGTGGATAGTTTATTTCTTTCAGTACTTTGAATATATCAACTGGGTGGATATTTAACTTTTCTGAGCTTCCACTTCTGCCTACCTGAAATCAAATAATCATATATACTTTATTGCTGGTGAGGCAACACTTTGGAAACTTGGTAGGTATTTGATAAATCATAGCAGGTGTAATTTATAGTTTCAGGTGAGGAAATTGAGGCCCAGAGTCCTGACTTGCCCCAGGTCACACAGCCAATGTGGAAGAAGAAATTGGGGCTTGAGGGGGGTCTTCAGTGGGGTCTTCTGCCTACTGCTCACCATACCCCACTGTCTCGGAGGCCCCACATCATCTAATGAGCATTTCTGATGTTCCAGGGCCTGGCCATCCTGAACAATGCTGTTCACCCTGTACATCTGTCTCCTCTGGCTGTCTACCAGTGGGCTCTGGACCATCCAGGCTAAGGACCCTGACACTGACATGAGCATGAGGAACCCTCACCGGCACTTGGCTCCAAACAATGTTGACTTTGCCTTTAGCCTGTATAAGCACTTAGTGGCCTCAGCTCCGGGCAAGAATGTCTTCATCTCCCCTGTGAGCATCTCCACAGCCTTGGCTATGCTGTCCCTGGGCGCCAGAGGCTACACACGGGAGCAGCTTCTCCAAGGCCTGGGCTTCAACCTCACTGAGATGTCCGAAGCCGAGATCCACCAGGGCTTCCGGCATCTCCACCACCTCCTCAGGGAGTCAAACACCACCTTGGAAATGACCATGGGCAATGCCATGTTCCTTGACCACAGCCTGGAACTTCTGGAGTCATTCTCAGCAGACACCAAGCACTACTATGAGTTGGAGGCCTTGACTGCAGATTTCCAGGACTGGGCAGGAGCCAGTAGACAAATCAACGAGTATATCAAAAATAAGACGCAAGG
This sequence comes from Mesoplodon densirostris, assembly GCF_025265405.1. Taxonomy (NCBI): domain Eukaryota; kingdom Metazoa; phylum Chordata; class Mammalia; order Artiodactyla; family Ziphiidae; genus Mesoplodon; species Mesoplodon densirostris. Next base: position 11,410,752 of record NC_082664.1, read on the forward strand.
GAAAATTGTGGACTTGTTCTCGGAGCAAGATAGCTCAGCCATGCTCATCCTGGTCAACTACATCTTCTTTAAAGGTACCCCTCACCCATCCTATTCTGACAAGGCCCCATCTACTGTTGCCAAGGATAGTAAAAACCATCAAAATTAAGGGTGTACTCTTGATACTATTAGAAAGGTGAAATTATATCATCCTTACCAAGGATCAAAATGACACCTAGTAGAGCAACTTGCCCAAGCCCTTGCAGGTTGTTTCAAGGCCCAAACATGTAACCATGAACAGTCTGGCTGCCTAGTGGTCTACAAATATTGGCCAAGTTCTGGCTGTGAGTCACGCACTTGGTCAGAGGCCGGAAATAGAGCCTAGAACCAGACAGACACAGCCGCCACCCTCAGGAACTTCCAGACGGCCCATGAGCCTTCCTGCATGCACTTTCCGAGCCAGCTCCAGCCAAGACCCCTCTCAGCCAAACCACAGCCCCACCTCACCAGTTCAGAGCAAAGTTTTCCAAAATGCCTGTCCATAAAAATCACCACGGAGACCTGTTAAAATTACAGATTCCAGAGCCCACACCAGATCTACTAGAGCAAAACTGATGCAAGAATGTCCTAGAATGTGTATTTTTAACAAGGCCCCCTCCCCCAGTCGTTTTGAGGAGCAGGTAATTTGAGGATATATTATCCTCGAGAATGAAATCTACAGTCCTTAGTCTACAGCAGTGGTCCTCAACCCAGGGTGATTCCCACCCCCATCCACCCTCAGGGACATTTGGCAATGTCTAGAGACATTGTGAGTTGTAACAACTGGGGGTGGGGTGGGGTGTGCCACTGGCATCTTGTGGGTAGAGGCGAAGGAGAATGCTCAACGTCCTACAATGCACAGAACAGCCCCCCACAGTGATATCTGCCTCCAAATGGCTAGAGTCCCAAGGTTGAGAAATCATCTGCTGCTTCTGCCTTGTCCAGACTCAGGTCTCAACATTTTCCCCTATACAAGTTCCCAATACACAGCAGACACACACACACACACACACACACACACACACACACAATATCCAATCACACCAAATTCCTTTCATGTCTTTGAGCATGACTATCCCCTTGGAAGTCTGTATTAGTTCCCTATTGCCACTGTGACAAATTGCCACAAACTTGGTGGCTTAAAACAGCACCAATTTATTACCTTACAATTCTGGATGTCAGAAGTCCAAAAAGGGCCACTCTGGGTTAAAGTCAAGGTGATGCCAGGGTGTGTTCCTTCTGGAGGCTCTAGGGGAGGATCTGTTCCAGCCTGTAGAAGCTACCTGCGTTCCTTGGCTTGAGGCCCCCTTCCCTCTTCAGAGCTAGTAATCGCATTGCTCTGACCTCTACTTCCATCACTTCTTCTTTCTGACTCTGACCCTCCTGCCATCCTCTTTTACTTTTAAGGATGCTTGTGATTACAGTGGGCCCACCTGGATAATCCAGAAAATTCTCCTCAACTCAAAGTCAGTTGATTAGCAGCCTTAATTTCCTCTTGCCATGTAACATAACATATTCACAGGTTGCAAGGATTAGGACATCCTTGGGGTGGGAGGGCATTCTGCCTGACACAAGGCCCATGCCCATTCTGTCCCCTGAGCCCTCCCTCAACTTGTCTGACTGCCTAAAACTTCTACCCACCCTTCAAATCTTGGCTCAAAAGTCACCACCTCCATGAAGCCTCCCCTGATTCTCTCCAGCAAATCTTTGTTTCTCATATGCATCCTCTGCAGTTTGCCCACACCCAATTTTAATAAGCATCTTGTTAGAATGTGTAAACCTGGACCCAAGTGGTTCAGTTTCAATTAAGTAGTCATATACAAAGAACTGCAGGTAAAACAGCCAAAAAATAAAGTATAATATTTAATGTGTTTCTCAACAACATAAAGATTATCCCATATGCCCATTTCTCTCCTCCCCAGCTCTCACTCAGGGCCCCCCATTAGCCAACTGGACTCATTCCCTCCCCCAGGTCTTTATTACCTGGACAGACTTAGCATCTTGGTGAGCTGTCCTCCTGCCTCTTGGTCTTTCTCTGTCTATTCTCCAACACAAGTCTGGGAACCCACCTGGCAAAGGCTTCCCTTCTTGGATGGTAGTGAGGGTGAGAGACTGACCAGCAAAGGCAGCATTTTCTTTTTTCTCCCACTTTATTGAGATATAAATGACTTATCATGTAAGCTTAAGGTATACAATGGGATGATTTGATATATATATATATATCAATATATATATGGTGAGATGATTACCCAGATAAGGTTAGTTAACACATCCATCACCTCACAGTTACCTTTGAGTGTTGGGGCCAGGGGGGTGAGGATTTTTAATATCTGCTCTCTTAGCAACTTTTAGGTATATGATACAGTATTATTAACTGTAGTACCATGCTGTGCATTAGATTCCCCAGAACTTATTCATCTTATAACTGGAAGTTTGTACCTTTGACCACCTTTACCCACTTCTCCGAACCTCCTACCCCATCATTCTTTTCTCTGTTTCTATAAACTCTGTATTTTTAGATTCCATATATAAGTGAGGGCGTACAGTATTTGTCTTTCTCTGTCTGCCTTATTTCACGTAGCATAATGCCCTCAAGGTTCATCCATGTTGCTGCAAATGGCAGGATTCTCTTCTTTTTATGGCTTAGTAATATTCCATTTGGGGTGTGTGTGTGTGTGTACATATACACACACTTTTCTTTATCCATTCATCTACTGATGGACACTTGATTGTTTCCACATCTTGGCTATTGTGAATAATGCTGCAATGAACATGGGAGTGCAGATATCTCTTTAGTATAGTGGGTTCATTTCCTTCTGATATATACCTAGAAGTGGAATTGCTGGAGCATATGGTAGTTCTATTTTTAATTTTTTGAGGAACCTCCATACTGTTCTCCATAATGGCTGCACCAATTTACATTCCCACCAATGGTGCACGAGGGTGCCCTTTTCTTCACATCCTTGCTGGCAATTGTTTTCTCTTTTCTTTTTGATAATAGCCATTCTGATAGATGTGAAGTGCTATTGTGGTTTTAATTTGCATTTCCTTGATGATTTGTGATTTTGAGCACCTTTTCTTGTACTTTTGTACATTTGTACATCTTCTTTGGAAAAAAGATGTACATTTGTACATCTTCTTTGGAAAAAAAACCTTTTCAAGTCCTCTGCCCATTTTTTAAGTTGATTATTTGGGGCTTTTTTTTTTTTTTTTTTTTTTTTTGCTATTGAGGTTGTATGAGTTCCTTATATATTTTTGGATATTACCCCCTTATCAAATTTATGTTTCGCAAATATTTTCTTCCATTCCATAGGTTGCCTTTTCACTTTATTGATTATATCCTTTGCTGTGCAGAAGCTTTTTAGTTTGATGTGAATCCACTTGTTTATTTTTCCTTCTGTTGCTTATGCCTTTGGTGTCATATTCAAAAAACAAATCATAGCTAAGACTAATATCAAAGAGTTCCTTTTTCCCTCCATTTTCTTCTAGGAGTTTTATGGTTTCAGGTCTTATGTTTAAGTCTTTAACGTATTTCAAGTTAGTTTTTGTGAATGATGTAAGATAGGGGTCCAGTTTCATTTTTTTGCATGTGAATATCCAGTTTTCTCAGCACCATTTATTGAAGAGGTTATCTTTTCCCCACTCAGTATTCTTGGTTCCCCTGTCATATCTTCGTTGACTATATAGGGGAGGGGTTATATGTAGGCTTTCAATTCTGTTCCATTGGTCTATGTGTCTGTCCTTATGCCTGTACCATACTGTTTGATTACTATAGCTTTATAATACAGTTTGAAATCAGGAGGTGTGATGCCTCCAGCTATGTTCTTTCTCAAGATGGCTTTGGCTATTTAAGATCTTCTGTGGTCCCACACAAAAGGCAATATTCTTTACACCTGACCCTGGGGGGCCAAGGAGTCAGGGAATGTTTGCCTGGAAATGTTTCTGGATGCTCCCATGAATTCTCCAGGCCATCTCTCCCACTAGACTATTCACTCTTGTGCATGGCATCCTCATCTCTTTGGGAGGTCAGTGCATTTGCATAGTGCTTGGCAAATGGAAGTAACTCCAAAGTGGTTGCATAGAGGTTCTGGTAACACAGTCTGGGGAGAAGAGCACAGAAAACCCAGAGAGAGAGAGAGAGGGCCCTCCTGAGCCTGCGAGGAGCCTGAGCAGGGGCTGGCAGGACAGGGGCTGGCAGGGTGTCATTTGGCGCACTGCTTTGCTCTCACAGTTTCTAAGCATTCTCATGACCACAGTGGAGCTGAGCTGATGGGAAACAGTAGTTCCTGGTAATAAAATCAGAGAGGATTTGAACATTTGAATGCAGGAACAAACATTGACAGGAGTGTGGGCTGCCTGTTTGTACACAGATTTCCTGTGATCAGGAAAAGCTAAATAACAAGCCCTGTTTAAGCTGAGAGATACTCTGAAATGTTTCCAGCACGCCAGGATAATAAATAGAAATGAAGAATGGTGTGGCTCTCGTCACTAAACTTAGGACACGTACAGTGTCCCTGGCATGTTCCTTATTTAGTGGACTGTCTTGACAGCTCCTTTTTTTGGAGAATATTAGAAATATTGATAAAAGATTTTCCAGGGACTCATCCTGCTCTCTCCAATTTCCCTTCATAAACTCTTAGGTTTCTGTACCGTAAGTTCTCCTAACTCAAGAATTTTCAACAACAAAAAAATCCCTTAAAGTAGAGGTTAGATCCCATTCTGTATTTGGTTTTCTGCCAAACCAAATATACATTGGTAGTTCTAATACCAATACCAAATAAACAAATATACATCTGGATATACATTATACTTGCTTCTAGAAAAGAAATACTCAGTAAAAAGCACACAGCAAACTTCTAAGGATGAAAAACCTAGCACTGAAAAATATTTTATCTACATTTTTTTGGTTTTGAGTTGGACAAGTTAGCCACAAAGCACTCCCCCCTTCAATTCTGAGGACCCCAGACTTCCTTTAGAAGATGGTTTGAGAACCCGCAAATTATCTCACTTGCTGTGAGACAGCCTCAGTCATTAGGGATGGACCAGGCACAGCCCCTGGGTCTCCACGCTCCACATCCATTGCTCTTTTCCCTACATCCTCTGGTCACTGCCCATGGTCACCCTTAGTAACCCTTCCAGGGGGTTGAGGCTGGCTCAGAACCAAGAGTTCTGGCTTCATGGTCCAGAGATCCCACAGACAGAGGGATAGAGAAATGTCTGCCTGTGGCTATGCTCTGGCCACTTTCAGGCAGCCTCAGTTGGGAAACAGTGACCTCACAAGGGCTTCTGGGCTGGAGGTCAAGGGCAGCCAGGACACTCAGGACCTGCTGGACTCAGGGTCCTCAGTCATCTCCAGACCTGGGGAGACTTAACCTAGAGCAGATGAGGCCCCGGTGAGACTCAATCCATATCTAAATATCCAAAGATCTATCACTTATAAGAGGACTCCGGAATAAACTCAAGGGCCAAAGAGGCTCAGTCGGCAGGCATTACAATCAGGCAGGCTTTGGCTTCATCTAAGGAGCAGTTGCCTTCCCTTCAGCACTGACCAGTAGTGGAAAGTCCCATCTGTTAGGTAGTGGGTTCCCCATCACAAGGGGAACAAACGTTGCATAATGACATCATGGAACGTGGTGGAGTGGAGTCGGGTCTAGCTGTGGTGGGAGTCTGTAACCTTGAAGGACTCATCTCGCCCTGATTCTGCCTCTGGGAAATGTACTGTGGCCCTCAGGGCCACTCGGGAGGCAAGGAGCCTCCTGCAAGAAAGTGGGTACATTTGACTGGGCGGCCAAACTGCCTGCTGGGCTTCTGTCGCCACACATCAGGGGGTGGGGATGGAATGGATGGTCGGTTCCCCAGCACCACCTCCAGAGCCCTCCAGTCCAGAAGCCACACCAGGGCGGGGGCAACAAGACCAAGTCTGAATCCTACTGAATCCTACTCCCAAATCCTAGGGCCAGCATTCTCTGTTCTCTCCCTCTTTCCATTTTTAGAGGTCAGTCTCAGACACCGTGCTAATCCTCAAGCCATCCCAAAGGGTAGAGGATGGAACAGGCTTTAAACCTCTGGGAATTTCATATCTTAGCAAATTCCAGCAGCTCTGGTGGGGAACTTCCAGGTTGAGGGAGGCCACTGTGTAACTTGCTTGGCGGTCACCCCTGGCCCTCTGCTGCCACCCAAGTTGCGTTTTCCTCCTGTTGTCACAGGTCTGTCTCCTCCCCTCCCCCTCCCCCCTCTTCCCAGGCACGTGGGCACACTCCTTCCACCTGGAAAGCACCAGGGAAGATAACTTCTACGTGAATGACACGACCACGGTGAAGGTGCCCATGATGTTCCAGTCGAGCACCGTCAAGTACCTGAACGACTCGGTGCTCCCCTGCCAGCTGGTACAGCTGGACTACACAGGCAACGAGACCGTCTTCTTTGTCCTCCCGGTCAAGGGGAAGATGGACACGGTCATTGCCATGCTGAGCCGGGACACCATTCAGAGGTGGTCCAAGTCCCTGACCAACAGGTAAGCCCTCCAGCCAGCTGTGTTGATTTCTGCAGTTGGACGTGTCCCCAGAAAGTGGGGCAAGTGGAAAAGGGGTGCACCTGGCCGTCCTTCCTCCCCCAGACTCGCCTTCCAGGGCTCATTATTTTCCTGTCTGCTGGGTCCTCTGATCTAGAGGTCACACTTATTTATCTTTCTGTCGATTAACACTGAGCTATTGATACTTTGGGGCATTCCACCAAGTGAGGTCCTCCTTCCCCAGCAGGTTGATAGCCACCCTCTGTATTATCACATCTTTCATCTTTTTCTTAAGCTGAATTCAACCATCACCCAGCCCGCACTGATCCATTTTATTATATTGCTTACCTGAGACCAAGCACCGCTAAAGATTCCTGGGAGACCAGAAAAAGATATAATGAAAATGACCACTGTATGACCACTGTAATGACCCTGGAACCAACGCAAGGCCTACAAATGGTTAAGTCACTCAGGGAATCTAATGCTTCTTCCATCAATCAATCAGTAAATAAGTAAGAAAGTAAGGACATAAGTACGTAATAAACTCATTTTCCCAGGACCCTCTGAGCTAGAGGGGAATCAAAATTAGAGTCAAGCTTGTGTCCAGCTCTGATCCTCACGTTGGAGGAGGGAGCAGATGTTCCTGAGAAGATGGTCCTCACTCTTGGGAGATTAGAGTTCTGTCTGTGAAGGAGCCAACCAACATGGGAGCTGGGTGGCGGGGTGCAGACTCAAAGGGAAGAGGGCTGCAGGGGAAGGAGTCAGCACTTGGATCTAGAGGCGCTCAGGAAGCCTCGTGGGCCAGGCACCATGTCATTCATTCATTCATTCATTCATTCTATATATATACGGAAGCAATTGCTATGCACCATGCACTAGGCTCAGCAGAAGGGATACACTCTAGAGCAGAAAACGGATTCTGGTGGAATTAATAGTGGTACAATGTCATAAGCTCTGTCAGAGCAAGACAGGGAAGGAGACGCATAATGTGTACAGTTTGAGGGAGGGTGGGACGCCGGACTCTAACCCAGAGGAATGGAGAAAGGGCTGCAGAGCAGATTGCTTTCACTTTGAACTGTGCCTTAAGCCTGAGTAGAAGTTCAGAAAGTGCCAACCTCCCCGAGAGTATGCATGGAAGAGGAAATGGCACCAGTCAAGTCAGGGAGGCCATTTGCCAGCTTTTCAGGTCAACCGTCCCACTCCACTTCACTCCCACCCCTCGAAGGGAACCTGTAATTCAGATACAGTGCCACCACGTAGTGACAATGCGCTGTGATTCAAATTCTGAACCCTAGTGTGTTGAAAATAAGGCGAAGGATACCCCTTCTCTTTACTCCAAAAATAATCTCTTCACTAAAATACTTAAACAACATTAGTCAGTAACTCGTACCATTTTCTTCTAGATTTTTTAAAAACACATTCAAGGTACAACTTTGCACCTTTAGACATCATGAGTTCTCTTCTTCATCCCAGCGCTGTGGCCTACGGCTCACCTGCACGCTTGCGCGGCCCCTTCTCCCTCCTCACCCCTCCCAGCACCACCACGCCCTTCCCCACCAGGCTCTCCGGTGCATCCGAGCTCAGCATCCTTCAGGGCCCAGATGACACCCCACCTCCCCCGGCAGCGTCTGGGTCCCACTCACGGGGCGCTCTCGCGAGAGCCTCCCTCTCAGTCCCCTTGCTCCGCCGTCCCCTCACTGCTGCCCGCGCAGGTCATGGGGCAGCTCTCCGAGTTGGGGCGGTGGGGCTCCAATTTAACTAGTCCTGGTTTCTTCACGGTCCTGCTGCTTCCCAGCGGTGTGACTTTGGGGAAATTCCTCAGCATTTTTTTTTTTTTTTTTTTTTTTTTTTTTTTTTTTGTGGTACTTGGGCCTCTCACTGTTGTGGCCTCTCCCTTCGCGGAGCACAGGCTCCGGACGCGCAGGCTCAGCGGCCGTGGCTCACAGGTCCAGCCGCTCCGCGGCATGTGGGATCTTCCCGGACCGGTGCACGAACCCGTGTCCCCTGCATCGGCAGGCGGACTCTCAACCACTGCGCCACCAGGGAAAGCCCCTCAGCTTTTTTTTGTTTCAGTCTCTCAATCTGGAAGTTAAAGATGATGACTCCAGTTTGTAAGGTTGTGTGTGCCTGCTCGGATTAGACGAGATAAAGGAGGTCAGGAAGGTCAGCCAAATGCTGGGTATGGGTCGGCCTCCCTTACCTTCTGTTGCCATTTCCCATCTAGAGAAGTCATACGCCCCACTGGCCTTGGATTCCTCCTCACTTCCACCGGGTTGCCAGCCTCCAGACCTCCCCAGAGCAGCTTGTGCTCAAGTACAGAGGTCTCATGCCTTCCCTCCACCCTCTGGAAAGCCGGTGCCCTATCACTGACTTGAGGGTTCAGGCATCTTCTCTCTCCCTTGCTGTGTAGATGAGGACTAGCACAGAGCGGGACAGGACTTGGCTAAAGCCACACAGCATTAGTGGCCTGGCTGAGGCCAGGACCCCTGTTCCCAGCTGCATGTTCCCTCCACTCCTCCACTTCTGCCAGGGGGTGCTTGGGGGACCACAGGACTTCTTGTTTTTTCTCTTTTTAAATTGAAGTATAATTGATTTACAATACTGTGTTAGTTTCAGGTGTACAGCAAAGTGATTCTGTTATATATATATATATCCTTTTTTTCATTATTTTTCATTATAGGTTATTACAAGATAATGAATACAGTTCCCTGTGCTTGTCCCCCATAAATCCTTGTTGTTTATCTATTTTATGTATGGTAGTGTGTATCTGTTAATCCCATACTCCTACTTTATCCCTCCCGCCTCTTCCCTTTCGTAGCTATGTTTGTTTTCTATGTCTGTGTTCTCTTTCTGTCTTGTAAATGAGTTCATTTGTATTATTTTTTAAATTCCACATATGTAATATCATATAACATTTGTCTTTCACTGTCTGACTTACTGCACTTAGTATGATATTCTCTAGGTCCAAGCATATTGCTGCAAATGGCATTATTTCATTCTTTTTTATGGCTGACTAATATTCCATTGTGTGTGTATGTATACATATATATATATATATATATATATATATATATATATATGCCACATCTTCTTTATCCATTCATCTGTTGATGGATACTTAGGTTCCTTCCATGTCTTGGTTATTGTAAATAGTGCTGCTGTGAACATTGGGGTGCATGTATCTTTTTTGAATTAGAGTTTTCATCTTTTCTGGATATATGTCCAGGAGTGGGATTGCTGGATCATACAGTAACTCTATTTTTAGTTTTTTAAGGAACCTCCATACTGTTTTCCATAGTGGCTGCACCAATTTACATTCCCACCAACACTGTAGGAGGGTTCCCTTTTCTCCACACCCTCTCCAGCATTTATTATTTGTAGACTTTTTAATGATGGCCATTCTGACTGGTGTAAGGTGATACCTCATTGTAGTTTTGGCTTGTATTTCTCTAATAATTAGTGATATTGAGCATCTTTTCACGTACCTCTTGGCCATTTGTATGTCTTCTTTGGAGAAATGTCTATTTAGGTCTTCTCCCCATTTTTTGATTGGGTTGTTTAGTTTTTTGATATTGAGTTGTTTGACCTGCTTGCATATTTTGGAAATTAAGCCCTTGTCAGTAGCATCATTTGCAAATATTTTCTCCAGTCCATAGGTTGTCTTTTTGTTTTGTTTATGGTTTTAACCACTGTGCAAAAGCTTATAAGTTTGATTCAGTTCCATTTGTTTATTTTTGCTTTTATTTCTTTTGCCCACAAGGACTTCTTTAGGTATTCTTTGCTTCAGTGTCTGGTAGTTTAGCTGGATCAGGTGGAATCAGCTCAAAGAAAGAGCTGAGAAGAAAGGACTTTGCAATTCAGAGACCCAGAGAGGAAGATGCCTGTGTGATGGAGGGAGAGGCAGATCCTGCTTCTTGTTCTGTTCCTTCCCCTGTCCTGAAAGAGCTGGGAGGTCTGGCTGGGAGGCAGGGTCTGGAGGGATCACACGGGAAATGGGAATCTGGCTGGCCGGGCCCAGCCCTGGGGAAGTCTAACCCCATCTGCTTACCCCGAGCAGCCTGGTGGACCTGTACATCCCGAAGGTCTCCATTTCCGGAGGCTACGACCTCGGGGGCATCATGGGGGACATGGGCATTGCAGACTTGCTCAACAACCGGGCACATTTCTCAGGCATCACCCAAGAGGCCCTGCCGAAGCTGTCAAAGGTAGGGGTCTCTAGAGCCCATCCTTCTTTTCCCCCCAAATTCACAATACAAATAATAATAAGCAACATGGAGCCCATTCATGAATAGGCTTCTAGGCCCCAGGCTGAGAGGTCTTGTCCAAGCCCCTAGTTTTACAACAGGCTAAATGAAAGCTCAGCAAGAACTTGATGTCCCCAAGGTCACAGAGGAAGCTAGTGACAAGGGGGCACCACAGCTCAGGCGTCCACCGTTCTGCCAGGCCACACAGAGGGGGCACTGTGGAAGACAAAGTCATCATGGCAGGGCTGTGAGCAGCCCCCAGCAAAGAGGAAATGTCTGTGTGAGATCACACTGAATGTTCTATCCAATGACGGTCTTTATCTCCATCCTTCAGCTTTATGTTCTGTTATTCATTCATTCAGAAAATATTTACTGAACATGTTCTATGTGCCCCAAACTGTGCTAGACACTGGGTATGCCTCAGACGTGGCCCTGCCCTCACAGGATCTTACAGTCCTGTGGGTGACAAAACAGGAGAGGGGACAGGAGAAAGCTGTGGTGGCAGCAGCCCCCTCCCTCGTGCACATGGACTTTGACCATCATGATGTCGGCACACAGTATGTGCTCAATAAAATGCCTGTGTGTGAAGCAGTCAGTCAAACAGCTACCTCCTTATGAGGTGGGTGTTACCCTAGTTTCTCAGGTCACAGAGCTAGTAAATAGCCTGACATTTGACTCAAAACCTCATATTCCCAGAACGCATTGCAGGGGTTCCTAGCCCCGCTGAGCTTCTCCCTAGCCTATTTACAGAGCATTCTGAGCCTCTGATTCCCTGCTGCTCCGTCAATGAGAGTCCTGTCCCATAGGTGCTGTTATTTAATCAGCCAGTTCTGACCTTTCCAAGGCTTTTGATGCAAGCTACTCAAGCGTTTTACTGACTTGAGAATATCTTCTAATTTTGATCAAAACAAAGGATGTTTCAGCAGGCAAAAATGAGCCTTTTCCCTACAGAGTGGGCACAAGCATTTTGCATAAATTGAACCCTCTCAATTCCTGGCAGAGTGGAGAGGGAGCGAAGTGTCCCTCCACCAGCCCAGGACCCGGTAAGGGGAGCCCGATATGGATGCTGAAGTCCAGTTTCAGTCCCAAGTCCCTTGCTCTCCATGGGTCGGCTCCAGCTGCCCACTCTCTAGGGAGAAAGTCTAAGTGTGGCCTGGGTTCCGGAGGTGGACAGACCCCAGCGCTAGTCCTGGGACTGCCACGTAGATGAGGAGCCAGCCAGTGACCTTCTCTGAGCCTCAGCTTCGCCATCCAGAAAACTGAGAGTGGGAGGAGTCGAAGCCAAGAGGCTCGGAAAGCTCCGCCCACGCAGCAGGTGCTCATCCTCCACGCTCTGTCTGTTCCCACCAGGTGGTCCATAAGGCCACGCTGCAACTGGATGAGAGGGGCGTGGAGGCAGCCGCCCGCACCCAGGTCCACTGGAACTCGGCGCCCGAGCCTCTCACAATCCGCTTCGACCGGCCCTTTGTTGTCATGATCTTCGATGACTTCACGTGGAGCAGCCTCTTCCTGGGCAAGGTTGTGAATCCGACCTAAGGGGACGCCGCCTGGAGCCACAGCGTGTCTGACTCGGGCACCAGGGACCCCACAGAAAGGAGTGAGAGGTTCCCCCCAATCCTCCCCCGGTTCCCCTCTTGTAATAAATAACTGTCATTGCGACTGGTGACAAGTGTGGTTGAAGGGGAAGAGTGGGAAGATTGATAAGACTTGAATAACATCAATATAATATTGTACCAGTATAATTTCCTAGTTTTGATCATGGTCCTAGGGTTATGTGATGTATGGAAGCACAGTGAAAGGTATATGGAAGCACTATTATTTTTGTAAATTTTTGTAAGTTTGAAATTATTTCCAAGTAGGAACTTGAAAAGAAGGAATCACACAAACCAAAACACAACAGAAAACACACACACACACACACACACACACACCAGAAAGATGTTTTTAAAGTGTTAGGATGGAAATGTCATATCTTTCAAAAAGCAAAAAACCAAACAAAAAATTCCTTCAAAAATGAAGGCAAAATAAAGTTTGTTTTTTTTTCAGACAAACAAGAGCTGAGGAGGCTTATCATCTTCACTAAAGACTTTTTTAAAGTAGTTCTTTATGGAGAAACAAGATGATTCTAGATGGACACACAAAAGAATGAAGAGCACTGGAAAGAGTAAATATATGGGCAAAGATAAAATATTTTTAAATATATTTCAAGTATAATTAACTGTTTAAAGCAAAAATAGTTATCGATTTATTGCTTTTCGACTCCAAATCCTCCCTTCATTGCTGCTCTGCAAAAACCAATCTGGACCTTTTTAAATAGTTTTACTGTGCCCCTGGGCATGATATTAAACTTTGTCAGTAGAGGGCGCTAGAGAAAGATTGCAGGAGGAAGAGACCTTATTCTCACAGCTCAGGACAAAAAGCATTAAATGAGATAAAAGAGAACCAGATGGATAGATAGATAAATAGATTACATAGGTGATAGGAAAATGATAGATAGATAGATGGATGGATAAGTAGAGAGAGAGATATTGATTATAGATAGAAAATAGATGATATATAGATAATTAGATGATAGATATAGCATATATCTTGAGAGAAAGGAATTGAGCAATACTTCCTTAAATATACATATTTATATGTTTCTAAAGTCAGCATCTTAATAAGAAAACACTAAATGCATTCCCACTACTGTAAGACAAGGCTACTCGTTTATATTCACTACCATTTCACATAGTCCTGGGGGTATTAGACAAAGCAATTAGACAAGAGAAAGTAGGGGCATAGAATTGTAAACTCTCTCTATTTGCAAATGACATGTAATATACTTGCATAACCCTAGCAAATCAATGATAAAACAAACTCAAACAATAAAGATTTCAGCAAGGTATCAGAATTTAGACTTAACATACAAAAGCAATGCCTCATATACACAAACAACAAGCAGTTAAAACACATAATGGAAGAGAAAACCCAATCACAACCAAAAGGATATAACACTTAGAAATAAACGAGAAATGTGCAGAATCTATATAGAGAAAATTATAAAATATTCCTTAAAAATGCAAAATTAGACTTGAACAAATGCAAAGATATTCCTTCTTGAATAAGATGCTCAACATCTTCTAGATATCAGTTTTCCCTAAGTTAATTTAATTGTATTCCAATAAAAATACTACCAATTTCTTTTTCTGGAGATATACAAGATAATACCAAAGTCCATATAGAAAAATAAGCATACAAGAGTAGTCGGAAAACACTGAAAAGAAAAAATGTCAGGGACAGGGGGTGGGGAAGATAGGGGAGTGGCCCGACCAGATGTTAAAGCATATGGCACAGATACTTCAATTAAATCTATGGTACTCAGATATGAATAGATAGGCAGACCAATGAAATATGTTAGAAAGTCTGGCAATAGACTCAAGTACAAAAGGAAATTTAATATTTGATAAAGGAAGACTTTTAAATTAATGTTATTGGGACAACTGGATAGCCATTTGAAAAACAGAAAGGGTAAAATTAGACCCATTCTTCACACCATACTTAAGAATAAACTAAGAATCAGAGATCTAAGTGAAAAAAAAAAACTATACAAGTACTAGAAGAAAACATGGGTAAATTCCTCTATAATTTAGGTGTAGAAAAAGGCTTTCCAACCATGACTCAAAGTTCAGATGAAATTTTTTAAAGAATTGAGAAATTTGACTATATAAAAATATTTTTTAATTGCATAGTAAAAATTCATAAGCAAAGTCAACAGAGGTAAAAACCTGAAAGAAGATATTTGCAAGGTATGCCACTGATAGAGGTAATATCCTTAATATGTGGTGTTTAAACATATGAAAATACATTTCACTTCACTGAATAATAAAAAAGGCAACTGAAAACTACACTGAGATACCATTTCCTATCCATTAGATTGGCAATAATGTAAAAGCTTCACAGGACACTCTATTGGTTGCATGGAAACAATCATTTTCATGGGTTGCTAGTGGGAATGCTGATGGGTCCTTGTAAAAAGAAACACAGGAAGGATAAACTAGACACTAATTAAATGGTTACCTGCAAGGGGAGGGGGAGAACAGAGTGGAAGAGATGGGGGTGGGGAATAGCACTTTTCTTCATGGAACTTTTTGTATGCTTTAGACTTTTAGAATAATGTTAATGTTCTATATACTCAAAAATAAAATTAAATGGACAAATGAGGAAAGCCCTAAAACCAAGTGAAAAGAAAACAAATGAATTCAAACATATTTCAAATGGATAATATAAGTATTCTGAAGGGGAGAAAAAGAATTATCCCAAGGAAATTTTCAACACGATGCTTGGACATTATGCCTCTAGGTTTAAGAATACAAGACTGCAGGGGCTTCCCTGGTGGCACAGTGGTTAAGAATCCGCCTGCCACTGCAGGGGACATGGGTTCAAGCCCTGGTCCGCGAAGATCCCTCATGCCGCGGAACAACTAAGCCCGTGCGCCACAACTACTGAGCCCACAAGCCACAACTACTGAAGCCTGCGCACCTAGAGCCTGTGCTCTGCAACAAGAGAAGCTGCCACAAGGAGAAGCCCATGCACTGCCACGAAGAGTACCCCCGCTCACCGCAACTAGAGAAAGCCCACGCACAGAAACGAAGACCCAACGCAGCCCAAAATTAATTAATTAATTGATTATTTTAAAGAAAGAATACAAGACTGCAAACAATCTTTTCAGGTTCGTTTTTCATCATGGGATGAGGTTAGCAAACATGACGTTATTTATATGATGTGTAGGATTGGGCAAGAAGAGATACAAATACAGAATGAGGGAAGCAAGGAAGAATCCTGTAGGGTAGCACATGAATTGGGGGGATAAAATCATGGTTTCTAGTACATTTCTAAAATACGTGTATGCCTGGGACAATTTGAATCTCTAAATAAATACATACATACAAAACATATACATATATATAGTAAGAACAGTAATGGACTAAAATGCATTGAATAAAATCGAGTCCATGAATCCATACCAATAGTGCTGATAAATAAATATGAAAGGAATGATGGACTTAGAGTATCATAGTAAATACTGATTCAGGCAAGAACAGTCAGTGGATGCTAAATGTGAGGGCATGGGGATTTGATGAAAAACAAGATATTTAAATTAGTTTCAAAGTATCTCCTCAGCAGTGACTTATTACAAAGGGAGAAATGGTAGCTATATATTGGAGAAACGGACATCATCTTAACCAAAGCATTAAAATTAACATCACCATTTAGGGACAAAGAGACATCGTGTGCCTCTGGATGTGACACTCTAAGAAGGAGCCAACATCGTTTCTGTGATATTCCTTCCAAAAATGTATAATCTGAGGCTCATCATGGGGATACATCTGACCAACCTGAATTGAGAGAACTGGTAAAATTTCAAAATGTCAACATAATAAGAGACAAACAAAGGGCTGAAGAACTGCTCCAAATTTAAGGAAACTAAGGAGACATAGCTCCAAATGCATACATGGTCCTGGAGGGACCCTATGCTAAAAATAAAAATGCCACAAAGGACATGAGTGGGGCAGTTGACAAAAGTGGAACATGACTGTAGCTTCAGGTAGTGTAACAATAGTAAATTTCTTGGATTTCAGAAATTGATCCTATTGATATTTACAGAAGAGAATATTCTTGTTCTTGGGATTACCTTATCAGCTCAAATGGTTCAGAATAAGATAGCATGTGTGTGCGTGCATGCATACACACACCTTGCACCTGTGCATACATATATAGATATGGGTATAGAGAGAGAACAGGATTGTAAAACGTGGAAAATGCTTCAAAATTAGTGAATCTGGGTAAAGGGTTATAGAATTTCTTTGTAACTACTCTTGCAGTTTTACTTTAAGTTTGAAATTATTTAAAAAATATTTTTTAAGTTAAAAACTGAAATAAATAAATAATGACCTGCAGCACAAAAGAAAAATAGGGAAAGGACATAACCTCCCAAGTAGAAGGACCATCTTAGTGAAAACCTGCTGTCACACTAGGTGGTTAACTGCCTTGGGAACCAGAGGTCTGGGTTCAAATTCAAGCTCTGTGTTCTTGAACAGGTTAACTGACCTCTCTGAGCATCTGTTTCTTTATACCCACTAAAGAAAACTAATCATCATGTCCCTCTCACTCAAAGGGTCCATCTCAAGGAAAGAAAGCTTTGTTAGGTGCTAACTAGTCAAACCCCTAGTTACCCAGAAGTTATCCCCACCTCGCTGACCAGTGCCCTGAGCACATCTTCTCGGGGCAACCATAGCGAACTTGCCTGGGCCATCAGCTTTGCACCGCTGGGGACAGAAGGGATCAATCAGCAATCTTGTTAGGTGTCACTGGAGCCCGATGAGCCAGGGTGGAGGAAGCCTGGATCAGGAACAGGGAATCAGAAGGCACATGGGGGGCGCTTCCCTGGTGGTCCAGTGGTAAAGAATCCACCTTCCATTTCAGGGGACACAGTTCGATCCCTGGTCGGGGAACTAAGATCCCACATGCCGCAGGGCAATTAAGCCTGTGTGCCACAACTACTGAGTTCGCGCGCCTTAATGAGAGAGCCCGCGCGCTGCAAACGACAAGAGCCCACGCACTCTGGAGCCTGCACACCACCACTAGAGAGAGAAACCCCACACACCGCAACTAGAGAGAAGCCCGTGCCAGTGAAGAGCATGCATGCTGCAACAAAGATCCCGCGAGCCACAACTAAGACCCAACGTAACCAAAAATAAACTAAAAATAAATAACATAAAGTCAAAGTAAATTACAAAAAAGCAGGCCCATGGGGAAGGGAGAGAGAGAGGCTGCTTGGCAAACAGCGAGCCATTGGTCCCACACCTGAGTGTGTCGCAAGCATTTGAGAAGTTTTGCTTTTCTCCCTCTGCGCCTCAGACCCGCCCAGGCTTTCCTCGTGATCTCATCCACGCAGAGCAAACCAACTGCAGTTCTCTCTGTGTCCTGATTTCTCTCTGTTTCTCTGTTTCCTGGCCTGATTCTGCCAATAACTAGCTCTAGTTGTTTTTCAGACATTTAGCCCCTTGGGTCCCAGGACAAATTTGCTTCAGAAGCCCCTGGATACCCCCGTTCCGGGGTGGCTTTGGGAAGCATTGTGCTTCCCGCCTGCAGGGAGTTCTGGGAAGGGTTATACTGTCTCCCCTGAGGTGACTCTGGTCAACACATGCCTTCCTATAAGATCTTGCCCAATCTCTCTCTACACAGGCTGGTGACGAGCTGAAATCAAATGCAAACGGGAAGTCAGGTGGCCTGGTTCTATTCTGGCACCAACACGGGCAGGAAAGGCCTTAATGGTTGTGGGCCTGCAGCTCCTCCTCTGTCAAGTCCAAATCCAGGGTCTGGGCTTACCTGTGAGGTTCATTCTGGCTCTAAAATCATAGAACAAATACCATTCATTAGCTCTTCCTACCAGGTACCAAGCTCTTTACAGGCACGACTTC
Source organism: Mesoplodon densirostris (assembly GCF_025265405.1). NCBI lineage: Eukaryota > Metazoa > Chordata > Mammalia > Artiodactyla > Ziphiidae > Mesoplodon > Mesoplodon densirostris. Next base: position 11,428,988 of record NC_082664.1, read on the forward strand.
ATTTAAGCCTCACGACCGTCCTAACAGCTCAGCCCTGGCAGCCCCATTTTACAGATCAGGAAACTGAGGCAAGAAGAGGTTAAGGAGCTTGTTCGGGGTCACACAGCTGGTGAAAGAACTCACAGTACAGGGGCAGGCATTGAGCTTGACCTGCTGGGAGCCGTGCAGGGCACACCCTCGCTGAAGGTAGAGAACTTCTGAGCCACCCTTCCTGAGAGCCAGGACCCACCACCTTAGAAACAGTGTTACCCACTGACTTCCTGGTTCCTGGGTGCTGCTGAGATACTCATGGGCCAGAGGCACAGTTTGGGCCATTTTATGGAAGAGGAAAAGCAAGTCCAGAGAGGTTAGGTTACATTCCCAAGGTCCAGCAGCTAGGAATTTGAAGGACTTAGGATTCAAGCCCAGGGTGTCTGACAGGCCCTTACACTCTTTCCAATGCATTCTGCTGCCTTCCTTTTAAAGATCCATTTCTGAAATCCTGGCAGCAGTTTTAAAGTCATCCCAGATGGTCAAATGCTCCACGATGACTTTTATGGCACCTCTGAAGCCCCCGTGAACGCCGTGCTCCGCAGCCTCCATGCTCACTGGTTCCTCCCAGACATTTGGCCGAGATGACACTCCCCCAGCCGGGAGGAAGCAGCCCCTGCCTCCTGGCGGCCCGCTGCAGCCACCACTCAGCTGCACAACTCCAGGGATGGGAAGGCAAAGCTGACTCTAAGCTAGAAGGGCCCTGGGCTCAGCAGCTGGAGCTTGTCAGGCTGAGCAAGTTGGAGCTTGTCTCCCCCTGACATTGCAAGGAAAAAATGGACGGCAGGAGCTGAGAGGAGCTAAGCTCTGCTTGAGTAAAAAGATAAGATGACCACATCTTTCATTCTTGAGGTCAAGACCTCCCCGACTGCACATGCACAGAAAAGTTTCTCAAGGGTCAAAAAGGGAGGGGGCACTATCCCATAATATGTGTATCCATCTCCCAGAGACCCTCGTGCTGGAATCCATCTTGGCTAAAAGATGCACGCGTATATTGCGTAAGGCCCTGGGTCAGATCAGATATGGGAAATGAAGCAAGATGATTGGCCGAAGGAAAGCAAAGACCCAGAAGACGGCCCCTATGTAAGCGATTTAAACAACCGCTTTACCACTCATTAGTGAGGACGCCCAGACCCTTCTCTGGGTGTGTAGCTTTGCTTTGCTTCTGTCTTAAATAAACTGCTTCTCTGTGTGCTCCCCGCCCCCCCCCCCACATGCTTCTAATAAGCTTCTAATAAGCTCTGCGTCTGTTTTACAGCCTCGGTCTTTTTGTAAAATTCTTGTCTTCAAAGAAGACAAGAGCCAGGGCTGTACTCCTAGCCACTAGCCCCTGGTGGTCTAGCAGTTAGGATTCCTGGTTTCCACCCAGGTGGCCCAGGTTCAATTCCTGGGCAGGGAACTAAGATCTCGCTTCAAGCCGCCTCTCGCTGCTGACACCCTGAGATCAACGCCCGTGCTGTCTGACCCAAGAACCCCCGCCGTCCAGCCTCGTCCATCTCCTCCCCTCACTTTGACTTCTTCAGGCGAGTCATTCTCAACAGAGCGGGTACTGCCTCAAAGGAATACTCTGGAAATTCGTTGGGGCACTTCTGATTTCCACAAGGATTTGGAGGGGCGATATTGGCATTCAGTGAGTGAGGGCCGGAGATGCCAGACGTCCTGGAACACGCAGGCCTGTCCATCACAGTGAAGCGACCCAGGCCCCACGTGAGTCCAGTGTCCCACTGCAAGTCCATACAGGTGAAAACCCATTTATAAATGATCTGAGTCTAGACGCTCACAGTCCCACGGGTGTTTTATTTCATATAAAAACAGCATTTCCCCCCAAGGTTTTAATTCCCACTGAATTTTCTATGAAGACAAATCAGAGGAAGATTTATATTTTGTTTTTCAGGAGCTGAGCATGACTCACCATTACAGAAAACCACATCACTGGAAGTAATTCTGGCTGTAGAGTGGAATGGCCAGTACAACAGGTGTGCAGGATATAGGGAACTCTCCAACTTGTCCCACATCTGATGGCATCGCTGCCTCTTCTAGTGTAGTTATGCCAGAGCATTTACATACTAAAAGAAACATTATTTTCTTATAGTTTCCTTTTTTCCCCTCCATATTATAAAGCATTATTATTTTTTTTAACTTTGTGGGTAGGTTCTATTAACTACAAATTTCACTTCAGGGTAGTAAGAGGCACATAAAATATTTATATTATAAAAAGGAGAGTCTAATAGGTCTGCGAGATTTTGTCTTAAAGGGTCTACATTAGCCTTGCCTTTGGGTATTTGAGGATTCCAGTCTCACAAGTCCATCAACCTGGTGAAGCTGTAAGTTGACCTTGAAATAGGCTCTGTATGGCTGGTGGTAGTTTACAGGTCTGTCTCTCCTACTGGACTGAAAGTTCTTTGGTTGGCGGGGGACCAGGTCTTAATCATCTCTGCCCCCGCCCGCCCCCCAACAGCCTTGGGTTGGGGACCCAGGAGGCCTCTGTGGGATCCAGCCCTCCCTTCACATGAGGTGTTCAGTGCCTGTAGCAGCTGCATCCCGCAAGGAGCTGGATCTTACTAGGGCACTGCCTGGATTGAGATGCAGATTCTCGTGGAGGAATTGCCCTCAGAGTCAGGGTTGCAGTGAGGTAGGAGATGGAGGGGCCCCTGGGCCCGACAGCTGGTGTTTGTCAAGCAGAGTAAAACTGAAGCTTTGTTTTCCCCCAGACACTCCAAGGACGAAGTTAGTGGCAGGAGCTGTGCTCTGCTGGAGTAAAGAGATAAATGACCACTCCTGAGGTCAAGGAAACCTCCCTTTCTGCACATGTGCAGGAAGGCTCCTTGGGAATCAAAAGGGAGGGGGAGCCACCCCCTACTAAGTGTGGACATGCACCCACAGGCCTCTGCGCTGGAATCCAGCTTAGCTCAAAGCGGTGCGCGCCTGTTGGGGAGGGTTCTAGGGCAGGGCAGGCGTGAAAAAAGAAACCAGGTAACTGGCCCAAGGCAAACAAAGAAGAACTGTCCTACATAAGTGCTTTGAATCACCTCTTTACTGCACTCTCCTCATTAGGGAGGGTGTCACACTCTTTCTCTCCAGGTGTGTATCTCTGCCTTGCTTCTGTCTTAAATAAACTGTTTCTCTGTGTGCTCTCCCACATGTTATGCTGTGTCTCTGATAATAAACTTTGTACCTGTTTTTGCCTCCTTGAGAAATTCATTTTTCAAGTGGGGCAAGAGCCAAGGGAACTTTGCTTCTAGCCTCCAGTCCCTGGTGGTCTAGTGGCTAGGATTCCTGGTTCTTCACCCAGGCTGCCCAGGTGCAGCTCCTGGGCAGGGAACCGAGATCCTGCTTCGGGCCACCACTCTCTGCTGTCTCTTCGAGAGCAGCAGGGGCAGCTGGGGACTATGGGAAGCCTACCTCTCCATCTTGGCTTTTCCAGAAATGCCACCATCTCCAAGCGGGATGTTAATCAGTAACAGTCCCTCGGGGGATCACCCTTTGGAATAGCAAATATTTGCTGCACGCTTTCGGCTGCAAGCCCTAACCTCCTGCCTTTGCCCTGAATGAAGGACCTTCCCAGGCACCTGGCGGCACCTCACTGGTAAGAGGCAGCGGATTAAAGGGAGGCTTCACAGTGTCTGCCTCGTGAGGGGTGGGGAGAGAAGACCTTCTTGTCCTCTCTAAGCGGGTTCCAAGGGGAGGGGGTGGGAACCTAGGCAGTGCCGAGCCCTCATTCCTGGACTGGATAGGGTGCGGGGGGGGAGGTAAGAGGCGTGTTGTAGACATAGGGGGCTTCCTCTGCAGGAGGCCAGAGGAAGAGGTTTTTTTTTTTTTTTTTTTTAACATAAGGGATTCTTTTTTTAAAATTTTTTTAAAATATTTATTTGGTTGCACCGGATCTTAGTTGTGGCAGGCGGGCTCCTTAGTTATGGCATGAACTCTTAGTTGTGGCATGCATGTGGGATCTAGTTCCCTGACCAGGGATGGAACCCAGGCCCCTGCCTCGGGAACATGGAGTCTTAACCACTGCGCCACCAAGGAAGTCCCCAGGAAGAGGCTTTTAAGGCTTGAGATTTCACGCCCACCACACTCACTGTGCAAGCCCCACACGACTCCCTGGCCTTCTTCCCAGGGACCTGTCTGCCCAGGCAAGAGAGTTTCCCCTGCTTCCAGATCTGGGGGTAGAGTTGCTGCTCCAGGTCTGTTCAGGGCTGAGAAGTGGTGGGTAAGTGGTTGATTTCCTACTGCTCGGGTTCTGTTTGGGATGCTGCATCCTTGTGTCATCCTTAAACAAAATTAATGGCAGTTAAGATTAAGCGAAGATTAATTGATTCAGGAATAGCAGAGGAATCGCAATTCGGGACCAACAAACTATGGCAAACCATAGGCAAGTCCCAAAGAGACAAAGGCGAGGTTGGCTTTTACTAGGTTCAGGGAGGAAGCTGGGGAGTGTTGTTTTGAACCAAAGCTCATTGGAGGAGAATGGGAGTTCAGAGTCATGGTGGTTTCTTGTTGGCAGCAAGCGTGGGTGGTTTGCCGTTACTAAGGTGTGCGAAAAGCTTCCTTCTTCCTGCTGATCATGAATGTTGAGACGAGCGGGAATGCATGTGCGCCCACCCTGCATGGCTTCCTGACTCCATTCTGAATCAGGTGTCCTCCATTCTTTTTCGCTCACGGCATCCTCGGCTGCACCCTGGTGTTTGAGGGGATGCCCCCTGCACACAGATTCTGTACCGTTCTGTAGATGAACAAAGACCCTAGGGGATGCATGGGACTGCCGGGTAAGCAGTGTGCAGGGCCGCCCAGTGTATTCCTGGGCTGCCACTCCAGATTGAAGGTGGAGCTTCGAGGAGAGACTTAGCAGTCAGAAGGGGTGACATCTACTTGCTGTGTTGGGATCATTTCCTGATGGCTGTCAGAGACAGAAGTGATTCTGAATTCGGGAGTGTCCTGCTGTGGGATTAATTTACAAAGGGGTGCTATATCCTGTGATATAATGAAGGCATGAACCTGGGTGCGTGTGGTACATTCCAGGAGGTACTCACCCAGCATGTGCAGTGCTGGCGTGACCTACTGAAGGCAGGCTTGCCATTTAGAATCGGACAGAGTTTCCTAAACGCTGACAGCTAGAAAACAGCAGGAATATTTCACTGAGTAAGGTCATGCCACTGAAGCTGTGGAGGGAATGAAGCCCCGGATCCTATGGCGCCCTTTAGCAAAAGCAAAGAGCAACGCACTGAGTCCTGGGGCCAGGGGTCACTTTGTAGCTGGCACAGGTGAGGACACAGCCCCCTGCGGCAGGGAGAAGAGGCCTGGCACCCTCACCCTGTCGCCGCATTTTGCTACAGGTGGCCTGAGAATGAGCGTCTCTGCTGACGGGAGCTCCCGTGAGGTCTGCGGCCTCGCCTGCCCCGCGGGCACTGGGCTGAGTGGTCCTGCCCCCCACGAGACCCTCCTGGGGCAGTGGGTCCAGTAGGCAGAGGAGGGTGAGGGTGCATCCTGGTGACCTTCCAGACAGCCTCTGGGACACAGGCTTGGGGGTGTCAGCTGAGCACCAGGAACCGTGTGTGGAGACAGGCAGGTGGCACAGCCCAGCACACAGGGGTTTATTCAGATGGAAACCGTACAGGTGCCCAGGAGCCAGCCTCGGGGCCCAAGGATGTGAGGGAGGCCAGAGGCGGGGGCAGTGGGGGCGAGCGTGGCGTTTGGAGACCCACCGCCTGTGCTGGAAGGCTGGCCCCACTAGAATAGGCAGCCTCGGGGCAGTGAGAGGAGGACACACTTCACAGGTCGCAGTGAGGATGAGATGAGACCGTCCAAGGGGAGCTTAGCCCAGGCTCGCATGGTGTGAGTCAGCTCGTTATCTGTTTCTGTGCTGGGGAGCTCCAGGGAGAGTGAAGGCGGGAGCTCCTAAGAGGAGCTCTGTAACGGGGCCCCAGGGCTGGCTGGAGGGCCCTAGGGGAGCCGCAGGGGGGATCCCACCACCCAATCAGGCAAACTCAGCACTTCCCCCTGCCCTGCCCCGATGGCCACCCAGACCCTCCAAGTCCCCAGGCAAACATGTCCCCAGGTCCAGGTCCCTGCAGCTCGGCTTGGACGGGCTGCCGTATCGTCTAGCGATCAAGGGCAATGAACGAAGCAGACCAGTAAAAGCCTGGGAAGACCTCCTGACTCCGGCCGCTGCTCTGACCGCACCCAGTGAGGCCGGGCACCCAGACCGCCTCCTCTTCCATCCCCCTCTTCCTGGCTGCCTGCCGCGCCCCTGGAGGAAGTGGGATGACTGGGGAAAGCTGGGGGAGACTAGGAGCTGCCCGAGGGCGCGGCCCTGGATGGAAACCCGAGGCGGTTTCACCCTGTGAAATAATGCGCCCCCCACTCAGGTGACAGCTGGGACCCCTACTTGCTCAGGGTGTCCCCGAGGCAGGGCTCGGGGAGCTAAGCCCCGTCCCCCAGGGAGGAAGCGGGTCACTGGAGGAGCTGTACCAGGACACAGGGAGGAGGTGTGCATCAGCCGTTGACAATAATCTCTGCCCTCTTTTCTCCCGAGGAAGCCTTGCTGCCAAAGCGAAGCCTCCCGGGCCTCCACGCTGCCCAGATGCAGGCGGTGCGGAGCCTCCTGCTGCCCTGCCTCCTGGCCCAGGTGTGGCTGGTACCCGGCTCCAGCCCTGGTCCCCGCTCACCAGAGGCCCAGGCAGGACTGGAGACTCTGCCGACCCCCAGGGCCCAGACCGAGAGCAGCGAGGGGGGCCGGGTCCTGCCGGAGGACGAGGGCGCCCCCTGGCGGACGGCCGACTGGCCGAAGCTCTCTGGGGAGACCTCCAACTTGGGGTTCAGCCTGCTTCGTAAGATCTCCATGAGGCACGACGGCAACGTGGTCTTCTCCCCGCTCGGCCTGGCCTCGGCCATGGCAGCCCTGACCCTGGGGGCCAGGGGACAGAGCAGAGCCCAGCTGGAGACGGGGCTCCGCCTGCAGGCCCTGAATCAGACCCGGCCCCCGCGCCTGCCTGCCCTCTTCAAGCAGCTCCGAGAAAGCCTCTCCCACACCCCGGAGCTGGGCCTGACCCAGGGGAGTTTCGCCTTCATCCACGAGGACTTTGATGTCAAAGAGACCTTCCTCAGTTTCGCCAAGAGGTATTTCGATACGCAGTGTGTGACTATAAATTTTCGCAACGCCTCCCAGGCCAAAGGGCTCATGAATCTTCACATTAACAAAGAGACTCAGGGGAGGATTCCCAGACTGTTTGATGAGATTAATCCTGACACCAAACTAATCCTTGTGGATTACATCTTGCTCAAAGGTACTTTGATCACGCTCGCTCTGCCAGAGCCACGGCTCTCTTCGCCTGTCTCTTCCTTTCCTGCCGGGCCTGTGTACGGTCGAGGCCAAATGATCTCCTAGGAGCATGTTGTTCTCAGGTTTTACAAACAGGGGGGTGAAACATACACTGAACACGTAGGACGTACCAGGCACAGCGCCAGACAATGTTTTCACTTGATGCCCCTGCCCTGGGGGCCCAGGTGCTTGCAGGGCTTACGTTTTCTAAGCACGTCTACACAGCCCTCCTCTGACATTCTGACACGGGGAACCCTCTGCGTCATTTTTTTTTTTAAAAAGGCATATCATCTGAGAGGTTTAGGGTTGCATCTTGGCTCTTTCACGCACTACTTTTGTGACCTGGGGCAAGTGACAAAGTCCCTTGTCCTCGTATTCTCGATATAGAAAATGCAGACACTGCCACCTACTATAGAGAGGAACTGAGGCTCAGAGAGATCACATGATAAATGGCAGAGGCCAAACTCAGACGAGGGCCTCCTGACACGCTCATCCCGGGTCCTTTCCATCCTGCGTCTCTCGTGGAGGACTGGACTGGTGTGGCCACAGTTGTAACAGGAAGGTGACACTAGGGGACTGGCAAAGTCCGGGAGGAGGACATGCTTCCAGTCAGCCAGGCCAGACAGACATCAGTGTGTAGAGTCATGCGCCCGCACTCAGCCTCCTCTGGGTCGCGTGGCTCTTTGTCAGCCAGGGGCCCCTGCCCTCAGAGCCTCACCGAGCACAGGACGTGTGGGAATGTCATCACTTTTGCCACTGTGGCGTCTGTTTGCACACGGTGTGCACTAGACAGAGTGGTGGTCAGAGGGCCCCTCCTGCAGACAGGGCTGGGGACAGGCCTGAAGTCTTCTCTAGGCTGGAGCTAACCAACCACAAGGGAGCGAGTGTAGAAGGAAGTGGGTCCTTTGGGCTACAGCTGGAATGAGTGACTTTTGTTCACTCAAACAAACGTTCACTCAAAACACTCAGTGTTTTGTCCAAAACAATGAGGGAAGCGGGGGTGCGGTCATAAGGAGATATCTCCGTGCTTTTGTGTGTGATTCCAACAGGGCCTCTGGATGGATCCAGGTTTTGCCAGCTGGGAAAGAAGCCTTCGAAAGGCTGATCTTTGGGGAATTTATTTTGGCCGCCTGAGCTGCGGTCAAAACAAACCTGATAAGGATGCCTTTCCTAGTTGGGCAGGAACGGGGATAGAACACTGGCCCTTTATTACTTTAGCAGGAACGATGCTTTCGAGGAGGGCGGTTTCTGCAACGAGTTTCTTTCTTATCTGTTCAGGGAAATGGCTGACCCCTTTTGACCCTGTCCTCACCGAGACAGACACTTTCTACCTGGACAAGTACAAGGCAGTCAAGGTGCCCATGATGTACAGGGCAGGCAAGTTTGCCTCCACTTTTGACAAGAATTTTCGTTGCCACGTTCTCAAACTGCCCTACCGAGGAAATGCCACCATGCTGGTGGTCCTCATGGGAAGGATAGGTGACCACCTGGCCCTTGAGGACTACTTGACCACAGATTTGGTGGACACGTGGCTCAGGAACATGAAAACCAGGTACAGCTCCCTCGTCGCCCTGCTCCAGCTCAGCCGGCCCCTCCCTACGGGCACCCACAATTTCGTCCTGTGCCCGTCCCAGCCCAGCCTGCTGCGGGCTCCCCGGTGTCAGGGGCTGCATTTGTCCTGTTTCCCCCTCTATCAGCATCTCTCCCAGCGCCTGGCTCGTCCATTCACTCGACCAGCCCTTATCAAGTTTCTCCCACGTGCCAGGCACTGGGACGCATGCACGATGCTAGCCCTCGCGGAGCTCACGTGCTAGTGATGAGGGCACCAGCGGGGTGCAGGTGGGCGCCAGGGAAAGCCTGGCCAAGAAGGCAGTGGTAAGCGAACACTTAAGGGGAAGGAGGACTCCGAGGGTACGCTGGGGGACAGGAGAGTTACAGGCAGAAGTGGGAAAGTGCTGGCACGGGACTGTGCTTACTGGGTTCAAGGAAGAGCGAGGCAGCCGGTGAGGCTCCAGCAGCTGGAGATGAGGTCGCAGAGGCGGCAGGTGTCGCCCGGGACTGTACGTTACTGGCCCCGGAAAGGGCTTTGGCCAAGGGAGACGAGAAACCACTGGCGCCAAGCAGAGGAGCAGTATGGCCCGTGCTGAGAAGAGACACTAGGGGTAGGTGGGAGGGGCAAGGGGACCAGCCAGGAGGTCAGCGTCGCCACCCACCTCGGTCAGGATGCTCGGCAGGTGGCGGCCGTGGAAGTGACGGGGAGCGGTGGGGTCCTGGATCTGTGACGAAGCCGGAGGTGACAGGATCGGCTAACGGACTGGATGCAGGTGACAGAGAGGGAAAGAGGGGAGTCAAAGGTGAAGGCAAAGTTTTTGGCCTTAGCAACGGGAAGGAAGGATTTGCCATTTACTGAAAGGGGAGACCGTAGGAGGCACACGGCACCGAGCAGTAAGTTCAAAAGTTCAGTCGGAAACATCTGGATCAGAAATACCTATTAGACATCCAGGCGGATATGTCAGGAAGGCAGCTAGATCTGGGGTGCAGGGTGAGGTCCGGGCGGGGGCGTCCGCAGCACGTAAATGGGACCATGAGACTGGCTGAGACGGCCGGGGGAGGGGGCCGCGTGCAGAGAGCAGCGTCGCAAATGCTTGTGGAATAAACTAATCCACCGACTGGGGTGGGAGGAAGGCAGCGTCAGGAAGGAGTCCACGGCGATGCCGCCTGAATCTTGTCACTCCGGCATTTGGCACAGAGGAGTCCAGCTAAAGATCTTCAGTGTCCATTTTATCTTCATTCTTCTTCTTTTCCTTCAAATCCTTAGAGCCTAGCATGGCACTCAAACATCATAAGCCTTCAACAAATGTTTGGGGGGATACATTTATAAATCGGTCTCCAAGGCATGTCATGTCCTCAGTTATATTCCAGCCTGACAGCCTGGCCCAGCTCCGAGAGAGAGGGAGGGAGAGAGAGGGAGAGAGAGAAGGAGGGAGGGAGGGAGGGGGAGGGAGAAGGAGGGAGGGAGGGGGAGGGAGGGAGAGAGAGAAGGTGGGAGGGAGGGAGGGAGATGGAGGGAGGGAGGGGGAGGGAGAGAGGGAGGGAGAGAGAGGTGGGGGGGATGAAGGGAGCAAAAGGAAACTACACGAGACATTGTTCTGGGTGCTTAACATATATAATTTCATTTACTTCTCTGAAGAACATTGTGAAATTGGTATTGGTATTTTGGCTGTACTTCACAGATTAAGACATTGGGACTTCTTTAAGACTAATTTAGTACCAATTAGTAGTTTTCATTCTTTTTACTTTTGAGCCACAGAACTCATCTCTCTAAACAAAAAACTCCATTGTGTGTGAATATATATATTATATATGTGTGTGTGTGTATATATATATATATATATATATATATATATATATATATATATATATATATATAATAGATAATATTGGAGTTTCTCTGGCTAAAAATAGGTAGGGGGTTGAAAATTCCCTTCACTCCCCTCCCCTTGTCCATCCCCAGACTCTTAAGGTTCTCCTAAAATCCTGGGGGGTCTCTGTAATCTGGGTATTGAAAACAGCCTGGAGTCTGCAGGACAGATGGCAGCAGCTATTTGGTTGGTTTGGGGTTGTTTTTAAAACCCAGGGAAATGGATACAAAGTGTGGCATTCTTTGCTAAAGAGAATGTGAGTCATTGGCTGGGAAATAAAACTGGTTCCCTGAAGCTGAAGCTCTCTTCTCTGAGTCAGACCATTCATTACAAAAGAACAGAATGAGCTCTAGTCAACTGAGGGAGACTTGTTAGTGGGAATAATCTTGGGGGAAGGTAAAAAGAAAGTGTGACCTTTTTAGTGTTCAGAATCTATGGCTTTTGTCTACAGTTCACCATTATATGTACTTGTACCACAGAAAAATGGAAGTTTTCTTTCCAAAGTTCAAGTTAGACCAGAAGTATAAGATGCATGAGCTGCTTAAACAGATGGGCATCAGAAGAATCTTCTCACCCTGGGCTGACTTGAGTGATCTCTCAGTTGCTGAAAGAAATCTTAAAGTATCCAAGGTAAGTCAGGATCTTCCACTGGGGCCCAAACCAACAAATATTTTTATATACCATTTAATGTTGATAAAAGGCCAAGTTGTAGTAGAAAATTAGATTAAAATTCCAAAAGAATTGAAACAGCACCCAAGTTGGATGTTTTAAGAATTTGGAGCTACTTTTTAAAACATCTGTTCAACTAATTTAATCTCTCATATGGAGAGCTCTCTCTCTTCTCTCCCAGTGCTCAAGGAGAAATTTATCCCCAAATGGAACTGGTTCACAGATTCATTCAAAATTCCATGAAACTGCATCACTTTAAAGATGAAAGAAAGCCCCAGAGGTTATCTGGCTAACTTCCCACCCCTTGTGGAAACCCCCTCTGAAATACCCCTACAAAACAGTAGGAATTATTATCATATTGCCTCTTATAATAATTATTCAGGTCCGTCACTCACATCACATGAGGTTCCTGGACAAGAGGGCCTCACAAACACAACAGGTGGCCTAAATACAGGCCACCAGAGTTCAGGAAGACTTCAGGGACCACTTCAGAGCAGTACCAGGTGCTGGGAAGCTGCTACAGAAGACTAACCACAACCCTGCCCCTACCTAGCCTGCCAGAAGGAAGGTCAAAGTTCTCAGGGGTTCCAGGCAGATTGAAAACCTTCCAGGAGGAACACCAGCTCAGCTCAGAAATCAGTAGCACAAAGTACATGCTAAATAAGTATTTGTTCATTTGATGCATGTGTGCATGAACTGGCCAGCCACAGAGTCCCTGGGTCCCTGCCCAGAATGAATTTCACAATTGGTTCCTGGTGTCTCCTGGTATTTTGCGGGCTTCTAAGGCAGTCACTGGGGTGACTTCAGACCATTCCTCTCTGCACAGATGAGCCCTGGACCACTAAATCCTGAGAGCATGGCCCCGTGGGTAGGACAGTAACACAGAATGTCCAGGGGCTCAATTAATTCCCTCATCTCCACTGGCACACAAACGGCCTTCCATGTATTTCCTTTTCCAGGTTTTACAAAGAGCAATGATTGAGGTGGATGAAGAAGGAACAGAGGCGGTGGCGGGAACCCTGTCAGAAATCACTGCTTATTCCATGCCTCCCATCATCAAAGTGGACCGGCCGTTTCACTTCATCATCTATGAAGAAACCTCCAGAATCGTGCTATTTCTGGGCAGGGTGGTGAATCCGACTCTCCTGTGATTGATGACATGCATGAGTCCTTAGAGCCACAGCAGACGCTGGATCTGAGGTGTCTGAACTTACACAGGACACTGGCACTGGGTGTCGTGCCCCTGTCCTCAGATGCTAGTTTGAGCCATCCTTAGATAAATGTGCATATTAAATTCAAACTTATTTTAAGATGTTTGTACAAGCTGTCTGGCATTTTAAGCCTGTTTCTAAGAGCCTTTGTTATTGACTAAAGACCATCTTGGTGTCTGGACTTAAAACTATGGTAGATCAGAACTCTATTTCAAGACGAAGCCTTTGGGAAGAAGACAAATACACATTCTCCATGGGTCATGAGCTTCGCTCTCTTTACTTCTCCCTAGTGCAAATTAGTGTTTTATTTTTAACCTACTATAGAATCATTTCTTGGTGACTAAAATTAGAAGAAAGTAGCTGTGGTCAGTCCTGCTGCAATGTGGCTCCACCCACTCCGTGGAGCCGTTAACTGAGCCACAGATCATCCAGTTCAATACCTTTGTTTTACAAAGCAAAGAAATGGGAAACCAGAGAGAGGGCCGCAGTATGGCTTTCGTGGGCCCCAGGCACTTTTGTCTTCACAGGCTCCTCCCTCTGTAAAAATAAAAAAATATATATGTGTGTGTATAATAGAAATTATATTTTATGACTGCATTGGTATAAAGATGAATATATTCTGGGTTATATCTGTCTTTATACCAGTGCAGTCAAAGTATGGAACTTGCTTGTTGCAAGAAGTAAAACATCTTCATGGGCCCCTAAAAGGATCATGGGCTTGAGGCACTGTGCCTAGGGCGTCTAATGGCTAAATCATACAGGGCATCTCAGAGGAAGGAAAAAGTCACCCAGTGGAGCAATGGCAGAGTCAGAAGCCCATGTCTCCTGACTCCAGTCCCCAAGCCCACTTCACTCTTCTTTCTGTCTACCACATCTGATGGGGTCCACTTCAACGGGCAGCATGGGCTCACCTCTCAGTTACCCACTGTGGCTAAACGGAATATAAGCATGAACTTTGTCCCAAGGTTCAAAGAAAAACAGCAAATACTTTCTCAGCCAGTCATTTTCTGTTATATAAACAAGAAAATATTTTAGGAGTAATTTCAGAGAATCGTGAATAGAGTTAACTAATCTTGGAATGTCAACTATGTTGACTAACAGCCTAATTGGATTTTTATCTGTGTGCTATCCAATTTAAATATACTTAAAATTAATGTATTGATTAGTCATCGTTTTATAATAAGTCAGACTTATGTAAATAGTACTGAATGTGAATAGGTAATAATAATAAGCAGCAGCAGTCTAGGGACTAACTCTTCATCATTCTAAAACCTGGACATGAGTTTATTCCTGTATTCCCTTCCAAGGGCACGAGCTGACGTTGGTAAGCCAGGCAACTCTAGAGCCTAGAAAGAAACAAAAATAGATGACTAATTTCAGTTGGCATTCTTAAGTGAGTTGTTAGTATTCAACTAATGAGGTTCATTTATGGAAAAATAATAGAAAGAGAAATAAAAGAGGGCTCAAATTACCCATTTTTAAGAGATGAAATCTAAAAAAGAAAGCCTAGGAGAACACAATACCCTCTGAAATAAATATGGCCAAACCCAGTTATAAAAAAGGTTCATTATTATCAAAGGATTCATAGAACATACATATCAAACTCTCCCCTTATCTCTGCACATATTTGCACAAAACAATGATGGCATAACAGTGATAACTGACATTACTCTTTAAGGTGGAAAATGGCCCTATTCTCTACAAAAAATTAATACTTCCCCACATATGCTTGAAGAAGCTCCAAGGACACTAGGTTTTAGATTTCCTAAATATATATGCATGGTGAAAAAAAGGCAGACCAATGAAAAATGTACTTGATCTTACAAAAAAATTCAAGGTTTCAACTGAGGGGGAAAATTCTGAGCATTGTAACAATGCTTCACTGTATTTAAGTGTCAGGTTTTAAAAACTGTTCCTACACACACACACACACACACACACACACTCTCTCTCTCTCTCTCTCTCTCTCTCTCTCTCTCTCTCTCTCACTCTCTCACACACATGCTATATAACAATTGAGAACAGATTATTCACTTAATCAAATTCATTTTATCTTCGCTGTAAAACCACTAGGGCCAAGCTAAAGAGACTGTTCCATTTCAATTCAAATATTTCACATATGTCCACTAACTGCAGGCAAAATGGACTTACTCCTCCAGAATAAGGTGTCTTTATAAAGCTCAGGAAATCAAGTAATGGAAATGACTTATAAATGTGTATGAGGTTATGGAAGAAAAGCTCTATATGCTCCTCTCTATTAAGTAAAATCCTTTTTTGCCCTCTCCATTTCTGCCAGTAAAGTTGACTCTACAGGTCAAATTTTTTGCTTATAATGCTAATTAGTGAAATTTTGGAACATGTCCTTAAAAGTGCAAGTTTCCATAATTAACAGATAGAGATGTCCCTATTTCTCTGCAGCTACAGATGGAGGGAGATCTTTCCTTGTCACACAACTGGTTTAAAGGAACTATTTGATAAATTGTTAAACTAAGAACTTTTATAAGAGTATCAGTCTTGTTTCCAGTGTAAATCGAGATATATGTGGATACTCATAACTGTCACCAATTTGTTTTTTACTGTTTTTACATATCTGTCCTTGGAAGTATAGTTTTAAAAAATATTTCAATGACTTTAGAAATTATCATGTTCTGTGGAAAAAAAAGGAAACCTCCAAACATAACATTGATTGACTGTCTTAATTGATAATTTCGTGCCTAAGACTACAGCTGACTTCTGTAGATTTCTGAGCTGTATAAGCAGTAGTGACTTTTCTCTGTCAAATTGTTTTCCTCTTCTCCCGCATGCATGGTGGAAAATAAGAAGTTCCTAACTCTGCTAAATTTATTTTTGAACAAATAAACTGAAATTCTCCATTTTTTGAAGTAACAGAGTCAATGTGGACTATGAATCAAAGTACTAGAAAAACTGACGCTGTTCTGAGGTCTATTACATACCCCCAATACTCTCTCCTAGATCATAATGTATTCAGTTCCACGTTAGGGATGTTAGTAGGAGACGTCACTAAAATAGTTAAATGAAATCCACAAAGAATGCATGAATTAACCAGTACTGTCAAGCTTCTCATACCTACTCAATTTTTAATTACTGACAAAATGAATGGTTGAACAATTCCATTTACCTGATTGTCCTTAAGTGAAAGATATTAAGAATCACTAAAAATAGCCAAAAAAGAGGCCATATGTAAGGAAAGGGGGAAACAAACAGCATGAAAGCCTCACACTGAGTAGCTGTCCCCTGGGTAATTTATAGTTGATGTCCGTGCGCTTTTCTTATTCATTACCTAAGAATGAACTGTCTTTAATTATAGAATAAAAACTGCAGGAAAGTATTTAAAACTTTTTTCACAAACACAGGTATCTCATTAACCTATGTTTTATTTTGAGTAAATTCATTATTCATTATTTCACATTATAAAAAGTAACCACACGCATATGCATTCACAAATTAGATCATCTTTATCATACATCAGTATATTTTAAAAAAACAAATATTTTCTAATATCAATATAGTTATATGCTGATTGCATTTTGAAATAGAGAAGCTGACAATAGCTTCATACAGTATATCTCAAGAACTGACATTTTTAAAATTAAGAACTGAATATATTCCACAGGCAAATGTTGATGGAAATATTAGCATTAGTACAAATATATGCTGTTGACATAGCTTAAGCATGATAGCTTGGAATAACAGCTGATTCAAACTAGAGTCATCATTTTTAATTCAGTAAGGACAAATACAATCTAAAATGTAAACAAAGTATTTATAAAATAAATTCTTCTAGGAAATAAAGGAAATCATCAACCTGTTATTTTTAAGGTAGTTGTAGCTAAAAGTTATCAGAAATCTTTGTAGAATATTCATTGCCAAATTTTAATTTCAGAATGTCCAGGTACAACATCTTGTCACCACCATCGTAGGACTGATATAATTTCGGACAGCTGTTTGTACCCTGTTTCAGTGTGACTTTTCAACTAGGCTTGGAGATTTGTGAGAAAATGCAGTGTCATTCTTACTCCCAAGTCCCCCTCCAAGTGATTATCTTGGCAGGGCAATTTCAGTTGATTTGGACCTTTCAATTTGTAAACGCTAAACTCTAGAACAATTAAATGATGGTTTCCTGCACAAATAAATGCAGACTTATCTCTTTTGTAGCAGTAGTTAAAGCACATACCTAAAGTTGTATTTCATTACACTTCACTATAACATTGGAATTCTGTAACCACATTATTATTCAAGAAATATATATTATACCTCCTAGGGAATATAATTTCAGACATGGAACGTTTAACAACATCAGCTGCCATTATGTATCTCTCTCTTTCCCATTCATTTAAAAAAAAAAAAAAAAAAAAAAAGCCCGAGCCATTGCTTTAGCTTTTGTCCCTCGATCACATTATCTCCAGTTGTCTTTGTTTTGTCTCCTTCAAGCAGATGATCTAAGGATTGGATTTTCTGGATTTTCTTTGTCAAAAGGAGGAAAGAAAGAGAGAAGAATGAAAGAGAGAAGAGAGAGAGAAGAAGGAGAAGGAAAGAAAAAAAAAGAAAACAAAACATGAAAAATTTTATCCATATAATGCTTACAAAGTAAAGAAATAGATATAATCTACTTTGAATAAACCTAATATGTGAGAACTGTGAATTACATGTTAAAGATCACTTGGAATAACCTTTAACTACTAAATCCTATGTGCATCTAACATAGCATTCAATTCAATTCATACTTTTCCTACGTTTTTCACTTTCTATAACCATAACAGAAATTAACACAGCCTAAAAATATATCAATTGTCTGGCCTTGAAAGACCTAAGATATGATGCATTCCGTACTTCCTTTAAGACACTGATATTCCTAAATACCACATGTGTCTTCTCCATGATACTGTAGAGCTGGAGAATGTATTGCATAGAATATTTTTGAGCAGCAAAAACTGAGATAATTAATAGTTTCTGAAATCACTTCACAGGTTTATTTTAAGAAAAAAATGATAGATTTTCCTTTGGATATGGCATGGCACTGAATGGTGGATAATGCTCCACAGAAACATGACCAATGTAGATATCAATCACCTATTTCGGTTATGTGGCGGTGTGCATTCATGAGAAAGTCCAAATTAGAACCACGTAACATGGAGAGAGTTGTGGACTTGCAGATTCAGTTACACATTAATAAAGCAGCTGTGATACCAATATTCCTCCTTCTTCAGAATATTCAGAAAAGAAGAAACAAACTTCATGTGACTTGTTAGCAGAGTGTTTGTTTCTAGATTCATTTTTTAAAACAATCAATTATAGATATAACTGATTATAGGATTATTTATATAATTTTGTATTATAAATATTGAGCAAGAGAAAATTCAGTCGATAAAAAGGAAAAACATGCTCAACAACGAAAAAACAGATAAAGATAGTAATCTGAAATAAAGGAGAGCTAGTATAAATATATTAGGCTTCAATGGTCTTTACTTACTGAACAATGCCTATTGCATTTAGAAAGATAAGTTGAAAAGAGAATGAATTGCATTCTGATGTTATTAAATGTGTTCTTCAATAGAAGAATTCCAGGGCAATCTTTTGACAGGAAGAGGGTCAAGGGTGATCGAGAGGAAGGATTTCAGGATGCCGGAATGGAAGGCGCCTCAGAGGATGAACGGTGAGCCTTGCCCTGTCATTTTGCGGGCACGCCGAGGACCAGAGTGCTCGCCGGAACTGCCACAGGAACCAGGGCATGAGGCTCCAGCTCCGTGCTCTCCATAGACCATTATCCTGTCCTGCCTCTATTTTGAGACTTTAAATGGAACTCCCACAGTATAATCATTAGAGCAATAATTGTATGGCTAAGAGATTCTCTGTAAATAAAAGTATCTTCTGTATTAATACTACTAACCTGTACTATCAGTATTATTTTTTCTATTTACTATTACTTTTTTCTATTATGTAGTCCTACTCTTTCCTTGAGCTCTATTCAATAAATGTATTTCTAAGTTTTGAATGAATTTTGAATACATTTATATTTGTATACACCAATGACCAATTAAAATTTTTGAACAAATTATAATACAGTTCAGTTCCTAAATGGGACTTGAGTGTGGAGTTTCTGCAAAAAGATGCAGATCAGAAACTTTATTAGAAAATATTCATGAATTAAGTGAAATCTGTTTAAAAGAAAGGCTGAATCTTGTTTAAATTCTCTTCTAATCAGAAGATTCACGTGTCCCATATGAAAGAGGAAACGTGCAACTATAGTTTGGGTATTTTTTTTTTTTTCGCGGTATGCAGGCCTCTCACTGTTGTGGCCTCTCCCGTTGCGGAGCACAGGCTCCGGACCTCAGCGGCCGTGGCTCACGGGCCCAGCCGCTCCGTGGCATGTGGGATCTTCCCGGACCGGGGCATGAACCCGTGTCCCCTGCACCGGCAGGCGGACTCTCAACCACTGCGCCACCAGGGAAGCCCAGTTTGGGTATTTTGGATGAATCACTTCTACCTGGATATGACCTCTCCTTATGGAGATTTTTTTTGGCACTACCCTCTTAAATGTTTAACCTAAAAGAAACAAAGGCTTCGACAATTCAAACAAGATACAAACGGTGCATAAAAAGGAACCACAAGGGGAAAAGGAGAATAGAGGCCCTTCATGACCTTTATAACTTTAAGGAACAAATGTTGTCTATAGAATCTCTAGCTTATTGGACCCACAACTCTGGATTATATACTGCAGTAATATTTCTTAAGTGGCATCAGCTACACCCATCCCTCTGAGCACTGGATGATTAAATGTTGTGTACTTAAGCTAGTTGTTTAAAGGAATGCAATTACACTCAGTGTCTTCTCAGAGCTAAATTTCCTGAATGCAAATATTTTGCAGAAAAATAAACAGATCTCAGATATTAGTGGGAACCATTGAAAGTTTCCTGTCAACTTCCTAAGGTTACAATGTCTTTGCCACATATAAATTATCTTATATAAAGTATCTGACGTTAACAGTGATAATAATAATCCCTTTTAATTGATGACAGTGCCTCATTACAGACATCTTTTATTCTTTGGAAAGTATTTAAGTGGGAAGGAAAGTACACTGAGAAAAAGAACAGAATAAAACACTTAGCAGTACATCACTGGGTTACTTACAAGGTAGCCTTCCGCGGTTGTGTATCTTTACTTCCACTGCTCTTGGGATCACCTGAGTTACCTGTCCCTCGGGAGGTGCTGGGCAGGGGAGTATTAGAAGAAAAGGAACTGGGACCACCACTGGCATTACGAGTCCGGAATGAATCATCTGAAAGTAACACGTGTACAGTCAGCCAGGTGGAATATACTTAGAGAGATGTGAACCTTAGAGATGGTTAATGATAACGGACTTTGTTTCCCTTCAAGTCAACTTTATTAAGGTATAATTTATATACAATAAATTGCACAAATTTAAGGTTTTGACATTTGTATACACCCATGAAGCCATCACCACAATCAAGAGTGAACACACCCATCACTGGATGTTTGTTCTGCCTCCTCGCCATCCCTCCCTCCACCCCCCTCCCCCCACTCCAGGCAACCACGGATCTGCCTCCTGTCACTACAGGTTAGTTTGCATTTTACAGGATATTGTATAAATGGAATCATACAGTATGTATGCTTTGTCTGCCTTCTTTCATGAAGCATAATTATGCTGCGATTCATCTATACCAATACTCCATCCTTTTTATTGCTGACTGGTATTCCAACTGCACAGACTTGCCAAAATTTGTCTATCCATTCTCCTATTGACAGACATTATGATTTTTTCCCAAAAACTTTGTAATCTATTACAAATAGAGCTGCTATGGACAATTGTGTGCAAGTCTGTGTATGGACATATGTTTTAATTTCTCTTCAGTAAAAGTCTTGGAATGGAACTGCTGAATCACAGAGTAAGTGTATATTTAACTTCATAAGAAACTGCCAAACTGCTGTCCAAAGTGATTATACCATTTTGCATTTCCAACAGCAACATATGAGAGTCCTGGAAAGTTACTCCACATCCTCACACACACTTGATATTGTGAGCCTTTTTAGTCATTCTAGTGGGTGTGAAGTGGTATCTCCTTGTGTGTGTGTGTGGGGGGGGGTTACTCATTGCTTTAATTTGCATTTCTTATGGTTACTGATCTTAAGCATCTTTTTACTTACTTATTTGTGTATCTTCTTTCATGAAGTGCGTGTTCAAATTTTTTCCCATTTTAAAATCAGTTGCCTGATTTGTTTTAAAGATCTTTGTATATTCTTAAAACTAAAAATAGAACTACCATATGATCCTGCAATCCCACTCCTGGGCATATATCCAGAGAAAACCATAATTCGAAAAGATGTAGGCACCCTAATGTTCATTGCAGCACTATTTACAATAGCCAAGACATGGAAGCAACCTAAATGTCCATCAACAGAGGAATGGATAGGGCTTCCCTGGTGGCACAGTGGTTGGGAGACCACCTGCTGATTCAGGGGACACGGGTTCGTGCTCCGGTCTGGGAGGATCCCACATGCCACGGAGGGGCTGGGCCCGTGAGCCATGGCCACTGAGCCTGCGCATCTGGAGCCTGTGTTCCGCAATGGGAGAGGCCACAGCAGTGAGAGGCCCGCGTACAGCAAAAAAAAACCCCAAAAAACAGAGGAATGGATAAAGATGTGGTGGAATATAGAATATTACTCAGCCATAAAAAAAGAATAAAATAATGCCATTCGCAGCAACATGGATGGCCTAGTGATTATCATAAGTGAAGTAAGCCAGACAGAGAAAGATAAATATCATATGATATTGCTTATATGTGGAATCTAAAAAAAAAAAAAAAAGATACAAATGAATTTATTTCCAAAGTAGAAAGAGACTTGCAGACATAGAAAACTAACTTATGGTTACCAAAGGGGAAAGGCGGGAAAAGGGGGGGAGGGATAAATTAGGAGCTTAGGATTAACATATACACCCTGCTATGTAAATAATAAAATAGATAACCAACAAGGAACTACTGTATAGCATAGGGAACTACACTCAGTATTTTGTAATAACCTATAAGGAAAGAGGACCTGAGGAAGAATATATGTATAACTGAATCGCTGTGCTGTGCACCTGAAACTAACACAATATTGTAAATCAACTATACTTCAACTTAAAAAAAAGATCTTTGTATATTCTGGATACAAGTCCTTTGTCAGGTGTATGTAACATGAATATTTTCCCCCAATCTGTGTCCTGCCTTTTATTTTTTTAATGCTCTATTTCAAAGTGCTAAAACTTTAAATTTTTATGAAGTCCAATATGTTAATTCTTTTCTTTATGGTTTGGAAAAACTTTTGTCAATTCCAAAATCACAGAGACTCCCTTCTATATTTTCTTCAGAAATGTCAGAGTTTTAGCTTTTATGCTTAAATTTAGAATACATTTTGAGTTAATTTTGTGGACAGTTGTGAGATAAGAATGATAAGAATTAAGGTTCAGTTCTTTGGGTTTTTTACGGATATCCAATTGTTCTAGTATCATTTAAAAAAATACAATCACATCACCTTTGTTGCAACTCAGCTGACTATGTATGTCAGGGCAGGGCACACAGTCTTGAGTACTGAAGCTTTAGTAGTAAATGATGAAATCAGGTAATTGACATTCTTTAACTTTATTTTTTTTCAAAATACTCAGTTCTATGAATTTGAATACACAGTAAATTTCAAAAAGACTGTCAAAATTTTTATCAGGATTGCACTGAATCTCTGGCTCAATTTAAAATGAACCGACATTTATTTATGTCTTGTTTAATTTCTTTCAGCAACATTTTGGAAGTTCTGAGTGTGCATTTAGCACACATTTTGTTAAATTTATCCCTAAGCATTTAAAATCTTTGAAGTTATTTTAAATGTTATCTTTAAATAGACAATTTTTTGAAGTATTAGATTTATAGAAAAATTGAGAAGAGAGTATAAAGAATTCCCACCTACCCCTTTCACCTAGTTCCCCTATTATTAACACCTTACATTTACATACTATACTTGGTACAATTAGTGAGCCAGTGGTAACACATCATTATTAACAAAACTCCACAGTGTGTTTGGATTCTGTCAGTCTCACCCAATGTCTGTTTCTGTCTCAGGATCCCATCCAGGGCACCACAGTACACTTACTTGTCAGGTCTCCTTAGGCTCTCCTTGGCTGGGACAGTGTCTTAGCCTTCCCTTGCTTTTGATGACCTTAACAGTTTTTAGGGGTACTGGTCAAATATTTTGTAGGATGTGCCTCTACTGGAATTTGTCTGATGCTTTTCTCACAATTAGACTAGGGTTCCGGGTTTGAGGGAGGATGAGCAGAGGTAAAGTAGCATCTTCATCACATCATGTCAAGGAGGAACACTGTGACAAATTTTTTCTCATTATATGTGTTTTATTTATACTTCATGACAGATCACTAGAAATGGGATTTTTTCTTTTTTTTCTTTTTTTTTTTTTTTTTTGCGGTACGCGGGCCTCTCACTGTTGTGGCCTCTCCCGTTGCAGAGCACAGGCTCCGGACGCGCAGGATCAGCGGCATGGCTCACGGGCCCAGCCGCCCCGCGGCATGTGGGATCCTCCTGGACTGGGGCACAAACCCGTGTCCCCTGCACCGGCAGGCGGACTCTCAACCACTGCGCCACCAGGGAAGCCCCAGAAATGGGATTTTTTTGAGGCATAGACTATTTTTTAAAACTAGGATTCTTGATGAACTTGACCAAACTGCTTCCAAAGGGTTCCACTAATTTTCATACCCACCAAAAATGGATACATTGCAATGTGTTTCCCTGAATCCTTACTAGAATTCCCTTTACATTTCCCCCAGTCTGTGGTGCCCACATAGCTTTGGAACGCTGCAATTGATGACCGATGGATTCACCTTAAGTAAAAAGCATCAATTAGATCTTCCGCTCTACACTTGACCTTACCTTTATTTTATTTAACACTACTCCCACTACACCCTCTCCGTGCTCCAGCCAAACTGCCTGCTGTTGCTCCCTGAAGACACAACAGTCAGTTTTTGCTTCTGACAGGTCCTCTGCATGGGACAGTATTCCATACCCATCTCGGCCCTGTCAAAATCCTAGCATACCTTAAGGTTCACCTCAAATGATAATCATCCTGAAGCCCGTCTTAAGCCTCAAAAGTAAATAAAATCTCTTCTCTCTGTGAACACTTAATACATTTGTTAAGAGACATTTTGCTCCCATTTTCTCTTTGTAGATCAGATATGTAATTGTATAGTGACTTTTCCCTCAGTCTGTAATTCATTAAGTAATAAATAATAAGTAATAAGCACATTTTTCTAATCAAGAAACCTAGGAGATATTTCATTCAACCTATTCTCTCTCCCCAAAATAATACCAAAATTTTAAGATAGAATACTTTTCAAATATTTTAATAAATAATTTACTCCTATGAGAGACATGCTTTTATTTAAGGCTTTGGATGTTAAGTTTTAGAATCTGCAATATCATGTACAAGCCTACCTTGTTTTATTGCTCTTCACTTTACTGCAGATAGAAAAGAAAATGTGTTTTTTATAAATTGAAGGTTTGTGGCAACACTGCGCCCAGCAAGTCTAACAGCACCATTTTTCCAACAGCATTTGCTCGCTTCTTGTCTTCGTGTCAGATTTTGATAATTCTTACAATATTTCCAACTGTTTCATTATTATTATATTTATGGTGGTCTGTGATCATGATCTTTGATGTTACTATTGCAATTGTCTTGGGGCACCATGAACCACACTCACATAAGACGGCAAACTTGGGCTCCCCTGGTGGTGCAGTGGTTAAGAATCTGCCTGCCAATGCAGGGGACACAGGATCGAGCCCTGGTCCAGGAAGGTCCCACATGCCGCGGAGCAGCTAAGCCTGTGCACCACAGCTACTGAGCCTGTGCTCTAGAGCCTGTGAGCCACAACTACTGAAGCCCGCATGTCACAACTACTGAAGCCCATGTGCCACAACTACTGAAGCCCACGTGCCTAGAGCCCGTGCTCCACAACAAGAGAAGCCACCACAGTAAGCCTGCGCACTGCAACAAAGAGTAGCCCCCCCTCACCGCAACTAAAGAAAGCCCACACAGCAAGGAAGACCCAATGCAGCCATAAATAAGTAAATTAATTAATTAAAATAAAGTTCCCTTTAAAAAAAAAAGAACACTTGTCAAAAAAAAAAAAATACGGCAAACTTAATCGATTTATGTTGTGTCTGTTCTGATTGCTCCACTTACTGGCCATTCCCCCATCTCTCGCCTCTTCAGGCCTCCCTGTTCCCTGAGACACAACAATATTGTGTCCAATAAAGGCCATACCTACTTGTTATGTGTTGTCTATGGCTGCTTTTACTGTGTCACGCCAGAGTTGAGTAATTGTGACAGAAACCAATCGGCCAACAGAGCCCAAAATATTTATCATGTGGCCCTTTACCCCTGGTATAAACTTTCAAATACATAATATTGTAACTGTTTAGCAGCATATGATCCACAGTGAAGCCCTGCTGTTTTTCACTTCCTTAAAAATTATTGCAAAAACTTTTAGTCTATGCCTCATTAGGTCCTCAGACCATGGTAAAACCTATCTTATTTTGTCCTTTTCCTCTTTTGCAAATATTGAACTCTGACTCTTGACACAGTGAAAACAAAATAGTATTGTTAAGCATCTTCTTAATTGCTAGGGAAATGTTTAATTTCTTTGCTTTTTGATAAAGATATAAATTTAGCGAAGCTGTATCTAGAAATAAAGAAATGGGTCATTTAAGGAAAATCATATTTTATTAAATTTAACAATTTTTTGAAGAGCTCAAATTTCTACTTACCAGTTAGTGAAATCACAGAAGTCTTTGTTAACCCTGAGACAGAAGGTGTATATGCTGCTGTAGAACTTTTACTAGAAAAGAACATGATTTAGTTAAAATATAAGAATATGCTTCTTTCAATCCCAGTCATCTAGCACTAGGTCTTTCCTAATCTTTTTTTAAATGCTTTCCTCTACTTCTTATGAAACATGCTTGCTATTTCTATTTCTCATTTATTTTTTACATTCCATGCCTCACAATAATTACTTTGTCTTTAACTTAAAATCATCTCCTTAAACTTCTGCTACATCAAAATAACAGGTTTTCTATTGATGCTCAGCCAAAACAGGTAATGTGGATAAAATTTTCCTGGAAATAACTTATCCTTAGTTCTAATCTCTTTTGTCCATCTTGAGATCACCCTATTGGCTAGGAACTTTAGAAGGATCTACCAATAATGTCCAAAAACATAGCTGAAAATCTAGAATAAGCTTTTTATTCAATCTTTTATAAAAAGATAAAAATAATAAAAGAAAAACATTTTTCCCGTAACATGTTATTTTTTTTGATAAATAGTTTTGAAGACATTTATGTTCCCTTAAAATTACTTTGCTTGCCGCTTGATATACAGCTGTTATATACTATATGTGTATAAGATATATAAAATTCATGGTTATTTAATTTATGCTGATTCTCCCCTAATCTTAACTGTTTATAATTTTGTGTTCTGGGCCAAAAGGGAGACTACACATTCATCTACCACCAGGAGAACTCTGTTGTCACCACTTTACCACAGAAACAGGCCAGTGGCTTCTTTACGGACAGAAACAACACTAGCAGCAAACGGATGTCCACATCCATTTAGTAAATGGGGCATGTTCATACCCATTTAGAAGTTCTGTGGCATAGGTGATATAGCATAAACAATACACGGATTCCATGAGGTTGTTATGAAGCATCAGGGCAGTAGTCTTCCTAGAATTCCAGGATACCTATTTCGTATGCAAATTTGTAGACTGCTTTTTTTTTTTAACATGAAATCTTTATAGAAGATAACTTAGAAATTACTGACCTATAAAAACCTAAAAATTAATCCTGATTTTATTTAATAATGTAAACATTTCACATAAAGATGTATGACTATAAAATGAAAATTAAGTCAGAACACAACCCATATATATGCTGTCTACAAGAGACCCACTTCAGACCTACGGACACATACAGACTGAAAGTGAGGGGATGGAAAAAGTTCCATGCAAATGGAAATCAACAGTAAGCTGGAGTAGCAATATTCATATCAGACAAAATCGACTTTAAAATAAAGAATGTTACAAGAGCAAGGAAGGACACTGCATAATGATCAAGGGATCACTCCAAGAAGAAGATATAACAATTGTAAATATTTATGCACCCAACATAGGAGCACCTCAATACATAAGGCAAATGCTAACAGCCATAAAAGAGGAAATTGACAGTAACACAATAATAGTGGGGGACGTTAACACCCCATTTATACCAATGGACAGATCATCCAGACAGAAAATTAATAAGGAAACACAAGCCTTAAATGATACATTAGACCAGATAAACTTAATTGATAATTATAGGACATTCCATCTGAAAGCAGCAGAATACACTTTCTTCTCAAGTGCACACGGAACATTCTCCAGGATAGATCACATCTTGGGTCACAAGTCAAGCCTCAGTAAATTTAAGAAAACTGAAATCATATCAAGCATCATTTCAGACCACAACACTATGAGATTAGAAATCAATTACAGGAAAAAAAACTGTAAAAAACACAAACACATAGAAGCTAAACAATATGTTATTAAATAACCAATGGATAACTGAAGAAATCAAAGAGGAAATCCAAAAATACCTAGAAACAAATGACAACGAAAACATGACGACCCAAAACCTATGGGATACAACAAAAAGCAGTTCTAAGAGGGAAGTTTATGGCAATACAATCTTACCTCAAGAAACAAGAAAAATCTCAAACAACCTAACCTTACACATAAAGCAACTAGAGAAAGAAGAACAAGCAAAACCCAAAGTTAGTAAAAGAAAAATCATAAATATCAGAGCAGAGGTAAACGAAACAGAAATGAAGAAAACAACAGCAAAGATCAATGAAACTAAAAGCTGGTTGTTTGAGAAGATAAACAAAATTGATAAACCTTTAGCCAGACTCATCAAGAAAAAAAAGGGAGAGGACTCAAATCGATAAAATTAGAAATGAAAAAGGAGAAGTTACAACTGACACTGCAGAAATACAAAGGATCATAAGAGACTACTACAAGCAACTATATGCCAATAAAATGGACAACCTGGAAGAAATGGACAAATTCTTAGAAAGGTATAACTTTCCCAGACTGAACCAGGAAGAAACAGAAAATATGAACAGACCAATCACAAGTAATAAAATTGAAACTGTGATTAAAAATCTTCCAACAAACAAAAGTCCTGGACCAGATGTCTTCACAGGTGAATTCTATCAAGCATTTAGAGAAGAGCTAACACCCATCCTTCTCAAACTCTTCCAAAAAATTGCAGAGGAAGGAACACTCCCAAGCTCATTCTACAAGGTCACCATCACCCTGACACCAAAACCAGACAAAGATAAGATATCTCGAAAAAAGAAAATTACAGGCCAATATCACTGAGGAACACAGACAAAAAAATCCTCAACAAAATACTAGCAAACAGAATCCAACAACACATTAAAAGGATCATACGCCATGATCAAGTGGGACTTATCCCAGAGATACTAGGATTCTTCAATATAAGCAAATCAACCAACATGATACACTATATTAACAAATTGAAGAATAAAAACCATATGATCATCTCAGTAGATACAGAAAAGGCTTTTGACAAAATTCAATACCCATTTATGATAAAAACTCTCCAGAAAGTGGGCATAGAAGGAACCTACCTCAACATAATAAAGGCCATATACGACAAATCCACAGCAAACATCATTCTCAATGGTGAAAAACTGAAAGCATTTCCTTTAAGTTCAGGAACAAGACAAGGATGTCCACTCTTGCCACTATTATTCAACATAGTTTTGAAAGTCCTAGCCACAGCAATCAGAGAAGAAAAAGGAATAAAAGGAATCCAAACTGGAAAAGCAAAACTGTCACTGTTTGCAGATGACATGATACTATACATAGAAGCCACCAGAAAATGAGTAGAGTTTACCAATGAATTTGGTAAAGCTGCAGGATACAAAATTAATACAAAGAAATCTCTTGCATTCCTATACTCTAACAACGAAAAATCAGAAAGAGATATTAAGGAAACAATCCTATTTACCACTGCAACAAAAGAATAAATACCTAGGAATAAACCTACCTAAGGAGACAAAAGACTTGTACTCAGAAAACTATAGGATACTGATGAAAGAAATCAAAGACAACACAAACAGATGGAGAAACATATCATGTTCTTGGATTGGAAGAATCAATACTGTGAAAATGACTATACTACCCAAAGCAATCTACAGATTCAATGCACTCCCTATCAAATTACCAATGGCACTGTTCACAGAATTAGAACAAAAAATTTTACAATTTGTATGGAAACACAAAAGATCCTGAATAGCCAAAGCAATCTTGAGAAAGAAAAACAGAGCTGGAAGAATCAGGCTCGCTGACTTCAGACTATACTACAAAGCTACGTTCATCAAGACAGTATGGTACTGGCACAAAAACAGAAAAATAAATCAATGGAACAGGATACAAAGCCCAGAGATAAACCCACACACCTATGGTCACCTAATCCATGACAAAGGAGGTAAGAACATACAATAGAGAAAAGACAGTCTCTTCAGTAAGTGGTGCTGGGAAAACTGGACAGCTACATGTAAAAGAATAAAATTAGAACACTCCCTAACACCACACACAAAAATAAACTCAAAATGGATTAAAGACCTAAATGTAAGGCCAGACACTATAAAACTCTTAGAGGAAAACATAGGCAGAACACTCTGACATAAATCTCAGAAAGATCTTTTTTGACCCACCTCCTAGAGTATGAAAATAAAAACAAAAATAAACGAGTGGGACCTAATTAAACTTAAAAGTTTTTGCACAGCAAAGGAAACCATAAACGAAACGAAAAGACAACGCTCAGAATGGGATAAAATATTTTCAAACAAAGCAACTGAAAAGGGATTAATCTCTAAAATGTATAAACAGCTCATGCAGCTCAATATCAAAAAAAAACAACCCAGTGAAAAAATGGGCAGAAGACTTAAATAGACATTTCTGCAAAGAAGACATACAGATGGCCAAGAAACACATGAAAAGGTGCTCAATGCCACTAATTATTAGCAAGATGCAAGTCAAAACTACAATGAGGTATCACCTCACACCAGTCCGAATGGTCATCATCAAAAAATCTACAAACAAAAATGCTGGAGAGGATGTGGAGAAAATGGAACCCTCCTACACTGTTGGTGGGAATGTAAATTGGTATAGCCACTATGGAGAACACTATGGAGGTCCTCATAAAACTAAAAACAGAATTACCATATGACCCAGCAATCCAATTCCTGGGCATATACCTGGAGAAAACCATAATTCAAAAAGATACATGCACACCAATGTTCACTGAAGCACTATTTACAACAGCCAGGACATGGAAGCAACCTAAATGTCCATCAACAGAGGAACAGATAAAGAAGATGTGGTACATATATACAAGGGAATATTACTCAGCCATAAAAAGGAACAAAATAGTGCCATTTGCAGAGGCGTGGATAGACCTAGAGACTGTCATACAGAGTGAAGTTAAGTCAGAAATAGAAAAAGGAACATTGTATAATATCACTTATAAGTGGAATCTAGAAAAATGGTACAGATGAACTTATTTGCAAAGCAGAAATAGAGACACAGATGTAGAGAACAAACTTATGGATACCAAGGGGGAAGGAAGGTCGGGATGAATTGGGAGATTGGGATTGACATAAACACACTATTATGTATAAAATAGATAACTAACGAGAACCTACTGTATAGCACAGGGAACTCTACTCAATGCTCTGTGGTGACTTAAATGGGAAGGAAATCTAAAAAAGAGGGGATATATGTATACGTATAACTGATTCACTTTGCTGTACAGCAGAAACTAACACAACATTGTAAAGCAACTGTACTCCAATAAAAATTAATAAAAAAATAAAATAAAATAAAAATTAAGTCAAAATGTGAGTAGCTGACAGATCGTACCCAGCACACTTGTCTAAGTTGCCATATTTTGCATGAAAAGCTTGATTATTAAAAGACTGGCTTCGAATCAATTTGGATTTCTTGATTTCTTTGCCTAGAGTAACAAGCAAAAGGAAAATGCAATTGTTTAGTTTATCAGTTCATCCTTAGCTGCCCCAATCCCATTTCCTCTCCAACTCCCACAATTTTCAGTAAAACACTGACAGGTGTAGCTTCCTTTCCTTAGCTTGACCTGACTGGTGTATCTCTTACCCCTACTGCCCATTAAGAACTACCAAAACAACTTAACAGTAAAAGGCAAAAGGTGCCTTCAAATAATATATCTCATCTCATGGAGTGACTTCCCTGTAATTATTGTTTAGGAAAGGAAAAAAGGAGACACAAAAACAAGTTTCTTACTTGTGGATGGGGTGCCAGAAGAGGGTCCAGGGACAGAAATGGGGATGTTCTTGGGCAGAGTTGTTGGTGTCTTGGTGTCTCTACCTAAAACAAACTCTGATTTAAGTGCTATAATTTCCTCTGAGTTCTTATTAATCTCCATACACATACAAGGCAATGCAGAGAATATGAATCACTATCCCTAGTGAAGCAACACTCTTTTCCAAATCTTACTTTTTATATATTTAAATATTTCAATCTTAGTTATTCAGTAATCAATTTCACAATCTTATTGCTGTTACCAAACTTCAAACTTTCCTTTGAAGGATCTGAACCTCCACATTGATCCTCACCATTTATTCACATACTCCTAAATCTATATCACAGTTAGCAGCCAATTTTTGAAAACAACTTTGATAAATGAAAGAAAGTGAAGTGATTTTTCATAGTAAATTAAAAACTAAGCATGGTCTCTCAGCACGCTAGGATGCAACATCAGTTGGGTACCTTGGTGATAAAGACATGTGAAAACTACTTACGTTTCTTTTCAAAGGTTTTATCACTCATGGGCCTTCCATCATTTTGTTGCTTTTCTTTTTCTAATTGTTCCTATTAATAAAACAGTATCTTAGCATTAAAGGTAAGCATTAGATTGAGAAAATTGTTCTAATCAGAAATTACTCTAAGCTTTAGAGGTACAGATACAGTTCACAAAAATACATAACAGAAGTAATTTGTTTTTCCAAATTAGTCTCTAAAGAAGTCACAGTTCTTTCAGATTTGTGTTTTTTTTTAAAAAGCCCTTGGAGGCTTGTCAAACTAAAACAATGAGTTTAGTATCACTGTTGTGATGAGCCATTAATTTCTACAACGTATTTACTAATTATCATCAGCAAAATGTGTTACTACTGGCCCTTTCCATTTCTGACTGATACATGGCAAAATAATGTTCTTCTTTTAAAAGACTGAGAGAAAAAGAAATGATCTTTTAGATATTATTTAAATGTTCTATTGAAGTATAATACACATAGAGAAGGTGCACAAATATAAGTGTACAGCTCAATAAATTTTCCTGAAGTGAACACACCCATATAATCAGCTCCCAGACCAAGAAACAAAATGTTACCCAAACTCAAAGAGTTCTTTATCCCAACAGAATAGCCAAGAAAAATCAATAAACATATCAAGTTCTGAACAAACATGGCATAACCGACATGTACAGAACACTACAATCAACACTGGAGAACATACATTCTTTTCAAGTGCATGTAAAATAAAAAGGCAGGGCTTCCCTGGTGGCACAGTGGTTGGGAGTCCGCCTGCCGATGCAGGGGACATGGGTTCGTGCCCCGGTCCGGGAGGATCCCACATGCCGCGAAGCGGCTGGGCCCGTGGGCCATGGTCACTGGGCCTGCGTGTCCGGGGCCTAAGCTCCGCCACGGGAGAGGCCACAACAGTGAGAGGCCCACGTACCACAAAAAAATAAAATAAATAAATAAAAAGGCAGAGAAAATACACAAGATAAAAAATTTTCCACGTAGAACTGGACTGCATAAAAAACTATTAAATAAAAATTCTAAAACTGAAAATAAAACATGCAAAACTGAAAAATATCACTAAGTGAGCTTAACAGTAGTGTTACCTGCTTCATCTTTTCCTCTACTATCTCGATCATATTAATCACAGTTGTCTTGAAGTCCTTGTCTGCTAACTCTAATATCAGGATCATCTGTGGATCTTTTTCTATTCTCTGATTTTTGTCTTGGGTTTAGGTCATTAAGTCCTAAAATTTTTTAGAGTCTGCTTATTCTCTACATCTTCTACCACTGGCAATCCTGAACTCTAATCTTTGGCTTAGACTGCTGAAATAATTCAATTTGCTTTCAGAGGATTTCCATTTAAGTTTTTAATCTCACAGCATAATTCTCTGCAGAAAAATAGACAATATAAAAAATCAGAATTTTAGAACTGACAAATAGAGTAATGGAAATTTTAAAATCAGTGGAGAGGCTCAGCAGCCAAATGCAGAGGGCAGGAAAAGAACTGGTGACACTGAAGATGGATCAACAGAAATTATTCACTCTGAGTAGCAGAGTTTAAGGAAAAAAAAAGAAAGAAAGAAAGAACAAAGCCTTATGGACCTGTGGGATAATATCAAAAGATTTAACATAACATATGTGCAATTGGAGACCCAGAGGTATAAGAGTGAGGAACTAGGACAGAACATATATTGAAATAAATAATGGCTCAAACCTTCCCAAATTTGGGAAATGATACTCATTTACAGATTCAGGAAGCTCAGCAAATCCAAGACAGAACAAATTTGAAGCTAATCATGCCTAAAAACATCACAAGCAAACTGCTAAAGACAAAAAAGAAAAGAAAAAATCTTGGAAGTAGCCAGAGACAAACAACATTATATAGAGAAGAATAATAATTCAAATGAGAACAGATATTTTATCAGATGCTATGGAGACCACAACACAGACAGAAACACTTCTTAAAATACAGTATAAAAAAGGCTGTAAACCCAGAATTCTGTATCCAATAAAAATATCCTTTAGAGAGAATGGCACAAATAAGACATTTTAGATAAAGGAAAACGAAGATAATTTGTTACAAAATACTTGCACTCTGAGAACTTCCAAAGAAAGTTCTTCAGGCTGAAGGGAAAAAATAAGGGGGAAATTTGGGTCCTAAGCCATGAATGAAGAGCACTGGAAATGGTAAACATCTGAGTAAACACACAGGTTTACTCTCTTAAGTTCTTCAAGATACATATGACAACTTAAAGCAAAAATTATCACACTGACTGGTGCGGTTTTCAGTGCAGATGTAATTCACATGACAAGTGTAACATAAAGAACAGTATGGAGCAGGTAAAGGGTTCTGTATCTCTGTTAAATAAAGTGGTACAATATTAACAATAAGAAGACTATAAAAGGTTAGGTTATGTCTGCTGTAATCTCTAGGGAAAACACCAAAAAAGCAATTCAAAAAAAGGGGGGGGGGCGAAGAGACAGAGAGAAATACCAATCACTAAGATAAAAATATAAAAAGGGGGCTTCCCTGGTGGCGCAGTGCTTGAGAGTCCGCCTGCCAATACAGGGGACGCAGGTTCGTGCCCCTGTCTGGGAAGATCCCACATGCCATGGAGCGGCTGGGCCTGTGAGCCATGGCTGCTGAGCCTGCACGTCCGGAGCCTGTGCTCCGCAACAAGAGGCCACAGTAGTGAGAGGCCCACGTACCGCAAAAAAAAAAAAAAAAAATATATATATATATATAAGGGGTTATCACCATAGATTCTATATACATTAGAAGGATAATATAAGAATATTATAAACAACATATGCCAACAAATTTGACAGCTTAGATGACACGGACAAATTGGCGGGGGGGGAAGCAACTTACCAAATTGACAAAAAAGAAAGAAAATCTGAAAAGCTTTATAGCTATTAAAGTAATTGAATGAATTAACAAAATCCTTCCAAAATGAAAACTTTGAGTCTTGATAGTTTCACTAGTGAATTCTATCAAACACTCAAGGAAAAAAAAACAATTTTATACAAAATTTGTCAGAAAATAGAGGAAGTGGTAATACTATCCATCTCATTTTATGAGGCCAGAATAACTCTAATACCAAATTTAAAAGACCCAAGAAATGACCCCCAAAATTATAAACCAGTTCCTACTATGAATTTATGAATACAAAGGCAAAATTCCTTTAAATAAATGAGCCAAGCATCCAACAGCAGAGAAAAGGACAATATATCATCACCAAATAGAGTTTATTCCCAAAATATAAAATCAGTTTACCATTTGAAAAATCAATGTAACTTAGTGTTTTAACACAATGAAAGTAGAAAAACAAATACAATTTCAGGAAATGCAGAAACAGCATCTGGCAAAATTTAACAATCATTCATAAAAACTCTCAGCAGACTAGGAATAGAAGCGATAAAGGGCATCTATATAAAACCTATTGGTAACACCATACCTAATGATGAAAGATTGAACTGATCCCCTTAAGATCAGTAAAAAGACAAAGATGCCTACTTGCATCACTTTTATTAGTCAGAGGTCTCTTATTATACTGGAGGTCCTGGACCTTTTAATATGACAAAAAGAAAGAAATAAAAGGCACAAACACTGAACAGGAAGAAGTAATCCTACTGTACTAAAAGATGACATAATGACTCAGGTAGACTGTCCTATTAAATCTAAAAACCAACTTCTACAACAAATAAGCAAACTTAGCACATTTTCAAAATACAAGGTTAATATACAAAAATCAATAGTATTCTCAAACTCCAGCAACAAAAAACTGGAAAGTAAAACTTTAAATTACAATTCCATTTACAATGCCAAGACACGTAATACACTAGAAATAAATCTAACAGAAGACTGCCTTGAACTCTACACTTAACTCTACCAAAACTAAGAAGACTAAATAAATGAAGTGGTAGACAATGTTCATGGATTGGAAGACTTATATTGTTAAGATGGCAATTCTCCAAATTGACCTACAGATCAATGCTACTTAACACAATCCTAACTAAAATTCCAGCAGGCTTTTTATATAAATTGATAAACTGATTCTAAACATTGTATCAAGATGAAAGTAAAAAGTTGGAAAAGCTACCCTACCTGATTTTAAGAATTACTATAAAGTTATAGCGATCAAGATAGTTTGGAATTGCCAAAAAGATAAACCTATAAATCACTGCAACAGAATGGAAGTCAAGAAACAGACATATGTATGTATGGACAATTGATTTTTTTTAAAAAGGTGCTAAGGCAATTCAATGGGGAAAGTAAAGTTTTCAATAAATGGCATTAGAATAATTGCTCATTGAGATGGAAAAAATAAACATATATAAAAATTAACTTGAAATGAATCATAGACCTAAATGTAAAACCTAAAACTAAAATTCCTAGAAGAAAACATAGGAAAAAGTCTTTATAATTTGGGGATAGACAAAAGATTCTTAGAACAAAAAAGCATGAACTATGCTAAAAGAAAAAAAGGATAAGTTGGACTTCATCAAAATTAAAAACTTCTTCTCTTCCAAAGACACCATTAAGGACAGACTCCAAGAAAATATTCATAAAATGTATCTCTGACAAAGGAGTTGTATTCCGAGTTTATAAAGAACTCTCACAACTCAATAAGAAGATAAACAAAAATCACTTTAAAATCTGAAAAGAGACTTCATCAACTAAGATATAAGGATGGCCAATACACAAAGGAAAAGATGCTCAGCCTCCTTAGGCATCAGGGATAAGCAATTTGAGATAACATTACATACCCACTCTCTCGAGCATTAGAGAGGATATGGGGTAACTGAAGCTCTCCACCACAACCAGTGGGAATGTAAAACGGCACAGGCACTTTGTAAAACAGTCTTTGTTTTTAAGTTAAGTGTAGTTTACCATATGATCCAGCCATTCCATTCCTAAGTTATTTCCCCAAGAGAAATGAAAACTTATGTCCACTCAAAGACTTCTTTACTAATGTTCCCAAGCTAGAAGTAACCCAAATGTCCGTTAAGACATGGATAAACACGTTGTGGTATATCCACAGTATGGACTACTACTCAGAGATAAAAAGAAATGACCTCTTTATATGCACAAAAACATGGATGAATCTCAAAGTAATCATGCTGATGGAAAGAAGCATGACCCAAAAAGGTACTAACATATGATTCAATTTATATAAATTCTAAAAAATACAAACTAATTTACAGTGACAGAAACTAGATTAGTGGTTGCTAGGGACTAGAGTAGAAGATGTGAATCACTAAGGGGGCACAAGGACATTTTTGAAGGAATGGCAACGTTTGGTATTTTATATTCTGGTTTCATGGATATGTCTATATGTCAAAATTCACGAAATTGCACACTTTAAGTATTTGCAGTTAATCATAAGTCAATTATACTTCAATAAGGTAGTTTTTTTTAAAAAAGGCTCTCAAATGTAGTTTTCCTTACAATTCATAAAATAACATATTTCAAAAGGTCAGGATTCTTCTTCAGTCATTTAGGGAAAATAAAAGTAGTATGAAACTAAAAGAAATTATTGATTAGATTTAATAACAAAGCACAGTTAATACTGGTCAGAAAAGAGTACGTGTGTGTGCGTGTGAAAACATACCATTTCCAAAAGAAGTAGCTCTTCTCTTTCTTTCTCTTGATCCAACAAATCTTTTTCATAAAATTTTTTCTGAAACTAAGTTTAAAGTTTAAAATGAAATTGTGCAACATTAATGATGAGCCTCTGCCAATTTTTAAATATTCCTTTCAACATAAGGTAAAGAGAGTGTACTCACAGCGTCCATGGACATTTCCATTCTGTCCAACTCTAATACAGTCTGCAAAGAAAATGTTTTAAATTATTCAACAGTAATTAAATTAAATCATTTCTCAGAAAGACTCCTTTTCCAGAGGGAGGATCAAAGAAGAGACTTCTCCACTATGTGAAAGGCTAAATTAGAAAGTCTCTAAAGTTCTTCCCAACTCTATGTTGTGTTTTTAATCAACCTCTATATATTAACACCAGGATCCACTTAAACTTTTAAAAGTTTTTCAACTCAAGAAAAGCAAGTGTAGAGTTTCCCTGGCAGTGCAGTAGTTAAGAATCCACCTGCCAATGCATGGGCCATAGGTTCGAGCCCTGAGCTGAGATCCCACATGCCGCGGAGCAACTAAGCCCGTGCGCCACAACTACTGAGCCTGCGCTCTAGAGCCCGCGAGCCACAACTACTGAAGCCCGCGTGCCTAGAGCCCGTGTTCGGCAACAAGAGAAGCTACCGCAATGAGAAGCCTGCACACCGCAACAAAGAGTAGCCCCTGCTCACCGCAACTAGAGAAAGCCCGCGCACAGCAACAAAGACCCAACTCAGCCAAAAATAAATAAATTAATTAATTTTAAAAAAAGAAAAGCAAGAGTAGAGGATTATTTTAAATACTAAACACATGCAATTTAGTTTCTAAAATTCCTGTGCCACTCTTTTCTGAATCTTCAGAAATACAATATAATTTTTGAATTTTTTAAAAAAACTTTTAGCTAAATATATACAAAGCTAGGTATCATTGGGCTTAATATCCTTAGTTCCTTGCCATAGAAACTTTTGATTATTATGACATTTTAACCAATAGAAAAAAACTTTACTCTGAAAGCATTCTCTTAATTTACTATTTGTCTTTTCAGAATACATTGGTCTGAAATAAATTCTTTCAATCAAACAATGGCCCATCTAATCCAGGGTTCTGTCTCTGATAGAGGACAGTACTTTTTTACAGGAGTAACTCTGATGGCCAGGATAAAGTACATTTATTCATATGCCCAAAGCTATCCATTGCAAACATAATATTTATTTGTAGTTTTATTTTTATGCTGACATTTATGAAAATGTTATAATTTATGGCATGAAATAGCCCTTTTAAATGAAATTACTTTTCATCTTAAAAAACTGACTAAACTATTTCATTTTTATCCCAAAGCTTTGAATAGTTTCCTGAGAGGTTCCCATACCAATACATCAGTTTGATAAACATTATACTATAGAATTTTCATGGGACAGACTGACTTCCTCATGTGACACGTTCTTAAAATAAGGGCTGTACTACAGAATACTCCATTGAAAGTTAATAATCTATCAATTTAATTATATCATTTTTTCCCCTCTTTATAGGGTTAGCTTGAGTGATCTCTTCAGTTAATAAATTCTCTCAAAAAAGTAAGT
This sequence comes from Mesoplodon densirostris, assembly GCF_025265405.1. Taxonomy (NCBI): domain Eukaryota; kingdom Metazoa; phylum Chordata; class Mammalia; order Artiodactyla; family Ziphiidae; genus Mesoplodon; species Mesoplodon densirostris. Next base: position 11,467,825 of record NC_082664.1, read on the forward strand.
AACTGTCTCACGTCTACTATTTTGAAAGTTAACTCCATTGCTTATACTTCTGTAATTAAATGGTAAAGACAGAAACAAATGTTATGTATATCTATGTTTTTAGATTTAGATGCACGTCCAGACTCTGGGTATTTCTGATTATTTCAGTTAATGAAAGAAGAATTTACATTTCAGTAAAATAAAATTATACTAATTAAATACTAAGTTATCAAATCACTTTATTAAAAAGTTCCTGGGGCTTCCCTGGTGGCGCAGTGGTTGGGAGTCTGCCTGCCGATGCAGGGGACGCGGGTTCGTGCCCCGGTCTGAGAGGATCCCACATGCCATGGAGCGGCTGGGCCCGTGAGCCATGGCCGCTGAGCCTGCACGTCCGGAGCCTGTGCTCCGCAACGGGAGAGGCCACAACAGTGAGAGGTCTGCATACCGCAAAAAAAAAAAAAGTTCCTTATGCAACATCTGGCAATGATCTCTAGGGAAAAAAAAAAAAATCAAAGGACTCTTTTTTTTTTCCCTCACCATCGACACCAACTTTTTTAAGACATTAATAAATTAACTTCTCTCACTACAAATAAATGTTCAAAAACTATGTGTCCTGAACTTCACATTCAGATTAAAGTAATGATTTTTTTCTTGAATTTTATTTTATTTATTTTTTATACAGCAGGTTCTTATTAGTCATCCATTTTATACACATCAGTGTATATACACGTCAATCCAAATCTCCCAATTCATCACCATAAAAGTAATGATTTTCATTTGAAATAACCTTATAAAAATATTAGTTATATACTCAACCAAAAGGTTTTGAAGACTATAAAGTGTTTTAAGGTTTGACTTCACTAACCCAAATGTTTACTGTGTTACTGTTCCAATATTGCCAAACAATCCATGTAAGATCCCACGCTAAAACAAAACAAACAAAACCCCATAAGACACAATGTTACATAATTGAAAAGCGCTAGGGATCTATATTTAGCCCTGGCTCTGCCACTTACCAAGAAGATCTTAAGCAAACACTTGAACATTTCTAGGTCGAGAGCTTCTGCAAAGTCCGACAGATCACTGAAGGCCCTTCCAGCCCTTTCAGGGCTAAGTTTCTATCAAATGTGACTTTCCCAATTATACCAACAAAGTTTTCCCAATTCTAATCACTTATAAAGAGTCTGGTGAATGAAGTACTCATTCATTATTAGCTGAACAGTATTTACTGAGTACCTAAAATGTAAGCTCTCATGGAGCTTATATCACCAGTAATAAAAGATTAATATCTCAGTGCCCTCTAGAAGGAACTTTCATATCCAGTTGGAGCACACATCAACCAAATCAGTTACTACTAATTCTTACTACTGTAGCAGTGATAGAAACATTTTAACATATTGCTATCCCATCAAGCTAAGATAGTGAGGCTGTGATAACACACTGCAAGAAAGGCAAATGTCGTGGCAAGAGGGACGCTTACTCTTTTCACAGTGGCCAGAACATCTTTATCCTTTTCTTGACAGAGGAGTTTTCTCACACACATTTCTAACTGTTGAAGTAGATGTTTATCTGCAGGGATCTTCAGGGTAGATTTCACTTTGGGCAACAAGTAGCAAAGTTTCATTCTGCAATAAATTGAAAGTATTAACTTGTGAGTGAATTTAATAACTAAGAATGACAGTCACATGAAATTGAAAGAAAACTTAAGCTTTAGCTAGGCTGAGAGTTAATTTCTTATGCAACAAATGTCTACGGAGGGCCTGTGATGAGTCAAGCGTTCATCATTCTGGGTGCTGAGATACCGCAGTGGAGAAAACCAACAAAATTCTCTGCTGTCACAGAGCTTACGTTCTAGTACATGGGTAGGGAGAAAGGAAAAACAAATATGTAAAATGTCTGTCAAACAGTGGTAAATGCTGCAGAGAAAAATAAAGCAGGGAAAGATGATGAAGGAGTACAAGGAGGGGGATTACAAGTTTAAACCAGGTGATCAGAGAGGCTTTTAGTCAAGATTTCACTGAAAAGATGACATTTAAGCAAAGAATTAAAGTAAATTAGGGACTAAGCCTTGTGACTATCTAGAGAAAACCATTACAGTAAGAGCAGGTGCCCCGTCAGGGGAGCTTGCCTTAGAAGTTACCCCAAATTAACAAACTGGCCAAAACTGGCAAACTGGCTAGCATGGCTAGAACAGAGCAAAAACAAAATCAGCTGGAGGCCTCAGAGTGAAATAGGAGGCCAGTTCATCCGGGGCCTTGCAGGTCACGGTTTGGGGACTGGCTTTCATTTTGAGAGCAATGAGAAGCCATGGAGGGTTTTGCACAGCAGAGTGAAATGATGTGACTTAACGTTTGGAAAGTATCATCTGGCTACTGTATTGAGATTAGACTGTAGGTGGTCAAGGACAAAAGGGACACGGGGTGGCAGGGGGCTCTTTCAGTAATTCAGGCAAGAGATGATGGTGGCTTGAACCAGAGTGGCAGCAGTGAGGTGGTGGGAAGTGGTTTGATTCTGAATATATTTTACAAGCGGCAGGATGTGCTGAGGGCTTGGAAGTGGAGTGACAGAAAGGAAGTCATGGCTCTGACCTGAGCAAGTGGCAAGACGAAATAGTTATTTACTGAGACGGAGAAGACTGCAGAAGGAGCAAGTGCAGATGAGGAAGATGGGGATTAACTGGACAGATGAAGTCTGAGGAGCCTGTTAGATAGTCGATGGAAATCCTAGTGGGCAGTTGGCTCTATGAGTCTTCTGTCCAGGGTGGATGTCCGGGCTGGAGATTTGCAGTCAGGAATCTTCAGCACACAGGTGATACATAAGCCATGAGACTGGAGAATCACCCAGGCAAGTAAGTGCAGTTTGAGAAGAAGAGATAAAAGGAGAGCATCTACAGCACCACCACAGTCTAAATGGGGCTGATAAAGAAGCAACAAGCAAACTGAAGAATTCCAGACAGGTGAAAGGAAATCCAGGAAAGTATAAAAAAAAAACAACCAACCAACCAAACAAACAAACAAACAAAAACTTCCTAGGAAAAGGTGGTGCAGGAAATGTTCTGCTTTGCTAAGCTAAAATTCTACTGCTTTGCCAGGGCTGGTTGTCTAACTTGGGGCTGCTGTCTTCATTCATTCATTCATTCATTCATTCATCTAAGAGCTCTCCAGATACTATTTTTTTATTTCTATGCCAAACCTTGAGACAACTAAGTCCCATTCCTGGAGTTCCCAGGATACCTTCTCAGCTGAGCCTTCAGTTGAGGATTCTTATACAACAAAATCTGCTTTTTATTCAACCAAAAAGTCAAAAGAAGCTCCTCCCCTAGAATTTTCATCTTACATAGCAATAATAGTCCCAAACTTATTCAGCACTCACCACGGATACTGCTAAGCATGGAAATGCTTTCTCTAATTAAGGGGTCCCAATTACCCCAGAGAGAATTGTTTTCATTTCTGGCAGCTGAATAGAAGGCTCCTTTGAAAACCAGCAGTCTTTTTCTAGCCTTGGTATTGTCTGGACTCAATGAATTTAAATTTTAAACATTCACTTAAGGAAATACAATCAACAGTCCACGCACACTTCATTCTTTATAACCCAAGGCAGATCTAGAAAACATACATTCAACAGAAGCTACAGGAGCCTTAGCAGTGATTTATCTCTATGAGAATCCTGGGCCCAGGAGATTATAAAGATTTAGAGATAAGGGATCATACTTTTCAGGTAAACTAAATTCTTTATGTACACTACCTCAAGTATTTATTCCTCAGAACACCCCATGAATTAGGTACCAAGGAAACTGACGCACAGAGAGGTTTTGTAAGTGGCCCAGACACATAGCTGGTGGAGAGCTGGAAATCAGCTCAGGGAATATGGCTCCAAAAACTCTCCTCCTACCCTGCTTGATCTGGCCACTCTGGCCTGTAATGGCTTTCATCCTACCTGCACATTTCTAAAAGTGTTGAGCAAAGGCTTTCGTATCCAAAAGCCACTTAGTATATAGTGTTGCTGGACCCATTTGTTAGGCTAGCAGCTGCCCAAGCAGGAGAGTGAGAACCAAGACAAACTGCTATACAATCATCTCTTACTCAGAAAAACCACCAAAATTCATAGAGCAATATTCATCTTCATCTGGTTTTTGAATTAACAGGTTGCTTTCCCTTAGAGTCAATGCCATGCTGTTAGTCACACTGACTCAAGTAGAGATGATTTCACTTCCTTTCGAATAATTTTTGGGAACTGCTTGATAAATGACAATTCAACACATTGGAAGCTATTTTTCTAGAATCACAACTTCAATTTGCAAAATGTGGTTGGATCCCTTAGTTATTTACCAAGAGGTTAATTCTAAAGAGTTATCAATGGGGTCTTTCAATTTACTTAAAAATCACTTTAAATTTGCTTTAAATCTCAAGTCAAGGAAACCTCAGCCCTAGTTTATACAGCACAGGTAAGATGCACAAAATACTAAAGCCCATGCAGTGGTACTTTCTGTATTTTCTCACCCTAAAAATACAAAACAAAACCAATGTCTAGATGTGTTCCCCTTAAAAAATGCTCACAACATTCTTAGGCTGAGCTTTTCAACATCTTTTGACAATTCTTCTTGGTATATTTTCTCTCAACAGCCATGCTATCTGTCTATGCTTATTGCCCGGCCAAGTCTTCCTGTTAAAAAGTATTAAATGGTTGCATGTTGTCTACAATGCACATCAGTTATTTATAAAAGATACAAATATGTCACAACTAGCATGAAGCATGGCTGGCATGTGAAAGCTCAGCAGGGAGCTCTGGAGTTCTGTTCAGGAAGTCTTGGCAAACTGACTCTGTGTCTCCTACAGATCTGAGTTCCTCAAATTCAGAACAGAGGCATAGAGCACAAATACGAAATCTAATGGCTGAGGGTTTAAAATTTTCTTCAACTCATTATGCAATATACAAGTAACTCAAACAGTATGCATGTGTGCTCAATGCCACTGAATTGTACAAAATAGTTAAAATGGTAAATTTTATGTTATGTATGTTTTACCACAATTTTTAAAAAAAATTAATATGCTTATTTGGGGAGGAAATAAAGGCAAAATACATTTATTCTTTTTTTCAGTTTCCAAGCAAGCCATTTTCAGGCCCGTTTCATTTAACTTCACAGTTATTTAATCAACTCCAATTACCATTTACTGGATTTTGAAAATGTGAGACAGCTAAAAGACTTGGAAACAGCCTTACTTCTCTGAATAAATGGGCCTGTAAAAATGGACAGATCTTCTCCAAGCCAACTTTCAACTGTTTTTTCCTCTAGTCTTAGAAGATATAGATAAATTAATCACATCTACTCAATCTTCTCTTGATGCCAATGTGTGTATCCAAGTGGCTGGAGAAGCCTGCCAGTCTGGCTGTGACTACTGCTGTCAACCCAATAAACTAAAGACCTGAGACAGCGTTAAAAGATCACGCTTCCAGGTCCTACTGAGGCTCAATTAAGTCTACCAAGAATTTCAAACCAAGTATAAATTTTTCACTTGATTATTTTTAATTGACTAAGAAAATGCTTTTGCATATATTCATCACAGTAGATATATAAAAAATACAATTTTTTCAAATATTTTCTTGGATTGGTACCATACCTCACATTTGCTACTGGATCATGTGTCAGTTCAATAGCAGGTAGAAAGAAATATTTACAGAAAAATGATTTGGAAAAGATCTCTATAATAAATTCACAGGTATCCAAAAATCGGAGTCTATTCCAATAACTTTTTCCTTGGCCCAGTTCTAGAAACAACAACAAAAAACTATAAGTTTAATTTTTCTTACATAAAATTTCATGTGAAAAAATCACTAAGTCCATGACAATCTTTTTTATATACACAATTTGTTTAGCAAAAACAAGAGATAAGGGGGAAAAATCATATTCTATACCCCCAAATTAATAGCACCTGAAAAAACAGAAAAAATGTATTAAACATTGCATTCAGTTCCATGAGCATTTATTAAATATTGAATGAACAGATCTACTATTTCTTGATTACCCACCATGTGCTAAGTACTTTATACATATTATCTCATTAAATCCTGAAAGTCAATCCAATGGGATGAGAATAAATTTATCCCTCCTAAAAGGTAAGGATACTGAGATTCAGAGAGGTTAAAGCCACAGAGCTGAAAAGTAAAGAGCTAGAATTCAAATGCAGGTCTGTATAACTTCAAAATCTTTGACCAATGAAATTAACTGTCTTTTTCTTCTCATTTCCTTAAAAATGCTTTGAAGTAAAATCATATGTAAACACGATATCACTGAAAATCATTCAGGTCAATGTTGAAAGGATAATTTTCTCTCCCTTATTACAGAAATGTTCAAAGGCAAAATTCTTAATATTTAAAACCAAATAGAATCTCCATTCAAAATAAAACATTCTAAAGGTCAGGTCCTACCACTAAAAAAATGAAAACTGAATTAAAATACAGTAAAAAAAGGAAGATTGAAGTATATTGAGCATTATTTTTTCTTAAATGGAATTTTATGTACTCTAATTTTTTGAAAAGTGGTGATCCATACTTAAAATGGTAAACTCCAATAACCAGAAAAATTCCATTACCTGCCTATGCTGGATAACAGAGTTTAATAAAAGCATTAAGACACTACAGTCAAAGCAAGTACACAATAATTAACAAATTCACTAAGTATATATAGGTGTGCACCACTACTTCTAGAATTAACACTTTAACAAAAAGTTTTTGTCTTAATTTTAGCCCATAGCAAATTAAAATAAATTTGCATTTGTTAATTGACAATTTTTTAAGACATTATAAACCACCTCGGCTTACCAGATTCACATTCATGTGTACTATCAAGTCTATTCAAGGGAACAAAACTCACATTCTGTTAATATTTAAAATAGGAACATAAATTATTAGATTCAAGGATAGCCTACTTATGTATCTTAGTTCCAAATTGTATTAATCAGGATAGAAACTGGGCTTTCAACAATAAGTATACATATTTTAATTTCTCAAGTGTAGAAATTCACAAAAGGCAGCCTAGAGTAGTCATTAGTCTCATTCATCACAAATCTGATCCTGTCAAAGATTTCTAAAACAAGCCAAAAAAATTAGCCTACAAAACTCAAATGCAAATGTATACCAACACTGGCCTAATTATTCATGGCAAAATGATACATAATATAAGTCAGATCTAACTAAGGCCAATCAGTTTGTTTACTTTCTATTTTTCAAAATGAGAGACACTGATTACTTACGTTCAATTAATTTTTGAATGACCTCGTGTCTCTGTTCTTGTTTACGATTATAACGTAGAAAAATGCATAGAGTTCGTGAAGCGGCCTTTTGGACAGGTAAGACATTCTTAAAGAAATAAGAAGACAATTAAACCAGTCTAATAGTATATACTCTGAATAATTTGGCCCCATAAATCTATTTTAAGTTATTGACTAAAAGTAAAAGCAGTATTGCCTACCTCTCAAATCACTGTGGAAGTGTCTTCATAATTTAATGTTACCATCTATCACACTACAAAGTTAATGCAATTTGGCAGTCATTTCCAAATCATCCAGATTTGATTTATATTTGACTCTCATTTCCTTGCCACTTCATCTTAAGTGATATTCTCCCCAAATTATATCTCAACCACCTCTGGACCTTGTCACTCATTTATTCAACAAACATTTATTAGAACATACCCTGTGTCAGGTATCTCACCAAAGATGCGCAACTTCTAAAATATAAACTCAGAGATCCCATGACTAGGTTTATGTCAGATCCCTCTGGCTTAGTTCTGTCTCTTCCACCTCAATGCCATTCTTGGAGGTCCCCGGTCCATGACACAGATAAAGCTTAGAACCCAAGGGACACCATACCAATTACTCTTACCAGTGTTTTAAACTCCTTTGTCCTTTGAATTTCTGTCACACCACTGGGCAGAACCTTAATTCTAAATGAATTCAACCATTCATCTTTAGTGCATTTGGGTTCAAATGATGTATTAGAGAAAAATCTCTCAATCAGATATACCGTATCCAGTATAAATTCATGTACACCATCTTGACTTACATATAAACATTATAACAATCAATTCTTGGCGATTCAGACTATTATACTAGGATCCTTGAAATTCAAGTAGGAAAAACTATACATTGCTCAGAGAGTACTGCCTGCTACCTCCTCTTATATATATATATTTAAAGATGTTGGGGGTAGGAGTTTATTAATTAATTTATTTATTTTTGCTGTGTTGGGCCTTCCTTTCTGTGCGAGGACTTTCTCTAGTTGTGGCAAGCGGAGGCCACTCTTCATCGCGGTGCGTGGGCCTCTCACTACTGCGGCCTCTCCTGTTGCAGAGCACAGGCTCCAGACGCGCAGGCTCAGTAGCTGTGGCTCACGGGCCTAGTTGCTCCGCGGCACGTGGGATCCTCCCAGACCAGGGCTCGAACCCGTGTCCCCTGCATTAGCAGGCAGATTCTCAACCACTGCACCACCAGGGAAGCCCCTCCTGTCATATTTTATACAAGTTATTTCCATTCTATTGAGTACCATTTCATGTGGTGCTTTTAATCGAATATAAAAAAAGAATATTCAGTATGAGTTAGAACAGAAAATTTAAGACATGTACATAAACAGAAATATCAGTGGAATTACGGAAAATGAATTTTAGATAAATGAACTAAATAAAAGGATGTTACTCTTTTCTTTCATTTTGTGCATACTAATAGAATTTCAAATGCATAAACATTAGTCATTTGAAATAAAAATAGTTTAAAATACGTATATTTTATACCTCACAGTATAAGGTAATGTCTTTTGGGCCAGAAATCAAAGATAAAGGTAATTATATCAAAACAAGTAAAAGCCAGTTTAAAGAAGTTGTGACCACTTAAGCATGCGAATAATGACTGCAATTGATTAAAACATTATTTAATATAAAATGATGAGTCTAAAAGAAAGAGACAAAACCAAAAACAAAATTCATTCAGCATCATTGGAAGTGGCTACTACACCACTTCAGAGTTTTCCTAACTCCGAAAATTGATAATTAGAGGGAAAGAAATAAGAATTTACCCTCTCTTTACATTAGGAAATATATTTTAGGGTAAATAAATTACCCAAGTAGATGTAAAAAAAAAAAAAAAAAAAAAAAAGGCATTTCTCCTGAGAAGAATGCCATCAACAATGTAGAAGAAAAGACAGAATTTAAAAAATCATTTTTCTGCAAGTTATAATGAAATAACTGATCAGGCAAGGATCATCATGGGATGCTAAAACTAATGGGTAAAAGCTTGGTGGGAAGCTGGGTATTCTGAGTGTTGAAGTGTCAGCTTCAGATTGTGACGCAGATCACAAGAGAGAAAACACAATTTTTGCAGTAGACTAACAGAGCTGTCCCCATCTGCACAACCACTCCTAGCTCACTTACGGAGGGACAGCCGTCCAGACACAATGCAACATAAAATACACAGCAGCATTTATGAAGTATTCTTGCCAAAAACGTTTAACCTAAGACTTGGCAAGCCCTTGTCAAACCTCCAGTTTAGAAGGAACATGGAGAAGAGATAAACAAGTTAATCCATGAAGACATTCTACAGAACAACTAAGTCTCTTCCTCAATTCAGTGTCATGAAAAAGTGGGGAAGGGCGAAGAGGGACTCTGTTCTGGATTAAAAGAGTACTAAGAGGTGTAACCACTTAAAGCAATGCATAGATCTTACTTGGATCCTATATGGAATAAAACAACTGTCACGCATATTTGGGGCATAATTGGTAAATTTTAATATGAACTTTAAATGATATTAAAGATCATTGTTCATTTTGTCAAATGTAATAATTGTATCATGATTATATAGGGCAATGTCCTTTTTTAGAGATGAATACTGAAATGTTTAGAGATAAAAATATAATGATATCTATAATTTAAATTTTTCAGCACAATGAAATAGAAAATATGTCAGAATGTTAACAACTGTTAAACCTAGGTGATGGGTGTGTGAGGGTTCATTATAGTATTTTCTCTGCCTTTCTGCGTTTTAAATTTTTTTCATAACAAAAGCAGAAAAAAAATGTTAGTTTCTGTCATTCCTCTACTCAAAACCTTCCAAAGCCTTCCCCTGTATCACAGAATACAATCTACGCTCTACATCATGGCCTTCAAGCACCTGCGCGTTGTGGGCCCAGCGACCTCTCCAGCCTCATCTCTCGCTAACAACCGCCACACGGGCTTCCTTGCTGCTCTTCACACAACCAAGCACACCCCGTATCACACCTTTGCATCCACTCTTCCCTTTGCGGGGACCACCTGTCCTTCAGACCTCCACATGGTCACTCCCTTACTTGGTCCAAGCCTCTGCACAAAGCATATTTGATCAGAGAGGGCTTTGTCCTGACCACTGTATTCACAATACCATCTTACGACCCTCCATCACTTTCTTCCCCTCTACCCTGGTTTTTAGTTCCTCCTTGTACTTTTCATACCTGGTGTACAATGTATGTATTATATGTGTTTGTTTTCTGTCTCTAATAGAATTTAAAGTTCTATGAGAACAGGTCCTTTGTCTTTTCATTCACTACTGTGTTCCTAGCATCCAGAACAGTACTCAGCACGTAGTAAGTGCTCAATAAACTTTGTTAAATGAATGAATATTATGACCATTAGATACGGAACTAAAAATATAATCTTTTCTCCAGGGAATATTGAAACTGAATATAAGTGTCTTTTTTGATCATGGAAAATGTGCTATAGTGAATCACGTATTTCCTTTTAAGTGTGGAATTACCTCCTTGTAAAAGAAAACATAAAGCAGATCCCTCAGGTTTGAAAGTATTTTGTTCACACTATGTTATAAATCATTTCTCTTTCCTGATAAGGGAAAGTACAAATATGGAATAATTGTGTATTCTTAGCTTTCTAAACACAGACACCTACTAAGTAATCAGGTTGAGACAATTAAGATCAAGACAATTAAGGTCAAGACCACCTGTTAATATATTTATTTTACTATTTATCACTTCCCACATGACCACCATGTAAGAATGCAAGGTCCTTTAGAGCAGGATTCTGTCTTATTCACTCCTATATCCCCAGCTCTTAAAACAGTGCCTGACACACAGCAGAGACTCAAATAACTAACTGCTGAATACAGTAATTAATAAATTCTGCTTGATTTCATGTGAAATTTTCTATGTGGTGCATTCATGCATTATCCTCTGAGAAAGAAGTTAATTTTTGTCAATATCAATTTTTAAGATTATTACATCTATAAAATAACATTCAACCCCTAGACTTTGCTCTGATACATGAAACAAACTTCATGTAGAGGTGTTAGGTCATAAGATAAATGCCTTTTTTCTTTTTTTTTTAGTTAAGTTGTAAATGACACCAATAATGTCATTTTTTTCCTCTTTGAAGCTAAACCTGATTTTGGGTTTCTGAGATGGCTACTAGATTTTGTTATCTCACTTTTTTTGAGAACAGTAAGAATTCAAAGTACTTTTTTAATAGTTTCTAAAACATATACATTACGAAGAACTTTTTTATACTTCAAAAAATGGTAGTAGGATGTCATATTCAATGTATAGTGAACTGAGGGTTAAACAATCCTCTCTAGAAATTTTAAGGAAAAAGGTAGACAACTTACTCTATGGGGAAATTTGAGTACAAGTCTTTTTTTTCCCCCTACTTTGACTCTAATTTTGAGGTTATCCATAGTGGGGCATCCATGTTTTCTGTATACATTTTATTTGTAACAAGTCACTGTTCAGGTACTATAAAAGAAAAAGAAACCAAACTAGTATTAAGGGGCTTAAAGGATACCCTTAAGGCAACAGGGCACAGCTGAGGCCATGAGACATGAAAGGTGTACATGAGAGCAAAAGGCACTTTGCAGTTGAGATCACTGACTCTTGCCGACCTCTCCCTTGAGAAGAACGGTATCAAGCTTGCAGTGCATGTGTTTACACTCTCCCTGTGCATCCCTCTCTCCAGCTAGGCAGAAGCTGATGAAAAGGAGAACCAGTGGGGAAGCAAAGGTAACACCCCTCCAGGCAGAAGGGCATGAACTGAGTTTGTCGTTCTATTTCAAGAATGTGGAGAATTTGGTTAATTCCAAAACAGGAGCAAGTTCAAGAGAAAATCAGAAAACAGGTATTGGGCTCACATTTGTCATCATGATTGTGAACATTCTTTGCAAGAAACGATAATAAATCTGATCACTTGATATGATGTGCGGCAGACAGGCGTATTTCTGGAGCAGCTTCTCATGAGTTCTCCACTTTAAAGAGGCTGCAGCTCGCTGCTCAGCAGCTGTGAGAGCTGGAATCAAGTCAGGGAGAGATGATAACTAAAGAAGAAAACACATCAAGAGAATCAAAGATAATTAAAGAAATCAGTTTCAGCACTCAGCCAAATTATTGAGTCTTACAATACACTGCGGAGGGGGAACTCTTAATCTTTTCGGAAATTAGGAGGCATCTTAGTTGTCATGGGGAGGTAAATATTTAGTAAAATAAATACTTTAAAAAATCTATAAATAAAATTTATGATTACTGGAAACAAAATTTTGAAAGAGACTGGGATTCACAACCCTTCTAAAGTAAAATGTATTCTATTTCACTGTCAGCAAACTTTGACCTTCTAAATTCCTACCCTTCTCTCCTCAACAGTTGCTATTCTTTGCAGTAATAATAAAATGCTAATAAGAACTGAAAATATGAACGTAGACTCCAAGGACAATAAATAAGGATTGTGATAATGTAAGAATGGTAGAGGACAAACGTAAAATAGATAGCTAGTAGAAAGAGCTGCATCTCACCGGGAGATCAGCTCCGTGCTTTGTGACCACCTAGAGGGGTGGGATAGGGACGGTGGGAGGGAGACGCAAGAGGGAGGGGATATGGGGATATATGTATACGTATAGCTGATTCACTTTGTTAAATAGCAGAAATTAACACACTATTGTAGAGTAATTATACTCCAATAAAGATGTTTTTAAAAAAAATGGGAATGGTAGAGGAAATTCAAGCTGTTCAAACTCTAGCAGACATTCACTGAGCACCTACTATGTGGCAAGCACTATTTTAAATGTTTTTCATACACTCTTCTGTTGATTCCTCACAACAACTCTACAGAGTAAGGTAGGCCATATAATGTCCAGAAACTTTTTTGATACATGGGATTTACCTTATTTTCTTGAACACTGCTTTCTCCACCAGTAGACATAAGTTCCAGGATTTCTGGAAGATGATCTATGAGAGCATCTAGTACCTTTTAACAGAGATATTGGTTACTCTTCTTGTGATGGCTATGTTCTTCTAATCTTAGATTAATTAACATGCCAATTTCTACACAGAAATAGTATGAGTTACCAAACAGCATTTTGGGGGTTTCTATTTTCTTGCTCTGTCATCTTCTTGCTGCAAAGTCTTAGAAACAAAATTAGCTACCTTGATCAAACTACCTTGGAAAAGAGATTAGTATGTCTGCCTCTTGATAATATTCAAATCATCGAGATCTGAGACAGCCTGACAACATGCTCAAAACTGCCTCCCAACTTTTGAAAAGCAGTTTAGGTCAGACGACACCGTCAGTGATGTCTAATGTTGAGGAGTTGAGCTTTGGCAAGCTAGCAGCCATTTGGGTGAATAGGATACAGTAGATAAAGCATCAAAATAAAGTATTCCAAAGCCTCCACAAGTATACCCCCCAAACAATGCTAAGAGAAATAAAAAGATATAAAATGTGATATAACATATGATCTCAATTGTGTAAAATTTTAAAAACTTTATATAGAAAAAATAGAAAATGAAAAAATATAAGACAATAGAAACAGTGATCAGAACTAAAAGTATTCTTTTGTCTGTCTACTTTTTGGCCTTTCCAAAATTTTCCATAACAAACAAATATACATGTACATTTTAAAACCTACTATTTTAAAAAGATATTCCCAATTTCTAGTCTATGATACTGTGGCATATTGACTTGAAGCTTCTGGGGCTAGTCAGCTATTAGAATTCATGCAATTCCCAAGAAGCAGGAAAATAAAAGAAAAAAGGCATTGATATATTCAAACTTAATATAACAGAAGTAAAAAGCAAAGAGTAAGAAGATATTACCTCCAATGATTCATCTTGTAATAATGTTATTAGTTCTTTATGTATTAAATACACTCCAGAATTCAGAAGTTTAGAAACCTAGAATGGAGCAATAAAGTCTCTCAGATTTGAGACTACTAGACATATAAAGGTTATAAAAACAATTTAAAAAAAAGTAATCCCTGTTAGATTTTCTTCTAAAATGAGACTTGTTTACAAGACAACTATAAAATTAGATTTCTAGAAAAATTACTTGCGTACATAAGCTTTTCAGTCTGCTTCCTAACACGCTGGAGTGTGTGAACATATGAGGGTCGGGAGTGTAGAAGAATGGATTTATCAGTCTTAACTTCCCTCTCACAAGCACTAATAAGCTCACGGATGCCTGTAGTTCATATTTTAAAGTCTTAGAGCAGCCAACAGGGTCTTTCAAGGGAGCCCAGCCATGGGAGCATTCATCTCGGTTCAGAGATCCCAGAGGGGGCAAATTCTACTGAAGGCCAGTAGCCACATAGGGATAGAGAAAACTCCTAAGCAAGCAAAACTTTGAAGACTTTTCCCGTCAAAGACTTCAATCAGCAAGAGAGGAGCTGGGAGTTGGGAGAATCTAGACTAAACCATCTCCTTTGTGAACTGTTTTTTTTTTTTTTTTTTTTCCCCTCTAGACAAGCAACAGTAAAAATCTGCAATGGTAGATTCACCAGTTTCTACTTCACCTTTAAGTTTTTGGGGTTTTTTTCCACATACTGGGTTTCTGAGTAAGGTTTTACTTGAAAAAGGGGGTTCCTAGACAAAGAAGGTATTTTAAAAGCCTCTACAGGGTTGTTTTTCACTTTTTCAAAGTATTTTCAAAATATTATTTTTCTGAAAAACAAGAATAAACTCAGAACATACTAAAGTAATTATCAGAATCCAACAATAACACTGTTAAGGAAATTTAAATCCACCAGTGGAATTTCATTATTTAAAAGGACAAACCTAGACTAACCATTCATTTATGGAGTCAAGTATCATCTTAACCTACCTACATGGTATGATTGTAAGAATACAGAAATTAGCCACCCAGCAAATAGCTAAATCAATGATTTCCAAACTCACTTCTACTGGTGAAATATTTTTGTGTACATATTTCAATTTTTTTTCTATGGTGCTAACACATTATGTCCACTTATAGTGGACATAAATAAAATGAAATATTAAAGGTATGAGATAAAAATAAACATAAATAGAAACTCTCGTATTGCATAAATATTGCTTTCTCAGACTCTAATCTCATGCAATCATCTCTGGAGACCACCAATCTAGACAAATACAAGCGTGCATGGTAACCATGCCTAAATGCCCACTTAATACATATTAGAGACAAGTAGTTCACTCAGCCAGCCAGTGCCCTCTGCCCTCTCTCCTCCTCCAAAAGCATATTCCTATATGCATATTTACAAAGATGACTTAATTGTTCAACACTGAATTATTTTAATTAATTATACCATTTAAAGGGAATATTTTCTGGACTTTGCACAATGAACATTTATTTCATTCACGCCAGAAAAAAAATGTTATTCAAAAGAAGCAAAGCCTGTCATTCAATAGCCAAGAGTCTTAAGTAACATTTCTAATGCTGCTATGGATATCCTGCACTCTTTCAGCTAATCTGACAATGCTCTGAACACAGTGCAAGGAAGGGGATGAAATATTCTCACTGAGAATAAGAATATTTATTATACCTCTCAAAAAGGAAGGAAATATTTTATTAACCCACATAGATATTTTTATGTGACAGTCCTAAAGTTGGCAAGTTATAGGTTATACATGTTTACTGCAATTATAGCAACATGTACTTACTGCAATCACTGGAGAAACATGCCCTAAATTTCAACCTCAAGGGTTAAGAAGTTAATTATATTCATCATAAAGTTTAAATTCACTTTTGCTCTTACAATATGGAGAGTTGTTGTAACAGCTGAATCTAAAAGCTGTGCTCACGAAACATGATCCATTTGCAGTAAAAACCATAAATTTAAATAATCTATCTCTCAATTTTCCATTTGTACTCAAGTTCTTAAGTTTAGGTGTAAAGCTAAATATAAACATTATAAAGCATATAAAAACTGATTTTACTTCCAGATCTGTAACAGCCACATCCATACCACAATGTCTGGCTTAAAGTAAGGGTTTACTAGAGATATACTGAACGAATGGATTAATACCTGTTCAACGAATATAATGTATTTATGTAAATGAATTCTGTGTCACATTCTAAACAGAATTACGGGAATTTTTCAATATTTAGGACTAGAATATGAGAGCGATATGGAGCCTGTATCTTTTAATAAATCTGTAACCCGATGTGTACAAAATATCAAAAAATCATCTACTACATGTAGGTAGAATTAACAACAAATGTAAAGTGGTATCATTTTTTCAGACTTACTTCATAAAAGCAAATAGCAATAGTGTATCTGACTGGTACTTCAGGGTCATGACAAAGGCAGAAGAATGTAGAATAGAGATCCATGTGGAAATTTTTAGGATCAACAAAAACAATCATGGCCTGGTGGAGGTGGGAGGGAGAAGATGAGTGGGAAGGAGAGAAAAACATGCATCAACACCTCTTATTATAATCATGTCACTTAAACTGAATCATGTCCTCTGAATCATAATTTAGTTAGAAACCATATTTGGAAGATCCAAATGCATGCATATAATTCTAATATATATACTTACACAGAGATAAATGTAAATTAACCAATATACACCAGACATAATGTGAAGTAGCAAGTATCAAATATGGCAATATTTTTCAATGCAATCTATTCACGTTTTTAAGTTAAAATTAAAACGTTTAGCCAATACAAATGTATAATTTATTACCGGAAAGTTATAAGCACAGTTCTTCCGTACTGAAATATATTTCTTCTCCTGCTCTAAGATTTGGGGTGGAATCTGGTTTTCATTGTGTCCATTTTCCTGTTGCAAACCCAATGTACAAAGTTTCTTATAAAACTCCAAAAATCTCAAGTGTTGATCTGGAGTAAATATTCCTAAAACAAACAAAACCTTTGTTCAACATTTTAATTGAAAACAATAATTAAAAAGGGAAAAGCAAAGTGCAATAAAAATAATTGGAACCAAATATTTAAATAAATGGTTGGAAATCATAAATAAAAGCAACAATGAGAAAAGAATAACTATTGTGAAGAAATCTAATGGTTCTTCACCTTATATTAATTTTAATAATATTTTCATTTTAATTTCAATAGTATAAAACTATGTAACACAGGAATTACACCTGCATTAATTTCTGCAGCATGTACCATTGTATATACCACTAATGAGTCACTACAATAATAATATGGCAGCCATTATTGCTATTTACTTTTGATAAATATTCTAAAGTTGCCTACAGAAAAGACATGCACATATGTCTGCAGAGAAGGAGCTTAAAAATGGAATCTGAGAGAATTCCCTGGTGGTCCAGTGGTTAAGATTTGGCACTTGCACTGCCGTGGGCCCAGGTTCAATCCCTGGTCAGGAAACTAAGATCTCAGAAGCGGTAAGGCGCAGCCAAAAAAGAAAAAAAGGAATCTGAAAGATGGTGAAGTAAACTCAAAATAATTTTGATCAATGGAATGGACTGGTTCCACATTCATATACCGTCTTAGGAAGCTAGTAACTCAACATATATTGCAATAATTTTTTTAACAGTCTATTTAAAGTCCACAATCTGCACAAAAATATGTTTTTCTATGCTAGATTGTTATAATTTAATTAATGCTTACATTATTTTAGTAAGCTAAGAACTGAGTAATATGTTCAGAATGCCAAGAGTTACAGGTATTATTTTGCATTCTAAGCTGAACTTCTCATGTGATATATTAATTATTCTACAAAAAGTTAATAAGAGTATACTTACTATGCACAATAGTTAATATACCTGAGCTTCTATTATCATATACCAACTAATACATAAAGATAAAATATTCAGAAATTTAAAAGGCTATGCCTACTTCACTCTGCCACTGTTTTTTTTTAATAAGTTTATTTTATTTATTTATTAATTTTTGGCTGCATTGGGTCTTCATTGTTGTGCGTGGGCTTTCTCTAGCTGCGGTGAGCAGGGCTACTCTTCACTGTGGTGCACAGGCTTCTCATTGCAGTGTCTTCTCTTGCTGTGGAGCAGGGACTCTAGGTGTGCGGGCTTCAGTAGTTGTGGCATGCAGGCTCAGTAGTTGTGGCTCACGGGCTCTAGAGCACAGATTCAGTAGTTGTGACGGATGGGCTTAGTTGCTCCCTGGCATGTGGGATCTTCCCAGACCAGGGCTCGAACCCTTGTCGCCTGCGTTAGTAGGCAGATTCTTAACCACTACGTCACCAGGGAAACCCCTGCCATTGTTCTTTCATATAGGTTCTACTAGTGAAAAAGTCATTTCTAACTGTGTTCTAAATTATGCTATCAAAATTCTAAGATCTCTTAAGGTTTTACACACTTAAAGGGTAGGCTTAACGACTGAAGAGCTAACATTTAGTGGCTAAGGTAAAAGAAAAGGGAAAAATTATCTATAATCTTGACATTCTTAGGACATATCATACCATATAGTCCATGGCATAGTTTTCCTAAATGGAAAGATAAGGAAATAAGAATTGATTCATCTGCTTTGAAAGATTTTTCACAAAACGATTTCACTAAGGGAAGTATAGTTTGACTTCTGTCATCTGAAAAACAAGAATAAAACATAGTTTAGATCCAGTTGCCCACACTGCACATGTGGAAATTAATGCATATACACAAATTCCAGAAAGAAAAGTTACTATGTTAGTCTCAGAGTAACAGAAAATATCTGAAAACAATGATGATGGAGGGATGACATAAAGAATAGGTGAGAGATAAGTGGGAAACATCAAAAATTTTTATGCCAGGCTAAGGGGTTTGGACTTGACACCACAGGCCATAGGGAATAAACTATAGAGTGACTACAAATTAAAAAGCTAAGATGATTAAGGTTTTGAGTCTGAATAACTACAAGAATGCTAATGCTACTAGTATAAATAGATGAGTAGCAGGAATTCTCTTCTGCATACATCTCACATCATGCTGCATTCTGTCATTTCATTTTTGATTGAAAGTGAGTTAGCTTATATTACATTCTGTATAATGAATTTCTTCACTTTTACTTCCTATACAACTCTTTTTTCTTTTTTTCTTTTTTTTTTTTTTTTTTTCGGTATGCGGGCCTCTCACTGCTGTGGCCTCTCCCATTGTGGAGCACAGGCTCTGGACGCGCAGGCTCAGCAGCCATGGCTCACAGGCCCAGCCGCTCCGCGGCATGCGGGATCCTCCCGGACCAGGGCACGAACCCGTGTCCCCTGCATTGGCAGGCGGACTCCCAACCACTGCGCCACCAGGGAAGCCCACAACTCTTTTTTAAAAAGTGAATTCATTCTTTGAGTATGCCTGCTTAGGTCATAAGTTTCTGATATGAACAATATTTAAGTTTTGATTCCAAATGCTCCCTGAATTTCCCACAGTTCTCTTAAACTTTCAGAAATAAATCACTACTTTATTAAGGGTCTGACAATACTAAGTAAAATCCTGTAACAGGTTTATTGGTATTATTATTATTACTGTTATTATCATCACATTTCAGTACCATATCTACTGTTTTTACTAAATAACATTCATTCGACATTTATTGAATTTCTCAGACAACAAGCAATAACAGAAGTAGAAAGATGAATAAAAAGTTCTCTGAACTTGGGAAACTCAGACCAGCAAAGAAGTCAAACACAAAAAATATCATAAGACAATGTGATCACTATTTTAATAGTTAGTATAAGACAGGAGTCTGCAAACTATTTTTGCAAATATTCTAGGCTTTGTAGTTTATCTGTCCCAAGTATTCAACTCTGTCACTTTGGCACAAAACAGCTACAGACAATACATAAACAAATGGGAGTGGCTGTGTTCCAATAAGCTCTATTTACAAAAACTGGTGGCAGCAGGATTTGGCTTATAGGCCATAGTTTGCCAACCCCTGGTATAAAGGGATTAAGAAGATGTCAGAGAAGACACTGTTTTGAACTGGGCACTGAAAAGAAGCAGCTGGCTAGGAGAAAAATAGAGGGAAAGGTGAAAAAAGAGAACATGAAAAGGCTAGAGGTTGAAAGAATTTGGTATGCCAAGATAACATCAAATGGGGCTGGAGCACCAGATCCCAGAGGAGTGGGAAAGAACAGGAAGAAATAAAGCCATGAACACAGGTCAGGACAGATCTGTGATAACCGAGTGAGGGGCAGGAAAAGCCCCAGATCAGAGATGATGCCCATGTTTCTAGTTTGGATGCCTAAGGGTGCCCCATTATTAGGACAAAGAGATTCATTTGTTCACTTATCAGATACTGCTGTTTCTACTCCTCTGGTTCATCCAATGGCCTAAATTATTATTCTGTAACATCCATACATCATAATTGTCCATATTGCAATAATCTTTAAGAAGGTCTCCTAGTTCAGTTAAAATATTAATCCAAAGTAATCCTACAGGGGCTTCCCTGGTGGCGCAGTGGTTAAGAATCTGCCTGCCAATGCAGGGGACACGGGTTCGAGCCCTGGTCCGGGAAGATCCCACATGCTGCAGAGCAACTAAGCCCATGCGCCACACTACTGAGCCTGTGCTCTAGAGCCCGTGAGCCACAACTACGGAGCCCATGCGCCACAACTACTGAGCCTGTGCTCTAGAGCCCGTGAGCCACAACTACTGAGCCCGTGCTCCACAACAAGAGAAGCCACCGTAATGAGAAGTCCGCACACTGCAACAAAGAGTAGCCCCCCTGCTCTCCGCAACTAGAGAAAGCCCACACACAGCAATGAAGACCCAATGCAGCCAAAAGTAAAATAAATAAAATAAATAAATTTAAAAACAAAAACAAAGGAATCCTACAATTACACAATAGTGTTTTGCACCTGAGTACTTGACATTTGCCCTTCCAAATTTCACCCTAACAAAATAGTTAATTTGCACTGAACTAATGTCTAACATTGGTTAAGAATCTAGTCACACACTCAGTAGAGCAACTAATTTAATTGTCTTTGTGATTTGATTTGCACAACACTAAGAAACACCTCCTTACCCATTCCCACCCAAATATCCCATCCCAGATTTCTCCTCCTGTGGCCATGAGATTTCCAGCATTAAAATATTAAGTAGAGGAAGCTAATTTAGATTATTGCTTTAGTCAAGATCTGTCTTAGGGTCAATTAGTTGAGCAAGTTAAAAACTAATCACCAACCCAAATTCTTAGCCCTACATACTAGTCAGTTAAATGTTGATGAAAGGAAAGAGAAGGGTAGGCAATATTCAACACCACCAGGTGCCAGGAGGGGAAAAGTGGCAGCAGAGAAGGCACCAAAAGAGAAAGGACCATAACAGAGACAGAAGAAGGGAAGTCTAACATTTATCCTGAAAGTTAACATAAGAAACTCCATCCTGCAGCTACCTTTACTCCTAACTAGTGATACAAAACATGGAAAAACAATGCTTTCAGAAGCAAAGATGTGTCCACATGAAGATTTACCTGTATCAAATATGTCGAGCAGATTAACCAAAGTTTCAAAAGCTGCAAGCCGCACACTGCTGCCTTCATCCCTAGAAAGTTCTATTAATTCAGGGAGCACCACACTTTTTGTAAGTTCTGTCCTGCACAATAAGCAATAGAACAAAATAAATCAAACCAATACATTTTTATCAAGAACTTACTAAGAACAAGTCACTGAGCTAAGTGTTACAGAAAATAGGAAAAATCATAAGGATATGGCTCCTGCTGTCTGGAAGCTTGCAGTCTGGCTGGGAAAGCATGATAGTATGAATACAAGAAACATCGACAGCAATTGCATATTTACTTATGCAACTTATGGTAGTTGCTCAATATACACATTAAGTGAATGTATTGTTCTGACAACTAACATGGTTGAACAATAAGATTGAATAAATGTTTATTAGCCACTTGTACTTCTTCTTTATGAAGTATATGTTCATTTTCTTTGCCCATTTGCCATATTATAAAAGTTGAGGGGAAATAAGGCATTATGGGGGACTTACGTGTATGATACAAATATTTTCCCTTTTTCATTAGTTCCTCTTAGCAAACTGGATTATAGGTAATTTTTTTCAGGAAGTGGGTGCAGACTGCATATTGCCTAAACTAATATATTTATAAGAATATCTTTCTCTTCCCTCACATATAAATTCTGCCCCAGCCAGACGTATATGGAATAGAAGTCTAAGGATCTAAGGATCTAAAGATCCTAATATCTGTACAAGTCCAGTTTTATCAGTCTAGATGCTAGTAACTACAACCTAACCCTTTCATGATGTCAAAAGGGGGTAAAATACAGGGTCAGGAATAACAAGATGAATGAAATAAGCAAGTCTGCCCAGAGAGCCATCCAGGAATTCTGGGGTCTGGCTGTGTGATACAAATCTACCCCATTGCTGGCTATGATTTGGAGTCATCTGATGGTAGCTGTCTGCTTCAGCTTAAATACTGATGTTGATTCTGAGTTCTATGGTCAGCCAGGACAGCAAAATCAATTTGAGGAACCCTCTCCTTTGTGCCTTCTCCACTGACCTGTTCTAAGGAGACTGGGCCTGAAGAAACATTGGGGACCTACTCATCTCCAGCTCTCTTTTCACAAGACAAGTTGCCTCTAGCGTTCTGGCTTGGCCCTCCCCTACACGCTCTCCCTTCATCAACAGACTTCCAATCTGACAAAAGACAAAAATAAGGGCAGAGGACAAGAACCAACCATCAATCCCATTATATCTGAATTTTACAATCTGCGTCTGACAAAGGCAATCATGGGTCTGTTTTTTGTCACTATATATTAGTTTGTATTTGACATACTGTATATATCCTTTTGTGTCTGATTTATTTCTCTTAACATACTGATTTTGAGATTCATCCATGATATAATATCACATGTATCAGTACTTCATTCCTTTTTATTGCTGAATAGTATTCCACTGTATGGACATGCCACATTTTATTTTTCCATTCACCTGTGGATAGATATTTGGATTGTTCCGGTTTTAGGTAAAACAAATAAGGCTGCTATAAACTTGTGTATATAAAACAATTCTTGTTGTTGACGTATATTTTCACTTCTCTTGGGTAAATACTTTATAGAATAGCTGGGTCATATGGAAGATATACGTTTAACTGTTAAGTAAATGCCAATCAGTTTTCCAAAGTGTTAAGTAAATGCCAATCAGTTTCCACCATTTTACACTTCCACCAGCAGTGTATTAGAGTTCCAGCTGTCCCAAATCCTCATCAATATTTGATTCTGACAGGCTTTTTACACTACACATTCTAGTTAGTGTGTAGTAGTATCTCACTGTGGTTTTAATTTGCATTCCATTTATGACTAATGATGTTGAATACATTTTCATGTGCTTTTTGGTCATGTGTTATATCTTCCTTTATGACATATCTGTTCAAACATACTAATCATTTCTTAACTGGATTGTTTGTAGGAGTTCTGTATCATCGAGTCGTAAAAGTTCTTTATATATTCTGGATATAAGCTTGATATATGTATTGTGAGTATCAGTAGTTTTCCATTCTGGACTTGACTTGTTTTAAAGAGTAAACAGATTTTTTTAATATAAAGTCTAATTATCACATTTTTCTTTCATAGTTCATGACTTTTATCTAAACAATCCTTGCCTATCCCAAAGCCGCAGAGATTTTCTCCTATATTTTCTTCAAGAAGTTTATAGATTTTTTAAATTTATTAATTAATTTATTTTTGGCTGTGTTGGGTCTTCGTTGCTGCGCTCAGGCTTTCTCTAGTTGCAGCGAGCAGGGGCTACTCTTCGTCGCAGTGTGCAGGCTTCTCATTGTGGTGGCTTCTCTTTGTTGTGGAGCACGGGCTCTAGGCGTGTGGGCTTCAGTAGTTTGGGCACGCAGGCTCAGTAGTTGTGGTGCACAGGCTTAGTTGCTCCACAGCATGTGGCATCTTCCCAGACCAGGGCTCAAACCCGTGTCCCTTGCATTGGCAGGTGGATTCTTAACCACTGCGCCACCAGGGAAGTACCAAGTTTATAGTTTTAGCTTTTATATTTAGGTTTATTATAGATTTCAAGTTAGTCGTTGTGTATGGTGAGAGGTGAGAATCGATGTTCAATTTTTTTCTCTTATGAATATCCAGTTATCCCAGTATCATGTTTTGAAAAGACTCCTTTCCTCATTAAGTTGCTTTGACACTCTATTGAAAAATCAATCCACCATAATCTGTTTCTGGATTCTCTCTTCTCTTCCACTGATACATGTCTATCCTTTTACCAACATTACATTCTTTTGATTACTGTAGTTTTAATATGTCTTGAAAACAGGTAATGCACAGTGTCTGTCATTTTTTTTTTTAGACTGCTTTGGCTCTTCTGGGTCACTTGCATTTTCATATAAATTTTAGAATCAGCTTCTACAAAACAGCACAATTTTGGTCAAGACTACATTGAATTGCTAGACCAACTTGGGGAGAATTGACATTTTAACAATATTAACAATATTGAGTCTTCCAATTCATGAATATGGTATATATCTGTTTTTAAAAATTTCTCTCAACATTGTTTTATGGCTTTTCAGTGTAGAGTGTAGAGTTTTCAGTGTAGGTCTTGTACCTTTTTTGTTAAGTTAAATAAGTGGAATTTTAAAATTTCATTTAAAAGTTTCATTCAAATTTTTTAATTTAAATTTTCATTTTCTAACTATCTTTTGCTAGTATACAAAAACACAATTGATTTTTGTATGTTAACCTTATATCCTGAAACATCCTTAAATCCATTTACTAGTTCTAATAGCTATTTTGTAAATTACTGAAGATTTTCTATGTAAACAGCGATGTCATCTACAAATAGAAAACATTTTACTTCTTCCTTTCAGATCTTTAGACCTTTTAGGTTTTTGTCTTCTTGCCTTATTTCAATGGCTAGAACCTCCAGTACAGATTGAATAAAAGTGATGAAAATTATCCTTGCCAGCTGTTCCCATAGGGGGACAGCATTCAATATCTACCATTAAGTATGATGTTAGCTATAGGTTTTTCTTTCATACATGCCCTTTATCAGATTAAGGAAGTTTCCTTCATCCCTAGCTTCCTGAGAGTTTTTAATCATGAATGGATGTTGAATTTTGTCACATATTGTAATGGGAGGATTTTCAGGTTATCTTGTTTAGTATATCACCATAATTAGAAGTCCGATCAACTTTTTCAAAAGTATGTTCTTTCTTTCCGATCTTAGTGCTGTATGTTCTTCCCCTCTAACACTGAAGGATCATGTTGTAGATCCCAAGTCTGTTTTTCTTTTCTCTTTAGTCATCCCTGTACAAGGAGAAATCTATTCAGCACACTTGTTTTCTTGTAATGATTCTGTATGACCTCTTCATAATACTATTCACTATTAATCTGATAGTCTAAGAATTGTCCTCTTTGATCCTAAACTGGTGCACAATCCATAGTGGCTTTCTAGTGTTTTGCAGCTTTTATTTCATATGGATATGCTAGCTTGAGAAGAATCTCTTCATTTTGCTTCCTGATCATCTTACTAATAAATAATAGTGCTCACTTCTGGTTAAACTAAAATGGTCAGTAAATCTTCCCTTGCTAGCCACAGCAAACACAAAATTGTAAACCCAGGTCTGTTCTGTTCTTGGGCCTCTTCCCAGCATATCTCAATCCCAAATGCCTTAGGAACATTAACTCCCAGTGCAGTAGTATCAAACCAGTGCCAATCTCTGAAGTTTTCTCTTCCTAATTCCTTTCACCTATCTCAGGGCCTCATCTAGCCTTGACTAAAAGAAAATTTCTCTTGGTAACTATCAGATCTTAACAATATTCCTAATTTTCAATGCTGAAAGAAAAAAGCCTGTGTACCTCTCTTTCGTTTTATGTATTTATCAAAGGGAGAATAAAGAATATGAATCAGGTCTTAGTAATTTTCATCCAGCATAACACAAAAGTCCTATAATTATGTCTTTAATAACATGTAAGAACTCAAAATTAAATAAATATTATATAACCAAGCACTCTAACTTAACAAGTGCACTCTAAGTTAACAAGCTAGGTAGATTCTTTCTAGTTTTACCTTTATAAATTAATCCTTAAGCAATAATCATATATTAATTTTCAGAAGACCCATCCACTGTGTCAAAATTTCAGTGACAAAAAAAAAAAACAGAATACAAAAAGACAACAGCATATTCTCCTAATAGGTTCTGATCTTGGTTAAGGGGCACAGATCTGGGCAAGACTGAATTAATTATAGTCCACAATGATCCAGAGTCAGCCTAGCCTTAGAAGACCTAACAGAAGGAAAGAA
The DNA here is from genome assembly GCF_025265405.1 of Mesoplodon densirostris. Taxonomy (NCBI): domain Eukaryota; kingdom Metazoa; phylum Chordata; class Mammalia; order Artiodactyla; family Ziphiidae; genus Mesoplodon; species Mesoplodon densirostris. The sequence goes on from NC_082664.1 coordinate 11,494,268, forward strand.
GTTGGTTCTGAGATCAAGGTTAGGGAACTGATTACTCTGTTGAAGTGTTAAGCTTCCACACAACACTTAAATCCTACTCAGCAAGGGTGGATGCAGGACAGAGGACACTACTCTACCCTCAATCTGTATGACATTCTAAAGTCTTTCTAAAGCCTTCAATATTGGCCCAGATTTTTTTTTTAATTAGCAATTTTAATGGCAACAACCTGATTGTCCTTGCTTGTGAAACAAAGAACCAGGAGAAATCACTGCAATGTCTAGTAAAAATGAGAGGTTCCAAAGTTTTTTGTACCAATTTAGGATACTTCAAAAAAAAAAAAACTGTTTCCCAAGATGGTTTTTAGATAAAATTCCCTTTAAAATCATACTTATACCTTGACATGAGATTAGTTTTTACAGGTGAAGAGAAGAGACTGCCCTATCCCTCTCCTTCCTGAGCTTCACACACTCAGAAGACAAGGAGACCTACAAAGCAGACACTGGAAGCGCAAAGCCTCACAGGAGACAAAGACTTCCACTGAGTAATTTCATCTGAAATGACCCAGTAATACAGCTGCCAGCTAAAAGATATGGTACAGCTATAGTCTGAGCATGGTATATTATATTCAAAGCACGGACATTTTTCCCTTCCTGGATCTAGGGGTTTGGAGTGATAAGTAAGTAACTAAGGTAAAAAGGAAAGAAATTAACATTAACCCACCATACTAAACATCTTCACTTTTATCTCTTTTAATATAAACACATCAGAAAGTACTTATTATGATCATTTTTAAAGATCATATAAAGTTTAGCCCTTTAAAGCATGCTTTCATGGAATACAGAACAGGATACACATGTCTGAAAATCCAAAAATAAAACTGTGACAAAAGGAATTGAAAGTATACTTACCCAATGCCCTGAGCTATATTTTCTAATTGCCGACACATACAAGATCGAACTTCGTACTCTACATCTTGACAGAGTGATTTTACCAAGGGAAGAATATCTCTTTTAATGCTTAGAGAGAGGGGAAAGAAACATGCAAATGGGTGATTATTTTAGAATAATTAATATTTTCAAAAAATTATCCTCAAAATCTTAGCTTAATAATAACAAACATACCTTAATAAAGAACTTTATCATTTACAATGTATATTTACATATGTTATTACATTTGGATATTAACAGCTACTTTTAAATTATGTATATGACTGAGTCTTTTTAAAATAATGGTTAATTTGTAATTGGCAGCTAAAACATCTTAGCTACGATAAAAGGCTATAGGCAAGTGGACTGATTCTAGCAACCATCAACCAAAATATTCGTCAATTTTATATCTTACTCTTGTGTCATAATCACACAACATTCCATTCTTTCCACTTGGTATTTATCATCTGGGCAGAGTGTAACATATAAATTATAAGCATTCTCTATAAAATCTCAAAGTAAGATAAATTATTCAAGATAATGAATTCATAGCAATGATGGAAAAAAGCTGATGGAAAAAAGCAGAATCTATCTCTATATCAATGTTTACCCATTTTTGAAGTCTGTAAGATAATTTTATTTTATCCTCAAAACTACACAAGGTATGTGACAGAGATGACTAAGATGGGAAATAGAAAAAAAGTTACCCTTATTGATTTTGAAAGGCCATATCAAGAAGAAATGCATCTGAATAAGTAGACTTCCGAGAATTCTATATTCTGTAAATTTAAATCAGCTAAACTGTAAACAGTATGGAATAATGCAAGTCTAATATAATTATTAATAATATAGTCATTATACATTTTAAATCAATTTAATAAAGTAGACAAAAAATTATATTACAAATACTCACGCAAGGGCATCAAATTTGTTGGTCAATTTTCCTAAAATTTTACAACTAACTAAACGAGACTGGACTGTTTGGGAAAGTTGTGCCTTGGAAACAAGTGGATTCAAAATCTAAAGAGAAAAGATTTAGAGAACAAATTCACAAAATTTTATATATTCTTGACACTAATGTCAGCTATTTTCTTCAAAGAATATTTTAATGTTCTAAATGTTTTTATAGAACCTCAATTACATTTTGAGGTGCATGTTTGTTCATCATCTGGATCTCATTTTATTTGCCTTCTTGGATTATTAAGGTAAAAATGATGATAAATTATGCAATCAAAAACAATTAGGCACTGGGCTTCCCTGGTGGCACAGTGGTTGAAAGTCCACCTACCGATGCAGGGGACGCAGGTTCGTGCCCCGGTCCGGGAAGATCCCACATGCCGCAGAGCGGCTGGGCCCGTGAGCCATGGCCACTGAGCCTGTGTGTCCAGAGCCTGCGCTCCGCAACGGGAGAGGCCACAACAGTGAGAGGTCCGCGTACCGCAAAAAAAAAAAAAAAAAAAAAAAAAAAAAACACAATTGGGCACCAAAAAAATTGAATTAAAGCTTATGGTGAATTCTCTAATGATCTGTTTGTGCATATAGTTGTGAAACATACATTTTTTCAAAAGAAAAAAAGCAAGTAATTATTAGATACCCTGAAATTTGTTTTTGTTCCATATAGATTAATTTTTACATTTGTCCTGAGGCAAGCAAAACATTATAACTTCAAAAAGATTCTATTAAGGTAATTCTGTCATTTGAATACAACAGCCCAACTCTGATACTGTATTGTGTATGTCCTGGGCACTCGAACTCAACAGCATGACAGGCTGCAAAGAATTATGAAGATCAGACCCTGATTCTGGTCCCAGCTATTTAATTTGTCTAAGTAATCTTGCTATTTCTCATCCCAAGGTTTCTCATCTACTTAAAATGGAGATCAGAATACTAGGTGGTACTACGATCCCCCCAAGTTCTAACTATAACTTTAATCAAAGGGTCAACTTTTTTCCTCTCAACAGAGTAGCCAGAATTACTGAATGCATAATGATTAATATAATTTGAAAGTCAAAGATCTGAAATAAAAGGCATATTTAAAAATCTTAAAAATCACATGTTAAATAATATGTGACATTCTAGAGTAAAAACTGCATGCTACCATGCACCACTAATCAAAAAGTATAAATATGTCAACATTACTGTTCAATATTTAAATATGTGTAATCATCTAGATGTTTGGCATCAAGTATACAAACATCCTTATAACTGGGTAGATCTTCCCATTTTCAAGCAAGTGTTTTGGCACTGAGCTAGGGCCATAATCTGTACGATGGCAAAGAAAGGGCAACGACACTTAATGAAATCCACAGAGGACATTTTATTGACTGATAACTCTTTTTCAACAGGACATATTTGAAAGGAAATTCATATAGAAATAATGTTCAAAGAATGAAAAATCAGTTCTTTAAAGAATAAATTTCCTAATTTTCCTGTTCTCTCATCTGAATTTGCTAAAACTTTTAGAGAAGGGTCTGTTGAACAATATTGAACATTAAAAAGCAAACAACAAATTGGTAACATTATTTGCAACAAATATAACAAAGGATTGGCAAACCTGACAGATAAATAGCACATAAAAACAGTGATCAAAGGTTATGATCAGACAATTCCAAGAGAACAGAGGTGAAATATAATAATATATGAGAAAATATTCAACAGCATAATAATCAAAAAATGTCCAATTAAAATGTAACTCCATTTCTGGCCCATCAAATTTAACTGGAATGCTATTGCTGATGAAAGCCCAGGGAAACAGGCATCTTCTCATATTACTAGTCAAGAGCCTTAAGAATATTAATGCCCTCTAACCTAGTAATTCCACTTTTTTAGAAGTTACAGTTTAGGAAATTATCTGTAAAACAGGAAAAGCTCTACAGAGATGTTCATTATTGCCTTATTTTGATAATAAAACACTGAAAACAGGCTTAAATGTTTAATAAGTAAGTAAAATATTTGTAGCTACTACCAAATGAGAAATATGAGAAAATAATAAGGAAAATAAAGCTAAGTGAAAAACAACCATATATAAATTCAATATGATCACTAACACGGCAAATAGCACCATATACAGGGGAAAAAATCTGAAATGAAAACACATCAGAATGTTAGAAGTAGCTAAGTACAGAACCATGATTTTTCTTCCTTCTATATTTTGTACTACCCAAATTTTCTGTAATGAATATGTGCTGCTTTCAGAGTAGGAAATAATTTTATTCTTTTTTGAAATACCGTCTCTATCAAAAATGAAAACAACAAAAACCTTAGAGTGACTTAAGTACTAGAATTTACAAAAAAAAAAAAAAAAAAAGTATTACCTCATGCCTTAGGGTTTCTTTGGGCAATACTTCTATCACAGACAAAAGAGTTTCCAGCCATGCGTTGCTGACACCTGATTGACAAAGATAAAACATGCCAACTTAACTATCTCACTTACAAATTCAGTTTCAACTTAGCACTAATATTTACAATAGTATTTAATAGTAAAATGGCAATAATTATTTTTATTACTATTATGAGAAGTTTCTCTATTTTTCTGTCTTAGCCAATATGTGGAAAACATTTATATCTTTAAAAATAATACTGAGGGGCTATCTTTAACCCAAAGTGTGCATTTTTCTTGTACTACAATATTATAAACATAAATGTTGTAAAAGAAACAAATCTAAGAAAAAAGTATAAATCATAAGATGACCTAATGGGTCTTCAGGCTTCAAGGGCACTGAATTTTGCGGGTTTTGTACAAAAATAGTCATCGCTATTTTTAGTCACACCACTGATCAACTCTTAGGCAGCACAGTCTCATTCAGTTATGGTCATCGGCCTAACACAATTCAAATAACATCACAGCCACATATAAGAAACAATAAGTACACATACGATTAAGCACGTCAGGCCCCTGACCTGCGTCCCTGTGCTCCAGATGCAGTAGAATGACTTGGAGGAAGGAGTGGGCATATGTATGAATCGACACTGATTCTTCCTGTAGAATGGTCAAAAATGATACCGCAGCCGTTAACTGCATTTCCACTCCTGCAACATGCAGGACCTCCTGTATAATCAGAAAGAGTGTGCTATTATATAGATGAGAGATCAGAAATTATAATTTTTTTAAAATCCAAGGTCATAGGGCCTCCCTGGTGGCGCAGTGGTTGAGAGTCCGCCTGCCGATGCAGGGGATACGGGTTCGTGCCCCGGTCTGGGAGGATCCCATATGCCGCGGAGTGGCTGGGCCCGTGAGCCATGGCCGCTGAGCCTGCGCGTCCGGAGCCTGTGCTCCGCAACGGGAGAGGCCACAACAGTGAGAGGCCCGCGTACAGCAAAAAAAAAAAAAAAAAAAAAAAAAAAAAAAAAAAAAAAAAAAAAAATCCAAGGTCATAGAAACCAAAAATAGTCATATTGCACAAAATAACTATATATGACCTTTAAGGATATGTACTTCCTTTTATTACTTTAAGAAAACTATATTAATCTGCTCCTGATTGTTTAACTTATTAGACCACATAACGTTTATATCTATTGGGTTGGCCAAAAAGTTCATTTGGGGTTTTCTGTAACAGCATATATATATATTCAATATATATAATTTTTTCTGGCCATGCCACGTGGCATGTGGGATCTTAGTTACCCAACCAGGAATGGAACCGGCGCCGCCTGCGTGGAAGTGCAGAGTTTAACAACTGAACCACCAGGGAAGTCCCTGGACCACATAAAGTTTAAACGTCTCAGGAATTTATGAAATAACACTCCATTGTTTTATTGCATAAAAATTATAAAAAGCACATAAACATTTAGATAATAGAATAGTCATTTTAAATAGATCTCAATTTCTATTTTGCTCTTTGTATTGTAGTTTTCCATTCCCACCTACAACAATAATGTCAAAGCTCAATCACATGTGTTTTTATTACTTGTATTTCTGCTGCAAAAAATAAATATTATGCATTCCACTATAAAAAGGAATACACTTAAGATTGTGCAAATGTATTTTCCCCTTTAAACAAGTGACAAGAACACAAATTACTATGAAGTAAACGGTATTTTTAAAAAGGAATTTTTTAAAAAATAAGAATATTTTTAAAAATTAATTATATTCATAGCCATCTTCACTCACCTTTTAAGTCAAAGCCTACATTAGAATAGTTTAACACATCAAAGAGTCAAAAAAACCCTATCTTTCATATAAACCTCACCAAAGATATCACCTATACTCCTCTAGAAGACTGTGTGGGTGTGCATAATGCAAAGGCAGCTAAAAGTCTTACTTTGTTTAATCAATTGTGGCAACTACTGGAATTTCCCTTGTATGCCTATTTTATAACCAATAGAGTAAAGTTGGTAGAACAAGGTGGAACTTGCAACCATAAAACAAAGTTTCATATCTGTGATCTTAGGAAAATTAGTCTTTCTGCATTATTTCCTAATATATAAAAAGTAAATTATGGCTTCATCTTCTAAGAGGTTTGATTGAAATCATTTAAATAGTACTTTTATGACTTACCAACTTGTGCAAACTGAGCATTTACATAATGACCATTGTACATCCAACTGTCTCCTCTCCACTACCCTTGGATATCTGGTAGGAATCTCATCACCTGAACTGACCTCTCCCCAAAACTGGCTCTTCCTCCCACCTTCTGCTAAACAATCAATGACAACTCTGCCCTTCCAGCTTTCCACCCAGAAACTTCGGGGTCATCCTTAACTCCTCTCAGTCCCTCGCTTACCATAATCAAATGACCAGTCAATCCTGATCCAAAATCTGACCACCTATCACCTCCACGGCTACCACTCTGATCCAAGCCACCATCATCTCCCGCCTGAATTACTCCAATAACCTGCTAACTAGTCCCTGATTCTATCACTGCCCCTCTACTACTTATTCTCTACAGCAGCCAGAGAGATACTTTTTAAAAAGTCAGATCACGTCACTTTTCTGCTCAAAACTCTCCAGTGGCTTTCCAACGCACTCAAGGAAACGTCTAAACCTTTTCAATGACTTACAAAGATCTGTTCCCAATTCCCTCTTTTCCCAGATTTCCACATGGTTGGCTCCCTGATCTCTTTCAAGCCTCTATTCTAATGTCACCTTTTCAATGAGCCCTTCCCTGATGACCCTATTTTAAACAGAAAGCCACCCCCTTGCGCCAGCCCTCGCCATGACCCGACGGGTTTATCATCTCCGTTGTCCAACATACAACAAGTCCATCTGTTTATGATCTACCTCCCACATCTAGAACATAAGCTTCATGACTGCACAATTTGTTGTCTGTTTTGTTCACTGCCGTATCCCCAACTCCTACAGCACATGACAGGCGTTCAGTAAGTAATTGCTGGATGACTGAATATCTCTTACCCTTTCACCTAAACTTTCTGCTCTTGACGCTCTCTCCCTTCACACACTTTTTCCACATCTCCTAAAAGGTGGCTTCAAGAGATTTTGAAATGAGTCCTAAAGATTAGGGATTGGTAGAATTAGACATAAGGCAAAGCAAAAATGGATCACATAGAAATGCATTCTCAATTCTCTTTCTGGCACGTCAATGAGGAGATATTCCTGCATCTTCCACCCCAGTGTCTCTGCAACCGTGATTTAGACCATGTACCCAGAGTCCTTGATTTTAGCGCGGTGGGACCACTGCCAGTCATCATGATATACATCATTCTACAGCAGAAGGAACAACCCAGAGCTGTCAAGTATTTTGCTGAAGGCCAGCAAGCTTGTAATTGGCAGCTCTAAGACTTAACCCTTTGTCTGCCTGATGCCAAAGCCAGGCAACAAATTCTTCTTCACAGACTGCACTTCCATTCACCATTTATTCAGGCGTGGCTTCCAACAACCTGAAGATCTGGCAGTGGCTTTACTGTGGCAGATGTGTATGTGGTGGGGTTAATTCCCAGAAAACTGATCACATATTAGGGTGGCTGGTTTTTGTGCTGTGTTTTGTTTTAAACTTTTGTATCATACACACAAATGTCATTTTACAAGTTTTTTCAATCAACAGTCAATTATGTATCTTAAGAGTTCCTAGCTGAAAAGAAAAAGAGAAGGAATGATAAGGCATAAAGCAGAGCAGCAACTGGTCTCTGAAATCAACCCTCCCACATCCCCCGGTTTTACTGTTTCCAAAACAAACATTTGTTCCACACGAACAATTCTGGATTTGGAAAACGCTTTTAGAAGATTTGATGTGGCCAGGATACATCACTTACAGGTTTCAGAAGGCATAGCTTTTCTTTAGAAACAGAGAGTGCTTTGCAAAGAAATATTTAAATAAATTGTGAGGGCCCCAATGTGCATTCCAGTTCACATGAGTCTGTTGTTTTAAGTTCCAAGAGATGTAATTCTGCCCCTCTTAAAGTCATTAAAGTCCTGGGTTTTGTACGTATGCAAACTTTATGCAAAGGAAGAACATGAGAAGCTCTCCAACTTCATATCTTCTTACTGTATTACTTAGTCTTGACTGCCGCAGCAACATTTGCCCCAATTATTTTGCATTTAATTTTCGACAAATCCTCAAGTCTTATCAGGATTTGGGTTTTTCTCTTGTTGTGCTGACTTCAACATCTGGGACTGTCCACTGTTAAGAAACCAGCACAGACTAAGAGATTTCATCACTGCTAAAATTCAACTGATTTCTAAACATAGTTTTCTGAAACAGAATACAATTAAGAATTCGATACTTACCAGTTAGTGTTCTCCTCCACGGAGTCATACCCTCTGGACAAACATAGTGAGATCCATACTCTCTGGGTAAATAAGTGTGCATCCTCATGGACCTTGGAAGACACTGAAAAGTAAATTCCTCTATTGCTTAAGTGCATGCCTTAACGCCAGTTACCATTCCTCTTACGTACTATCGTATGGCTGGCATTCCAACTTGAATTCCTCAAAAATGAAATAAGACATTTTATAAATGAGTTAATGATACATTTCCGAATTTAAAAACCATTCCCACTCAAGGAAGGAAAATGTACTAGATGCTTCTGTGTTTAAATTCATTCTTAAGTTAGCATGAATGGTGCAAGAAAGCATTTTGTAAAACAATGTAATGTCCTTGCAGAGAGGGAAACTGCTGTCGCCAATAAACCTGCATTATAATGCATCAAGAAGATCTTTCTCTTTACAATACACAACATAGAGAAGCCTAAATAAATCACTGGCTTACTCCGGAAGAGCAAAGATTTTGGGTTCATGCATTTGGAAACTAAACTTATTAAATAAAACTGGTAAACATATCTACCATAAATGGTGCTGGTTAAAGGTAAAGGAATCCTAAAATTACAAAGTATCTTTGTATATTTTTAGAGATAACATCACTGGTTATTTTGAAATTAAATAATATGGATTTATATATTAAAATACTAAAAACCTAGGACATATAAAATATCTGGGGCTCTGAGGGTCATAAGTGTGGGAATTTTTAGTACCTAACACTAATAGTGAACAACTCTTTTCACTATAAAATTACACTATTTATAAAAGACTTTACAACTGAGTTAAATATGAATAATTGGAACATGCCAACTCTAAAGTGCCTTTAACAATTAACTATGATATCTCGGTATATCGCTCTCTTCCCTATCACTGACTGCCACGTTCCACACTTCCGTAAAGGGTGGAGAGAACTAGTTGAGAGCACTGAAGATCAAAATCGGAGAGGGAAAATAAAGTGGAGGCAGTAGACAGGGATAAAAAGGGTGGGTTTTACCCTTCTTTTAATCTGTGTTTCAGTGATTTGCAAGGTTCATGAGGAGGTACACATAAAATATCCCAAAGATCTCTTTCCAAAAAGGAAATTCCAATACCAATAGTAACTATCATGTGACGACTGCAAACATGCAGTGAAGTATCCAGCCATGCAAAGTCACAAGGACACCAGAAGAAATCAATATATTTCAGTACCATGGTTTTGAAACTGAACTTTGAGCTGGACGACCCAGCCAAGTCATTTTTACACATAATAAATTAGAATCATGGGTAATTTAGGCTTGAACTGTAAATAAAGTCATTTAAAACATTGCAAAGAAAGGATGTGCTTATCAAAGAAAGAACGACTTAATGGACACAAGAGTTATAAATAACCATTTCACATGATCCGCTGTAGTCATAGTTAATTCAACATTTTTTGAAAAAAATTAGAAACTGTTTTAGGGGGCGGGAGAGGCAGCACTGAAAAGTACGGCAAACTTCTGTGAGTAAAAGTCATGCTTTCTTTCCTCTCTAGTCAGTCACAGTACTTTTCCCTTCTATCCTAACCTCCCTCTAATGTAGCCCAATGAAAATCTAATTCTGATAATATAATTTTAATTTCATTCTCAACTATTTATTAAGTACCAACATCCTACTACGGATTCGGGGAAACTGGGGAAAAGTCAAAGACATGGTTCCCTACCTTTGAGGGACTGCTATTGATTATATACATTCAACTATTGAACAAATAACCATTTAGTTACATTCAAGGCACTGTGCTAGGAGCTGGAGACTTAGCAATGAGCAGGGCTAGCAATGGACCTGTTCATCCTGTAATTGAAAGTGTGGTAAAATCTAAGGATGAGAAGTACAAGGTGCCATAGAGTATGTGCTGGGTGAACTAGTCTCTTCAGAGGAAAGGGGATCACTGAGAAGTGACAACTGACCTTGTGAAGAGAAAGAGATAACTAGACAAAAGCTAGGATGAAGGAAGGCAGGAAAGCAAGAGGAGGAGGAAGGCAAGCATTCCCGGCACTGAGGAGTGAGGAGGAGGATGGTAGATTCCAGGAGCTGAGAGAAGGTCAGTGTGCCTGGAGCCCAGAGTGAAGGGGGTGGGGCAGAGGCTAGTGAAACAGACAGAGCCCAAATCACATAGGGCCTTAGATGCATTAAGCAACAGAAGATTCAAATTATAGTTTTAAATGCTTTGAAATAGCATGATGACTGTAAAGTTGAAAAGGATCAGAAAGGAGGGAGGATGGAAAGGGAGGAAGGTAGTGGGTGAGGATCACTTGAACCCTTATAATAGTCTGAACTAGGGTGGAGGTAGTATTGCTGGAGAGAGGTGGGTGATTTCAATATTTAAAACATAAAATAAACAGGATTGTATAAACAAGTAGGAAAAGACAGGTGGTATCAAGGATGACCCCCCACATCCTTGCTTGAAAGGCAGGTGGATAAGAAGGTTACCCATTAGGATAGGGGACTCGGGAGGGAGCCCAGATGTTGAGAGGAAATAGCAGGAGCTCAGTTCTGGACTCGCTAACTTTGAGGTGATGTTGAGACATCCGAGGAGAGAGTACAAACAGGGAATTGTATATACAGTTCTGATACTCTGAAAAGATCTGCTATAAATAAGAATTAATATAGAACAGATAAAATTTATAGAGATGATATTTAAAGCCAAGGGTGTGTGGATAAGATTGCCTACAGAGCAAATATAGACCAAAAGTGGAGATCAGCTACTGCAAAACAATTTCATCCCAATTAAAAAAAAAAGGGTGTTGAAGAACTCAAAGTTTAAAAAAAAGATCCATCACGAGTGTTTTGGCATAATATTTAATTTTAGGTTCTGGACTATTCCTAACACATCATTAGAAAACAATCAATTGATCTGTGTAGGGGTAGAGGTGATGACAGGGTATATGCAGGTATATACAAAGAAATTATTTGGGATTAATATTGTTCTGAGATTAAATTAAGAAGGAAAAAAAAGGAAAGGAAACTTCCTCTTTTGGTAACAGTAGAGTAGGTAATTCTAATCAGCTCTTATGATAAGGATAATTTAAAAAGCTGGACAAAATACAAAAATCATCTGCACAAAGGCATATGGAAACTAACAAGGTAGTGAAAAAGTTTCGCATCCAAGATCTAAGAGACAATGGAAATCCAGAAAGGTAAGCATGTAATTTGGGGCCTGGTTTTCCCCTGAAAGCATTTGCTGATTCTAGAAAAGGCTCCTGAGAGGCTGAAAACTTAAGCTGCCTTTTTGACAGCCTTACAGAGGCACTGGTAAGCCCCCCGGGATAGGACAAGGGTAATCCTAAAGTAGCCCAGAGATTGGTTCAAGATGGCAGAGTAGAAGGACATGCGCTCACTCCCTCTTGCAAGAGCACTGGAATGACAACTAACTGCTGAACAATCATCAACAGGAAGACACTGGAACTCACAAGAAAAGATACCCCACATCCAAAGACAAAGGAGAAGCCGCAATGAGACGGTAGGAGGGGTGCAATCACAATAAAACCAAATCCCATAACTGCTGGGTGGGTGACTCACATACTGGAGAATACTTATAACACAGAAGAGAACACAGAAGTCCACCCACTGGAAGGAAGGTGCTGAGCCTCACGTCAGGCTTCCCAACCTGGGGGTCTGGCAATGGGAGGAGGAATTCCTAGAGAATCAGACTTTGAAGGTTAGTGGGATTTGACTACAGGACTTTGATAGGACTGGGGGAAACACAGACTCCACTCGTGGAGGGCACACACAAATTAGTGTGAGCACTGGGACCCAGGGAAAGGAGCAGTGACCCCACAGGAGACTGAAGCAGACCTACCTGATAGTGTTGGAGGGTCTCCTGCAGAGGCAGGGGGTGGCTCTGGCTCACTGGGAGGACAAGGACACTGGCAGCAGAAGTTCTGGGAAGTACTGCTTGGCGGGAGCCCTCCCAGAGTCTGCCATTAGCCCCACCAAAGAGCCCAGGTAGGCTTCAGGGTTGGGTCGCCTCAGGCCAAACAAACAACAGGGAGGGAGCCCAGCCCCACCAATCAGCAGACAAGCAGATTAAAGGCTTACTGAGCTCTGCCCACCAGAGCAACACCCAGCTCTACCCATCACCAGTCCCTCCCATCAGGAAACTTGCACAAGCCTCTTAGATAGCCTCATCCATCAGAGGGCAGACAGCAGAAGCAAGAACTACAATCCTGCAGCCCGTGGAACAAAAACCACATTCACAGAAAGATAGACAAGATGAAAAGGCAGAGGGCTGTGTACCAGATGAAGGAACAAGACAAAAGCCCAGAAAAACAACTAAATGAAGTGGAGTTAGGCAACCTTCCAGAAAAAGCATTCAGAATAAGGATAGTGAAGATGATCCACAACCTTAGAAAAAGAATGGAGGCAAGATTGAGAAGATGCAAGAAATGTTTAACACAGACCTAGAAGAATTAAAGAACAAACACTTCAAACAATCAAAGAACAAACAAACAGAGATGAACAATAAAATAACTGAAATGAAAAATACAATAGAAGGAATCAGTAGCAGAATAACTGAAGCAGAAGAATGGATAAGTGACTTGGAAGACAGAATGGTGGAATTCACTGCCGCAGAACAGAAGAAAGAAAAAAGAATGAAAAGAAATGAAGACAACCTAAGAGACACCTGGGACAACATTAAATGCAACAACATTCGCATTATAGGGGTCCCAGAAGGAGAAGAGAGAGAGAAAGGACCTGAGAAAATATTTGAAGAGATTATAGTCGAAAACTTTCCTATCTTGGGAAAGGAAATAGCCACCCAAGTCCAGGAAGTGCAGAGAGTCCCAGGCATGATAAACCCAAGGAGAAACACACCGAGACACCTAGTAATCAAACTGACAAAAAATAAAGACAAAGAAAAGTTATTGAAAGCAACAAGGGAAAAATGACAAATAACATACAAGGGAACGCCCATAACGTTAACAGCTGATTTCTCAGCAGGAACTCTACAAGCCAGAAGGCAGTGGCACCATATATATAAAGTGATGAAAGGAAAGACCTACAACCAAGATTACTCTACCCGGCAAGGATCTCATTCAGATTCAATGGAGAAATCAAAAGCTTTACAGACAAGCAAAAGCCAAGGGAATTCAGCCCACCAAACCAGCTCTATAACAAATGCTAAAGGAACTTCTCTAAGTGGGAAACACAAGGGAAGAAAAGGACCTACAAAAGCAAACCCATAACAATTAAGAAAACGGTAAGGAACATACATATCAATAATTACCTTAAACGTGAATGGATTAAATGCTCCAACCAAAAGACACAGGCTCGCTGAATGGATACAAAAACAGACCCGTATATATGCTGTCTACAACAGACCCACTTCAGACGTAGGAACACATACAGACTGAAAGCGAGGGTATGGAAAACATATTCCATGCAAATGGAAATCAAAAGAAAGCTGGAGTAGCAATACTCATATCAGATAAAATAGACTTTAAAATAAAGAATGTTAAAAGAGACAAGGAAGCACACTACATAATGATCAAGGGATCAATCCAAGAAGAAGATATAACAATTATAAATATATATGCACCCAACACAGGAGCACTTCAATACCTAAGGCAACTAACAGCTATAAAAGAGGAAATCAACAGTAATGCAATAATAGTGGGGGACTTTAACACCTCACTTACACCCATGGACAGATCATCCAGAGAGAAAATTAATAAGGAGACACAAGCTTTAAATGACACAACAGACCAGATAGATTTAATTGATATTTATAGGACATTCCATCCAAAAACAGCAGATTACACTTTCTTCGCAAGTGCACATGGAACATTCTCCAGGACAGATCACATCTTGGGTCACAAATCAAGCTTCAGTAAATTTAAGAAAATTGAAATCATATCAAGCATCTTTTGCGACCACAAGGCTATGAGATTAGAAATCAATTACAGGGAAAATAAATGTAAAAAACATAAATACATGGAGGCTAAACAATATGCAACTAAATAACCAAGAGATCACTGAAGAAATCAAATAGGAAATCAAAAAATACCTAGAGACAAATTACAATGAAAATACGACAATCCAAAACCTATGGAATGCGGCAAAAGCGGTTCTAAGAGGGAAGCTAATAGCAATACAAGCCTACCTCAAGAAATAACAAACATCTCAAATAAACAACCAAACCTTACACCTAAAGAAACTAGAGAAAGAAGAACAAACAAAACCCAAAGTTACTAGAAGGAAAGAAATTATAAAGATCAGAGCAGAAATAACTGAAATAGAAACAAAGAAAATAATAGCAAAAATCAATAAAACTAAAAGCTGGTTCTTTGAGAAGATAAACAAAATTTATAAACCATTAGCCAGACTCATCAAGAAAAAAAAGGGAGAGGACTCAAATCAATAAAATTAGAAGTGAAAAAGGAAAAGTTACAACGGACGCCGCAGAAATACAAAGCATGCTAAGAGACTACTACAAGCAACTCTATGCCAATAAAATGGACAACCTCGAAGAAATGGACAAATTCTTAGAAAAGTATAAGATTCCAAGACTAAACCAGGAAGAAATAGAAAATACGAACAGACCAATCACAAGTGATGAAATTGAAACTGTTATTAAAAATCTTCCAACAAACAAAAGTCCAGGACCAGATGGCTTCACAGGTGAGTTCTATCAAACATCTAGAGAAAAGCTAACACCCACCCTTCTCAAACTCTTCCAAAATACTGCAGAGGAAGGAACACTCCTAAACTCATTCTAAGAGGCCACCATCACCCTGATAACAAAATCAGACAAAGACACTACTAAAAAAGAAAATTACAGACCAGTATCACTGATGAATATAGATGTAAAAATTCTCAACAAAATACTAGCAAACAGAATCCAACAACACATTAAAAGGATCATACACCATGATCAAGTGGGATCTATCCCAGGGATGCAAGGATTCTTCAATATACACAAATCAATCAATGGGATACACCACATTAACAAACTGAAGAATAAAAACCATATGATCATCTCAATAGATGCAGAAAAAGCTTTCGACAAAATTCAACACCCATTTAGGATAAAAACTCTCCAGAAAGTGGGCATAGAGGGAACCTACCTCAACATAATAAAGGCCATATATGACAAACCCACAGCAAACATCATTCTCAATGGTGAAAAACTGACAGCATTTCCTCTAAGATCAGGAACAAGAAAAGGATGTCCACTCTCGCCACTACTATTTAACACAGTTTTGGATGTCCTAGCCATGGCAATCAGAGACGAGAAAGAAATAAAAGAAATACAAATTGGAAAAGAAGAAGTAAAACTGTCACTGTTTGCAGAGGACATGATACTATACATAGAGAATCCTAAAGATGCTACCAGAAAACTACTAGAGCTAATCAATGAATCTGCTAAAGTAGCAGGATACAAAATTAATGCACAGAAATCTCTTGCATTCCTTCATACTAATGATGAAAATTCTGAAAGAGGAATTAAGGAAACACTCCCATTTACCACTGCAACAAAAAGATTAAAATACCTAAGAATAAACCTACCTAGGGAGACCAAAGACCTGTTCTCAGAAAACTATAAGACACTGATGAAAGAAATTAAAGATGATACAAACAGATTGGAGAGATATACCATGTTCTTGGATTGGAAGAATCAATATTGTGAAAATGACTATACTACCCAAAGCAATCTACAGACTCAATGCACTCAAATTACCAATGGCATTTTTTACAGAACTAGAACAAAAAATCTTAAAATTTGTATGGAGACACAAAAGACCCCGAATAGCTAAAGCAGTCTTGAGGGAAAAAAACAGAGCTGGAGGAAGCAGACTCCCTGACTTCAGACTATACTACAAAGCTAAAGTAATCAAGACAATATGGTACTGGCACAAAAACAGAAATATGGATCAAGGGAACAGGATAGAAAGCCCAGAGATAAACCCACACACCTATGGTCAACTAATCTATGACAAAGGAGGCAAGGATATACAACAGAGAAAGACAGTCTCTTCAATAAGTGGTGTTGGGAAAACTGGACAGCTACATGTAAAAGAATGAAATTAGAACACTCCATAACACCATACACAAAAATAAACTCAAAATGGATTAAAGACCTAAATGTAAGACCAGACACTGAAAACTCTTAGAGGAAACACAGGAAGAACACTCTTTGACATAAATCATAGCAAGAACTTTTTGGTCCACCTCCTAGAGTAATGGAAATAAAAACAAAAATAAACAAATGGGACCTAATGAAACTTCAAAGCTTTTGCAAAGCAAAGGAAACTATAAACAAGATGAAAAGACAACCCTCAGAATGGGAGAAAACATTTGCAAATGAATCAATGGACAAAGGATTAATCTCCAAAATATATAAACAGCTCATGCAGCTCAATATTAAAAAAACAAACAACCCAATCCAAAAATGGGCAGAAGACCTAAATAGACATTTCTCCAAAGAAGACATACAGATGGCCAAGAAGCACATGAAAAGCTGCTCAACATCACTAATTATTAGAGAAATGCAAATCAAAACTACAATGAGGTATCACCTCACACCAGGTAGAATGGGTATAATCAGAAAATCTACAAACAACAAACACTGGAGAGGGTGTGGAGAAAAGGGAACTCTCTTGCACTGTTGGTGGGAATGTAAACTGATACAGCCGCCTTGGAGAACAGTATGGAGGATCCTTAAAAAACTAAAAATAGAATTACCATATGACCCAGCAATCCCAGTACTGGGCATATACCCAGAGAAAACCATAATTCAAAAAGACACATGCATCCCAATGATCACTGCAGCACTATTTACAATAACTAGGTCATGGAAGCAACCTAAATGCCCATCGACAGATGAACGGATAAAGATGTGGTACATACATACAATGGAATATTACTCAGCCATAAAAAGGAACAAGACTGGGTCATTTGTAGAGACGTGGATGGTTCTAGAGACTGTCATACAGAGTGAAGTAAGTCAGAAAGAGAAAAACAAATATCATATATTAACGCATATATGTGAAACCTAGAAAAATGGTCCAGATGAACCAGTTTGCAGGGCAGAAACAGAGACACAGATGTAGAGAACAAACGTATGGACACCAAGGGGTGGAAGTGGCATGGAGGGGGGGTGGTGATGTGATGAATTGGGAGATGGGGATTGACATATATATGCTAATATGTATAAAATAGATAACTAATAAGAACCTACTGTATAAAAAAATAAAATTTAAAAATTAAAAAAAATAAAGTAGCCCAGCCTTTGCAGAGAGAACCCAGTTTCAAGTCATCTGACGCATGAAACTGGATTAAGTGAGACTTATTGCTAGTGCAGTTAAGTGGCTGTTAGAAGAAAACATATTCCTTTCTAGAGGAAGATATTACCCTAGGTCTCAAACTACTTCTATGAATAATTTGTCAAAGACAAGATCAAGCACACAATCAATAATATCCAGGCATACAAAGAGATAATATGAATGAGAACCGGCAGATGCAACAGGAAATAGAAAAGTACCAAAAGGAGCCCCAGGTATTGGTGCTATCTGATACATACCTGGGTCAAAAGAATAAAAGATACAATTGAGAATTTTGACAGAAAAATCAAAGGTACTTTTTTAAAAGGATATGGCAGATTTTTTCAAGAGCTAAACAGAAATTCCAGACCACAAAAATACAATAATCAAAAGCAGCTTAGACACAGATGAATTAGTGAACTGAAACATGGGCCAAGATAACACTCAGAATGAATCACAAAGAGAAAAGGATGGAAAAGAAGACAAAGGACATAGAAGATACTACGAAAAGGTCAAATATATGTGAAATTGGAGTCCTCGAAGGAGAGAAAAGATTAAGCAGAGCATTATTTTAAAAGATAATGTCTGAGAATTTTCCAAAACTAACAAAGTAAGCCACAGATTCAAGAAGCCATACATAGGCTAGAAAGAAACCTCCATATAGATAGGCCAAAATCCTGTTCATAAAACATCTATTTACAAACAGCCCAATCAAAAAATGAGTGGAAGATCTAAATAGACATTTCTCCAAAGAAGACATACAGATGGCCAAGAGGCACAAGAAGAGATGCTCAACATCACTAATTATTAGAGAAATGCAAATCAAAACTACAATGAGGTATCACCTCACACCAGTCAGAATGGCCATCATCAAAAAATCTATAAACAGTAAATGCTGGAGAGAGTGTGGAGAAAAGGGAACCCTCTTGCACTGCTGGTGGGAATGTAAATTGATACAGCCACTATGGAGAATAGTATGGAGGTTCCTCAAAAAACTAAAAACAGAGCTACCACATGATACAGCAATCCCACTCCTGGGCATATATCTGGAGAAAACCATAATTTGAAAGGATACATGCACCCCAATGTTCATTGCAGCACTATTTACAATAGCCAGGTCATGGAAGCAACCTAAATGTCCATCGACAGAGGAATGGATAAAGAAGATGTGGTACACATATACAATGGAATATTACTCAGCCATAAAAAGAACAAAATAATGCCATTTGCAGTGACATGCATGGACCTAGAGATTGTCACACTGAGTGAAGTAAGTCAGACAGAGAAAGGCAAATATCATATGATATTGCTTATATGTGGAATCTAGAAAAATGGTACAAGTGAACCCATTTACAAAACAGAAATTGAATCACAGATGTAGAAAACAAATTTATGGATACCAATGGGGAAAGGGATAAATTGGGATTGAAATATACACACTCTATATATAAAATAGGTAAGTAATAAGAACCTACAGTATAGCACATGGAACTCTATTCAATATTCTGTAATGACCTATATGGGAATAGAATCTAAAAAAGAGTGGATATATGCATATGTATAACTGGCTCACTTTGCTGTATAGCAGAAACTAATACAACACTGTAAATCAACGGCATTACAATAAAAAATTAATTTAAAAAACTGAATGTGAAATACATTTTCAGGCCAAAAAAGAAAAACAGAATTTGTCACTAGCAGATTTGTACTAAAGGAAATACTAAGGGGTATTTTTCTTCAGGCAGAAGAAAAATGATTCCAAATGGAAACACTACAGGCAACAAAAAATGACAAATATGTGGGTAAATTTAAATAAATATTGATTATATAAAACAGTAATAACTGTGAGTCTTGAAATACATAAATAATTAAAATATCTGACAACAATAACCTATAAATAAGAGCTCTTATATTATCAGAAAGAAGGTAAAAATACCAATGAACATTAAACTTCGGTAATGTATCTTTGTTATAATCCCTGAGGTCACTAACAAAGGAAAAGTAAAAGAGAGGTCCAAGCTAAGGGGAGGGGGCAGAAAGTAAAGTAATAAAACCACTTCATTAATTCAAAAAAAGGAAATAATTGACCAAAAAAAGAACACCAAACAGAAAAAACAAATAAATAGTAAGATAATATATTCAATTAAAAGTAAATGGATGAAATGTTCTAATTAAAACAGAGTCAGATTGGATAAAAAATAAAACCCAAACATGTTGTTTACAAAATTAACCTAAAACATTAGGATAAACCACAGAGTGGAAGATGATATTTCAATACATAACCAACAAAGGACTTGGATTCAGAATACATAAACATTAGTTTGTGGTATATTATATGGATATACCACAATTTGTTTATCCATTCACCTGTTGATGGCCATGTGGATTATTTTTCATTTTGGCTATTACAAATAGAATTGCAATGATATTACTGCAATAATTACAACTGTAATTATTATTACAATTATATATGTCTTTATATAAACACTTGCTTTAATTCCTCTTAATCTTTAGAAGTGAATTGGTTGAGTGATTCAATAGGTGTATGTTTAAACTTCTGAGAAACTGCCAAACTGTTTCCGTAAGTGGTTGTACAATTTTATTGATATATTTCCACCAACAGTGTATGAGAGTTTGAGTTGCTCCACATTCTTGCCTATACTTAGTATTATCAGGGTTTTTTTAGTATATATATTCTAACAGGTGTATAAATTTATTTGCATTTATCTAATGACTAATGATACTGAACAATTTTCGTTTATTGGCTATCCACAAATCTTTGGTGAAGTATCAGTTTAAATTTCTTGCCTTTTTTTAAATTGGGTTGTTTTATTCCTGAGTCTTGAGAGTTCTTTGTGTATTCTGAACACGTATGCTTCATCACGTATGTGATTTATATTTTCTCCCATTCCATGACTTATTTTTCATTCTCTTAACTGCCTTCTGAAGAGCAAAAGCTTTACACTTTCATGAAATCAAATTTATCAAATTTTTTCTTCTATGGATCATACTTTTAGTGTCATATATATAAAGAAATCTTTGTGTAACCCAAGGTCACAAAGATTTAGTCTTATGTTTTCTTCTAGAAGTTTTTATGATTTTAGTTTTTAACACTCAGGTTTATGATCTATTTGGGGTTAACTTCTGTATATGGTACAAAGTATGGACTTTTTTCTCAACTAACCCAGCACTATTTGTTGAAAGGACTGTCCTCTCTGCAATTAATTGCCTTTGTACCTGTGTTAAAATCAACTGGGAACATATCTATGGGCTTTTTAAAAATCTCTCTGTATGTCCCACTAATTTGTCTTTATACCAGCATTCATAGTCTTAATTGCTATGCTGTATATTATGTCTCAAAATCAGGTAATAAAAGTCTTCCAACTTTCTCTTTTTCAAAATTGTTTTGGCTATTCTAAGTCCTTTGCATTTTCATATGAATTTTAGAATTCACTTACTTTCTACAACAGAAAAAAACCCTAACCTGCTGGAATTATTATTTTGCATTAAATATATAGATTTATCTGAGAAGAACTGAC
Organism: Mesoplodon densirostris; assembly: GCF_025265405.1. Taxonomy (NCBI): domain Eukaryota; kingdom Metazoa; phylum Chordata; class Mammalia; order Artiodactyla; family Ziphiidae; genus Mesoplodon; species Mesoplodon densirostris. The sequence continues at coordinate 11,515,705 of NC_082664.1, forward strand.
ATAATAATATTGAATCTTCTGATCCATGAACGTGGTGTATCTCCATTCACTTCGTTCTTTTATAATTTCTCTCAGCAATGTTCTATAGTTTTCAGTATACAGGTCTTAACACATTTATCAGATTTATCCCTAAGTATTACATACTTTAATTGTTTAAGAAAAACTTCAATTTCCAATTACTTACTGCTAGTGTGTAGAAATACAATTTATTCGTACATTTATCTTGTGTCCTGCAACCTTTCCATACTCAGTAGTTCTAAATATTTTTCTTTTGTAGATTGCTACATAGATGATAATGTCATCTGACAGAAAAGGGCAGCCTTATTTCTTTCTCTGAAATGTGGATACCTTTCACTTTTTTCTGTTGCCTTTCTGCACTGGTTACAATACCTAGCACAGTGTTGAACAAATGCAGTAAGGAGTGTACACTCTTGGCTTGTTCCTGATACTAGGGGAAAACATTCAGTCTTTCACCTTTAAGTACGATGTTACCTACAGGTTTTTCACAGAGGAGGTTCCTATCTATTCCTAGTATGATAAAGTTTGGGGTTTTTTCTCCAGGAATGATGTTGGGTTTTGTCAAATGCTTTTCCTAAATCTACTGAGATGATCAGATGGTGGCATTTTGTTTTTTGTTTTGCTTTAGTTTATTGATATGATGACTTATACTGATTAGATTTTGAATTTTAAACCAACCCTAAGTTACTGTGATAAACCCTGATTGGTCATGATGTATTAGCCCTTTTATATTGCTGAATTTGATCTGCTGTTTTTCAAAAGATGTTTGCATCTAAGTTCATAAGGGGTACGCATCTATAGTTTTTTTGTAATGTCTATGTCTTATTTGGGTATCACGATAATGCTGGCCTCCTAGAATCGCTTGTAAAGTTCTTACTTTATCCTCTATTTTCTGGAAGAATCTGTGTAGAACTGTTATTATTTCATTTACATTTACCCTAATTTTTACCACTTCTGGAGCTCTGCATTTCTTCATGTAAATCCAATTTCCATCTGGTATTATATTACGTCTGCCTTAAAGAACCTCCCTCACCATTTCTTGTAGTGTAAGTCTAGTACAATGAATTCTTTCGATTTGTTTGTCTAAAAACAAAATAGTTTTTTGCCTCCATCCTTGAAAGATATTTTCACTGGGTACACATTTCTTGTTGATCTTTTTTGCTGTTGTTGTTGCTTTTGCTTGCAGTACTTTTAATACAACATTCCACTGCTCCCTGGCCTGCGTATTTTCCGACAATAAGGCTGCTTAATTCTCACATCTGTTCCTCTATATTTAACATTTCTTTTGTCTCTGGCTGTTCCCAAGGCTGTCTCTTATTTTTCATTTTCAGCAGTTTGATCACGATGTGCCTAGGAGGACGGTGTGTGTGTATTTACCTTGCTTGGGGTCCTCTGAGCTTCTTGGGTCTTTGGCTTGTTGTCATTGATTAATCTCAAAAAAGTCTTGGCCATTATTTCTTCAAATAGTTCTTCTCTCTTCTCTCATTCTGAGACTTTGATTGCAGGTGTATTATACCACTTTATACTGTCTCAAAGCCACTGAATGCTCTCTTGTATTTTTTCATTCTTTTTTATCTTTGTGTTTCAGTTTAGATAACTTCTACCTTCAAGTTCACTGATTCTTTCCCCAGTTGGCCCTTTTGGAGAAACGCTTCATCTCTGATATCATCCTTTTTTTATTTCTAGGATTTTCATTTGATTCTTTTATAGTGCCCAACCCACTGCTGAAATTCCCTGTATGTCCGTGCATGTCACTGTGAGGAAGCGGGCAGTGCTGTGTCCCCTGTTCCGCAGCAGCAATCCTCACCATACCTGCACCACCAGGAGGTCCTCTCCAGTCTCCTACCCAGGCCAAGGCAAGCAGGCCTGGGGAAAAGAGCTCACAAGTGAGTGCAAAGTTCCCTTGTGCCTGCAGCTCTGAGTTATTTCAAACTGACATGTGAGCCCGCAGATCAATCTTTAAAAACTTGTCAAAATTTTAGCTGATTTTTTCTAACAATTCTTTGGGGTGGCCACGTCTTCCTCTTACACTCTTGTCAGAAGTCAGTGTCTCTGTGTCCCATCTTTCCTCAGAGAGCTCTTCTGAATACAGTTCACTTGATTGCTTTGTGGCCACTTCTGACGGGCTCAAGAAAAGTTATGATGATGTGAATTTTGTGAACAAGCTATTGTTGTTAGAATGGGAGTGATGTTTTCTTGCATACATCTATATCCTAAGTAGAAGTGGAACTGATTGTTTTGCTTCTGAGCCCTGAATATTCCTTTCTCTCTTATAAGCTTAACCATACATTTAAAAGAATGCTTGTTGTACTTTATCTAGAGCTTCTAGATGTTCTGATTTGGGAACATATTCTAGGCTATCCGCTTCACCACACTGCCAAAAGCCTAGTTAATCCATACAGTTTTAAGTCAAACATTTCAGACCTTTATTACAGTGGAGTATGTGAATATCTTCTTTGTTTTAGAGTCTTGCAAGGATTGTAAATTAAAATATCCATAAATTATCCTTTGTATCATCCAGATGCCTAAAGTCAGAAACAATATTCAAGTATTTCTGTGATAATGGTGGTCCCATTATCACAGAAATAAAAGATTTTCTAATTAAGAAATTCAGAAGTTCCAGCTCATTTTTATCCTAGGCAGGATAAAAATAACAAATGATTGAATGACTAAGAAGCACATGTGAGAACACTGGTCTCCACTAGAATTTAGCTTACTGAAAGGGAATATTTTTAGATCTATTAAGAATATTAGCTTATGTAACTTTTTATAAATGCCCAGAAAAAACTATATTTGCAGCCAGTGTTTCCACTGAATTTACTATTATTGTCTAATAATTAATGATGTTACTCTATTTTGTCCTTAAACACAAATGGATATACATAAAAAGATATAACACAGATATTACTTTCAAAGTGCATTGTGATCAATGTATTTTTATTTTTGAGCTGTAAACCATAGAAGAAAGAGTCATTTTATACCATCTGTCCATGCTCTCTAATTCCTTTGGTTAATTCTACTTTTTTTCTTAGTGAACTGGAAGAATAAGTTACACAATTCTATACCTCCTATCCCACAAAAACTCCTCATAAGGCCCATTCTGACCCTGATGATTTTTCTCCATCAGTCTGACATTATAGGAATAACTTCACTTTCTTCTTCACCTTACTTCACATCAGAGTGTCCTTCAATGCTAAGCCTGTCAGTAGAGTCCTACTCTACTGTGGGCTTTTTATGACCTGTAGGGAGTATGGAACATCATGTTCTGGAACATCATGTGCTGCTTATTATGTATAACTGTGTTGCCTTTACAAAATCCTTGTGCTTTTTTCAGAACTTAACTTTTAATTTATCTCAGAAAACATCACCTAGAGTGAGGAAGACAGGTACTTTTATTTTTGAACTGCAAACCAAAGGAAAAAGCAATTTGTATCATCTGTTTGTGCTCTTTAATTCTTTTAGTTAAGACTATCTCTTTTTTTCTTGGTGCACTGTAAGAATAAATTATATAATTGTATGCTTCAACAAAATATCATAGTCAAAACACTGAATTTTTTAAGCCTAGATTTTCTCAACTGTCAAATGAGAATGAATACATGGTGTGGAGTTGTTATAAGAGGTTTAAAAGGATGTGTCTAAAGCACTGAGCACAGGGCCTGGCCCACAGGAAGGGTTCCTCACATTATTATTATTGGTTATTCACATATCTGTGCCACTTAAAATAGACCTTAAAAAGTAAGTAAAGCTTTTAGTAACAAATATATTTATTTACATAGTAAAGGCTATCTACAAAAATTTTAAAATAAACTTTTAAAAATCTACCTCTATTCAGTAGATATAAAATGCTCAAATAATCACATTGGGAAAAACTTATAATAAAAGTAGAACTAATGAATCTTTTCAGAATCAAAAGATTCATAGACCACATCTACTGATCTCAAATGATTAAGTTTCATATTGATGAATTATGTCTCTTTTTTCCTTTCCCTATTATATATCTTTCTCCCACTCCTCCCCCAAAAACAGTCTCTCTAGAAACGTAAGTCAGCATTATATCACTCCACTGATATCCTGTTTTTACTTCTCATCCAAAAATGCCATTAGTGGATCAAGTATCACTGGTCTTTCAGATAGACACTTATTGTCTCAGAATATCAAGCTCAATCAATGCTCACTTTAAAATTATTTTTGAGTGCCTATTTTTGCCAAGCACTGTTCTAGATTCTGGGGATACAGTGATAAATCAGACTGACAAGCCTTCTGCCCTTATGGAAGAAAGAGAAAAGAAGGGTAGGTGATGAGGTCAGAAAGCTAGGCAGGGTCATTTTAGGGCATGGTAAGGAGTTTTACTCTATCTGAAATGGGAAGTTACTTGTATTACTTTCCTGTGGCTGGTATAATAAATTAGCACAAACTGAGTGGCTTAGAACAACAGAAATGTATTCTCTCACAGTTCTGGAGGCCATTAGTCCTAAATCAGTATCACTCAGCCAAAATCAAAGTGTTGGCAAGGACACACTCCCTCCAGTGGCACTAGGTAGAATCAGTTACTTGCCTCTTCCAGCTTCTGGTAGTTGCTGGCATTCCTTGGCTGGTGGCCTCATCACTGCAATCTCTGCCTCTGTCTTCACACTGCCTTCTCCTCCATGTCTGGGCCAAATCTCCCTCAGCTTTCCTCTTATAGGGATACATCTGATGGCATTTAGGGCCCACCCAGATAATCCAGGATAATCTCCCTGTCTCAAGATCCTTAACCACATCTACAAAACCTCTTTTTCTAAATAAGGTAACATTTACAGGTTCCAGGGATTAGGACCTGATATCTCTGGGAGGCCACTGTTCTGCCTACGCACCACTTTAGTAGTTTTCATTCAAGAAGAAAAGATATGACTGATCTCTCTGAAAGATCTTTAAGGATCTCACTGAAGAAAAAAATTAACTATGTGAGATGATGGAGGTATTAATTAATTTGATAGGGGTAAGCATTTCACGATGTATACATATATTAAATCATCACACTGTACACTTTAAATATATACAATTTTATTCATCAAAGTAATGTGTAAATTGATCCTAAATAAATAAATAAATGAACGATCTCTCTGGCTGAATGGGCTCCAGGGAGCAAAGGGGAAGCAACAGGTCCAGTAAGGAGGCCTCTTGCAATAACCACAAGAGAGATGACTCAGGCTGAGGAACTAAAATTATACATTACATATTTGTTGCAGTCACAAAGAGCTAATGAAGAGGTTGTATAGCAGTTAAGAGAGAGGACCCAGGAGTCAGACTCCCTATTCAAACCTAATTATACCACTTGCTAGCACCTTGACTTTGGGCAAGTTACTCACCTAAGTCGCTTCTTCCTCAATCAAGTGACCCTTACAGAACTGCCATGAGCATTCAAAGAGATAAAAATGTGTAAAATGTTTGACAGAGTACAGTGCCTGACACGTCGTAAGACCTCAATAAATGACCTACAGTTATTTTTATCTCTTCCTGACGTTGCACATGTTTTAATAGACAATTTTACGCCTTATTTTGGTTCCCAAAATAAGTGAAAAAACAATAGCAGGGTTCAATAACTCAACAGGTAGACACTTTTTTTTTTGCACTTCATTTATAAAGGAGTCACTGATATTACATGGTTAATTATATCATTACTATTTTACATTTTATAAAGGACCACAGTGTTTTAGAAATTTATCTTGACAAAACAAATTCTTTCATTTCTAGACAACCAGAAGTTCAAGTCAAATCTAACATCCAATATTAATTCAACTTAATATATTGTGGACAGAATTCAAACTTAATCAATAAAGACCACAGAAAAAAACCTGTTTTCTTTTTCAAAAGATACCCTAGGATTAAATAATATAAAATAGATATAACTACTACAGTTGTTCCTTGAACAATGCAGTTTAGGGGAAATGCAGTGGGAAATCCACATATAACTTTACAGTTGGCCCTCCCTCGTACCCCAGGTTCCATAACCATAGATTCAACCAACTTCTGATCGTGTAGTACAATGGTACATATGTATTGAAATGAGTGATCTAACTGCGCTATCCTTCATCATCCACTTTGGATATAACTGAGAAAGTACACTTAAGAAATACTGTGGGTTAGCTCAGTTCTAATCCTGCCTCTCTTTCTGCCACTTTATTTTTAACCTTAAATTCCTTCATCTCTAAAACAGTGAAAATAGCAACCTATTTTTTAAAAACATTTTTCAGTTAATTCATTATTGTAAAGATAAAATGCAAATGAAAAAAAACACAAAAACAGAATCAAAAACATTTTGTTTGGTGAATTTGTTTGGTGAATTGTTTGGTGAAAGCCCAGAAATACCTTCATCACTTTATCTGATGTTCTTTAAGGTAAAGGTAAGGTACAGTAGGAGTTCTAAAAGCTGCTTATACTACTGTTATAAATGTGAAAAGAATCTGGGCAATGATTAACTTCTTACATAAAATAATTATTCATGTCTTTAAATCCTCTAAAAATAAGTCATTCACTGAAGATTAGCACTGGAGCGTATTCAAACTATTTTTCCCCATCGATTTAATAAATTATCAACCGAGACACTCAAAACCAGCAGAACCATATGGAAGCTCAAGCCAGAAATAATCTGGAAGTCATCCCTCGCTTTCCACATCTGATCCATTATGTAGTTCATTCTCTCCCAATAAATGCATCTTGGATGTATCCACCACTCTGTTGTCCTAATGAGCCGCCCTCGTGCTGCAGCTTCCCAACTCCTGCTCCAATCCACCCTCCACAGAATTAGCAAATGATCATTGTAGCATGTCCGTGGGATAAGTCACCGCCCTGCTTAAAGTCTTCAGTGGCTCTCCACTGACCTAAGAAAGAGCAACACTTGCATATCCTCCATCACTGTCCTCTCTTCGATTCACAACCCACCCCCACCCACTGGACTCCAACCACGCTTACCTCTCGCAGTTCCACCAAACTCTTCCTGCTCTCTCTGCCTGGACCACTCATTCCTGACTATTCAAATGGCTGTTTCCTCCTATCCCTTCAGTTTTCAGCTCTAATGATGTGTCCTTGACCTCCCAAAGCATAGTCAGTATCCTCCCACTCTCCCAACTCCCCCAATGCCCCCCTCACTTTATCCTGTTCTTTACACTCACTCACTTGTTTAATGGATGTTTCCCCCTCTGGAAACGTCCTTGGGGGTGAGTTCTCTGTTTTGTTCACCTCTGTTTTCTCACTGCTTAGAACAGTGCCTGGCACACGGGAGGTACTCAGTAAATTTTTATGAATGAATGAATGAATGAGAAGGCCGTTATTACTAAATGCTCATTTTGAGACACAAGATTGCTTTTTTTATAAAATTAGCTAAGAAATTATGGCCATCACAAGAGTGAATAAAGTGGCTATGTGCAATTTTTGTCATACTTTTATCAGTTGGAAGTAACCACTCTCAGAAGCAAGGCAGAATTAAAGAAGGTGCTGTGAGTACCAACAAGTCTTAATGGTATCCGAATACTATGATTTTAAATTATTTGCTCATAGGTTTTAGAATTTGATGTGGGGTTGCTTAAATGTTTAGCTGCCTACATTTTATATTAAACCCTCTATAAAAGTCATTATTATTGCCCCCATAAAGAAGTGTTTCCCATTTGCTTAATTCTTCAGCATTTTTACATAAATCAGAATCACACAATTAAATACTCTCCTATGGGGCCTCCCTGGTGGCGCAGTGGTTAAGAGTCCACCTGCCGATGCAGGGGATACGGGTTCGTGCCCCGGTCTGGGAGGATCCCATATGCCGCGGAGCGGCTGGGCCCGTGAGCCATGGCCACTGGGCCTGCGCATCCGGAGCCTGTGCTCCGCAACGGGAGAGGCCACAACAGTGAGAGGCCCGCATACCGCAAAAAGAAAAAAAAAAAAATATATACTCTCCTATGCTTGTTCTTTAATTGTTTTCCATAGTCTTTATGTCTTCCTGATATAGAATCTAATCTGGAGCTGTTTTCTACCTTTTTTAGTATAGGGCAAAATAAATGAGAGTCCTAAATAAATGGCTGCTACTAAGATTTTCTTAGTATATATTCATTAGTATACATTTTCTTTACATCCCTTTCTTCAGTTAATCTTCTGTATTATGAATTAAACTTAATAACTTTAAAGGCTTAATAAAATCTTACCCGCTCCAACTCAGTTCTATAGTTTCTGCAGAGACATTTGATTCTTTGTATAAATATGCTCTATACGTGAGTATATAGTATCGTTTATACATTCCCATGAAATCAAGATTTCTCAGGAGTTATTATTTAGTTAACTTTATTGTGAACTCATTAGCAAAGGATTTTTTTCAAAATAATTTAGGGACCACCTAAAGCTCACTACTGTCTATCCTTCATCTTTTACTCTTGCTTTATGAAACTTTTAACTTGCAGTATACAGCCTGTGGCCTGGATTTAGCCTGCTCAGCATAGAGTGTACACCGTGCTCAATATTTTTAGCTTTAAATTTAATTTGCTTATGTACAATAACTCCTTAGTTAAGAGGACCTAACCACCTGTTCCCTTCTACTACTGTTTAACTGGTACTCCCAGGTGACATGCTAACAAGCTTAGGTCAGTTGAATGTGAAATTAAACCTAGACTGTGTAGACTTAATTCCATTGAAATTATGGAATGATTTGGGAAAAACAGACATGAAAAAGCTTCATTCACTTTTGAATCACACGTGATACTAAAATAAACATCTTCTCAATTCACCACTGTAATCAGTAAAAAAAAAAAAAAAAAAAAAAAAAATCCATATTGCCTGCATAGAAATGTGGGCATCTTATAAAAATAACATGGTATATCCCTGATCTACATCACTGGAAACATGCCATATATGCCTAAAAATAAAACCCAAGGACACACTAATAATTACAGTATTTTAAACACATATAAATTAATTTAAAAATTATAAAATAGTTAAACCAAACAGAAAGCCAAAGCAAAGTCTACAAAACTCACTATTAGCAAATAGAATCCCCATTAGTAGGTAACCTCCCTGACCCCATCAGTATTGTAAGCTCCCTGAAGACACAAAGACATCATCTGTTCTGTTCATTCAAGTTCTAATAAAGAACAGCACTTTGCATATGGTACAAATAAATAATAAATAGATGTATTAAATATTTAATATTATATATTAATAATGAATAAATATTAAATAGTCAGAGAAAAGAAAGTTCTAGTAGATCAAATATTTTGTTTACGGCAGGAAAACTAATTCTGAAGGAATTTAGGAAGCAATTAAATATAAAACTAAAACTGCAATGGCCACAATTCAATCTTTAGCAGGCATCACGGTGATTATTAGGACTATCAGTTAAACTATATTATAAATGTTCTAGAAATACTCTTAATATATATTTAAGTCAACAGAATACCAAATAAGATAGCTATGATTTTATAAGACTAGGATTTTTTTTGAGCTACTGAAAACATTATAATGTCTCTACTGAGAAAATGATTAACGAAATCTTTACAGTTTAAGATCTAGATTTCTCCATTTCCATCAGCTAATTTCCTTAAATATTTTCAACATAATTCAAAATGTTTATCATAATACTTCCTCCACTCAAGGATTAGGTACAAAAGATCAGCCATCAAAAGCTCTGAAAATTTCTCCTGACAATGACAACGTACTACTGGGAAAAAACGGTGAATTCAAATCTTATTTCACAGCAACTTACTCTGACTTTTGGCAAGATTCTCCGAAGTGTCTCAGCAGGGTTCTGCCGCATCAGAAATGGAAGATTCGCAATCACGCTTGTTCCTTGGATATCTTGACCAGCACTTACAAAGAAAACACAAATTTAAAATTTGTAACTATAAATTTGTAATTATAATTTACATTATAAAAAGCAGGGATTAACTTGAAAACTGCTTTTTAATAACGAATACTCAGACTTCTGACAGTTTTAAACTTTAAACACATCATCTAGATATACAAATAAAGCCAGAACTGAAATTCCTGGCTTTAAGTCAATCTTATAACAAATGCATGAAGATATTAATTATGCTTATGCTAAAACAAGATTCTCTATCTACACACACATCTTGATGAAGTCTAAAAATTTTGAGACCATTATTAGTTACTTTAAAATTCTACCTTATTTTTTCCTGTGACCTGCCAGTTTGCTATACTTTATAAAAATATAAATGATAAATTTCATTATAGTAAAATATTAATAATCATAACAACAGCAGGGACAGCAACAAAATCAACTACAGCAGAATCATACAACTTTCTTCTAGGACAATGAAACTACCTATTGCACTAGATTGAGTCGCCAGAAACCTAACGATATATTCTATATTCTTAAAAGTCAGTAGGGTATATTTATATGGTAGCTTTTTGACAGAACATTCATTAGGTCACTAAGGCTTTACCAAAATAATCTGTGATACTCTAGTGGCCTAAATACCTCAAAAAAAGTGTTCCGATTCTTCCAAAAAACCACTTCCATGCAAAAAAATTATTTGTTTTTAAAACATAAGCTAACCAACATAAGTTGTGCAAGTACTTGAAATATATATATATAAAAGATGCTAGTAAATGTGGCACCACCTCAGAGGGAAATTCCACCTATCCTTAACTGACACCAATTTAAATGTTAATTACTGATGCCGTAATATTTATTTATCTTAACTAAAATTATTTTTACTTCACTCTTCAAATGGAATTATTTATTATATGTATATAAGACCTTAACATGTTTTTTTAAAGAATCTTTAAAGTATTATATTTATCTGCTTCAGAGTTTTATAAGTTCTGTTAATAAGCAGCATATTCTGATTAAATGAAGCTACCCTGCTGTGAAAAAAAGGCTTTTTCCCTGCTGCAGTACGGTAGGCTTTGAAATACAGGTCAGCACAATCATTCCACCATTCTCATCACTCTCTAAGTGAATACTTTAAAAGACAAAATCAAGAAGGAAAAGAGAAGGGAGGGAAACAGGAGACCCATGCCAAGGTGAGGAGAAGATCAAAAGACGGAAATTAAAACTGCATATAAGATACTACTTGTAGTGGATTGAATGGTAGCCACCCCCAAAAAATATGGCTACACCCTAATCCTGGGAACTGTGAATGTTATCTTAATTTGAAAAAGGATCTTAAAGAGAAATGTAAATCAAAACTAGAATGAGGTATCACCTCACACTGTTAGAATGGACATCATCAGAAAATCTACAAACAGTAAATGCTGGAGAGGGTGTGGAGAAAAGGGAACCCTCTTGCACTGTTGGTGGAAATGTAAATTGATACTGGGCATATACCCTGAGAAAACCACAATTCAAAAAGACACATGCGCCCCAATGTTCGCTGCAGCACTATTTACAATAGCCAGGCCATGGAAGCAACCTAAATGCCCATCGACAGATGAATGAATAAAGAAGATGTGGCACATATATACAATGGAATATTACTCAGCCATAAAAAGGAATGAAATTGGGTCATTTGTAGAGATGTAGATGTACCTAGAGACTGTCATACAGAGTGAAGGAAGTCAGAAAGAGAAAAACAAATATCGTATATTAACGCATATATGTGGAACCTAGAAAAATGGTACAGATGAACCAGTTTGCAAGGCAGAAATAGAGACACAGATGTAGAGAACAAACGTATGGACACCAAGGGGGGAACGCGGCAGGGGGTGGGGTGGTGGTGGGATGAATTGGGAGATTGGGATTGACATGTGTACGCTAATGTGTATAAAATGGATGACTAATAAGAACCTGCTGTATAAAAAATAATAAATTTTTTTATAAAAAGGATCTTGAGATAAAGAGATCATCATGGATTATCCCAGTAGGCTATAAACCCAATAACAAGTGTCCTTAAAAGAGACATTCAGGGGAAAAGACAGAACAGGAGGCAATCTGACCACAAAGCAGAGACTGGAGTGATGCTGCCACAGCCAGAGAATGCTGACAACCGCCAGAAGCTGGAAGAGACAGATTCTCCCCTAGAGCCCTGCTGACACCTTGATTTCGACTCAGTTGATACTGATTTCAGACTTTTGACTTCCAGAACTGTGAGAGAATACATTTCTGTTGTTTTAAGCCATCCAGTTTGTGGTAATTTACTGCAGCACCACAGGAAACAAATACACTACTAAAGAACTAAAAGAGAAGAGAAATATCTGAAAAAGTAATGTTTCACATGACAATGCCTGGCCCAAAGTAGAGGTTTAGTAAATGTCTCTTAAAAGGATGGATGAATGGATAGCTCACTGCATGAACTGATGTCAGGAATATTTAATATGAATTCAGTGAATTTCATGCACTGAATTTTTTATTCACTAACTTTGCAATTAGTTAAAAAATATGATCACTAATACCTCATAGAAGTGAAGACAAAATATTTCATGGAAAAAAAAGAAGCAGAAAACAAAAAACTAAATGGCAGATGTAAGACCCTAAATAGCAACAGTTACATTAAAGTTAAAAATCTAACTACATCAATTAAAAGACAGGGACTGGCAGAGTGGATTAAAGAATATTACTCAAGTAAATGCAGCCATAAGAAACTAATTTCAAATACCAACAGCATCAGCAGGTTGAAAGTAAAGGACAGAAAATGATAATATCACAGAAATACAAATCAAAAGAAAGCAGCTGTGACCATATTAATGTCAGATAAAGTGGACCTCATTGTAAAGAAAATCACCAGAGACAGACAAGGACATTATATAATGATAAAAGAGGAAGTCCACCAAGAAGACATAGCAATTCTAAATGTGTATACACCAAATACAACTGCAAAAAACAAAAACAAAAAAAACCTGACAGTACAAAAAGGAGAAGTTGTCTAGACAAATACACAGGTAGGTGGAGACTTCCACACCCCACTCTCAACAACGGATGGAACTAGACAGAATATCAAGGATAGAGAACTCAACAACACCATCAACCAATAATACCTAATTAACATTTATAGAATACTCCATCCAACAACAGTAGAATACACGTTCTTCTCAAGTTCCCAAAGAATATATACCATGAAAAACCACATCCTGGGCCATAAAAAAGTCCTCAACAAATCATACAGAGAGTTTTCTCTGACCACAGTGGAATCAAACTAGAAATCAATAATAAAAAGATAACAGAAAGCTCCCCAAATTCTTGGAAATGAAATAACATACTTCTACATAATAAATGGGTCAAAGTGGGAAATATTTTAAAGTATACTGAATAGAGTGTATTTAAAATACACTGAATTGGGTGAAAATGAAACACAAAATTATAAAACTTTCTGGAACACAGCTGAAGCATTGCAGAGAGAAATTTATAACAATAAATGCATACATTTATGAAAGGAAAGAGGAAAAAATCTCAAATCATTAAATTAACTTTCCACCTCGAGAACCAGAAGAAGAAATTAGTCACAATGCAAGCAGAGGAAGGAGATAATAAAGAGCAGAAATTAATGAAATAAAAACAGAAAAAAATAAATGAAACAAACACCCGGTTCTATTAAAGGATCAATAAAATTGACTAACTTTTAGCAAGACTGACAAAGTGAAAATGAGAGAAGACACAAATTACCAACATCAGGATTGAAACAGGAGATATCACTATAGCCCCTGCAGACATCGAAAGGATAATAAAAGAATGCTGTGAATAATTCTACACACATAAAACTGAAAACATAGACAAAATGGACCAAATCCTCAAAAAACACAAACTGCCACAACTCACCCACTACGAAATACACCATTTGAATAATCCTACAATTATTAAGGAAATTGAATTCATATTTTAAAACTCCTGAAAAAAACTCAAGGCCCAGATAGTTTCACTGAAGAATTCTACCAAACATTTAACGAAGGGTTAACACCATGCTCCACAACGTCTTCCTGAAAACAGAAGAGAACACTTCCTAAATCACTTATGAAGCTATTATTACACTGACAACAAAACCTGGAAAGATTGTAAAAAATATATATATATGTACATAGTAAAAAAAAATATATATATATACATATATATACACGCACATATACGTGTGGATATGGATGTATATACACACACAACACACACACACACACACACACACACACACAATATCCCTCATGAATATATATGCAAAAATTCTTAACAGGGACTCCCCTGGCAGTCCAGTGGTTAGAACTTCACGCTTCCACTGCAGGGGGCGCAGGTTCAATTCACAGTCAGGGAACTAAGATCCCACAAGCCACGTGGCCAAAAATAAATAAATAAATAAATAAATAAATGTTCAATATCAAGAAAAATAACCCAATCAAAAAATGGGCAGAAGACCTAAATAGACATTTCTCCAAAGAAGATATACAGATTGCCCAACAAACATATGAAAGAATGCTCAACATCACTAATCATTAGAGAAATGCCAATCAAAACTACAATGAAGTATCACTTCACACCAGTCAGAATGGCCATCATCAAAAAATCCACAAACAATAAATGCTGGAGAGGGTGGGGAGAAAAGGGAACCCTCTTGCATTGTTAGTGGGAATGTAAATTGATACAGCCACTATGGAGAACAGTATGGAGGTTCCTTAAAAAACTAAAAATAGAACTACCATACGACCCAGCAATTCCACTACTTGGCAAATACCCTGAGAAAACCATAATTCAAAAAGAGTCATGTACCACAATGTTCACTGCAGCTCTATTTACAATAGCCAGGACATGGAAGCAACCTAAGTGTCCATCAACAGATGAGTGGATAAAGAAGATGTGGCACATATATACAGTGGAATATTACTCAGCCATAAAAAGAAATTGAGTTATTTGTAGTGAGGTGGATGGACCTAGAGTCTGTCATACAGAGTGAAGTAAGTCAGAAAGAGAAAGACAAATACCATATGCTAACACATATATATGGAATCTAAAGAAAAAAATGGTTATGAAGAACCTAGGGGCAGGACAGGAATAAAAACGCAGATGTAGAGAATGGACTTGAGGACACGGGGAGGGGGAAGGGTAAGCTGAGACAAAGTGAGACGGTGGCATCGACTTATATATACTACCAAATGTAAAATAGATAGCTAGTGGGAAGCAGCCGCATAGCACAGGGAGATCAGCTCGGTGCTTTGTGACCACCTAGAGGGGTGGGATAGGGAGGGTGGGAGGGAGACGCAAGAAGGAGGAGATATGGGGATATATGTATATGGATATGGATAGCTGATTCACTTTGCTATACAGCAGAAACTAACACACCATTGTAAAGCAAGTATACTCCAATAAAGATGTTTAAAAAAATGGGCAGAAGACCTAAATAGACATTTCTCCAAAGAAGACATACAGATGGCCAAGAGGCACATGAAAAGATGCTCAACATCACTAATTATTAGACAAATGCAAATCAAAACTACAATGAGGTATCACCTCACACCAGTTAGAATAGGCATCATCAGAAAATCTACAAACAACAAATGCTGGAGAGGATGTGGAGAAAAGGGAACCCTCCTGCACTGTTGGTGGGAATGTAAATTCATACAGCCACTATGGAGAACAGTATGGAAGTTCCTCAAAAAACTAAAAATCGACTTACCATATGACCCAGCAATCCCACTACCAGGCATATACCCAGAGAAAACCATAATTCAAAAAGACACAATGTTCACTGCAGCACTATTTATAATAGCCAGGTCATGGAAGCAACCTAAATGTCCATCAACAGACAAATGGATAAGGAAGATGTGGTACATATATACAATGGAATATTACTCAGCCATAAGAAGGAATGAAATTGGGTCCTTTGTAGAAACGTGGATGGATCTAGACTGTCACACAGAGTGAAGTAAGTCAGAAAGAGAAAAACAAATATCGTATATTAACGCCTATATGTGGAATCTAGAAAAATGGTGCAGATGAATCGGTTTGCAAGGCAGAAACAGACACAGATGTAGAGAACAAACGTATGGACACCAAGGGCAGAAGGGTGGGGTGGGATAAATTGGGAGATGGGATTGACATGTATACACTAATATGTATAAAATAAATAACTAATGAGAACCTGCTGTATAGCACAGGGAACTCCACTTCACTGTACAGTAGAAACTAACACAATATTGTAAAACAACTATACCCCAATAAAAAATTAATTAATTAATTTTTAGAAAAGGAACTGTTTTCCCAGTCTCTGCATGTATGGAGGATGGAAGCCCGGCTGTGGGCGGCAAGGAGTGGCCCAGGGAGGCTTCAAAAAAAAAATCCTTAACAGAATATTAGCAAATAAAATATTGTAATATATTAAAGGAAGAATTATACACCATGATAAAATGAGATTTACTCCAGGGATGCAAGGCTAGTTTAATACTCAAAATCAGTGTAATCCATCATATTAACAGGTTAAAGAAGAAAAATATCACATGATCATATCAATGCAGAAAAACATTTCACAAAATTCAACACATGAACACTGAAATTACAAATACAGTATCATTTACAATCACTCAAAAAACGAAATACTAACAAAATTACAGGACTCATATGCTGAAAACACAATGTTAATGAAAGAAATCAAAGGAGATATAATTAATTAGAAAAACCTACTATGCTCGTAGATTGGGAAATTCAACATAATAAAGATGTCAATTCTCCCAAATTGGTGTACAGGTTTAACACAATTCCTATCAAAATCCCAACAAGATTTTTGGGAGGTAGACAATATTTTTCTAAAATTTATATGGAAAAGCAACAAAACTAGAATAGCTGAAACTATTTTTAAAAAGAACAAAGTGGGAAGAATTTATCTACTCAATTTTAAGACTTATTATATAGCTACATTAACCAAGACTGCATGGTACTGGCAGAGAGGTAGACACATAAATCTATGGAACAGAAGACAGAACCCAGAAATAGACCTCCACAAATATGTACACTCCACAAGTATGCACAACTGATTTTTGACAGAGGTTCAAAAGCAATTCAGTGGAGCAAAAACAGCCTTTTCAGCAAGTGGTGCTAGAGCAACAGGACACCCATAGGCAAAAAAAAACCTCCAAAAAAAAAACCAAAACCATAAACCCTTGACCTAATTCTCACATTAACTCAAAATGATTCTATAAAATGTAAAACTATAAAATTTTTTTAAAACATAGGAGAAAATCTTCTAAATCTAGGGTTAGGCAAAGAGTTCTTAAACTTGACACCAAAAGCAGGATCAATAAAAGGAAAAACTGATAAATTGGACTTCATCAAAATTAAAAACGTTTGCACTGTGAAAGACTTTGTTAAGAGGATGAAAAGACAAGCAAGCCATAGAGGAGGAGGAATATTTGCAAACTACATGTCTAACAAAGGTGTAGTACCTAGAATATAAAAAAGAACTCTCAAACTCAACAGTAAAAAAGCATACAATCCAATTAGAAAATGGGCAAAAGGAATGAAGAGACTTTTTATTGACTGTAAATAAGCACACGAAAAAGATGTTTAACACTGTTAACTATAAGGTAAGTGTAAAGTAAAACCACAGTGAAATATCACTATACACTTATCAGGATAAAAAATGAAACAAAAAATAATTCCACCACCAAATGCAAAGAAACTAAATCACTCATTCATTGATGGTGGAAATGCAAACTGGTACAGCCACTCTAGAAAAATGTTGGCAATTTCTTAGAAAACTAAACATGCAACCAGCAATTGTACTCTTGGGCATTTATCCCAAAGAAATGAAAACTTATGTTCACACAAAAACCTGTGGATGAATGTTTAGAGCAGCTTTATTTGAACCAAAAAATGTAAACAACCTATAAGTCCTTAAATGGGTGAATGGTTAAACAAACTGTAGTCCATACATACCACAGAATGCTACCCAGCAATAAAAAGGAACAAAATATTGACAGATGCAACAACCTGATGAATCTCTAGAGAATTATGCTGAGTGAAACATTAGCCAACCCCAAAAGGTTACATACTGTATGATTCCATTTATATAACATTCTTGAAATGACAAAATTATACAAATGGAAAACAGATTAAGTGATTTCCAGAGGATGGGTATGGGGCAGGAGGGGAAAAGACATGACTACTTAAGTTTAACATGAGGGATCCTGGGGTGATGGAAAGCCTACCTATCTTGATTGTATCAATGTCCATATTCTGGTTGTGTATCATACTATAGTTTTTCAAATGTTATTATAGGGGTGTTGGGTTGCACCCCACAGGCCTACAAGCCTTGTAGTTGCCCAGCCTCAAGACAGAAGAAGGAGCCCAGAGACAGCGACAGAGGCATCAATGATTTACTGGATAAGGGATCTTACACATCCGAAACAAACGGTCATGGAGCAACACCCCACCACATACAGCAGATGGCAGGCAGGGCATGGCAGCAATCTTCGCTACTCCGGGGAGAAGGAGGGTACCAGTTATAGGGGAAATTGATGTCAGGTTGGCTCATCAGTTACCAGGGAAACCAGCAGCTGGGTCAAGTCCCTCACAGCCCCTCAGGTTAACTACCATCACGAGGGCAGATGTTTCCCTTTATTAAAACTAGGGGGTGGAGCCATTCTGGCTTAAGGATTAGAACAATCACAGCTGGGGCAGGGGGAAGCAGGGTCATGTGAGTAGGGTGTAGGTGAAGCAGGGACTGGTTGGGCGGGGGATGTACAAAGAGCAAGAGAACAGCCATGTGGACTGGCCTGACCATACAAGGGGGAAACTGGATAAAGGGTACATGGCTATCTCTGTATTATTTCTTACAACTGTCTATGAATCTATAATTATCTCCAAATAAAAAGTTAATTTTTTAAAGATCAGTGTGACCAAATTTTTAAAAAACACATATGAACATATCAATAGATGCAGAAATCTGACAAATCCAACATTCATTCATGATTTAAAACTATCAACAAACTAGAAATAGAGGGGACTTCTTCAACCAGATAAAGGGCATCTATGAAAAACTTACAGCTAACATCATACTTAAACGTGAAAGAGTGAATGCTTTCTCCCTAATCACGAACAAGGCAAGAATGTTCACCATTACTACTTCTACTCAACACTGTGTTAAAGGTTTGAGCCAGTGTAACAGGCAATAAAAAGAAACAAAAGGCTTACAGATTGGAAAGGAATAGGTTAAACTGTAATGTACAAAATAGCCAGGAGAACTGATAAGTCAGTGTGGCAGGATACAAGGACAATATATAAGTCAATTGTATTTCTATATACTAGAAAAGAAAAATCATAAATAGTGATTTAAAAAGCAATCTAGTTTAGATTAACATAAGATTATGAAATACGTATGGAAAATTTGGTAAAAGATGTGCAAGATCTGTAGACCAAAAACTACAAAACATGTTGAGAAAAATAAAAAAGACCTAAATATATGGAGATTTAGCACTCAAGGATGAAAGACTCAATACTGTAAAGAATACTGTACTCCCAAACTGAAGTACAGACTCAACATGATCCCAATTTAAATCCCAAAAGGCTTTTTGTAGAAATGAACGAGCTTACTCTAAAATTTGCATGGAAATGCAAAGGAACTAGAAAAGTGGAAACAAATTTGAAAAACGATGAAGTTGCAGGGCTAATACAACCTGATTTCAAGACTTATTATAGAGTTACAATAAACAAGATAGTGTGGCAGTGGCACAAGACAGACATATAGATCAATGGAAAAGGACAGAGAGGGCTTCCCTGGTGGCGCAGTGGTTGAGAGTCCGCCTGCCGATGCAGGGGACACGGGTTCGTGCCCCGGTCCAGGAAGATCCCACATGCCACGGAGCGGCTGGGCCCGTGAGCCATGGCCGCTGAGCCTGCGCGTCTGGAGCCTGTGCTCCGCAACGGGAGAGACCACAACAGTGAGAGGCCCGCATACCGCAAAAAAAAAAAAAAAAAAAAAAAAAAAAAAAGGACGGAGAGAGTAGAGAGTGCAGAAACAGACCCAAACATAAATGGGCAATTGATTTTTGACAAAGGTGACAAGACAATCAATGAAGAAATGATCATCTTTTCAACAAATGGTAGTGGAACAAATGGAAAGCCATATGCAAAACACAATGAATCTCTCCCCAACCTGAACCAATAGACAAAAATTAACTCAAAATGAATCACGGGCCTGAATGTAAAAGCCAACACTATAAAACTTCTAGAGGAAAACTTAGCAGAAATTCTTAGTGGCCTTGGGTTTGACAAATTATTTCTTAAATAGGACACAAAAGGTATAAATTCTAACCAAAAAGTCAAAAATGAATTTAATCAAAATTAAAAACATTTGTTTTTCAAAGGCACTGTTACAGAAACAAAAAGGCAAGCCATACCCAACCTGTATATCCAACAAACAATTTGCATCTAGAATACATAAAGAACTCAAACTAAATAATAATAAGAACATCCAACATAAAATAGACAAAAGATTTCAAAACTTCATCAAAGAAAAATAGACAAATGGCAAATAAACATATGAAAAAGATGCTCAACAAAATTCATCACTAAATTCAAATTTTAATGACAATAAGATACCACTACACATCCACTAGAATTTATAAAGATCGAACACACCAAAGGTAGGCAAGGATGAGGCACTCTCACACACCACTGGTGGAAATGTAAAATAGTACAACCACTTTGGGAAAGTTTGACAATTTCTTAAAAGGTACACATACACCTACCAAACAACCCAGACATTCCACTCACAGATATTTACCCAAGAAAAATGAAACAATATGTCCACAGAAACACCTCAACATGATATTCATCATAGCTTTGTTTGTAATAGACAAAAATTGGAAATGTCCCAAATGTTCACTAACAGGTGGACAGATAACCAAACTGTGATATAGTATACAGTGGAATACTACTAGCAGTAAAAAGGAATGAACTACTGATATGCATGACAACATGGGTGAATTACAAAATAATTATGCTAATAAAAGTAGCCATACTAAAAAGAATATATACTACTGTGTGATTCCACTTACATAAGAATAGATACATGTATATGCATAACTGAATCGTTTTGCTGTACACCTGAAACTAACACAACATCGTTAATCAACCATGCTCCAATATAAAATAAAATTTTTTTAAATAAAATAAAATTATAAAGAATGTAGAATAAGCTATAGCGAGAGAAAGCAGATCAGTTGTTGCCTAAGAATGAGGGGGGGGAAAGGAAGTTGGGATTATAAGAGAGCATGAGAAAACTTTTAGGGGTAATGAATATGTTTATTTTCTTGATCATGATGAGGGTCTCAACAGCATATACATATTTCAGAACTCATCAGATGGTGCATTTTAAATATATGTGCGGTTCATTCTACATCAATAATACTTCAATAAATCTGTGCAAAATAAAGTATATAAATACAAAAGGAAAGACTGGTGGAAGGGCATCTAGGAAGACAGCAGCAGTAAAGACATAGTTTTTGAAAATTCCTGAATTCCCCATAAAAACAGACAGATCAACTAGGAGAGTAAAGTTTAAAAACTACATGTGACATCGCTAACATAAGTGGTAAGATTTCCAACACAAACCCAAAATACGTGCACATATGGGAAGCAGCTAAAACTGCGAATGATTTTGTATACTCCTAATGAGTTCAATGAATCCACAGTAATATCTGAAAGGACTGAAGCAGTCTAATCCCCATGAACTCTCAAAAAATCTAGAACAAAGGTCCACGTTGAAGAAAAGTTCTAGGAAACAGAATCTGAACTGAACAGCACAGAAACAACAGACCACAAAGGAAAGAGAAGGTCCAAAGTACTTTAGAGAAACAGAGCCAAGAAACTTCGGAAAGTAAGGCATCCTATTTTGAACAGTACCAAAAAAAGCAGGGGGGAGGGACTCTATTGGAATTAGAAAAGCCATCCTAAACCACACCTCCTTATAAGGGTTATGAAACGAATTTCACATAAATACGAGACGTATACAAGGACCATGATCAAATTCCATATAGTTATTTTTTTAAAAGAAGAGAATAAGGACTGAACTAATATTCTTAAAGACAATGAAAGACAGACAAGCCCACAAAACAGCTAATTATAACATACTATTTTTCCACAAGCAAAGGAAAAAAATTAAGAAAATGTATAAGACATAGGAAAAAAAACACATGAATCATAATTATGAAAGCTCAGAAATAAGGTGATAAAACTCAGGAAAGAATTGAAAGAAAATATCTTGAAAAAGACTAAACTATAAAGAACACAAGGGTGAATAAATAAAATAGATATTGCCTTAGGAAAAATAAAAGGTGAAGAGAATAAAAATTTTAAATTAAAAAAGATTAAAAAGATTTGAGAGAAAGTGACATATAAGACAGGCAAAGAAAATCCAACATACTTTTAATAGGAGTCCCTAAAGAAGCAACCAAAGCAAGGGAATCATCAAAAAAAAATTACTTGAAATGAAAAAGATTCAAAAGGGCACACTGTGTACCTGAGAAAATCGATCCAGCAAAACCAACGCTGAAATATATTAAAGGACTTAAAAAAATCCTTTGGGCATCCAAGAAAATGAGCAAGTTACTCAGTAATAGAAAAAAATATATGGACTGTCATTAGACTTTGACAGCTATAAGCTGTTAGAAAAGCAAATAATAGTCTATTGTGACACTGCTTACTATAAAAAGGACATGAAAAAATATAAAAAGAAAGTACAGCTAAATTGTAGTCACCATAATCTCTATCAAACATAAAATCTAAACTTAATTTCTATAATCAATATATGTCTGGCCCTTTTCCCACCAAGGGAGAAAAATACATACATTTGGGTATTCAGTTAAGTATCATTGCTTAGTAGGGAAAGCAACTGAGTTAGCTAGTGGTCCTCGGCCGAGAGTGATCCCCTCCTCCCCAAGGGCACATATGACAATGTCTGGAGACATTTTCGATCATCACAACTTGGGAGATGCTACTATAATCCAGTAGGTAGGATCAAGGGATGCTGCTAAAACATTCCACAACACACAGAACAGCTACCCACAACAAAGAATGCCAATGTTTCAACCACAAAAAATGTCTAAGTAAGAAACCCTAGTTTTCACAAAGTAACAATTAGTTGAACCATATGAAATTGCCAACATTAGATAATTATTGACCTACAACAACAGTAATTTCATATTTTCAATCTATGCATTAAGCTTAGCAGAAATATAGTGTCAGGGCCTTCAAGGAAATGTATACAGGTTGGTAACCATAATATGCTAGAGCAGTGGTTTCCAAACTTTAGCATATGTACCAGAATCACCCTGCAGCACCTGTTAAAACTGGGTCTCACTCCCAGAGATTCTGGGACAGTAGGTCTTGGTGAGGCCTGAGAACCTGATTTCTAACATGTTCCCAGGTAATGCTGATGCTGATGGAGATAATACTCTGAGAGCTGCCATGACAAGAGGAAAGGTCAAATGAAAGAAAGAGGAAACTTCATATTCTCCTTTTTTAGACTATACGTGTGAAATAAGCCAAGCGCACAGAAGCAGTTTGCCCAAATGAAGCACAAAGTCCATTTGACCTGAATGCATGTATGCACTCCTTCTGTCTACAGTTCACAAAAACAATGTTAAAAGTGATGTGGCAAAGAACAGGGAGCAGAGATGGAATAACAGGTAGTCTACTTAAATGCACATTAGAGGAAAGTTTGAGGAGGAGTTGGGAAAGGGTAACAGACTTGGAGAAGAGTAAACTTGGGTGAACGTGAAAGTGGGGTACTGAGCCCCCCATGTCCCGGAATTTCTCAGGTGCTGTGGACCTGCTGTTACCTCCTGCTGACTTTGGTCAAAGGTAGTATAAATAAGCCAAATATGTGTGGATCTATGCTTCTTCCATCACCAAATGGAAGGGACCCAGAAATAATCAGCATAAGTTTAAGTCAACAATATAAAATTAAGTTTATTGCTACGTGATATGGTATATGTAATTTTAAAATAAATGTTTGATCAATGTTAAACTTTCTTTTTTTTTTTCTTTTTAACAAAATAAGCTTCCTATACTTCCAAGCCTACAACTTTCAACTGAAAGGCACAAGGAACCATCCTCCTGGCTACAATATGAGCTGCTCCTTTTTGCCCCAACTCTGCTGTTCTTTGGGGCATGTTCCTTTTCTAGGATACTCAGAAACACAAAGGACACAAGCCCACTCAGCAAACCATTCCTCTAAAACTAAAAAGAACTGGGTTAATCATCTAATCTGTACACTAGTGGCTAAAAGGGAAAGACAGGGGAAAAAAAAGACTACTGAAATAAATGAATTTAGGACAGCTATCTCTTAAATTAATGTTACTAATTATTTTATTCCCACTGGGGGATGCACCTATTTTAAAGAGCCATTTATAGTAATATCTTAAACCAATGAAAAACCAGTCAATCCACTCAAGCATTTTTTGCTAAAATAAAAGGTTTCGCAGTCTTCGTTGTCATCCCAGGCCTGCCACTGTCATGGGCAACTTCATTCAGCTGAATGAGGAACAGCTAGCTTTTGGCCCCCTCTAATTCAAGGATGTCTGGCCCAAAGTTTACATTCCGCGATGCTTAGCATGGTATCTAGCACACAGTAAGGGCTCCATAAACACCTGTTGATTTAAATTGAGTCTGTCTCCACATCAGCAACCATTGTCAAAGGCTGGATCATATCATTATCTAGAAATGCTCCATCTGTATAATCTCAAACTCTGTGATCTCCTTTGCTGCTCATAAACTCTTAACTATTTTTCTGTTGCTAAATCCATTTTTACCCTCATCACATTTCTAATCCCTTCAATTCCTTCTTATTCTCCAGTTTCTAATATTCATCCTAGTTTCACTTTCTTCCTTGGCAGCCTGAACCTCCTTATTACTTCAATTACACCCTCACCAATAAACTTACTTCTTCAATTCTCCTCCTCCTAATTACAACAATAAAAATAGTATCTAATGTACTATATGCTAGGCTTTATGCTAATAAACACCTTCCTTGCAGTATTAGATACTATTACTAGCTCCAATTTATAGATGAGGAAATTAGGGCTTAGAAAGTTGAAGGTACTTGCCCAACATTACCCAGCCTGGACAACTCCAAAACCCATGCACTGACCATTACATATACCACCTCTCTTCCAACCTGTGCACCCAGCTAATACCAAACTCATCCAGCTGCTTTTCCATCCCACTCCTGCTCCCAAGCTATGCAGCACTACTAGAGAGAACTGCATAATAATGCTGCTTTTAAAAACATACAATTAAAAAAAAAAAAGGCCTGTCCTCAGTGATACTGGAGGCAAACAAAATGATAACTAATTTGTGGGAGATCAAGAAAAGGAGTAAAAATTCTTAGTATATTATATTTGCTTAAAGCACTTTCAGAAGCATTATCTTGGGTCTCTAAAAATGAGGCTATCTGGGCTAGTTTATGAAACCCATGCCCTCGCCCACAAAGAATAAGCTGCATGTTACAACAGACCTAGATACTGACAATACTTTCTTTCTCTATTCTTATACCTTGTTTCAACCTTCTGAGAGGTCAAAATCTAAAGAGGAAGACAGACTCACATGCTAAAAATTCTAACTGTATAGCAAAAAGTCCTATCCTCTTTTCATAGCTAGACAACCCTCACGGTTTACTGAATCCTAAACCAATTAGAAAAGAAAGAGGGGAAGGAGCAGATGCTATCCAAAGGTGACAATGTCACATAGTCACCACAGGAGAAATTAACTTGAGAACTCTAGCTCTGCTAACTGTTCAACTATGTGTGGGATCCAAAATGATCTGTATACACAGAGCCTGTGATCCTAAACCTAGCGGCTCTCATTTCAAATTCCAAAATACAAAACAAACTGCTGATAACTATGTTTGAATTTGTAACAATGAAGCAGATGTCACACAGGCCTTGCTTTGAGTTCCCAATGAAAACTAAACTTTACATAGTTGATATTTAATTATTTCTTTACTCAAAATAAACAGTTTGTTTTAATGAATAGAAGAAAATTAATTAAATGATTAGCCTAGAGAATTAAACTTCCAAGAAAGACAAAACCTCCTTTTAAGACAAAGATGACTCAAGAACCTAAAGCAGAAGATACCAAATACCAATCCATAACATCAAGAATTTTTCACATGTGGTGTATTTTCCCCTTAGTACTATAAAACTGACTCCTTAAAAATGTTAAACCTTCAAAACATCACCTTAAAAAGTTTACACAGTTAGAGACCCATTCAACTCTACTTACAGTCATCATGCTTAGAATCACAGAGAAACAAACTATATTTTTAATAGCACCGAAGGAAGGTAAAAGAAAACAAACATTTAGACTCACGCTGACTTCTCCAAGTATCTCCATAAAACTCAGATCTGGAGACTGGTTCAAGATGGCAGAGTAGAAGGACACGCGCTCACTCCCTCTTGCAAGAGCACGGGAATCACAACTAACTGCTGAACAATCATCGACAGGAAGACACTGGAGATCACCAAAAAAGACACCCCACATCCAAAGACAAAGGAGAAGCCGCAATGACATGGTAGGAGGGGTGCAAACACAATAAAATCAAATCCTGTAACTACCGGGGGGGTGACTCACAAACTGGACAACAATTACACCACAGAGGTCCACCCACTGGAGTGAAGGTTCTGAGCCCCACGTCACGCTTCCCAACCTGGGGGTCCAGCAACAGAAGGAGGAATTCCCCGAGAATCAGACTTTGAAGCCTACTGGAATTTGATTGCAGGACTCCTACAGGACTTGGGGAAACAGAAGTGCCCTTGTGTCCACTCTTGAACGGCACACACAGGGTAGTGTGTGCATCGGGACCCGGGGGGAAGGAGCAGTGACCCCATAGGAGACTGAACCAGCCCTGCCTGCTGGTGTTGGAGGGTCTCCTGCAGAGTCACGGGGTGGCTTTGGCTCAACAAGGGACAAGGACACTGGCAGCAGAAGTTCTGGGAAGTACTCCTTGGTGTGAACCCTCCCAGAGTCTGCCATTAGCCCCACCAAAGAGCTGGGTATTCTCCAGTGCTGGGTCACTTCAGGCCAAACAACCAAGAGGGAGGGAACCAAGCCCCACTCATCAGCAGAAAAGCAGATTAAAATTTTACTGAGCTCTGCCCACCAGAGCAAAACCCAGCTCTACCCACTACCAGTCCCTCCCATCAGGAAGCCTGCACAAGCCTCTCTGATAGCCTCATCCACCAGAGGGCAGACAGCAAAAGCAAGAAGAACTACAACCCTGCAGCCTGTGGAATGAAAACCACATCAGAGAAAGATAGACAAAATGAAAAGGCACAGGACTATGGACCAGATGAAGTAACAAGACAAAAGCCCAGAAAAACAACTAAATGAAGTGGAGATAGGCAACCTTCCAGAAAAAGAATTCAGAATAAGGATAGTGAAGATGATCCAGGACCTTGGGGAAAAAATGGAGGCAAAGATCGAGAGATGCAAGAAATGTATAACAAAGACCTAGAAGAATTAAAGAACAAACACCTCGAAGAATTGAAGAACAAACAAACAGACATCAACAATACAATAACTGAATGAAAATACACTAGAAGGGAATCAATAGCAGAATAACTGAGATAGAAGAACGGATAAGTGACCTGGAAGACAGAATGGTGGGATTCACTGCCGTGGAACAGAAAAAAGCAAAAAGAATTAAAAGAAATGAAGACAGCCTAAGAAACCTCTGGGACAACATTAACACACCAACATTCTCATCATAGGGGTCCTCGAAGGAGAAGAGAGACAGAAAGGAACCGAGAAGATATTTGAAGAGATTATAATAGAAAACTTCCCAAACATGGGAAAGGAAACAGACACCCAAGTCCAGGAAGCACAGAGAGCCCCAGGCAGGATAAACCCAAGGAGAAATATGCCAAGACACATAGTAATCAAATTGACAAAAACTAAAGACAAAGAAAAATTATTAAAAGCAACAAGGGAAAAATGACAAATAACATACCAGGGAACTCCCATAAGGTTAATAGCTGATTTCTAAGCAGAAACTCTACAAGCCAGAAGGGAGTGGCATGATATATTTAACGTGATGAAAGGGAAGAAACTACAACCAAGATTACTCTACTCGGCAAGGATCTCATTCAGATTTGACGGAGAAATCAAAAGCTTTACAGACAAGCAAAAGCAAAAGAATTCAGCACTACCAAACCAGCTATACAACAAATGCTAAAGGAACTTTTCTAAGTGGGAAACACAAGAGAAGGAAAAGACCCACAAAAACAAACCCAAAACAATTAAGAAAATGGTAATAGGAACATACATGTCGATAATTACCTTAAATGTAAATGGATTAAACGTTCCAACCAAAAGACACAGGCTCGCTGAATGGATACAAAAACAAGACCCATATATATGCTTGTCTACAAGAGACCCACTTCAGACCCAGGGACACATACACACTGAAAGTGAGGAGATGGAAAAAGATATTCCATGCAAATGGAAATCAAAAGAAAGCTGGAGTAGCAATACTCATATCAGATAAAATAGACTTTAAAATAAAGAATGTTAAAAGAGACAAGGAAGCACACTACATAATGATCAAGGGATCAATCCAAGAAGAAGATATAACAATTATAAATATATATATGCACCCAACACAGGAGCACCTCAGTACATAAGGCAAATGCTAACAGCTATAAAAGAGGAAATTGACAGTAACACAATAATAGTGGGAGACTTTAACACCTCACTTACACCAATGGACAGATCATCCAGAGAGAAAATTAATAAGGAAACACAAGCTTTAAATGACACAATAGACCAGATACATTTAATTGATATTTATAGGACATTCCATCCAAAAACAGCAGATTACACTTTCTTCTCAAGTGCACATGGAACATTCTCCAGGATAGATCCCATCTTGGGTCACAAATCAAGCCTCAGTAAATTCAAGAAAATTGAAATCGTATCAAGCATCTTTTGCGACCACAAGGCTATGAGATTAGAAATCAATTACAGGGAAAATAAATGTAAAAAGCACAAACACATGGAGGCTAAACAATATGCAACTAAATAACCAAGAGACCACTGAAGGAATCAAAGAGGAAATCAAAAAATACCTAGAGACAAATTACAACAAAAACACAATCCAAAACTTATGGGATGCAGCAAAAGCAGTTCTAAGAGGGAAGGTTATAGCAATACAAGCCTACCTCAAGAAACAACAAACATCTCAAATAACCAATATAACCTTACACCCTAAGGAACTAGAGAAAGAAGACCAAACAAAACCCAAAGTTACTAGAAGGAAAGAAATTATAAAGATCAGAGCAGAAATAAATGAAATAGAAACAAAGAAAACAATAGCAAAGATCAATAAAGCTAAAAGCTGGTTCTTTGAGAAGATAAACAAAATTGATAAACCTTTAGCCATACTCATCAAGAAAAAGAGGGAGAGGACTCAAATCAATAAAACTAGAAATGAAAAAGGAAAAGTTACAACGGACATCACAGAAATACAAAGCATCATGAGAGACTACTACAAGCAACTCTATGCCAATAAAATGGACAATCTGGAAGAAACAGACAAATTCTTAGAAAGGTATAACCTTCCAAGACTGAACCAGGAAGAAATAGAAAATATGAGCAGACCAATCACAAGTAATGAAACTGAAACTGTGATTATTCTTCCAACAAACATAAGTCAGGACCAGATGGCTTCACAGGGGAATTCTATCAAACATTTAAAGAAGAGCTAACACCCATCCTTCAAACTCTTCCAAAATACTGCGGAGGAAGGAACATTCTCGAACTCATTCTAAGAGGCCACCATCACCCTGATAACAAAACCAGACAAAGACACTACTAAGAAAGAAAATTACAGACCAGTATCACTGATGAATATAGATGCAAAAATCCTCAACAAAATCCTAGCAAACAGAATCCAGCAACAAATTAAAAGGATCATACACCATGATCAAGTGGGAGTTATCCCAGGAATGCAAGGATTCTTCAATATATGCAAATCAATCAATGTGATACACCATATTAACAAATTTAAGAAGAAAAATCATATGATCATCTCAATAGATGCAGAAAAAGCTTCTGACAAAATTCAACACCCATTTAGGATAAAAACTCTCCAGAGAGTGGGCATAGAGGGAACCTACCTCAACATAATAAAGGCCATATATGACAAACCCACAGCAAACATCATTCTCAATGGTGAAAAACTGAAAGCATTTCCTCTAAGATCAGGAACAAGACAAGGATGTCCACTCTCACCACTATTATTCAACACAGTTTTGGAAGTCCTAGTCACGGCAATCAGAGAAGAAAAGAAATAAAAGGAATACAAATTGGAAAAGAAGTAAAACTGTCACTGTTTGCAGATGACATGATACTCTACATAGAGAATTCTAAATATGCCACCAGAAAACTACTAGAGCTAATCAATGAATTTGGTAAAGTTGCAGGATACAAAATTAACGCGCAGAAATCTCTTGCATTCCTACACTAACAATGAAAGATTAGAAAGAGAAATTAAGGAAATAATCCCACTCACCATTACAACAAAAAGAATAAAATACCTAGGAATATACCTACCTAGGGAGACAAAAGACCTGTACTCAGAAAACTCTAAGACACTGATGAAAAAATCAAAGATGACACAAACAGATGGAGAGATATACCACGTTCTTGAATTGGAAGAAATATTGTGAAAATGACTATACTACCCAAAGCAATCTTACAGATTCAATGTAATCCTTATCAAATTACCAATGGCATTTTTTACAGAACTAGAACAAAAAATCTTAAAACTTGTATGGAAACACAAAAGACCCCGAATAGCCAAAGCAGCCTTGAGGGAAAAAAATGGAGCTGGAAGAATCAGACTCCCTGACCTCAGACTATACTACAAAGCTAAAGTAATCAAGACAATATGGTACTGACACAAAAACAGAAATATAGATCAATAGAACAGGATAGAAAGCCCAAAGATAAACCCATGCAACTATGGTCAACTAATCTATAACGAAGGAGGCAAGGATATACAATGGAGAAAAGACAGTCCCTTCAATAAGTGGTGCCAGGGAAACTGGACAGCTACATGTAAAAGAATGAAATTAGAACTCTCCCTAACACCATACACAAAAATAAACTCAAAATGGATTAAAGACCTAAATGTAAGACCGGACACTATAGAACTCTTAGAGGAGAACATAGGAAGAACACTCTTTGATATAAATCACAGCAAGATCTTTTTTGATCCACCTCCTAGAGTAATGGATATAAAAACAAAAATAAATAAATGGGACCTAATGAAACTTAAAAGCTTTTGCAAAGCAAAGGACACTATAAACAAGACAAAAAGACAACCCTCAGAATGGGAGAAAATATTTGCAAACAAATGAATGGACAAAGGATTAATCTTCAAAATATATAAACAGCTCATGCAGCTCAATATTAAAAAAACAAACAACCCAATCAAAAAATGGGCAGAAGACCTAAATAGACATTTCTCCAAAGAAGACATACAGATGGCCAAGAAGCACATGAAAAGCTGCTCATCATCACTAATTATTAGAGAAATGCAAATCAAAACTACAATGAGGTATCACCTCACACCAGTTAGAATAGGCATCATCAGAAAATCTACAAACAACAAATACTGGAGAGGGTGTAGAGAAAAGGGAACCCTCTTGCACTGTTGGTGGGAATGTAAATTAATACAGCCACTATGGAGAACAGTATGATGGTTCCTTAAAAAACTAAAACTAGAATTACCATATGACTCAGCAATCCCAGTACCAGGCATCTACCCAGAGAAAACCACAATTCAAAAAGACACATGCACCCCAATGTTCACTTGCAGCACTATTTACAAGAGCCAGGTCATGGAAGCAACCTAAATGCCCATCAACAGACAAATGGATAAAGAAGATGTGGTACATATATACAATGGACTATTACTCAGCCATAATAAGGAATGAAATTGGGTCCTTTGTAGAGATGTGGATGGACGTAGACTGTCACACAGAGTGAAGTAAGTCAGAAAGAGAAAAACAAATATCGCATATTAACGCATATATGTGGAATCTAGAAAAATGGTACAGATGAACCAGTTTGCAAGGCAGAAATAGAGACACAGATGTAGAAAACAAACGTATGGACACCAAGTGGGGGAAAGTGGGTAGGGGGGCAGGGTGGGATGAACTGGGAGATTGGGACTGACATATATACACTCATATGTATAAAATAGATGACTAATAAGAACCTGCTGTATAAAAAATAAATAAATAAAATAAAATTCAGAAAAATAAAAAAATAAATTATCTAATAAAAAACCATTTTCCAAAAAAAAAAAAAGCCAATATTTAAGGGTCTATTGCCACACAAGATGCTTTACCTACATTATCATGTTAATGTTGACAATACATATGCAATATACTTATATCCTTAATTTAGAGTTGAGGAAACTGAGTCCCAGAAAAAAAAACGTGACTTCCCAAAAGTATTCCAACTACTAAACATTAGAGCCAGGATTCCAACCTATGATTTCTAAGTCCATACCCTAGGGCTACTAGACCACTAAGCATCATCGTTCCATCTATCATAAGAAGTAGCTGAACTGTCAGCCTAAAAATGTCTCTAAGGTGATAATTTTGCAAGAGAAAAATGTGCACACAAATTATTTAGTAATATTCATGTTACAACAAATTATTTTACTGAAATTTCCACTATACATCTTTTACCACCCCAATGTCATGTCAACCTAGCACACAGAAGTATCATGCGTTGTGAAGAGGAGACAAACTCCTCTTCTGACTAAAGCAGTGTCACCAGTGATAAAGAGAGCATTTCCTTTTGAATGGCTCTTCAACTTCACATATGAAAACCTGAGCTCATTTTTCTCCTCCCTCCTTTTACCAACAGAGGTACAAACAGCCCTCTGCTTCTCCATGGACACATCTTAGAACTACTCTAACCTTTCCTCTCTCCCTCACACCCCACGTCAAATCTCACAACGGTACGCAAGATGAGCATTACCCTCAAGGGTTCTGGGGTGGAATGAACTTATTAAGGAGCAAACACACCTGCTGCATTAATAAATCTTTCCTTATTTTTGGTTTTGTATTGTTTATTTGGGGTTTTTTCCATATATTTCAATATTAACAGGATACTACTGCATGGTAACTTCAATATGTTTTTAATTTAGTATACATAGAAGGATGATAATTATTCAAATTTAGTTTCAGTTATAAATATATTAATTCCCACACACAAACACGTGTGTATATACTAGGTCACAATTTTAAATGTATTCCTTAAAGAATCATGGTAAAAAAAAATTTGAAAATCATTGTTCTACAGTATTTTGCAAAGAGTAAAAGGGAAGATTATTAATGGCTGCCCTAAATATACGAGCTCTAACAGGAATATTGAAAGGTACGTAAAAAATGAGTTCAGGAGTAACTACACAAACTTGGAAGATTCCTGGAAACATTGTAATATCTCCCATTATTCCTTTTAATCAGCTTATTTCCCCATTAACAAATGGTAGTAAAAAATCCATTTAAAAATATTTTTTAAAAATATATAGATACAGGACATAGTAAGGGAAAGGGGATAGCTAAGAGACTGGGTTTACATAGCAGCCAATCTAGTAAGCAGGGAGCGAGCCCAGGAGGAACATAGAATAGTAACTAACAGCTATAAAAAAAAAAAAGAAAGAGAAAAAAAATCACCTGCAGAAAGAAAAAAATCACCCTGGCACCTGCAGAAAGAAAAGATGATAAACAGCTATCATAGGAAGGGAAGGAGACCCGATTACTTAACCTATAGAAGACAGGTGGGCTGATATGTTCAATAATTCAGCAAGTATTTATTCAAGAGCTGCTGGGTACCAGGCACTGGTTCTGGAGTCTCCAGCACAATCTAATAATGCTTTATGCCTAGCCAGAGAATTTGTCAGATGACAAATATGGACTGAGTGCTTATTATACACTGGACACTGAGCTAAGTCTTGGCAGGGACATGGTGGTACAGACAGATACAAACCCTGCCCTGTTAGAGCTTCACAGTCAGAGAAGACACAAGTTAAAAAAAGCAACAAAAATCAACGATATCATCCTAAGTGTATAAAGACCTGTACAGGAACAGTACACGGTACTATCAAGAACTTCGCTTAGTTCGGAGGTAAAGGAGGCCTTCCCTGAAAAGTCGAGCCCTGAACGATAAGTAGGAATCAGTGACAAGGGAGAGTAGAAGGAACAGTGTGTTCAAAGGTCCCAGGCTGAGGGGATTTATTCAATCACTTGAGAAAGACTTACTGAATCTACCAGACTTCAGGATCTACCAGTCCCTGTGCTCTGCAAGTAGAAAGAAAACTATAAAAGCAAAGCACTCTGATTCTGTGTATCTAAGTGGCTTCTTGCAGAAATAAAATCAATAGGACTTGATACAAAACTAATTACTGAGAGAAAAAGAAAGCATACAAAATTATTGCCAGGTTTCCCTCCAGTACAATTTAAAAGGATGGCTTCAGGCTTCAATAACAAATGGAGGCATATTTAGATAAAAAGTGATGAATTCAGTTTTGGGCACACTGAGTTTGAAAAACCAGCAAGACATTCTGGTAGAGATATGGTGTTGGCAGCACCCAGCATGCAGCCCTGGCCCAAAGTCTGAGAGAAAAGCCCAAAGCTATAGCCACGTATTTGAAAATCACGTCAGGGAGATGCTAAGTCTAGGAGCGGAGAATATGACACAGAAAGTGAGTCCCTAACACAATATGCATGGATCCTGTCTACTCATTTGACTGTTATTACTGTAAATGGGGCACCAAATCAGAAGAAATGGAGTACAAACAAATCAATTACAAAATGTAAAAGCTCATCAGTCAAACCCAAATCAACCTGTAAAAGCTGTGTGAAACAATGATTCCTTTTCTCTAATGCTAATGATATGATATAATGGAATGGTGGAGTTGAAGAGGGCCTTAGACATGTAATTCACCCCCTTACACTATGACAATAAAGAAACCAACATCCACAGAGACTATGGAAGTTGTTCAAGGTTAACTAGCTAGCTATTGCCAGGGTCAGGATACTACCTCCACAAAGCAAGAATCTAATTTAAATAAAACAACAAAATTAGGATCCCTCATGCGTTCCTAAATAACTATTAATTTAATTTCACACGAATATTTTCTTCTTTGAGAGAAACAAAGCCAATTTTCTCCCTACTGTCCCTTATAGTAAAAGAACTATTTCAGACATTCCTATCATTCCTTTCAGCAATATATGAATTACCAGTCCTCCAGTTATAGTTATCTTGAAGAAAAATATTATCTAAGGAAATATAATTGCTACTTACACCATTTGTAAGTCAATGAGTAAATATGGATCTATACGAGTAAATAATGATGTATATATCTTACCTAAATTATAAATACATCTCAAGATTTTATGTTTAAATTTTTTAAATAAATTTACTTATTATTTTATTTATTTATTTTTGGGTGCATTGGATCTTTGTTGCTGTGGACGGGTTTTCTCTAGTGGCAGTGCGCAGGGACCAGTCTCTGTTGCAGTGCGCGGGCTTCTCTTCTTGTGGAGCACAGGCTCTAGGCACGCAGGCTCAGTAGCTGTGGCTCGCGGGCTTAATTGCTCCACGGCACGTGGGATCTTCCCGGACCAGGGCTCGCACCCATGTCCCCTGCATTGGCAGGTGGATTCTTAACCACTGCACCACCAGGGAAGCCCTATCTCAAGATTTTAATATGTTATCCAGACTAGGTCCACATGCTTTTCGTATGGGAATCATGAAGAAACTAAGCAGTATAATGGACTTTTAAAATCATAATGTGTAGTGACTTTTACTATGAAATAATGATTAAATAAAATACCAAGTCATTCTATTCCTATGTGTATTCTGTTTACCTACACAAAACAAAAGGATTTCGAGCAGCACACATGTTTAAACATGCAAAATATTGAACACTTTAGTATTTTTTTAGAAAATACTAGTCAAAAGAATCAGAGCTGACTAGTATATCCTGAGTTTGGGGGGGTGGGTTTAGCTAGAGAAAAGTAAATAATTTTGAAGGAGAAGAGAAATGTATGTACTAACCACCTGAGGAAAGCTGATAACCAGGGTGAGCACAGAGCTAAGTTTACAGAGTCACAGAACAAGGAGGATCTCGGCAGCATGACTGGTACGGCTCTCTCACTTCACTGACAAAATTCAGAGGAGCTAAATGATGCTCCCAAGGTCACACAGGTGGTTTGTGGCCGTGCTCTGTGTTTCTTAGCAACAGGGATTAAAAGAAAAACGCAAGTTACATAGCTCTCACTACTGAATAAAAAGAGACATAAAATTAGCCTAGAGACGGATTATATATATACTCTTGTATAATAAATAAGAGACTAGAGTTAACTAATAAAATATATGCCATTTTGGAACATAAAGAAATATTTTTCTTGAAGAAAAAAAAAAAAAGAAAGGAGGCCACATCTACTTACCCACCATTATACGGAAAGAAATGAGTAAAACGTTGGAACTTCTAACCCTCCAGCAGGTTTCTGCTTATCCAATATTTGAAAACCATCTTGACAAAACAAATGTTTTTTTTGTTTTTTTTTTTGTGTGTGTGGCACGCGGGCCTCTCACTGCTGTGGCCTCTCCCGTTGTGGAGCACAGGCTCTGGACGCGCAGGCTCAGCAGCCATGGCTCACGGGCCCAGCCGCTCCGCGGCATGTGAGATCTTCCCGGACCGAGGCACGAACCCATGTCCCCTGCATCGGCAGGCGGACTCTCAACCACTGCGCCACCAGGGAGGCCCGAAACAAATGTTTTTTAAACAATGTGCATCTCAGAAAACTACAGAAAACTACGGTGAATGTTCCTACTTTGTAAAAAAAAAAAAAAGATTTATTAATCTGCTTAAATAGCAGCGATGAGGAACAGGAAAAACTGAGGATACTCCCAGGTTTTTAACCTGTGACATTAAGTAGATGTTGGTGCCATTTATCCTAGATAAGTAGACAACTCAAATTTGCAAAAAGATCTGAAGGAAGTGATAGAGCTAGCAATGCAATGCTGATATCTGAGGAAAAAAACATTAAAAGCAGAAGGAACAGCAAGTGCAAAAGCCTTGAGGTAAATGTGTACTTGGTGTATTTAATGAATAGCAAGGATGGCTGGAGGACACACTAAGCGAAGAAAGGAATAGTAAGAAATGAAGTCAGAGCTGTAATGGGGAAAAAGGGGAGGTCACAGAAATCAGAGCAAGTACATGCTCAAACCATAATGGAACTAAATTAGAAATTAGTAACAAAAAGATATGCAGAAAATCTCCAAATATATGGAAATAAAACAACACACTTCTAAATGACTCATGAGTTTCATGAGTCAAAGAAGAAGTCTTGAGATAAATTTAAAAACTTTTTCAACTAAATGATAATGAAGATACAACATATCAAAATTTGTAGGATGCAGCTAAAGGGAAATTTATAGCATTAAAATGCATATATTAGAATAGAAGAACGATCTAAAAATCAATAACCTGAGCTTCCCTTTAAGAAACTAGAGAAAGAAGGGACTTCCCTGGTGGTGCAGTGGTTAAGAATCTGCCTGCCAGTGCAGGCGACATGGGTTCAATCCCTGGTCTGGGAAGATCCCACATGCCGCAGAGCAACTAAGCCCGTGAGCCACAACTACTGAGCCTGCGCTCTGGAGCCCGCGAGCCACGACTACTGAGCCCACGTGCCACAACTACTGAAGCCCACGTGCCTAGAGCCGGTGCTCCACAACAAGAGAAGCCACCACAATAAGAAGCCTGTGCACTGCAACGAAGAGTAGCCCCCTCTCGCGGCAACTAGAGAAAGCCCACACGCAGTAACAACGACCCAACGCAGCCAAAATTAAATAAATAAATAAATTTTTTAAAAACTAGAAAAAGAAGAGAAAACTAAATGTAAAGCAAGCAGAAGGAAGGAAATAATAATTATTAGAATAGAAATCAGTGAAATTGAAAACAGGAAAACATTAAAAAATAATAATAATAAAACCAAAAGCTGGTTCTTTGAAAAGATCAGAAAAACTGGTAAACCTTTAGCCATGTTAAACAAGAAAAAAAACTGAGAAGACACAAATTACCAATATGCGGAATAAAAGAGAGGACATCACTACTGGACCCACAAACATTAAAAGGGGATACTAGCGTAGCATAATATGATGCCAATAAATTCAGTAATGCAGATGAAATAGTTAAGTACCTGAAAGACAAAAACTACCAAAACTCACTCAAGAAGAAATAAATGACCCAAATACCCATATATCTATTAAATAAGTAGAATTTTTAGTTAAAAATCTTTCAAAAATAAAATTCCAGGCCCAGATGGTTTAATGGGTGAATTCTACCTAACATTTAGGGAAGAAATAATATCGATTCTAGACAATCTCTTCCAGAAAAATAGAAAACCACTTCCCAAGTCATCTCATGAGCATTCCCCTAAAGCCAAAA
Organism: Mesoplodon densirostris; assembly: GCF_025265405.1. Classification (NCBI taxonomy): domain Eukaryota; kingdom Metazoa; phylum Chordata; class Mammalia; order Artiodactyla; family Ziphiidae; genus Mesoplodon; species Mesoplodon densirostris. Next base: position 11,554,149 of record NC_082664.1, read on the forward strand.
ACTAGGTACAGATATTACAATAAAACTGCAAACCAATATCTCTCATTAAAATAGATGCAAAAATTCTCAAAAACATAGTAGCAAATAGAGTCCAGAAACATATAAAAGACTCATACATCATGACCAAGTAGATTTCATCCCAAGGATGCAAGGCTGGTTCATCATTTGAAAACTGATCAGTGTAATTCACCATATTAAGGACCAAATAAGAAAAGCCATATATGATATCAATAGATTCAGGAAAAAAACATTCAACAAGATTTAATATTCATTCATGATTTTAAAAAAACTGTCAGAGGGCTTCCCTGGTGGCGCAGTGGTTGAGAGTCCGCCTGCCGATGCAGGGGACACGGGTTCGTGCCCCGATCCCGGAAGATCCCACATGCCGCGGAGCGGCTGGGCCCGCGAGCCATGGCCGCGGAGCCTGTGTGTCCGGAGCCTGTGCTCCGCAACGGGAGAGGCCGCAGCAGTGAGAGGCCCGCGTACAGCAAAAAAAAAAAAAAAAAAAAAAAAAAAAAAAAAAAAAAAACTGTCAGAAAATTAGGACTTGAGGAAACTTCCTTAACTTAATAGTATCCATAAGAAACCTACAGCCAACATCATACTTAATGACTTAATGATGAGAGACTGAATGCTTTCCCCCAAAGATCAGGAACAAGGCTGGGAGGTCCTCTCTCACCACTCAAACAGTGGAGGAATCTGGCAGATGCAACTTCAACTAAGTGATCAAGATTAACATCACCAGTGATAAGTCATGCTGATGCTATGTACCCCTGAAATGATGGGATGAGAGAGGCACGTCTCCTCTATAGTATTCTTCCCCCCTCCCCGCAAAAGCCCATAACTCCAATCTAACATTGAGAAAAACACCAGACAAACACAGGTTGAGGGACATTCTACAAAACACCTGACCAGTACTCTTTAAAACTATTAAGATCATGAAAAGCAAGGAAAGACTAAGAATGTGTCATAGCCCAGAGGAGATTAGGGAGATGGGATAACTAAATGCAATGTGATATCCTGGATTAGATTCTGAAACAGGAAAAAAAGGACATTAGTGAAAAAACTGGTGAAATCCAAACAAAGTCTGGCACTTAGTAAATAGTGTTATACCAATGCTAATTTCTTACTTTTAACAAATATACCATGGTTATGTAAGATGTTAGCTTTAGGGGAAACTGGTAATAGGCATACAGTAACTCTAAACTATCTTTGTAACTTCTCTGGAAATCTAAAATAATTCCAAAATAAAAATTATTTTTTTAAGAAAAGTAAAAGGGCATTAAAAGATATACTATGTAAACACTAACCAAAAGAAAGCTGGAGTGAGTATATCACTATCAGATAAAGTAGACTTCACACAAGGAATATTTCTAGGGATAAAAACAAACATTACATAGCTATGAGGGGTTACTTCACCAAGAAAATATAACAACCCTAATTGTATATGCATTAATTACAAATATCAAAATACATAAACTACTGGTAAAAATGATATATTTGAAAGGAGTAGACAAATCTCCAATTATAGTTAGAGACTTCAGTATTCCAGTTGTTTAGTTAGTAGAACAAGTAGCAAACATCCTTAGAGATACAGAAGATCTGAAAAATATCAACCAAGTTTACTAATTGACATTTATAGAACATTACACCAACAATGCGAAAATACACATTCAAATATACATGGAATAATCATCAAGATCGACCCATGTTCTGGTCAAAAAACAAACCTCAGCAAATTTAAAAGAAATAAATTCAAGCAAAGTGTGTTCTGTGCCCATTACAGAATTAAACTAGAAACGAATAACAGGAAGGTATCTGGAAAAACCCTGCAAATAATTGGAAAATTATGTGAGATACACACACACACAAACTGTATGTGTAAATCACCCCCATCCCTCCCTCCCTCCCCACCATCACCAGAGCTACAAGGAGAGATGCCCAGGCTGTACTTTTGTGAATCCTTTTCCTCTTCACCAATGTCTACTACTCAAGGAAATATAGTTTATAATTTTATTACCAAAAGTATTTCCAAGCAAATACAGTTTACAAGCTTATTACCAAGAGAATTTCTATGACTATTCTAAATCCATCAGACTTCTCAAATTTTTCACCTGAATATGTAAATATTTTTATGCTAGCCATATAACTCTCATTCTGCCCAAAACATATTAAAACCAAATATACAGAACTCTTTAAAGAAAATATTGTTCTACTCTGATATTTTTTTGGTGATAAATGGTATTTTAGGTTTTATTATAATATTATTGCATCTGTTCCTTAATGAAACACAGGCACTTTCTGAATTATGAATATCTTCTTCAAAGGTGACCTTTTTTATAAGCTCTGAAACTGTTCACCTATCCAAGGAGTTTTTGCCCTTACAAGGATGTCCATTATCACCGCCTAGTGGATGAAATAAGAAACTGAGGTTCAACATCTTTTCCTTATCTTCTTTCTTAGAATTGAAGACAGCCTGCTGAAGCAAGATGGAACTTTAACTTCTGAGGCCCAACCCATCATATCCTCTGGAGAGAGGAGGGGGAAACGATGTCTGAAGAACTTAAGTGACTTGAATGTGATAGCAGAGATAGACACCAGGTCCCCTGATTCTTACAGTAGCAAACTGGCCCTTTCCACTGTACACTACAGCTATGTGGGAAAAAAAATTAACCTCAATCCTTACCTTACACCACATACAAAATTTAAGTGGAAATGAATCAGAGACCTGAAATTAAGAGCTAAAACCTCAAAACTTCTAAAAGAAAGCACAGGAAAAAAATTTAATTGACCTAGATTTGGCAAAGATTTCTTACATATAACACAAAAAGCACTAACTATAATAAAAAAAAATCAATGAATTAGACCTCATCAAAATTAGACCAAGCAATCTGACTCATAATCGCATGTAAAGATGTTCAATGTCCACTGGTCATTTGGGAAATCCAAATTATAAATACAATGAAATACCACTACACTAGACCACTGGTAATACTACCAGAATGACCTAAAACCAAAAAGACTTATCATACCAAGTGTCGGTAAGTATATGAAGCAATTCAAACTCTCATACTCTCCTGGTAGAAATGTAAAACTGTATAATCACTTGAAACAGTTTAGCAGTTTCTTGAAAATGTAAACATATGCCTACTATATGACCCAGCCATTCCACTGCTAGCTATTCACCAGAGGAAAGAAAGCACATGTCCACACAAAGATCTATACATGAATGTTTACAGCCACTTAGTTTGTAATCGCCAAAGACTTGAAGTTACCCAAATGTCCATCAACTGGTGCATGGATAAACAAAATGTGCTATATCTTTAAAATGGAATTAACAATAATAAAAAGGAATAACCTATTGATACATGCAACATCATGAATGAAATTCCAAATAATTATGTTGAGTAAAAGAAGCCAGATGAAAGAGTAGCTACTGTATGATTCATTTCTATAAAATTCTACAAACTGAAAAATAATCTGTAGCGTCAGAAAGCAGATCAGTGGTTGCCTGGAGTGGGAGAGGCTATCAGAAGAAAGGGAGAGGATATTACAAAGAAGCACAAAGTTACTTTGGGGAGTGATGGGTATGTTCATTATCTTAATGGTGATGATAGCTTTATGGGTATTACATAGAGGTCAAAATTCATCAAATTGTACAGTTTAAATATGTGCAGGTTATTAGATGTCAATATACCTCAATAGAACTGAAATGAAGTGTATATATACTCATCCAGTGATCCAGCATTCCATTCTTAGGCATTTATCCAAGAGATATGAAAACATGTCTACATTCTAGAACAGAAGAATCTGTCACTAATGTATAGTGACAAAAAGCAGATCATTGGTTGCCTAGGGTCAGGGTGGAGAATTAACTGCAAAGGGGCACCATCTGGAGAGAAAATTTTATAACTACATGAAGTTTCCGGATAGGAAGTTGCCTATGCATCCAAAGTAAAGTATCTCTGAATTGCCAACAGTTGATTTAAAAGACCAATAACAATTATCCTTTACTGAACACAACGCTACACCAAGCAGGCACTTCCTCTAATCTTCTCAACAGTCCTGCAATGTAGGTTTTACTCTTCCCAGTTTAGATTAGGAGGCTTGGACTCAGATAAGCAACTTACCCAAGGTCTCTCAATAGATAAATGAGCAAGCTCAGCCTCCAAGAATATTTCTGGGTCTGTCTTAAGATAAATTATTTCCGACACTACATACTGCCTTCTCAATGCCCAACATACTTATTAACTAGAGGAGACTTCTATTCTAGTGAAACTTCAGAAAAGTGCGTTTGCTTCCTTAAACAAGTACTTCCTCGAACACAAGTATCTGCTGGTACAATGCCACTTGTTCTCCAGGAGAAGCCTAACACATACTAAGTACTCAATTGATATTTTGTATGTTTTAACCTGAACTCCTAAGATTCACTCTAAAGTAACTATTAGTTGCATTATAAATCTCCATTATTAACATCTCTGATTTGGAGGGAAAATTACACTGTAAGGCACAGCCACAGACAAGGATATAATAGATTTTGTGATTATGTCTGACCTGATTACCACATACCAATATCATAAAGCCAAAAAGGTGGTGACTGTGAAGAACTAAGTCTGAACACTTTCTCCCTGCCTCCCACATTTGGTGGCCACCACGTACAACAAAACGCACTGCAAAAAGCAAAATATCCAAGTTGAAAGAGGTACAGATATAAAGATCACTGGACTTTCCTCTGTGGTTTAATGGTACTGGAGGTGGTACCCATGAAAGAAGACCTTCTAACCAAGCAGTCTAGCAGAATAAAAACTAACTGTAGAGACTTCCCTGGTGGCACAGTGGTTAAGAATCCACTTGCCAATGCAGGGGACACGGGCCTGCCAATGCAGGGGACACTAGCCCTGGTCCGGGAAGATCCCACATGCCGTGGAGCAACTAAGCCCGTGCACCACAACTACTGAGCCTGCGCTCTAGAGCCCATGAGCCACAACTATTGAGCCCACGAGCCACAACTACTGAAGCCCACGCACCTAGAGCCCATGCTCTGCAACAAGACAAGCCACCGCAATGAGAAGCCCATGCACCACAACGAAGAGCAGCCCCTGCTCACCACAACTAGAGAAAGCCCGCAAGCAACAACAAAGACCCAACACAGCTGAAAATAAATAAATAAATAAATAAATAGAAACTAATTGTAAAAATTTATTGAAACTCTCTTACAGGGAAAGAAAAAATTCATGTGACCTAAGTAAATCATACACAGAATAACAGAAAATTCTATGGGCTATTAGGTAGGTAGTTCATTACGGATATACTGGAAATTTATGTACTAGAAAGTTTGTCACTTTTGTTTCCTAAAAGATATAGGGTGGGACCACTCATGCACTGCTGGTAGAAGTATAAACTGGTACAAGCACTCTGGAAAATTGTTTAGCAGTAACTTCTAAGCTGGACATATGCATATGCTGTGACCAACAGTTCTAGTTCTATGAAGACACCTAAAAGAAATGCCTACATATATTCACCAAAAGACTTGTACAAGAATGTTCATAGCGGCATTATTCATAATAGCCAAAGACTGAAAACAAGAGAAATGTCCACCAAGAGTTAAGTAAATGATATGGTACATTCATATAATGGAACACCATACAGGAATGAGAATGAACAATCTATTTCTCCATGCAACAACATGGACAGATCTCTTTTTTAAAAGGCTGAGCAAAAGAAACTAAACACAAAACAGTATATTCCGTGGTTCCTACTATATAGAGTTCAAAATCAGGCAAACTAACCTACGGTGTTAGAAATTAGGGAAGTATAGTTACCCTTTGCAGGGAATGGGGGAAACTGGACAAGGGTACCTGGGAAGCTACTAGGCTAATACAGCAGGTTATGTCCTATTTCTTAATCTGGATGCTGGTTAGATGGGTGTTTTTTAACTTGTGAAAATATAACAAGCTGTATATTTATGATGTGTGCTCATTTCTGCATATGTTCCAAAAGTTTGTTTTAAAAAACAAATAAAATATGTTTATGAAAGTATCTCTTTAACTGAGATTCTTAATCCATTAATTTCTTTTTTTTTTAAGAATAGAACAGTGAGGAAGAACAGACCAGACCATGGACCAAACTCAGTGCAGAGACAAGAGAGGAATATCATGGGTATCCAAGGTTGAAGCAAGATCATCTCAGTGCATGTTCTGAGAAGGGATAGTATCTCTCTCAACAAGGTGTTAAAAGACGCTCCCAACTAAGCAACACTCTCCACCTCCCTGCCAAAGGCAAACTGAAAGCTTATAACTAATAGGCTACTCTCTGAAATGCCCACATGCTTCTGCTCTAACCAGTTGAGTTGTAACCAAGAGTCAGCTGTGTTTGTTCTCACACCAGTTTATCCCAATTTACTTGATACTGCAATTACATAATTAAGTATTACATAAACATATGAATGCAAAGACAGAGTCGTTTCTATGACAACTAAATTGAAAGTTTTAGAAAAACTCAACACAGATAAGTTGCCAAAGGAAACTGCTATTGAATTAGGAAGAACAAGACAACTTGCAAAAGCTGAGTAAAAAATAATCAAAAAAATCTAAGACAGGCTTTCAGACTGCTTCATAAGCATCTTTAAATTCTCACTCAACTTTAAAGCTTCCTTAGTGGCACAGTGGTTAAGAATCCACCTGCCAACGCAGGGAACTTGGGTTCGAGCCCTGGTCCGGGAAGATCCCACAAGCCACAGAGCAGCTAAGCCCGTGCGCCACAACTACTGAGCCTGTGCTCTAGACCCCGCGAGCCACAGCTACTGAAGCCTGCGTGCCACAGCTACTGAGCCCGTGTGCCACAACTACTGAAGCCCACGCACCTAGAGCCCGTGCTCAGCAACAAGAGAAGCCACCGCGATGAGAAGCCTGCGCACTACAACGAAGAGTAGCCCCCACTCGCCGCAACTAAAGCCCGCACACAACAACGAAGACCCAACGCAGCCAAAAATAAATAAATAAACAAATGTATAAAAGTAAATAAATAAAGTTATAAAAAAAATTCTCACTCAACTTTAAAGAAACCTGAATGTGACATTATAAATGCATTATGGGAGTATTTATTCAAGGAAAAGGATTATGAACTGTATTAAGCAGACCCATACTCAAAAGGTAGTGGGCATACAACAAAAGATTAGCAAACAAATGTATTTTTTTACACTAAAATGAAATACTGAAAGTATGGATCATTTTTATGACTCCCCACATTAATATTAACCAATTTGGGGTGATAAACTAACCAATTCATCCCAACTGTGAGGGATTAAAAATTGTGATGTGCCTCTCCAGCACAACACTCGAGAAAACCGGGCATGCAATCCTGGCTACTCAAGGCCAACACACACACACAGTCTCTCTCTCTCTCTCTCTCTCTCTCTCTCTCTCTCTCTCTCTCTCTCTCTCACACACACACACACACACACACACACACTCTTTCTCTCTCTCACACACACACACCCCGTAAGCACCCCACCTCACCAAAACAGTACTAAATGACAGGTGTCAAAAAAAAAAAAAGAAATCAAAAGAATAGTAAAGGCAAAAGAAATGTGGAGATACAGAAGATCTTAGAAATAAGGGCATACAAAGGAGATTTTCACACAACTTTTCCCACTTGCCAAGCAAATAGGACAGGTAGTCTTAAAGATAAAACAACCAAAAGCTAGCTGGTAGCAAAGTTCTTCCTCATGACCTCACTGCTACCCTGTGTTAGTCTTGAATGCAAGAGTTCCCAAACGTGATCAGCAATAGCCACACTTTACAGCACTTTTATTTCCAGATTTGGCTGCAGATTCTCACTCTGTGCTATCACTAGGGGGAGCACTTACTCCTGTTTTTTTTTTAAAGGGGAGGGTGGCTGGGGAGAGAAAGAAAAGAGAAAAAGTTCCTAATTAACGATGTACTTTATCTCATTGTCCCTAAAAGGCAAAGGGCGCAATGTTTTAAAACTCACAGTGCAAAGTGACAAACGGTTTTTAAATGACTGTAAAAGTAAGCAACATAAAAGTTAGGTTAGGTACATTAACCAATTGACACATTTAACGCATAATATAAATAGCAAATATTGCTTAAACAGGCTGACCTTATCATCAGTTTAAAATAAGTATATGTGACGATTCTGATAAATACTATTAGCAAAGGAAGTTAATAGATATCTACCACAAACTTCAGTTGATATACTTTACTTGCCTATTACTTTATTAAATTATTAGAAGACAAAATTAATACCGCTATCCTCTCTTAAAAGTTTGTAATGTACCTTGAGCACCTAAGGAGTAAGGAATTAGGGACATGGCAAAGGAAACAGAAGGGAATTAATATTAATTGGGTACCTTTTTTGGTGTTTGGGGCTCTACACATAATACAACCACCTTGGGAAACAAGAATTATTATTTTCCACTTTGCAGATGAGAAAACCAGGATTTAACAACCATAATAACTTGCCCATGGTCACGCAGATAGTAAGTGGTAGGACATAACCTAAATCTGTCTGATTCTATTGCCTACAATACAAAAAAGTCAAAAGTTGCTTAATTCATCTGGCACTTAGGTCATCTTAAGATAAATAAACTCACTTTATTCCATTAAGAGGTATATATTTATATCATAGCACAGAACAAAAAAGGACCAAAACAGCAACAACAATAAAAAACAGCTTACCCTCTAAGAGCTTACAGTCTATTGAAGACAACGTATGCACACACACAAGTTAAGGAATACAAAGGTATGCAGCCACTAAGTGATATGGGAGCTCACAGAGCCTGAGATCCCATGTAGTTTCAGCAGTTAGGAAAGGCCTTATGAAAGATGCAAGATTACAGCTGGATCCTGGGGATGGAAAATATTGGAGAGGTATAACGAAAGGTATTCCAGGATGGGGAAAAGCAGAGTTAAGGATGAACGTGATGTATCTGAGTAACAGTGAATAAGGCAGCACGACTGCTTCAAAAAGTGAAGGACTGCATGGAAACAACCCGAGTGTATGAACAAACAAAATGTGATATACTCCCACGGTGGAATACTATTCAGCAGTAAAAAGAAACAAAGTACTGACACGCTACAATGACGATGAACCTTGAAAACATTATACTAAGTGAAAGAAATCAGTTACAAAAAGCCACATATTGTATAATTTTACATAAAATGTCCAGAATAGGCAAATCCATAAAGAAAGAAGGTAGACTAGTGGTTCCCAAAGGCTGGGAAGATTGGGCAGAAGTGGGGACTGACTGCTAATAGGTACAGGGTTTCTTCTGAAAATGCTCTAAAATTGATTGTGGTGATGAACACACAACTCTGTGAATACATGAAACCACTCAACTATAAATGGGTGAACCATATGGCATACGAACGACACCTCAATGAAGCTGTTAAAAAGAAAAGTTGAGGGCCTGGTGGAACATCCCATTGCAGAGCTAAGATGGAGTCACTTATGCCAAGCTTGAGGGTCTGGAATTTATCTGACAGGCAACTCGAGATATGTGAGTAAAGGTTTACCTAATGAAAGCACAGTGTACAAACTTAGGACCCTTCTCTAACAAAATTATTCCTAAAATATACACCAAAATCACAAAGAAGAGAGAGAACTAAAAGAAGATACTGTGATATGATTCTGACTAAGCCACAAGCTGTGACTATTAGGAAAGTTGTTTTGTTTCAGTGCTAAATGCCACAGATGGGTATATCAGCATCATATTTATGCAAAACCACAGAATCATCTTTGTCAAATCTTCAAATACTGTAATGTTCTAAACTTAATTATGAAAATAGCATTAATAATTGATCTGCCATATTTTAGGGTAAGATAATGAACAGTGTAATTTGTTTTTCATTGGACAGCAGTCCAATATAATGCTTTTTTAGATACTAGTTTCAGTTTAAATGCTATCAGAACCTCCACTAATATAAAGCATCTCCTACCGATACTTATACATTTGACTCTAAAATCTAATGAAACGTAATCTTCCAAAATAGATTTAATGTACAAAAGTAAGAGAGCTCCAGAAACAAATCTGACATTCAAAAGCAAAGAGGAAAATTCTGGATATTAAATATCCAAAACAGAGGAAGAGGTAAAGCACTCAAAAATAAACCTGAAAATCATAGAGGAAAAAAAGGACTCAGTATTAGATTCTACAGCATTGGGAAGTACAAATAGGAAAAAAAAGGAATAAATTACATTTAAAATAGAAGGCTCAATACACGAGAGAAGAGGCTTTAACAGCTTTAACAGAGGCAAAGTTTGGAACATGTCCATAAGACAATCCCACACCCTCTCCTGAATCCCAGGGAAGAAAGAACCCTTCAGGCAGGCGTCTTGTTATCCCTTCAGAAGCTGGCCTAAAGGTGAAATCCCTCTTTCCCCCAGGAGGTGGTGAGATGGTAGGAATACAAAAGAAGAACTCAGCTGGAGAGCCCACAAACAACCAAACTAGTGTTTGCCTTTTGAGTCACCTTGCAAACCTCCTTCAAGGTAGATGAGCCACTAGAAACTAAAGGAGATATCAGATCTCCTTTAAAACTCTCTTGCCTAAGAATGAGAGGACCCATCTGCCTCTGTAAGGGCTTTGTCAGTTCCAGAACTGGATGAAACGTATGTTCTTTGTCTGAGAAATTCAAACAACTTAGACGACCTGGTTCGCTAACAATAAAAGCAAAATAGAAAATAAGCTATCCTAAAAAAGAAGCCTTGTCACTGATACCTAAAATAAGGTATCTGCTGTCGCAAGTAAGTAGAGCAAAACTCTCTATTTCCTCATTGTCAGCCAGCATTTATACGGAGAGAATTAAGTAGGAGTAAGTAGGCACTGACTTCAAGTCATTAACTGCTGTATGCTAAAAGAAGCTTATCCAAATTCTCACCAGTTGTCTACCTGCTCCAAACAAAAGAAATGTGGGAAAAGGCAGATGCTTACAACTACTGTTCACCATATTGGACATGTTAATCATTAAGGAATAAAGTACTTCAAATATTACACAATTATTAAACTAAGTTAAAAGGCATATTCTCTGTGAAACAGCAAAAACACATACTCACATACTGTTAATGCATACATAGATAAAACCATTTTCCTTTAAAATAAATAGGTAGCTATACACCTGAAACTGACACAACATTGTAAATCAACTATACTCCAATGAACATTTTAAAAATAAAATAAAACAAATAGGTAGAAACAATGAGAGCAGGCTACCATAAATCACCAAAAGATGAGGGGAAATAACCCCAACATAAGGTCTAAGATCCAGAAACATTTTAAAGTAACAGAATTATTGAAGAGAATGGTCTAAATTGTAAGCATGCTAAAATTCTGACAAGAATAGAACCCAAGATGTCACTAGTAGGCTACAGAATAATTAAGAAAATGGAAGTCAAGGAGAGGAGATTTTTTTTTTTTAACAGGGTCATTCAGTGAATATCATGGGACTAGAAACGTGATCTATAAAACAAGAAAGAAGAAGAAATTTGCCAGCACCTGAAACCGGCAAAGTAGACCTGAGCTAAGGAAACAAGGATCACAAATATCCCAGGAGGTAAATAACACCAGTTTTCAAAATCTGATTCCAAAAAAAAAAAAAAAAGTGAAAACTAATTTGCCAAAAGGGGGGAAAAATGTGCAAGAAAAAATTTTTTTAAATGTACACAAAATGCCTTAGGAAAATTTCTATTTCTGAAGTATTTTTATAGATATTTTCACTAATGTTCACATCAGCTTTTAAGAAGTTAAATCCACAACACAATTTTTAAAATAGTTGAGAGAAATCTTCTAAATATTTGTAATAACCATTTGGCTTAAGCAATTCTGTAGAGCTTGTAAGATGAACTTAAGTGAGAGTAGGTGCAATTAAATTTTAAAATCTCTCAGGCAAAATTATAAAGTGCACATAGCAGAAGTAATATAAACAGGATAGCCTGAGGGGAAAAAATTGAACTACCATATTTGTGGATTTTTTTTCTGTACAGTAAATAGCATATAAAGTTCATACTCTGCAATTAACTTAAAATTAATCACTGGATATTCTTAAGTCTCATCTAAATTTATTGGATCTTATGCGAGGACAACCAAAGCTGCAAGATTTTTTTTTTAATGAGATTCAACTCAAACCATTAGTTGTTCTGCTCCTCCTCCAAGCAATATTCTATAAGCTAGGTATCTGATTTGATTTCGGTTCTCAAGTTCATAAGTCCATATCTAAATCTTCATTTATAACATAATTAAGTGCTGCGCATGCAAAAGTACTCTGTTCAAGTGATTAAGTAAATCTGAACAGAACCGTAACATGACATTTCAGAAATCATTTGTGGATGCTGCCACAGGAAAAGCAGCAATTATCACAAAAAGACTTTATGAAATACCTGAGCAGATAAACAGCCCTTTCAATATCACTGAGGTCTTCATCAACTGTCAATCTTTCTATTTCTTCTGGTGTCTGTCAAGTGTAAAACACAAATTATGCACACAAACATCGGATCGGTCTTGCTTCCAGGGTCCCTATCTGAGTATGGACTAATGAAAAAGTTTCACAATTAAGTGTTGTCACTGAAAACTAATCAAGGGTCTGACGCCCTCAAACCTCAGACGTCTCTAACTGTTGGGTTTAGGTGGTGGAGTTTCGGGGGTTGGGGGCTTTTTTTTGTTTGTTTACTCTTCTAGCTTCTAGATTGAAGCCTGAGAATCACATTGTGGCTTCAGAACCTTGCTGAAATCAATTGTATGTATATATATAAAATATATACATACTTTTAGTCTCTAATATCTAAGACTGTTTCGCCAGCATTTCCATCCCAGGAAATGCTTAAAAGGGGAATGAAGACTGCAGCCGAGGGAGAATGAGAAAGACGAAATCTGGAGTGGGGGAGGGAAGGGAATAAACTCTGGGACTGGAAGGATATCAAAGATTCGAGATATTGCGGCAGGTGGGAGTGCAAAGAGCTATAACGGGGGGCGGAGGGGGTGGTGGTCGGTCACTAGTTTTGCCAGCAGTGAGGGCTGGAGCCTCTGGGAGGCTGGGAGGAAGATGACTCTGCGGGGTCGGGGAGCTAGCGGGAGGTGGGGGGCCTAGTGAAGGTTGACTCTCTTAAGGAGGTTGGGGAGCAGGGTCCCAGCTAGAGTCCTGGAGGGGCTGGAAGGTAAGGACACGTGACTCAGGATCGGCACAAAGGGTCGAGAGGGCTTTGAAGACCCGTAGCAGGACGGCTCTAGTATGGGTGCTAGTTGGGAGGTGAAGGGAGGCCCGGGCTGACTTGGGGACTGGGGGACCGGAGCTCGCTCTGATGGGGGTGGAGGGGGATGGGATCTGGGGTGTCTCTGGGAGAGGTAGGGGAAGAGTCGGGGCCGTGTAGACTGAGAAGTGGGACTGGGGCCTGAAGCCGGGCAGCAGCACCAGGGAGCCAAAGCGGGGGGAGGGGGAGCCCCAAGGAGAGGAGGCGGGATAAGCGGGCTGCAGCTGCGAGGGGCAGCTCCTGCAGGGTCGGGGTAAGAAGGACCGCAACCGAGGGGCTCCGGCTGTGCGAGAGGGACGGCGCGGGGAGGACGCCGGGCTGGCCCGAATGACAGGGGCTCGACCGGCCGTTCCTGGGGGGCGGGTTGGGGAAAGGGACCGGGGCGGGCTGGGCCGGGGGAATAGAAAACCGAGGGCGTTCGAGGGATCGCGGGCTGGTTCCGGATGCCCGTCCCTTGGGCCTGGGGGTCCAGGCTGGGAGAACCCGAGCCACGTCGAAGAAGGGGGCCCGAGAAGGGCCGGCGGCCGGGGACTGGAGGAGGACTGGGGGGCCAGCAGGACTCCGAGAGGGTCCCGGGCCGCCTCGGGGAGCGGACGGGCTGGGGTCGGGGTAGGGGCAAGCCGCCGGGCGCCCTGCGGGCAGTTCCTCCTCCCCGGGGCGCACCTTGAGGCTCCGGCGGACCGGCCTCTCGATGATGGTGAGCTCCTGCAGGTCCTCCATGTAGCCGAACAGACTGTTCTGACTGAACTCCATCGCGGCGGCGGGCGGCGGCGGATGCATGGACCGCCGGGCCCCCTAGCCGCCCGGGCCGGAGCGGCACCGGAATGCCGGACGCGCGCAGCCCCGCGGCCGCCCACCAGCAGGACTTTCTCCCGCTCTCGGCCGAAGGAGCCGGGCGAGAGGCGAGCAGGCGGCGGGAGAAGGAGCGCGACCGCCGAGGGGGTGGGGCAGCCAAGGTGAGGGGGCGGGGCAACCAAGTCTAGGGGGCGGGGCAGCCAAAGCGAGGGGGCGGGGTGAAACGCGCGGGTGGGCCTCGGGGGCGGGGCCTGGGTGGGTTGGGGTGCCCGCCTCAGCCCCGCCCCCTCCCGGGCGTCGCGTGCACGCGGGCCGGACGCAACTGCCGCGCAACGTCGCGGCGGCCCCCTACCGCTCTCGTCTCTCTGCTCTTCTCTCCCCTTGCCCCGCCCCCGACAGAGCAAGCCCTAAGCCGCGGCGCGTGCGCAGAGCCTCCCACTCCCTGCGGCCAGTGGAGGAGGAGTGGGGTCGGTAGCCGGGGGTGGAGATGCTGAACCAATAAGAGGCGAAACAAAGGAGAGGGAGGTGGGCTGGGATCTTGCTTAAGTTGCTAGAATTATCATGCGGTTATTCGTGGGACCGCCCACCCCAGCGCACGATCTGTGGACGCGAATATCTCCGTAACTCTGCTCTATCCCTGAGGGAGGGGTGTGTACCCAAAATAAGGAAATAGAACTTGGTGTGTGCGGGATTGATGGGGATGGGGTGCATGGGCATACAGTCCGGGAGGCGTTAGCATGTGGGAAAGGCAGCCGTCAGAAAAAGGATTCCTGGAGAGGAGACGCTTAAACTGGATCTTAAACAGGATTTTTCCAAGAAAAATAAGAGTAAGCCCATTTCGGATTGAAGCCTGGGTGTGTTTGGGTTGTAGGAAGTGCAGGCAGAGTAGAGCTTGAAGTGCGGGGAACCGAGTGCTTGGCAAGGTAGAGAGGTAGGTCCTTTATGCAAAAAAAGCCCAGGTCTGGGCAGCCACGCTGAGTTGCTTGCATTTGATTCTGTTAAGAGTAGGAAGCGATGGAAGGGGGATTGGGGCCATTTTTGGGACCTCAGCGACAAAAGTTTTGTTGATCATACTCTTCCCTCCTAAGAGTCAGCAACACCCAACTCTTTTTTATTTTATTATTTTCCACTCATTCCCTCTCCACCCTCCCGTTTCTCTACCCCCCATATGCATTCTCTCTCGTTTAAGATATGTCCCAGTACATGTATATGTCCTCGAAAGATACTGCTTTTAGTTTAAGTATCTATTTTTAATATACACGAATGGTACTGTGATAAGAGCTCATTCTGTTTCTTGTTTTTCCCCTCAACATGATGTCTTAAAGATCTGTCCGTGGGGCTGTGTATACCAGAGGTTCATTAATTCTGACCACTGAAAGTATTTGATTTGTGCGTCTAGCACATTTTACTTACCAGTTCATTAATCAATGAACACTTAGGTTGTCAGCAGTTCCTTGTTATCACAGACAGTGCTGGAATGGGTATTACACGTGTCTCTTATGGACCATAAGAGAGAAATGGAGTTGCTAGATCATGGAGTCTACACTGCTTGGTTTCACTCTGCCATGGTACTCTCCACAATGGCTTTGCCAGTTTGCACTGCCACCAATGGCACATGAAGATAGGAAGGTTCCTGTTTCTCCACTTTATACGCTAACATATGTCCCAATTTCTATTAATCTGACATTGGTAAAGTAGTATCACATTTTAATTTTCATGATTAGTGATAACCATTTTTCCATATGCTTAAGAGCCATAGAGATGTTTTTCCTTCCATGAACTACCTGCTACATCTTTTGCCTATTTTTCTGCTAAATTTCCTATTATTTTTCTGAGTGAATTTTAAAAGTTTCTTACATATTCTAAATATTAATCCCTTGTCAGCCTTGGACACTGCCAGTATCTCCCAATCTTTCTTGCATCCTTTTAACTTGGTCTTTGCTATCCTATAGTGTAGGGGAAATCCTTAATTTTGATGTAGCCAAATGCATCCAATTTCAGCCTTGTGAAGAGTGCTTTTGGGGTCTTGTTTAAAGATCTTTTCCTATGCGAGGCTGCAAAATATTCTCCTACATTTTTCCCTATTTTGCTTCATACTTTTACCTGTCACATGTCTTAACTCATCTGAAGTTCACCTCGCATGTACTGCAAATAGGAATACAATATTATTTTCTGTGCGTGCTGAGCCAGTTTTCCCAGCAGTACCCACCAAACAATCCATCTTTTCCCCACCAAGATGTGACGGCATCTGTGTTGTAAGCCAAGTCTCCATAGACACCTGTCTCTGTTTCTGGGCTCTCATTGCTCTTCTGTTGATCTAGATCTGTTCCTGTACAAGTGCTACACGGATTTTATTGCTATGACTTTGTTGTATATCCTAATATCTGGTAGAGTGAATCCTCCCACTCTTCACCCTTTTTCTTTGTTTTTTTTCGATATTGCCTTGAAGGTCAAAGCAAAAAACGGTCAGGCGTTACCCCAAAGCTGAAAGTCAGGTTTTCTGATACCTACTCCACTAAGGAGAATTCAAGGGAAAATGAAAAGGGGTGCATCTTGATGGGATCAGGATGGAGAAGAAGCAAAGACATGGTGGAGGTGGTTTTCCTTAGCAAGTACCTTGCAGCCTCCCTCTTCTGTCAGTTTCTGAAATTTTCTTCCTTTTCCCCTTGATTTGTAGCTGCTGCTAAATAACACTTGTACGCTTTACCCTGTCTCAGCTAAGAAGTGTTAGCTCATATTTGAATTTTGTAACAGCATCCTCTGAGACTTGATGACATTCTTAATGAACAATTGATTAACTACACAGACACAGCTTTCATGGGCATGAGGTTGGTGAAGGGCACATAGTCCATTTGAACAGTTGTGCCTGCTATAGTTACCACACTGTGGTGGAAATAGCCCACCTTGCCAGGAAACCTGAGTCCCAGTCCTGGCTCTGCCAGTGACATGCAGTGGAGTGACTCGTGGAGCCCTGTTTTCCTTATCTGAACTGCTTTGTTACAGCTTGTCTCAATGTGTCCTCAAAGCAGCCCCGTGAAATGCAGAAGAGATGCACCACTTTTCCAATTTTATAGATAAAGAAACTGAGGCTCAAAGAAGTTATGTGACTTAGGCTTGAGCAGCTAAGGGAAGCTAGATTTATGTATTTAGTTTGTTCATTGAACAGTAGCATGGTGGTTGGGTGCATGGACTTAGGATCCCAACTGCCTGGGTTCGAGTCCTGGCTCTGCCATTTCCTATCGTAGGAAAGGTACTTAATCACTTTGTCCCTCACTTTACTCATCTTTAAGATAGAAATAATAGTACTGGCCTTAGCATAAAGTCATGTAAGTATTAAATGAGGTAATATGCATACAATGCTTAGAGATATTCCTGGTACACAGCAAGCATTCCGTGCTTGCTATTATTATTATTATTATTACGACCAGACCAGTGTTTCCCTGTACCCAGGTTCAGAAAAGATTAAATAAATTGTGCTGAATCGGTTGATTATTGTGGGAAGCAGAATAATGCTCTCCCAAAGATGTCCATATCCTAATCCTCTGAATGTGTGACTGTGTTACCTTATGTGGCAAAAGGGACTTTAAGGATGTGACTAGTTTAAGGATTTTGAGGTGGGAAGATTATCTTGGATGATCCAGATGGGCCTAGTGTAATCATAAGGGTCCTTATGAGTAAAAGAGGGAGGCAGAAGGGTCAGTGTCAGAGGGATTTGATGCAGGAGAATCTTGACCGGCCATTGCTGGCTTTGAAGATGGAAGAGGGCTCAAGGGGACAACTTCTAGAAGTTGGAAAAAGGGAAAAAAAAACTTCTCCTAGAGCCTCCAGATGGGAATGCAGTGCAGCCCCTGCTGACACCTTGATTTTAGCCCAGTGAAACCCAGTTCTAAGTTCCAGAGCTGTAAGATAATAAATTTGTGTTTTTCAAGCCACTAGATTGGTGGTAATTTGTTACAAGAGCAGTAGGAAACTAATGTAATTATAATGCAATAATGAGAAAAATATTTAAATTAGATTTCTACCTCAGACCATAGACAAAATCAATTTCAGGTGAATAAAAAAAACTAAAGACGAATCTTTCAAACTTTTGGAAGAAAATACAGAATAGTTTTATGACATCAGAATAAGGAGAGTGTTCTTATACAAAACAAAAAGCACATACTATAAAAGTGATAAATGTAACTGTCTTAAAATTAAGAACTCGTGTTCATCAAAAGACACAAAGACAGTAACAAAAAAAAACTATAGACCGGGAAAAGATATTTACAAGAAAATAACCAAAGAAGAATTGCTGTCCAGAGTTAAGAATTCCAAAAAAATCAGTAAGAAGACAACTAAATGGAAACATGAGCAATATATATACAATCATTTTGCAGAAGAAGAACTGCTAATAAACCTATGAAAAGAAGTTCAACCTCATTAATAATCAGGGGAAGGTAAATGTAGACACCCACCAGAGAGGCGAAAATTTTAAAGTCTGGCCGCATCAGGTGTCTGAAGGATGTAGAACAAAAGGAACTCTTGGACAGTGTTAGTGGAAGTGAAAATTGGTGCAAACACTTTGGAAAATAATTTGGCATTAACTTGTAAAATGGAATTCACCTCTTCAAGGTATGTACTATGTACCCTAGAGGAACTCTTTGCACACTTGCACAAAGAGACATGCACAAGAAAGTTCACAACAGTACAAACTATAATTGCAAAAACCTGGTAACAACTCAAATGCCCATCAACAGGAGAATGAATTAGTTGTATTATACTCAACCAATGGAAACTATGACGGTAAAAATGAACCCGAGCTACATAATTCTACAAAGATAAATCTCACAAACATGTTGACCAACAAATGCAAATCACCAAAGATTATCTACAGTGTGATATTATTTACATAATGTTCAAAAACAATAGTATATGTAATATCCATATGTGGTTAAAATGATGACAAGGAAAGAGATGATAGACACAAAATGCAGTCTTTTGTTAATCTCTAGGACTGAGATGTCATCAGGGAGGGGCACGTAGACATTGGTGATGTGTTTTTTTGTTTTTTTTAATTTTTTGGTCGCGCCGCACTTGGCATGTGGGGTCTTAGTTCCCCGACCAGAGATCGAGCCCCTTGCAGTAGAAGTATGGAGGGTTTTTTTAGTATTTATGTATTTATTTATTTATTTGGCTGTACTGGGTCTTAGTTGTGGCACGCGGGATCTAGATCCCTGACCAGGGATCAGACCCAGGCCCCTGCATTGGGAGCACAGAGTCTTAACAACTGGACCACCAGGGAAGTCCCAAGTGATGTGTTATTTTTTGAACTGAGTAGTATAGTGATATGTGAGTGTTTTATTATTAGGCTTAAAGTATACATATGTTTTCCCTATCATGTTTTATGCATGAAGTATTTTAGAATTTTTTAGATCTGGGAGATGATATGGTTTCCAATTGTAGTGTAGCCACTGCACTCGTCCATTCATTCATTCAAAAAATATGTCAAGAATTCTACTTTGTATGTTATATTAAGGCATTAATTGTAGGTATATTATAGGTATTGTTCTAGGTCTAGGGATACATAGCAAGCCAGGTACAGGCCCTACCATCAAGGAGCACACACCCTAGAGATAGCAATAGAAATTGATCCAATAATCATATAATTAAATAGATAATTACAAAGTATGATAACTGCTATGGAAAAAATACAGAGTTAGGAGACTGATGGACAAGGACCACCTTACCTACTTTTGCGTAAGTCAGAAATAAACCTTTTCTGTGTTAAGCCACTGAGAATTCATTGAGTTTTCTGTTACTGCAGCTCAGCCCATCTGTCCTAACTAATAAAAGATTCTGGGGGCACAAGAGTGACGATAGAGGCACCAGGTAGGAAATGATAGTTGCTTGGACTAGAGTCATAATGATAAAGATGGAGCAATGTGAATAGCTACAAGAGAGATTTTGGAGGTAACTGGGAATGGATTGGGGTGGAGGAGTGGGGGTCAGGGAGACAGAGGCATTAAGATGATTTCCAAGTTTTAGGCTAGGTGAGCTGTCACCCACCCATTGCTCATTCTGTGTTTTCTTTAGTGTCTGAGTAGACAGCAGCTGCTGACAACTGCTGCAGAGGTCCACCTGCAGCCCCAAGCGGACTTCCCCAAGTCAGCACCTGCTCCCTGTAACAGCTCCCTTCTCACCAGCTTGAGTCTGGGTGAACTAGACGAGGGTCCTAGTGGACCACACCTGTTGGAATCTGCCCAGCACCTGGGACAAGTTAACACATAATAAGTGTTCTGTTAATGTTTGTTGAGAAAGTGAAAAGAGAAAGAGGGAGGAGGCAGGGAGCCCTAAACTGGCATAGTAGATCTTTTGCCCACCTGGCCAAGTCACCTGGATTAACAGAGCCTCTGTTCTTCCTCTTTTTTTTTTTTTTTTTTTTTTTTTGGCGTCGCACAGCTTGTGAGATCTTAGTTCCCCCACCAGGGATTGAACCCAGGCCACATCAGCGAAAGCACCAAGTCCTAACCGCTGGACTGCCAGGGAATTCCCTGTTCTTCTTCTTTTTTTTAATTTATTTTTATTTTTTTATTTTTGGCTGCCTTGGGTCTTCGTTGCTGCGCGTGGGCTTTCTCTAGTTGTGGAGAGCGGGGGCTACTCTTCGTTGCGGTGCGCGGGCTTCTCATTACGGTGGCTTCTCTCGTTGTGGAGCACGGGTTCTAGGTGCGCAGGCTTCTGTAGTTGTGGCACGCGGGCTCAGTAGTTGTGGCACACGGGCTTAGTTGCTCTGTGGCATATGGGATCTTCCCAGACCAAGGCTCGAACCCATGTCCCCTGCATTGGTAGGCGGATTCCCAACCACTGCGCCACCAGGGAAGTCTGCCTGTTCTTCTTTTGAAGTCACTCCCAACACAGCCAGAATGATCCTGTGCTCTAAACCAGGGCTTCTCAACCTTGTTACTATGCGGACCTTGGTAATTCTTTATTGGGGAGCTGGAGGGAAATGCTGTCCTGTGCATGGTAGGATATTCAGCAGCATTCCTGGCCTCTACCCACTAGATACCAGTGTCTGATCCTGACCTCTCCTCACTCCTCCTCAGTATTGACCATGGAAAGTATCTTCAGGCATTGCCAAATTTGGATGCAAAAATCCCCTTCCTCCCAATTGAGAACCACTGCTCTAAACTCCACAGTAACTGCCCATCTCATGCAGAGAACGTCCTCCCACATCCCGTCACGTCTCAGGTCTCACATCCTCCCGTTTTCTGCCTCACCCACTCTACTTTCTGTGTGCACACTGGCGTCTTTGCTATCCCTTGAACACTTGAGGTATGAGCCCAGTCAGAGCCGTGAAGCCTGAGGTCCCTCGGACTGGGATGCTCTTCCGTCAGAGCTGCAAACAACTCACCCCATCACATCCTTCGGAGTTTTCCTCAGATGTCACCTCAGTGAGGCCAGCTCAGGACACCTTCTATGAAAATAAAATCCATTTTGGTTTGCTAAGGCGACCATAACAAAATACCACAGACTGGGTGACAACAGAAATGTACTGTCTCACAGTCTAGAGGCCGGAAGTCCAAGATCACGGCGTTGGCAGGGTTGGTTTCTCCTGAGGCTTGCAGGTGGCCGCCTTCTCACTGTGTCCTCACAGGGTCTCTTCTCTGTGTGTGGCATCCCTGATGTCTCTTCATGTGTCCAAATTTTCTCTTCTTATGAGGACACCAGGCATATTGGGTTAGGGCTCACTATAATGGCCCCATTTTAACTTAATGACCTCTTTAATGGCCCTATCTCCAAATACTGTCATATTCTGAGGTACTAGGGGTTAGGACTTTAATTTTTTTTAAATTTTTTAAAAAGCTTTAATTAGGTCCCATTTGTTTTTCTTTCTTTCTTTCTTTCTTCTTTTGTGGTACGCGGGCCTCTCACTGTTGCGGCCTCTCCCGTTGCGGAGCAAAGGCTCCGGACGTGCAGGCTCAGCGGCCGTGGCTCACGGCCCAGCCGCTCCGCGGCATGTGGGATCTTCCCAGACCGGGGCACGAACCCGTGTCCCCTGCTTCGGCAGGCGGACTCCCAACCACTGCGCCACCAGGGAAGCCCCTAGGGGTTAGGACTTTAACAGGTGAATTTTGGAGGACACAGTCCAGCCCATAATATCCAACCATCACCACCACCAGCCCTTACCAGTCTAACATTCGGAGTATTTTACTTATCTCTTTTACGGTCTTTTTTTCCCTCTAACCCTCCACTCAAATGTTGTCTTCCAGAAAAGGAGGGATTTTGTCCGTGTTGTTCACCGCTGCGTTCCCAGGGCCTAGAATAGTGCCTGGTACGTGGTAGGTGCTTATTAATTTGTCATTAAAGTGATGAATAGGCATAGCTTCTCCATTCACTAGCTGTGAACTTGAGGAAACCACTTCACTTCTCTGGCCCTCCGCTCCCTCTGTCAAATGAGGGAATTAGGCTGGATAATATCGAATGAGGATTCAGCCCTCTTTCAGTCTTAGTCCTGACTTAGCCCAGATTCCCTAGAAAACCCTTCCTTGGGAGGTGCAACCCTAGAGCAGCCAGAGAGAGAGTGAAGCGAGGTGGGACAGGAAGGGAAGCAGAGGCAGGTACTGCGCTGCCAAGCTGGCCACCAGTTCGTGAAGAGGCACAGCCCGGGGCTCAGCCACAGAGGACATCTCCAGGCAGGCTACGCAGAAGCCCGGGCCGGGGAACCGCCCGTGGGAAGCAGGTGGGTAAGGCTTCCTTCTGCTGTCTACCTTCTGTTGGCCACAGTTGGCTCCTTGGGGAGTTAAGTCCGGAGCACTCTAATGGTTTCACCTGGCCCTTTCAGCAGCTTCTGGGGGAGCCAGATTCCAAGCCCTCAAGAGTAAGGTATCAGTCCCAGTTAGGAAATGAAGGCTTCAACCCCTCAGGCTGCAGGGAACTGAGAAAGTTAAGGTAATCAGGACAGCAATCCCTGGTCCTTAGGGTTGAAGAGGCTCAGAGCCTAGGAGACAGCGGAGACGCAGAGCATCTGAGATGGCCTACGATGTGCCCAAGCAGGCGGATGAGGGAAGGAGTAGTGAGCAGGGGAACAGCCGAGGTGTCTGCCGTCCAGGTCAGCATAGAGCTGGTCAGGAGCATTGACTGGCTCCGGCCATTGAGGAAGGAGATCAGAGGAGTGCAGCCTAGCAAGCAGGGCATTGAGTGGGCTGGATGGAATTGGTCCTTTAGGAGTCCTGAAGGGGACTCCATGGCCCCAGCAGCCCAGCCTCGTGAAAGCGTTCTGGCAGGTCCTTGCACAGGGTGCCCAGCACCATCCCCTGCAGGGGCAGGCTCCAGGGGACTGTGGTGATTGAGGGGGCTCCTGTTTCCTCGACAGAGCACCCTGGGGTTGGGCAGGCAGGGGGCTGCTTCATTAGCGACAGGATCTGGGCGCCCAGCTTCCGCCCAGTCCCCCTCCCTGTCAGCTGCCTCAGCCCCTCTCCTGATCGTCACTTTGCAAACTCTTCCAAACTCCAGCCGCCCCCTCAGCTGTCTCTGGAGGGAGAGAGGGCGTTCACTGCCCCCGCGCCCCTCCTCCGGGAGGGGGTGTTTCTTCTCATGTGTGGGCCACGTGTGTTGGGCTGTGCCCCAACTCGAGGGCAGATTCCTCCCTCCAGAGGTGCTGATAACGCACCAGGAGCAGGTTGCACAGTCGTCTCCTGGGAGGCAGTGGGCGAGGGAAGTGGGATGCAGCGTGTGTGCCTGGGGAGGGGTGTCTGCAGATCGGTGATGGGTTGATGGGCCCTGAGAGCAGGGAGCTAGCGCTGCTGACTGTGTAGAGGCGGCGGGAGGCTGATTACAGGGCTGGGTCCCTTGGCCCTGGATGTAGGTGCAAGAAGCTGCATACGCACTTGACTGTCAAGCTGGGGGTAATGGTTACCCTGGTGACGGGGCTAGGAAGTGGGCTGGCCTTGCAGACGATAATGCTGGAAAGAAATACAGTGAGCACCAGTTAGGGCTTCTCTCTTCCAGGTTACATGGAGCCTTGTCACCGTAAGTGAAGAACAACTTTCAGTGCTTGGGCCCACCCTATCCTCTGCTGGTGTCCTGTGAGCACCCCACTCCACACCTTTAAGCCCACTAAGCTGGTGTGGAAGACCTGGATGCTAGCTAGTCCTGACTCACCCTGGGACCTGGGGAAAGTCACTTCCTGTCTCCAGGCCCCACTCAGATCTCTAAGACCCGCAAGATCCCTTCATGCTCTGATTGCTGGGCCCCCAGACATTCTGATTCAGTAGGTCTGGAGCTCTGCCCAGGACTCTGCATTTTAGCCCTTCTCCCTCCACACGCCCAGGTTCGCCGTACCTACATACAGTTCAGAACCACTGAAACTCGGTGCTGAGAGCACAGGCATGGGAATCAGACAGACCCAGATTCTCATCTCAGCTCTGCTGCCTATTTGGGCAGTTTATCTACAGCCCATCTGAGCCTCAGTTTTCTCACCTCTATATTGGGGGAAAGAAGACTGCCAGAGCGTTACGATGAGAATCAGCTGAGACGAGGCTGCCGTAGTGCCTGGCACCTGAGGAGGGTCCCATAAGTGTTAACGCTAAAT
This sequence comes from Mesoplodon densirostris, assembly GCF_025265405.1. Lineage (NCBI taxonomy): Eukaryota > Metazoa > Chordata > Mammalia > Artiodactyla > Ziphiidae > Mesoplodon > Mesoplodon densirostris. Next base: position 11,578,774 of record NC_082664.1, read on the forward strand.
TTTACTTGTTATTCCGTATGAATCTGTGGTGTCTCTACTATTCTCTCCCCTTCCCAGCACCCCCCTTCCATCTGCTTTTCTTCTCCAGCCAGATCCCACATCCAGGAAAATGGTCTCTGCAGTAAGCAAGGGAGCGTCGGGCTGGAACTCAGGCAGAGGAGGAGGAGACAGTACACTCACAGCTGGGGCCCTCACACCCTGTTCCATCTGTTTACTCTGTTGCCCTGACAGCTCATAGCTTACCAACCTCTGTGGGGTAGAATGACTTCCAGCATCAGGGGCTCTGGATGTGAACGGTCGTTTTCCCAAGGCACCAGGAGCTGGGAGAGCTCCATGCCCACCCCCCATCCCATCCACCACATTTTCATTTCAGGGTAAACTGAGGGCTTCTCCGGGATGAGTGTTTAGCTGAATTTTGCTTCAAGGCCCCAGCACCTAACACGGTGCCTGGCCTACAGCTCGAGAAATGCTGGCTGAATGAATACATAAATGTAGTGTAAATCTGATTCTCTTGAGTTTCTTAATCAACGATGGTCTTCATTTAGGAGAGAGTCGAAATGAAATTCCAGGCGTACGTCATTTGGTTTCTTTCCCACCTACCCACTTTGGGAAAATTGCATTCCAACCTCTTTCAGTGGCATTTTTTCACCTTGGCATTGACACATGAATACATAGGAAAGCTCAGGGCCTCCAAGCACCGACACATGAATACATAGGAAAGCCCAGGGCCTCCAGGCCCCCCAAAGGATTGTGGTAATGTTGCCTCGACAAGTTTGTTCATCTAAGCTTTTCTGAATCAGGGTGGTTATTAATGTATCAAATTCTGTACACCAAGAACATTAAGCTTTCCTTTGCAGAAACTTGCTTCCAACCATGAATTTTCCATGCCCCCCTTTCCCCCCAGCCCAGTTAAAAGTAAATCTAGGATTGTCAGTCCATCAGCTTTCATCATAGTGGCCTGTACTTTTCAGATAACATATCCTCCTGTCTGGAGACAGAGGCATAGCTGAGTAAGAGACTTTTTAGACATGGTTGTTTTAGGTGTATCTGAACCCTATTTTGTTAAGTCACATGTGCACAGGGAGAAATGGAATGGTGCTCTTACCTTTCTTGACTTTTAAAAATTAAGAACAAAAAAAATTAATTGAAAGCAAAACAGAACAAAATCAATTCCCATCCTCCTGTCTCGAGGACTACCTCTCTCTAGCAAAAGATGGAATTGGTGAAACTCAGACCTGCTCAGTACTGCAGCTGATTAACAAATCTCAAAAAAAAGAGAGATTAAAACTCTTGGCTCCGAAGTTGTTTTCAATATCTGAGAGAGAAATTTTCTATTAGGTCCGCCATAATAGACAATTGTGAGATAATAGAAAATATATACATTGGTCTCTGCCCCTGGTTCCTGGCACAGAGTTCCTAAAACCCTTGTAATTTCCTAAGTGATAAGCACACTAGGCGCGGGGACTTCCCTGGTGGTCCAGTGGTAAAGAATCCGCCTTACAATGCAGGGGACATGGGTTTGATCCCTGGTCAGGGAACTAAGATCCTACATGCCTCGGGCCAACTAAGCCCGGGCGTCACAGCTACTGAGCTCGCGTGCCGCAAGCTACAGACCCCACATGTCCTGGAGCCTGTGGGCCACAACTAGAGAGAGAAAAGAAACAACCCGCACACCACAGCTAGAGAGAAGCCTGCGCCCCTCAAGGAAGAGCCCACATGCCTCAACAGAGATCCCACGTGTCCCAACTAAGACCCGACACAGCCAAAAAAAAAAAAACAAAAAAAAAACACTAGGAGCATCTTTTATTCTGTTGAGGCCACTCTGGGTGAGCTCCCGGATGGGGGCTGGTCACCAGCATGACCAAGCCTTGATTAGAAGCTTAGGATTTTCAACGCCCCCCCTTGTCCTCCAGAAAGGGAGAAAGGTGGGAATGGAGTTAGTAATTAATCATATCTCTGTGAGGAAGCCTCCATAAAATCCCAACAGTAGGGACTCGGAGAGCTTCCAGGTCGGTGAATAGGTGGAGATGATGGAAGAGTGGTACACAGAGAGCATGTGGAAGCCTCACGCCCTCATCTCTTCCATCTGGCAGTTAGTTTGTATCCTTTATCATACCCTTTTATAATAAACTGGCAAATGTAAGTAAACTGTTCTCCTGAGTTCTGTGAGCCGCTCTAGCAAATTAATCAAACCCGAAGAGGGGGTCGTGGGAACCTCTGATTTACAGCTGATGGGTCAGAAGCACTGGTGACAACCTGGACGTGTGATTAGCAACTGAAGTGGTGGGGTGCAGAGTTGTGGGGCTGAGCCCTTAACCTGTAGGATCTGATGCTACTTCCAAGTAGATAGCACCAGAATTGAGTTAGACTGTAGGACACCCAGCTGGAGTCGAGGAGAATTGTGGTGGGTGTATGAGGGAATCCCCCCACCCATATTGTAATTGGGTCCTAGAATAATTCCAACAATTGAGCTTTGGTTAATTAAGGCTGGTCTTGAGAAGTAACATTTGTTCATTCATTAACCAAGCATTTGAGTACTTAGTATGTGCTAGGCAGGGCCAGCTTCATGGGCTAGCAGCCTGGACAGTAGCAGAGGGAGGGCTTTGTGCTCAGAAGAGCCCCAAGCTTGAGGTTTAAGGCTCTACTGTCACCATCCTGAAATTCTTGGCAACTTTATCTCTGAACTTGTGTTTGGTAAGTGAGGTCCGATGGGACACTGGCACCTGCACAGGAACAGAGGGGCTAAGCACAGTGTGTGGACCGAGGCAAGCTTCCCTCACCTGCTGGTCTCTGAGGCTGGGGTCTGGGTTTGTTTACCAGCACAATATTTTGTTTTGTTTTGTCATTTGGATTTCAGAGCTCTGAAGGGAAGCAGTGCCACCTAGCTGCTTGCAGCCTCACCGCTCCCTGTTGGCATTAACCTGGCCACATCACACATTTGTTACTTGTCTGTGTTTTTATTTTATTATTTTTTTAAACTATATATATATATATATATATTTTTTTTTTTTTTTTGCCACGCCGCACGGCTTGTGGGATCTTAGTTCCCCAACCAGGGATCAAACCCAGGCCGTCTGCAGTGGAAGCTCGGAGTCCTAACCACTGGACGGTCAGGGAATTCCCACTTGGCTGTGTTTTTAACCTGGAATTTATTCAGCAGTTCCTTCAACAAGCAGAGTTAAAAGCTGGTTTGGGTTCCTGTTCTGCATACCCAACTCTGTTGCAAAAAGGAAGGGACTCCTTTGTTCAACCCCAATGCAAAAGCATATTCCATCTAACAGAAATATTTGTAAGGCGTCACTCTACTCACCCAGCACCATGCTTGCAGCTAAGCAGGAGCAAAAGGGGTGAAAATGAGATGCAGCCCCCGCCTATTTGAGCTTATGATCTAAAAGGAGAAACAAGATATGCAAACCATTAACAAGGGCAGCTTTATGTAATGACCATATAAGTGTTTTAATACCAAAACTGATTTTAGTTACTCAAGTGTTATTTCTTAGACAAAGCAGGAGCGTGGGGATGGGGTGGAGGAGAAAGTGTGTGATCAAACTTATATCCGAGGATAAATCAAATCTTTATACTACTCAATTGTAAATCAACTATATTTCAATAAAAACTTTAAAAAATAAATTAACTTTAAAAATTAAACAAAATAAAATTAGTAAAATATATAGATATACTACTCTCTCTCTCCCCTTAAAAAGACAGGTAGGACAGGAAATAACACCAAGGAGTGTGCTTCCTGTTCAAGGAGATTGCCTGAATAGAACTTTAGCCAGCATAGGTCTTCCCTGAATCATTTAGGGGGCAGGAAAGAAAGACACCCCTGCTGAGGAAGAGGGGAGAGAGGAGATACCAAAACACAAGGCATAATAGTGGAAAGACTTTTAAAGACAGTGATGTCTAATATTCCATATTAAGTAGTTGGCATTGCTGAGTTGTAAAGACCCCTCCTTTGCCCGAAAAACTTTGATAAAATCTGCCCCACAGAGCAGGGCAGTGTGTCCCATGAGTGGGGCTTCTTCCTTCATTTTTACATCTCCCAGTGAGTCTGGCACTTGGCAAGAAATTGATAGTATGTATTATAAGAGAGAAAAAAATAGAAAAAATGTTTAATGAATAGACACAAATGAGAGAGTGATTGATGGTCCACTAGCTTCTCCAGACTGCACATCCAGGTACAACCTGGAGATACAGAATGTGCTATGAGATGCTTCCAGAGGGTGTGGGTTGGATGGGGGTAGTGAAGCAGAGCCTTTGTTCGTTTATATTTGGAGACCCAGCTATAAATAGGTGCTGTGGCCCAAAAGACTCAAAGCACCTTAGAAGTAAGCTTATATCAGAAGGGGCCGCATTCAGGGTGACACAGATTGAGCTGGTATCAAATACTTCCACACAATTTCTCAGCAAGACCACGCGAGGATCTTTAACGCTGTGTGCTGTGACAGCGTTTGCCTTGGCACACAGAGCCCAGGCTGTCTGCTGGCACCTGTTTCGCCCCAATGCCTGATAAGGCTCACTCCTGACTCACGCCAGCTCGCTGTTTCATAAGAAGGGGCAGCTCCGTTTCTCTGCCTGGGTCACCACAATAATTATTGAGAACAATAATTTGAACAATGAGAACTTATAATTCTCTGGTAGCGTGCAAAATACTGTTGTTTATGGCAGAGTAATCTCCTGAGTGCTGGGTAATGGAAACCATTATGTTCTGCTTCGGTCTGCATGTCAAGCGTCAACCTTGGCTGTGAATAGAATTAGAATCACTCATTCACTCCCTCCCCCACTCTTCAGCACATACTGATAGAATGCCAGTGATGCAGCAGGCAGTGTATACTGTGGAGTCGAGAGTCTGGCTTTATTCCCTCCCAGGGAATCTTGATCCAGAAGGAAGGCCCTCCAGAACAATGACCATTTGATGCTGGGCTCTAGGAGAGTAATAAAATACCTCACAGACCCAGAACGCACCAGCTACCATCTTTGAGGGGTCACACTAACCAAAAACCTCCTGTATACCCCACAGACATGACCCAGTGGGCTGATCTGGGTCTGAATCCTAGTCCAGCCCCTCACTAGCTAAGTCATGTGGGACATGTGTCTTCTCCCTGAGCCTTTCTTACAGGAGTTGAAGTAGAAATAAGGCATGTCCTTAAGATCACTCAAGCAACAGGACATGGGACGGATTGATGGCTCTTAAGAACAAATATTCTATGCCACTTCAGGCAAATCGTTATAACTCAGAGCACAGCACACATTAAATGGTAAGCATAAACAGATAAGACTAATTCCTCTTAAAATGAGCTCCAGACCCATAAAGCAAGTTCAAGAATACTACAGCCTTTAAAACTCTTTGTTAGGTGATTGCATTGAAATAGAGTCTCGAGAAGAAATCAGCACACGTGTGAAATGTCCATCTACATTCAACAGTCACTACCACTACAGCTCTGAATGCACATGAACCCAGACACAAACAAGACCTACTTGACAAAGTTTCTAGCTTGTTGCTAAGAAACCACAACTGCCTGGTATGCGTGTGACCACTCTGTATCTTGTGTCAACTCATTATGCCCACATAATTAGAGTGAACTTAACATTGGAGAATGGAATGTGGGATTGTGTTTTTCATCACCTGTAGTTAGTCTATTATTGTCCAGAGGCCTAAAGAATATTTTCCAGAACCAGGTGAAAGAACAGAGAAGTCAAGGAAGAATTGAGATCTTGTGGAGGGAGGGAGGAAGGAAATATGATTCTTCACGTGACAATCCACAAAAGCCTAACGACTGGGTGGTGGCCTTTCGTTAGCTGTCCTTTTTTCCTTTCAAATACTGTGCTGTCATACTGGTCAAGCATGGACACCCAGGCCTGGACACCATGATGTAAGTGAACCAGAAGAGTGAGGGGCAATATTCCCACAGTGATGGTCATTGTCACCCTAAGCCACTTCTCTTGTAGGAGAACAAAGACTGGTGGAAACATGGCTGCATCTTCCCCCCAACCCCCGGGAGTGAAAGGGTCAAAGGTGACTGGCATTTCCTCCTAGTAGCCCTGCCCCAATGTTCAGCCCATCCCAGCTGGCTGAGCATCCTTTAGCCTGTGGGTGGCTGTAGTTTCCCAGAATTCCACAATTACTCTGGAGCCCAGAAGCACATGAGATGGTTTCTTTCTGAGCTTGGAGAAGACGTTTCATAAATCACTTCTCTTAGGAAAGCAAATGGTCTCAAGAGAACTCAAAATTATTCCTCCACTCCCCTGGCTGGATTTCAATTTCCTTCCTGCGTTTTACTGGACAGTCAACTTTTTAAGACATTGATCCAAGCGATGATGCATGGGACACAGATAAGTTAACAAACAACCATTCGGTGTGGTAAGCAACGTGATCAGGGTAAACACACAGGACTGTGGACCCCAGAGAAGGCGCCTATTCCTGAATGGGACAGGTATGTGTGTGCCAGAGAAGGGGTCCTTGAAGAAGTGACATCTGAGAACCCACAACTGTGGCTTCTCCACTTGAGGGCAGATACTTGGCCTTAGTCGTTTTTGCATCCACCCTGTGCCTAGCACAGAGCCTCACACTTGGTGGGTGTGCCATGACCATGGCCTTGGACTGTCACCTACTTAGGCTTCTCAGATGACCACTTATCATCTCAGCCATTGGTCGCACCTTTCTCTAGCTTGCTCATTCTTTGAGCCCTAGGGAAATTTCATTTATATTTGCTTAACTTTGATTTGACAATTTTATAAAAACCAACTCAAGTCCAGCTTCCAGACTCTTACTGTGTCTTGGAAGAGGAGCTCTTCCACTAAGGGTCTAAGCAGAGTAGGCAGGCCAGGCCCATTCTAGGCATCAAAGCCCTGAGGCTCCCCAGAGCAAGCCCTCCTATTCAGCACCTGCCGAGGGTTCGGGCAAGTCAGGGGGCAGATGGCAGGGCTCTAGTGACCGGTGCCCACCATCTCCATTGTCAAATAACAGGGCTTTTCACACCGCTGTGTGGGCACACACACACACGGGTTGTGGTTAGGGGCAGTAGTTTTCCAGAAAAGTAGTAAAACAAGTATCAGTTAAACTCATTAAGTCAGAAAAAGGAAAAAACACCTACTTCATACGTTAGCTGCATTTTGAATGACAGCCTTTTAAAAACCATACCCAATGCTAGAGGGGAAACATAGACAATGACTGTGCTTAAAAGCCACTTGCTATTAAAACCTAACTCATAATGTGGACATATATACAGTACCAAATGTAAAATAGACAGCTGGTGAGAAGCAGCCACATAGCACAGGGAGATCAGCTCGGTGCTTTGTGACCACCTAGAGGAGTGGGATAGGGAGGGTGGGAGGGAGGGAGATGCAAGAGGGAAGAGATATGGGGATATACATATATGTATAACTGATTTATTTTGTTATAAAGGAGAAACTAACACACCATTGTAAAGAAATTATACTCCAATAAAGATGTTTAAAAAAACAAAAGCCTAACTCATATCTCTGTATCATGTGCATCCTTCAAAGTCCTGTCTGCTGGGCGGGGGTGGGGGGGGAATTGTGTACCTTAGATTTTAATCTTCCTTAATCACTGCTTTCATGGTGTCAATTTCTGTTCAAGAACTTGAACTGATGCCTAAGTCCCACTGAAGTCTGTCCAAAGTCTCAGCCCCCATATTTTCTATTGTAAAGTCCTTCCATAGTTCAGCCTCCTGCCCTCACCCGGTTTGCTGCCTCTGCTTGTGCTGGAAACCATGCTCCTTCCTGCCTCCAAACACTTGGTTACACATTTCTCCCACCGTGAATACTCTTCCCCTTTTCTCCACTAATAGTAATCGACCTTGTCCTTCAAAGTTCAGTTTGTGCCTGCTTTCTTTCTGGAATGACCCCCAGATAATCTTAATTCTCCTCTCCTCCTCAATCCCGATACCCCCATCGTTTATGCACATGGTCTTGTCCCGTTTTCTACACTTCCATGTGTTTCGTGTTTCTGTTTCAGAGATAGAAGGCAACATTGTCTCGTTGGAAGCGCATTGGATTTGAAATTGAGCCTCGGCTCTGTCAACTATTAGCTGTGTGGCCTTGGGCAAGTTACTAACCCTCTCTGGACCTAGTTTCCTCATCTATAAAAAAAAAAGGACAATAGTATCTACTTTGCAGGATTGTGGTGATTTTTAGAGGAAATGGGCAGAAACACATCTGACATACAGGGAGCTTCATGATGATGGCTACCTTTGGTATCAATGATCTCTCCAAGGCCTCCTTCTTCTGGCCTGGCCTTCTCAGAGGGTGTGATTAAAGAGAGCTGGATGGGGCTTCCCTGGTGGCACAGTGGTTGAGAGTCCGCCTGCCAATGCAGGGAACGCAGGTTTGTGCCCCGGTCCGGGAAGATCCCACATGCCGCAGAGCGGCTGGGCCCGTGAGCCATGGCCGCTGAGCCTGCACGTCCGGGGCCTGTGCTCCGCAACGGGAGAGGCCACAGCAGTGAGAGGCCCGCGGACCACACACACACACACAAAAAAGAGCTGGATGGCTGTGGCAGGGGTGGGAATGCAGTGACTTCTTCCTGATGCTAATCCTGCCTGATCAGGAAAACCCCTCCTACCTAAGTCCACCCCACCTCCCGCCACATACAAAATGTCACTCGCCATCGTTGGCCCATGAGATAAATTGTGCATTTTGATCCGGGAGTGTTTGCTCCTCTTTTGTGCCTCGATCTGGGCATTTCAACATACATATGTCCTCCTCAAGCCCCTTCCCCCCGTGCCACCCAGCTATAATCCACCTCCTCCCGCATCCCTTCAATCAAAAGTTGCCAGGAATGCCTCTGAATCCTCACCTCGCTTTATGTGTCATTTGCTTATTATTGCCCTGCAGGATTAAATGAGTTAATCTATGAAGAGCCCTTAGAATAATCCCTGGTGCAAAGCAAGCTCTAAAGAAGTACAGTAAGTCCCCTACATACGAAAGAGTTCCATTCCAAGAGTGCATTCGTAAGTCCAGTTTGTTCGTTAGGTCCAACAAAGTTAGCCTAGGTACACAACTAATACCATCGGCTATATAGTACTGCACTGTAATAGGTTTATAATACTTTTCACGCAAATAATACATAAAAAACAAACAAACACAAAAAACAAAGAAAACATTTTTAATCTTACAGGACAGTACCTTGAACGGTACAGAAGTACAGCAGTACAGCACCACAGCTGGCACACAGGGGCTGGCATCGAGTGAACAGGCGAGGAGAGTTACTGACTGGAGGAGGGAGAGGAGGTGGGAGACGGAAGAGCTGAAGGGTCGTCAGCAACAGGAGACGGAGGACAAGCTGCAATGTCACGCTCGCCTGACGTTGATGGAACGGGCGTTCACATCTTTGAAAGTTAGCAACTTGCAGTTACGTACTGCAAGGGGACTTACTGTACTGGTTTTTATTACTATGACGCTCGTCCTCCGTCACCTACTGTGCTGGAGCCATCAGTCCTTCATTCCATGTGCCTCTCCAGACCTAGTCTCTGTCCATGGAGGCTGATGCCCAAGGATGCAGGACCTGGATCCTTGCTTCTAGCTTCCCTTTGGGCTCAGCTAATGAGGAACCCAGAGGAGGGAGGAGAGCGTTGTCAGGGTATAGTTTTCTCCCATCTCCTTCCCTGAGGCTGCTGAGGGCGGGGCCACAGAAGGCCCCTCCCCACAGCTCTCTCCCCCCTCCAAGTCCTGGTAACAGCTCCTCCCCAAACCCCCTCAGGTCCCCTGATGTTACTAGCCCCAAAGTACTGCATGGTCCCTTTATTAAATTCTCCTGAAATTACCCGAATTCACTATGTCATCTGTTTCTTTCCAGGCTCCTGTTTGAGACACCTACTTTCTAAATATTGTACCTAACACTGTTAGGTTTAGTCAAATGTCATAGGTCAGTCAGGTTCCCTGAGGTTCTTCTGAATTTCTCTTTTAAAGATGACTTGAAATATATGTGTATTTTTAAGACCATTATTAGGATGAATTTAAGAATTCATACTTATTTTAAAGATTTAACCATAAGACTCCCTGAGACTATGTCAGAAACCCCTGGGATTTGGAGGTTCCCTGAGAATGCCATGCAAAGCACTAAGGCAATGCCCTGGATGAGGGTGGCTGAGGAGATGCCAAGGAGCCACGCTATGAAGACCATGACCTTCACGGCTGGGGCATGAGTCCCCATGGCCGAGTCCTCAGGAAGAGGTGTCTGCTGTCCCCTCCTTGGAGCCATAGTGCCCCTCAGAGAACAAAGGCAGCGCCCTGGGCAGCTGCGCTGGGCTGCAGAGGGAGCAGTGCACAATACCAGGGGTCTCTCTAGACCGTGGAGCCAGGCTGTGCTGGAGGGAGCCCCACAGTAGACAGTCAGCCGGTCCCAGACCTTGACAATGGCAGCTCCAAGCCAGACTCATTTATTTAAAAAAAAACAAAGAAACTAGACATTTCTTGAACCTCAACGTTAGAGGAGAGACTAATTGTCACCCCTCCTATTTTGTAGGAGAGGCTTGTGATGATGGCCACCCAGAAGAAAGGCCTTAATTCCCAGAATCCTTTGCAGATTGGTGAGCAGAATTTCTAGGTCCTGCCCTTAAGGAGAGGGGCATGATGATAGGAGGTTTTTCTCACTCAGCTCTGTTCTGTGAAGTCTCAGGGGCCCTAAGATATTGCCTTCATCTACGGGGTCTGAGTTGTCTCCCCATTTATGTCTGCATGCCAGTGGTTGCCAGAGCCTTGGGATGGGGGGTGAAGGTCACTGGAAAGAGAGAGCAGGCAGGAATTTATTGGAGTGATGGATCTGTTCTGTATCTTGATTATGGTGGGGGTTACATGAACCTATACATGTGTTAAAATTCATAGAACTGTACACCAAAACGGGGGGAAAGTCAATTTTACTGCATAACCTAAAGAATAAAATTACTACACACACGCATATATGTATATGTGTATGCGTGTGTGTATATATACACATCTAGTGTTTAGTTGTGTGCCTGATGCACAGAAAGTGATCTAGAACAGTTCTACTCAATGACCAGCAGCCCACAATTACTATTAGGATCCCTGATGAGATAGTACCTCATGCTAGAGGGTAAATCAATTACTTTGCTAAGCACTCTCTTTAGGCTGGAGCCAAGTTTTCTTTTTCACAGGAAGACTTTCCCGGTGGAGTTAACAGCTTGTTGATTTTTTTTTTTTTTTTTTTTTTTTTTGCGGTACGTGGGCCTCTCACTGTTGTGGCCTCTCCCGTTGCGGAGCACAGGCTCCAGACGCGCAGGCTCAGCGGCCATGGCTCACGGGCCCAGCCGCTCCGCGGCATGTGGGATCTTCCCGGACCGGGGCACAAACCCGTGTCCCCTGCATCGGCAGGCGGACTCTCAACCACTGTGCCACCAGGGAAGCCCCAACAGCTTGTTGATTTACGTTATGGTGCAAGGTCCTTTTGTAGAAGCAGGTGGGTGCTTTGAGTAGCACTGCTCTAGAAACTGTAGCTGTAATAACATTCATGTTATTTACATAAGAACGTTTTAACAATGGTCACTGAAGGCAGAGACCATGGCATGGATCTCTGGTGGCCAGCACCGGGCACAGGACCTGGCTGGCAGACAGGAGATGTCAAATCAGGTTTGTTGGAGGAGACGAAGACTTGTACTCACAGTTCATCCACTCATGGGATTGACGAACTGAGGGGCAGACAAATAAAGTGTAGTCTCAGGCAAGCCATATTGCAATGCCAGCTGAATAGTGGCCCAAGAAAAGAGTCCTGCACAAGGACCAAAAGGGGTGACAACCTGTTGGAATGTGACTTTCCCTGATGCCTGAGATTTTACCTGTTTTCCACGTGTGCCCCCAGAACCAGTCCTTCCCTCCAAGTCTCTGCAGGCTGCTGCCCCCTGTTTCAATCCAGAGCACCTTATCCTGCTTAAGAAAAGTCATACAAGGGAAGTCCCTGGCGGTCCAGTGGTTAGGACTCTGTGCTTCCACTGCAGGGGGCCTGGGTTCGATCCCTGCTCAGGGAACTAAGCTTGCTCTGCAAGCCGCACTGTGTGGCCAAAAACATGTAACACAAGATCTGGTCCATGAAAAGGCAAAGAGGTGAAGCAGAGGGCAAAATTCGAGACTACAGTTGAGAAGCCAGCAGCCTGGCACCCGCGTTGCCCAGAATAAGTAGGGTGGCCTCGGGCAGGCATCCCTGTCTACGGGCTTCTGTCTCCCCCAGCGGATGGGCTGGGCTCTCAGACTCTCTCACTTTCACCCCTCCAGCCCCGACATTCTCGTATTCACTGGGGCTGAAGTCATATAACTCATTGATCAGACCCTTTTCATCCTTTTCCTGCCCAAGATATGCACCTCTGGGTATATTGGTGCTTTGCCAAAGTCCAGCAAGCTTTGACCATAAAGAAAAGCATGTTTCACTCCTAACAGGAAATCCAGAAGTTGAATACGCCTGGCGCCTAACTTCTTAAGTTCTCTGGGTGCCCTCAGCAGAGCCAGTTCCCCAGCAAATAAGTCCACCATCTCTGCCATCACAGACCTTCCGGTGGATTGCAGCAGCCTCTATTATTTCAATGTATAATTTATATGGCCCATTTCCACTGCCAAGGACAGCCCACAAAGTACACTTGATCCCGCACAGGGAAACTGGGAGCTCTGTCCTCTGAGGTGCGTGTGCTCTCCACCCATGACCACACACAACTTTTCCGAAGTCTTTCACTTTACTGGGGCACCTCACTAGGCCAGGAACAATGGGACCTGGGAATAACAGGACAATCACCACAATTTCAAGGCTGCGCTTAGAGACAGGGATGTGGGTGACATTAAACACATAGAATGTGTTTGCAGCAGCTGCAGGGCTGTACCTGGCAGGCTGGAGCCCACAGTTTCACACGGTTACATCTTAGCAGCCAAGCAGCATAGCCAAGCAGGCATCAGGTTCCTAATCAGAAGCCTGTGTTCCAATTTTGATGCTGCCTGCTACCCAGGAGGCCTCAGAAACGTCATGCCAACTCTCAGGGCTTGAGCCTCCTCACCTTTAAAATATAAATACACTAGCTCCTGCCCTCCCAGCCCTGCTGGGTTGCAACAGGATGGAGAGGAATAATACATGATTTACTGTGTTGGAGATATTGGAAAACATTAAAACCTAGACAAATAGGTAAGGCTTTAAAAATTAAAAATTCTTCAGCAAAACTGCTAAATTTTTGATAGAGTAACTACATATGTTGCCATTTAAAACAAGGGAGGCATTATGTAAATTGCATAGTTGTCTATGCCAATGCGTAAGTATGAACTTCTTTCAACACAAAGATCTTCTGTGCTTAAAAAAAAAAAAAGAAAGAGGAATAATACATGATTTACTGTGTTGGAGATATTGGAAAACATTAAAACCTAGACAAATAGGTAAGACTTTAAAAATTAAAAATTCTTTAGCAAAACTGCTAAATTTTTGATATAGTAACTACATATGTTGCCATTTAAAACAAGGGAGACATTATGTAAATTGCATAGTTGTCTATGCCAATGTGTAAGTATGAACTTCTTTCAACACAAAGATCTTCTGTGCTTAAAAAAAAAAAAGAGAGAGGACTAATACATGATTTACTATGTTGGAAATATTGGAAAACATTAAAACCTAGACAAATAGGTAAGATTTTAAAAATTAAAAATTCTTTAGCAAAACTGCTAAATTTTTGATATAGTAACTATGTATGTTGCCATTTAAAACAAGGGAGGCATTATGTAAATTGCATAGTTGTCCATGCCAATGCGTAAGTATCAACTTGCTTAAATACAAAGATCTTCTGTGCTTAAAAAAAAGAGAGAGGAATAATACACATAGAAGTTCTCTGTAAAACACTACACTCTGGCTACTCAGAGGGTGGCCCATGGACCAGCAGTATCAGCATCACGTGGGAGCTTGTTAGAAATGCAGGATCCCAGGCCTCTGTCCAGGCCTGCTGAATAGGAATCTGACTTTTACCGAGACCCCCGGGTGACTTGTGTGAGTCGCTGTGATAAGCAAACCTCAGTGTGGCGTGGGGACAAGAATGTGCCGAGTGGAGCCTGCAGCTCTTAATTCAAGTTCAGTTCTGCCACTGCCTGCCTTCGTGGCCTTGGGAAAGCTGCCGGAGCCTTGTTTCTACAATTAGAAAACAGTCATGCTGTTTTCACTTTCCTGGCAGGGCAAAAGGAAAGTAAGGGGTGGCCAGATATAGCCAGATGGGAAATGGAAACGATAAAATGATGGAGAAGAGCAGGAAATAGGTCAGTGCTTCCTTCTGCCTGCCCTGTGTCACCTCCACCCATATTTTCCCCAGTTGCCAAAACCTGTTGACCAAAGGCAGCTGAAGAGTGGGCAGTTCCTGCTCTGCTTGCAGGTATCCCAAAGTGGCAACCAATGCAGATGGAAAGAGAAGGCCAGGAGCCTGGGGCTACGAGGGTCCCCAGTTCCTCCAGGAGAGCTGGTGGGTTGTCAGCTTGTGCCCAGACCACAGAGCATCCCCATGAATGGTACCTGGAGACCCAAGACTGAGGTTAGCAAGTGAATGGGGGAACACAGAGCAGCCTCATCCTCTGGGTTACAGGCTGTCTCGGAGGCCTTGCCTGCACATTTAATGAGTGACATTACACTGGATTTTCTATTAAGCAGGCTTCTTGATATAACCTGAACATGAGAGGACTTGACCCGTGTTTCAAAATTTTCCAGCAATGCTGGGAAATGGACTGCGTCACACTCGACAAAATTCCATTCAAGCAATTACCCAGGGAGAGGTATTATAATTGCACAGATGTAAGTGCTCCATTTCATGGGTTTAAAAACACCAACTTTACAGAGCTGTGGTGAGGATTAAATGAGATAACGTGTGGACTCTTATGCTCTTGGCATAAGACTTGTTATTAATTTTTTCCCTGCAATCTTGCAGAGGAATTGAAAGCTTTGGTCTGCCCTAGAGGCCTCGTCCTTGGCCTCAGCCCTGGCAACTGCATCGTAATGGCTCTGCTAATTGACGTTTCTAATTCATGGTGATGGAGTCCCCGGTCCTGATCCTAAAATCCCTGACTCATGGCTGATGGAGTTTTTTCTGAAAAATCTCTTCTATTTTTTTCAAGTACCAGAGGCAGCCCGGCCCTCTGTGCTTTCTGCAGCTAAAAACAATCCCTTGAGGAAATCATGTTAAAGAAGTCCTTACAAACAATAGCTTTAAATGCTCCTGGGTGCACACTCAAAACCCAGGGAATATATAAGCCAACATGTGGGATAAATAGTATGGATTGAGCACTGACCAGGTGTGACAGATTGATTTACTGGCCCCAATTCTTAACCCCTCCCTATATCCACACCCTTGCCATGGCCTCATTTTGGACAGGGTAGTTCCACAGTCCCGGATTTTGGGCCTGTGTGACTTGCTTTGACTGATGGAATGGAATAGAAGTGACAGCATGTCAGTTCCAAGCCTAGGCCTTAAGAAACTTCATATGGGGGCTTCCCTGGTGGCGCAGCAGTTGAGAATCCACCTGCCAATGCAGAGGACATGGGTTCGAGCCCTGGTCCGGGACCACATGCCATGGAACAACTAAGCCCGTGCACCACAACTCCTGAGCCTGCACTCTAGAGCCCGCAAGCCACAACTACTGAGCCCATGTGCCATAGCTACTGAGCCCGCGTGCCTAGAGCCCGTGATCCGCAATGAAGAGAAACCACCGCAATGAGAAGCCAGTGCACCGCAACAAAGAGTAGCGCCCGCTCAGCACAACTAGAGAAAGCCCGCGCACAGCAACGAAGACCCAATGCAGCCAAAAATTAATTAATTTAAAAAAAAGAAGCTTCATATGTTTCTGCCATCGCCACAAAAAAAACTTCCCCTGGGCAGCTGTTGCCCCATCAAGCTGGACTCCAGAATGAACCCACTTGGATCAGAGCCGCCCCAACTGCCCACAGACCATCAGAGAAAATCAAAGGTACTGCGGATGCCACAGCTTGAAGCAGAGTCATCCAGCCAAGCCCAGCCTTGACTAACAACTGCCCCAGGGCCAAAGGGAAAAAAAAAAAGATTGTTGTTTTAAGCCACTGCGTTTGGGGATGGTGTATTACGTGGCATTCTTGTGGCTGTAGGAAACCGATACACCATGTGATGAAACTGGAAAAATAAAATGGGAGGAAAAGAAATAAGGAGGGAGACAAGGAGAGCAGGAAAGAGGGGGAAGGTGAGAGCTCCTTACACTGTGTCAGCTTATTCTGAAGATGGACTTGGGCTGTCAGGTGTTCTCAGCTACAGGCGCACATACTGATCATACACCTTGGAACCACAGAGTCCGGTTGTACCAGCTGCATGTAATCCTGGGAACCTAAGACCAGAAGTGGAGTTCACAGTGGGGCAGGAAAGCAATGGCAGAGCTAGGAACACCCAGGACCTAGGATCAACAAGGCCCACATCTGCATTTGAGGTGAGAGAAGATGGGAAATGAGAAGTTACATCTTACTGAGACTCGGGCCCAGGTTTGGAAGGCAGGACAGGGCTGGTCAGAGTGTTAGCCTTGGGCCGAGGCAGGCAAGGGAGACCCAGCATTGAGCCTGTTTCCTATGGGCGGGGGCATGGCAGGGACAAGGCAGGTGCCAGGTTTCAGGAGGCAGGACTTGACAGCGGGAAGGAGTCAGATGGGTAGAGAGGGTGTATTAGTCAGGATTCTCCAGAGAAACAGAACCAATTGGATAGATAGATACATAGATCGATAGATAGGCAGATAGATATAGATATAGATTTATTATAGGAATTGGCTCACAAGAAGCTCCAGGATCGGATCTGCCATCTGTAAGCTGGAGACCCAGGAGAGCTGGGGGTATCACTTCTGGGTCTGAAGCCTGAGAACCAGGAACACCAATGTCAGGGACAGGAGAAGACGGTTGTCTCAGCTCAAACAGAGAGACTGAATATGCCCTGCCCCAGCCTTTTTGTTCTATTCAAGTACCCAGCAGATTAGATGATGCCCACACGCATTGGTAAAAGTTCTTTACTCTGTCTACCAATTCAAATGCTCATCTCTCCCAGAGACACCTTCACAGACACCTCCAGAAAGTATTTCACCATCTATCTGGGCATCATTTAGCCCAGTCAAGTTGACACATAAAATTAACCATCACACAGGGGCACCCAGGGGTTGCATTTAGGGGACCTTGCAGGTTTGGGGTACTTGCCTACTGGAGTGGGTTGGATGATGGTCCCCAAAAGATATGTCCATGTCCTAATACCTGGGATCTGCAAATGTGACCATATTTAGTAAAAAGGTCTTTGCAGATGTGTTTGAGTTAAGGATCTCAAGATGAGATCATCCTAGGTTATCCACAATAACAACCCATTGTTTTAAAAGAGACAGGGGACTAAAACTCTGCACTTCCATTGCAGGAGGCCCAGGTTCAATCCCTGGTCTGGGAACTAAGATCCCGCACCCCTCGGGGCACAACCAAAAATATAAATAAATAAAAATTTTTAAAAAAAAGAGACAGAAGAGGAGAAGACCATGTAAAGACAAAGCCAGAGATCAGAGTGTTGAAGTGACAAGCCAAACCTAGAGCCTCCAGAATCTGGAAGAGGCAAAGAAGATTCTCCCCTAGAGCCTGCCAACACCTTGATTTCAGACTTCTGGTCTCAGAGACTGTAAGAGAATAAATCTCTTTTTAAAGCCATGAGATTTCTGCAATTTGTTATGGAAGCGAATACACCCCTTCACCCTGAATCACAGCACAGAATCATCTACTGAGGGAAGAGTTCCCCCAAAAAAATATCCCTCAGAAAATAGTCCCTTCATACATGAGCAAGTGTACAGTGTCTCATCCTGATGCCACCTGATGCCTGTCAGAACAGCTATTATCAAAAAGACAAGAAAGGGGCTTCCCTGGTGGCGCAGTGGTTAAGAAACTGCTTGCCAATGCAGGATACACGGGTTCGAGCCCTGGTCCGGGAAGATCCCACATGCCACAGAGCAACTAAGCCCGTGCGCCACAACTACTGAGCCCGCGTACTACAACTATTGAAGCCCGTGCGCCTGGAGCCCGTGCTCCGCAAAAAGGAGAAACCACTGCGATGAGAAGGCCATGCACCACAACGAAGAGTAGCCCCCGCTCACTGCAACTAGAGGAAGCCTACACACAGCAACTAAGACCCAACACAGCCATAAATAAATTAATTTAAAAAAAGGACAAGAGGGCCTCCCTGGTGGCGCAAGTGGTTGAGAGTCCGCCTGCCGATGCAGGGGATACGGGTTCGTGCCCCGGTCTGGGAGGATCCCATATGCCGCGGAGCGGCTGGGCCCTTGAGCCATGGCCGCTGAGCCTACGCGTCCGGAGCCTGTACGTCCGGAGCCTGTGCTCCACAACAGGGGAGGCCACAACAGTGAGAGGCCCGCATACCGCAAAAAAAAAAAAAAAAAAAAAAAGGACAAGAAATAACAAACATTGGCGAGGATGTGGAGAACAGGTAACCCTCATACACTGTTGATAGGAATCATTCGTGCAGCCATTGTGGAAAAGTGTGGAAATTCTTCAAAAATTCAGACTAGAACCATATGATTCAGCTATCCCAATTCTGGGTATTTATCCAAATATGAAAACTCTAGTTTGAAGAGATATATGTACCCTTATGTTCATTGCAGCATGATATCCAACAGCAAAGATATGGAAACAACCTAGGTGCCCATTAAGGGATGAATGGATAAAGAAGACATGGTGTGTATACACAGGAGAATACTACTCGGCCATAAAAATGAATGAAGTCTTGCCACTTGCAGCAACATGGATGGACCTTGAAGGTATTATGCTAAATGAAATAAGTCAGACAGAGAAAGACAAATACCGTATGATTTCACTCATATGTGGACTATAAAAAAACAACCAACCAACCAACAAAGTGAACAAACCAAATCAAACAAAAACAGGTACAAAGATACAGAGACCAGAGGAGTGGTTACCAGAGGAGAATGAGGGGAGGGTGAAATGGGAAAAGGGATTAGCTGTGTGGTGTTGGATGGAAAATGAATTTTGGTAGTGAGCACGCTGTAAGGTGTATAGAAGTAGAAACACAATGCTGTTCACGTGAAACTTATGTAATATTATAAATCAATGTCACTTTGGTAAAATAAATAAATAAAAAGTGTCTCATCCTAAGGGGTGGCTTCTTGTTTACTTTGTACAACAGGGCACCACGAGACTCCTTCAATCAAAGCTAGTTTCAGATGCATATAAAGATCACTTGGCAGAACTGGTAAAAACGAGTTTCATGATTTTTCCCAGGGAGGGTGGTCTCACTGTGCAAGTGCTAGACACGAAGTCACGAGACTTTTAAAGCAACACAGTAAGTGGTTATGTAGCGAGATTACAAACACTTGAAGAAGAGCTGTCCCAATGTTGTGCAAACGATGACTCGTGGCTTGGGATTAATTTTCCAGTGACAACATCTTTAATAGATTAAGAAAGTGGGAAATGGGACATTACTGAATATTCAGGACCACCTGCATGGCATTGCAACTGCTCTTCAGGAAAAGGCTTTTGATAGAGGCTCCACTAACTCCACTTTGGGGATAAACAATGTTTGACATGTAGGAAATGTAAATAAATATTTGCTGAGTGAATAAATAAACCCCACATTGATACAGGCTCCATTAACCCCACTTTAGGGCCATGAGAGTTTATCCCACTGACCAGCAGGCACTCTGCCTAATTCTCTAGGATGGCAAGGAACAGACCAAGGCAACCCTAAAATAAGTGTGCCCTCCCATGCAGAAGAGATGGAGGTGGGTCATTCCAGCAGAGGACACAGGCCTGGCACCACTGAGCATCAAAGGGAAAGACTAATGCTGGGGGAGGAAAGCCCTTCTCCAGACGCCTGGGGCCCAGGTCTGGTGCCCTGTGGGCTGGATCTACCCAAGGCTGGGATGACCAGGATACGATGGTTGTTCTGGATGCTGATGCTGTCTTAATGGAAGACTGTCCGGAGACTTCACTTGTCTTCAAAATTCAGAAGATCTGGCCTTATTGGACCCCCCATCCCACAGGGCAGCATCTCAGATCTGATCCTTCCTTTGCACAGGACGGCAATCCCCTGAGTTGCCCAGTCCTCTCCAGCCTCTGTTGCCATTTATTATGGCATTTGGACTATAGTTTTTCTTGTATTAAGACACTTTCTCAGTACACATGTCTATCAAAAGTGGGACAAAGAAAGATGCACTGGGAGAACCCTGTGTGTCAGTGAAATAGGAGAGAGGATTTATATTGTGAATTCGAGAAAGATTCCCAATTGTTTAAAATACAAAGACCAGAACTTCCCTGGCTGCCCAGCGGTTAAGACACCCTGGCAACCTAAGTGTCCATCATTGGGTGAATGGATAAAGAAGATGTGGCACATATATACAATTGAATATTACTCAGCCATAAAAAGAAATGAAATTGAGATATTTGTAGTGAGGTGGATGGACCTAGAGTCTGTCATACAGAGGGAGTAAATCAGAAAGAGAAAGACAAATACCATATGCTAACACATATATATGGAATCTAAGAAAAAAAAAAAGGTCATGAAGAACCTAGGGATAAGACAGGAATAAAGACACAGACCGGGCCTCCCTGGTGGCGCAAGTGGTTGAGAGTTCGCCTGCCGATGCAGGGGATACGGGTTCGTGCCCCGGTCTGGGAGGATCCCATATGCCGCGGAGCGGCTGGGCCCGTGAGCCATGGCCGCTGAGCCTGCGCGTCCGGAGCCTGCGCGTCCGGAGCCTGCGCTCCGCAACGGGGGAAGCCACAACAGTGAGAGGCCCGCATACCACAAAAAAAAAAAAAAAAAAAGACACAGACCTACTAGAGAACGGACATGAGGATATGGAGAGGGGGAATGGTAAGCTGTGACAAAGCGAGAGAGTGGCATGGGCATATATACACTACCAAACGTAAAATAGATAGCTAGTGGGAAGCAGTCACATAGCACAGGTAGATCAGCTCGGTGCTTTGTGACCACCCTGGGGTGGGGGGGATAGGGAGGGTGGGAGGGAGGGAGACACAAGAGGGAAGAGATATGGGAACATATGTCTATGTATAACTGATTCACTTTGTTAGAAAGCAGAAACTAACACACCATTGTAAAGCAATTATACTCCAATAAAGATGTTAAAAAAAAAAGAAGATACAAATGATGGTAGCAGAAATAAAATTTTAAATTATTATACACCAAAAAACCCTCAAAGCAACTACAAACAGTTAAAATGAATATGTAAATTGATCATGGTTGCTGGATTATGAGGGCAATACATGGAAGTAAATTGTATTTATGTATTCTAGCAACAACCAATTGAAAAATAAAATTTGAAAAACAATACTATTTATAATAATATGAAAAAATTAAATCTCTAGAAATAAATCTAATAAAATATGTGAAAGACACTGAAAACTACAAAGCATTAATGAGGTGGGTTAAAGAAGACCTAAGTAAATAAAGAACAATATCATGTCAAAAAAAAAAAAAAAATAGACTCCGTGCTTCCACTGCAGGGGGCGCAGTTTCGATCCCTGGTCAGGGGAGCTAAGATCCCACATGACTCATGGTGTGGCCAAAATAAAATAATAAAAATAAAATAAGATGCAAAGACCTGGGAGGGTCCGTGATCCGTCTTGCCTACTGCAGGCCTGCCCTTCCGCCTCAGCTCCACAGTCCCCCTTGTCTACTGAGGGAGATCTGGGCAGAGTGAGCGGTCCCTCCTCCCAAGCAAGAGGAGACCAGACCCGGCCCACATTTCAGGTCCCAGTCTCATGGGAGAAGAGAGACGGAAACTCCTAAAAGAGAACGAATCAAATGGGCAAAGACCTGAAGATGTCAAATGGCTGGTACCCAATCCCAGCCTGTTTGAGCCCCCATTCTTCCTACAAATATATCCCAATTGTCACCAAGGACCCAGACCTGCGCCCTCCAGGGAGTGTTAGCCACCCACCCACACCCTACGATGCTTTTGCAATTTCAGAGTCTCGAATGGATCTCCCTAGGCTCTGAAATGAACACTAATGTCTGATTACATATTACCTTTAAAAAAGATAGTAGGATCATAACACATACTTAAACCCCTCCAGTTGTTTCCTGTGTAACTCAGAGCAAGAGCCAAAGTCCTTTAAAATGCCCACAAGGCCCTGTGCCACCTCCACACATATATACACGCAGTCTCCCTCACCCCACGCTCCCTCCACGACTCTGACCTCATCTCAGCCCTCACTCACTCCTCTCATCATACGTGCGTCCCTGCTGTTCTTCAAACATCTCCTACCTCAGGACCTTTGCACTTACTGTCCTTGCTATGAGGGAGTTGAGAGCACATTTTTCTTTTTGTTCATGACTCTTTCCCCAGATTCTATAGCAATATCTGATACATACAAATGGTCAATAATTTTTTGCTGAATGAATAAACGAATGAGTGAATGAATGAGTAGCACTAGAAGCCGGCACCAAGGCAGATGTGGTAGGACTTTAAGTAGCTTAAGACCTATGACCATAAATAATAAGGCCTAGGAGCATCTCAGAACCCAAAAGCTGGATGCAGCCAGACCTCAGTGGGGTCTAGAGTTGAGAACACAGGGAGGGCTGTCTCCGTCCTCACTCTGGCTACTTTCTGTACATTTGCTCCATTTCTCCTTACCAGTGGATCAGCTTTCTCTCCTACTCAACCCACATGGACATAGCAAAGAACAACTCTGTAAGCAGCTACCCCATGACTCCCATGTCCTTTATTATAGACTCAGCTACTCAGTTAGTGTCTCTGTATCACTTTCTTTCCAAATTTCCATGGAAAGATCCCCAGTTGGTCCAGCTTTGCCAAGTGCCCAGCCCTGGTCTTATCAATGTGGTCTGGGAAGTGAGGTCATGTTCACGAGCATGGACTCTGGGAGCCCACCCTGTGAATGGGGAAGAAACAACATTTAATGGCATGGGTGAGAGTTGGGGAGATGTCCATAAAAGAAGGTACTGGAAAACCTCTTCCATTGAGAGATCTCTCCTCACCCAATACAAAAGTTTGCTCCAAGAAAGGGAATTAGCCTTGCAGCTTTTTCAGTTTGAGATTCATGACAAGTTTGCTCCAGCCCTCAAAACAAATCTTCATCTCAACCAAGTTGGGTGCTGCACGTGTGGTACCCAGCCCACCTGCAACTGTGCTTCCGTTTGAGGTACCGCCACAAGAGGGCGCGCAAAGTCAGGAATCTAATTCTCCCAAAAATTGGTCCTCAGATCTCCACTGCAGTAGGCCCAACTAGGTTAGCTGCTGGTAGTCAGTCTGCAAGGCTGACAGAGACTGTGAGAGGGTAGGACCCAGGATCTCAGAAATCTTGGCCTGCCACCCAGCGCTGCCACATTTTCTGAAGCATGACACATCCCAGGCAAATTCAGTCACTTTATTATGACTTGGATGATTGGCTCAAACCCAGTAGAATTTCCAGAAGAGCAGTGGCAGGAGGCCTCAGTTAGAGGTAGCCCTAAGGACTAAATGACAGGCAGGCAAAATGGGGGCAAAGCTCCATACTCAAAAACATCAACAGGGGTTAGTAGTAGGAAACTGGAGACTTTTAATTTTTTTTCCACTTTGCATACTATTACATTCTAAAAGTTCTAATGAACATGGACTGCTTGTATAATTCACTTGTTACTGTACGCTTTGGGTTCTTTTTACATGGGGCTATTCTAAATAAAGCTGTTTTGGACATTGTGTACAAGTCTACAAGTGTGGACTTCATTTGTCTTCAATTTCTCTTGAGTAAATACCTGGGAGAGGAATTAAGGGATTGCATTGAATCTATAGGTCAATTTGTAGAGAATTGACAACTTAAAATTCAGTCTTCCAACCCATGAATATGGTTTATCTTTCCAGTTTTTAGGTCCCCTTTCATGTCTCTCAGCAATATTTTCTAGTTTCAATGTACATGTCTTGCACATATTTTGTTAACATATCCCTAACTGTTTTACAATTTTGACGTTATTGTATGTGTTATTTTGAAGATCCTTTGATGCTACTGAAGTGTCATTTTTACTTTTGTTTTTAGTATTTATAAATACAATTGATTTTTGCAATATTTTAAGTTCACTTGTTGGTTCTAGTGGTTTTTTTTGTGTGCCGATTTCTTAGGACTTGCTACATAAACAATCATGTTCTGCATGAAAAAGGTTTACTTCTTCCTTTTCAATCTTCATGCCTTTCTCCTCCCTCCCCCTTTTCTTCATTGCACCGGCTAGGACGTCCAAGGTCAATACTGAATAGAAGTGGTGAAAGTGGACATCCTTTCCTCCTCCCAATGAGAAGGGGAATGCATCCAATACAGCAGCATTAAGAATGATATTTGGGGCCTCCCTGGTGGCGCACTGATTGAGAGTCCGCCTGCCGATGCAGGGGACACGGGTTCGTGCCCCGGTCCGGGAGGATCCCACATGCCGCGGAGCGGCTGGGCCCGTGAGCCATGGCCACAGAGCCTGTGCATCCGGAGCCTGTGCTCTGCAACGGGAGAGGCCACAGCAGTGAGAGGCCCGCGTACCGCAAAAAGAAAAAAGTTTGTAAGATTGCAAAAGTTTCTTTTTATTTCTAAATTGCTTAGAATTTTTAATCAAAGCACCTATTGAGAAGAGTATGACTATTTTTTTCCCTTTATTCTGTATATGTGGTAAATTCCTTGATTAATTTTCAAATGTTGACTAACCTTATTTGCCAGGATAAACCTCACTAGGTCATGATACAGTCTCTCTTATATATTGGTAGATTGCATTTGCTCATATTTTGTTCAGGATATTTTCATCTAATTTTTAAGAAATATTGGTCTGTGGTTTTCTATTTCTGAAATGCTTTTGTTAGATTTTGATATTGAGGCTATACTGATCTCAGGAAGTGAGTTAGAAATATTCTCTTTTCCATTTTCTGAAAGTGTTTGTGCAAAACTGGTAGCTTCTCTTCCTTTAAACGTCTGATAGACTTCATCAGTGAAGCTATCTGGGCTGGGAGTTTTCTTTGTGGGAATAATTTCAGTTATGAATTAAATTAATTTAATGTATAGAGTTTTTCAGTTTTTCTATCTCTTCTTGGGTCAGTTTGTTAATTTCTCTGGGAGTGTGTCCGTTTTATTTATATTGTCAAATTTATAGGCATAAAGTTGGTTATATTTCCTTCTTATTCTTTTCATGTTGTGATAACTATTCTTTCATTATTGATGATGGCAGTTTTTGTTTTCTCTCATTTTTTTCTTGATCAAGGGAAACTCTAGATACAGTTTTTAAAAATGTTTTACTAAAAAAAAGTTGGGTTTGTGCATTTTTTCTATTGTTTGTTTCCTATTTCATCAGTTTCTGCTATATTTCTTTCCTTCCACTTCCTCTGGATTTAATTTGCTGTTATTTTAAATCTTTTTTTCTAATATGAACATTTAAAGCTGTACAAAAAATATTTCTATGTACTTATCATTTGCATTCCACACATTTTAGTGTTTTATCTTCATTCAATTCAAAATATTTTCTAATTTTATTTGTGATTTTTAAAATCTGTTCCATAGATTACTTAGAACTGTGTTGCTTTTTTCCCATATATTTGAGAAATTTCTAGATATCTTATTGTTATTGATTACTAATTTAACACCTTCATGGTCAGATAATGTGCTCTGAATGTTTTCATATTTATTTTATTCATTTATTTATTTGGTTGCACTGGGTCTTAGTTGCAGCAGGCGGGCTCCTTAGTTGTGGCATGTGAACTCTTAGTTGCAGCATGCATGTGGGATCTAGTTCCCTGATCAGGGATCAAAACTGAGCCCCCTGCGTTGGGAGCTCAGAGTCTTAAACACTGCACCACCAGGGAAGTCCCAGTATGTTTTCAGTCTTTTAAAATTTATTAATATTTGCTTTATGGCCCAGTATATGGTCTATCTTGGTGAATATTCTATATGCGATTTTATATAGTCTGACAATCTCTGTTTTTTTACATGAAGTATTTATTTCATTGATATTTAAATAATTATCAGTATGGTTGGGTTTAAGACTACCACCTTGAGGTAGTTTTCCATTTGTCCCATATATTCTTTTTTGCTTCACTTGTCCTTCTCTGGCTTACTTTGGATGAATTAAGTATTACTTTGTATGTCTTTTAGTTATTCAGTAAATTTTTAGCTAAGCCTCTGTATTGTGTCTAGGGTTTTTTCTAGAAACTAAAAATTTATTTTAGAATCTTTGTCCACAGCTCTTTGATGACTTTAAAGCAGGGGTTGGTTAACCGTCCAAATCCAGCTCACAACCTGTTTTTGTACAGATTATGAGATAAAAATGGCTTTTATGCTTTTAAAAGATTGTGTTAAAAAAGAAGAAGAATATGCAACAGAGACCATGTATAACCTAAAGTATTTTCACTCTGGCCCATTAAAGAATATTTGTGAACACCTTCTTTAAAAAATATATATATAGGTGTTGTTGCTGCTGTTTATCCATTGATTTCTTGTTTTTCAGCACTAGCAAAGGCTTTTCACATCCTACATCTTAGCCAGAAGCAGAACTCCATTTATTGTGGTTTTAATTTATATTTCCTGGATTTGTGATGCTGCTGCACGTCCTCTCACTTATGAATTGGTTATTTGAATAGCCTCATTTTGTGGATTCTTTTGAAGCCTCTTGCATGTGTTTCTATTTGATTGTTTGCCTTTTTATTGGTTTGTAGGTGTAATTTATCTATTCTGGATATCAGTTATTTGTTATATGTATGGCAAATATTTTCTCCCACTGTGTGACTTGACTTCTTATTCTTCCAGTGGTGCCTTTTGTTGAATAAAGACTTTTAATTTTAATGTATTCAAATTAATAACCTATCCTATATGGTTAAGTGCTTTTTGTGTTTGGTTTAAACTATAGTCTTTTTTTTAATTTTATTGAATTTATTTTTTTATACAGCAGGTCCTTATTAGTCACCCATTTTATACACATCAGTGTATACATGTCAATCCCAATCCCCCGATTCATCACACCACCACCACCACCACCCCGTGTCTTTCCCCCCTTGGTGTCCATACGTTTGTTCTCTATATCTGTGTCTCCATTTCTGCCCTGCAAACCAGTTCATCTGTACCATTTTTCTAGGTTCCACATATATGCGTTAATATACAATATTTGTTTTTCTCTTTCTGACTTACTTCACTCTGTATGACAGTCTCTAGGTCCATCCACGTCTCTACAAATGACTCAATTTCATTCCTTTTTATGGTTGAGTAATATTCCATTGTATATGTGTACCACATCTTCTTTATCCATTCATCTGTCGATGGGCATTTAGGTTGCTTTCATGTCCTGGCTATTTTAAATAGTGCTGCAGTGAACATTGGAGCGCATGTGTCTTTTTGAATTATGTTTTTCTCAGGGTATATGCCTGGTAGTGGGATTGCTGGGTCATATGGTAGTTCTATTTTTAGTTTTTTGAGGAACCTCCATACTGTTCTCCATAGTGGCTGTATCAATTTACATTCCCACCAACAGTGCAAGAGGGTTCCCTTTTCTCCACACCCTCTCCAGCATTTGTTTAAACTATAGTCTTTTTAAACTATAGTCTTTATTTGCAAATTCCAGGAAATCAGAAAAGACCCAGCTGGCATTACTCAAAGGAGACTAAGAGGGTGACTGGTATACATTTGAGTTTTAGGTTATCCTTGAAAGCAGCTTTTGTAAACAGTAAGACTATTTGTGGCTTGGTTTTTTTTGTTTTGTTTTGTTTTGTTTTTTTGTGGTACACGGGCCTCTCACTGTTGTGGCCTCTCCCGTTGTGGAGCACAGCCTCTGGACGTGCAGGCTCAGTGGCCATGGCTCACGGGCCCAGGTGCTCCGCGGCATGTGGGATCTTCCCGGACCGGGGAACGAACCCGTGTCCCCTGCATCGGCAGGTGGACTCTCAACCACTGCGCCACCAGGGAAGCCGTTGTGGCTTGTGTTTTTTAATTAATATTGAATATATTAAAATAACAAATTAAAAGCTAATATTCCTGTTTTTAAGGTTAATTAAAACCTTAATATTCTATTTATGAATCTAAGAGGACCTTTACAACTTACTGATCAAATTCCCCTAAATATTTTATGTTGCCTATATATTAACATAACCAAGTTTCTTTCTAAGTTTGTGTATATTATGTAATCAATTTTCTTTTTAAGCACTGCATTTGTCTCTAACAAGCAAAGCTATCCCGTGAAATTTGGTGAATCTTATAAATTTAATAAAATAAATTTTTACAGTTTTGAACTTTAAGTATTCCTTATAAAATTGGTTTAAAATAGAATAATTTTCGGGCTTCCCTGGTGGCACAGTGGTTGGGAGTCCACCTGCCGATGCAGGGGACACGGGTTCGTGCCCTGGTCCGGGAGGATCCCACATGCCGCGGAGCGGCTGGGCCCGTGAGCCATGGCCGCTGAGCCTGCGCATCCGGAGCCTGTGCTGTGCAACGGGAGAGGCCACAGCAGTGAGAGGCCCACGTGCCACAGAAAAAAAAAAAAAAAGAATAATTTTCATCTTTATAATCACAAGACTAAATCTCTTGCTGAAGCACACCATTAAAAGTTGGGTCATAACTCTAAAATGGCACATATACCAAATTCTTATGCACAAGTTAAATGTTCAATATGCACTAATTATTCTTAAAACGAATGCCCAAAATATGAATAACATTGGTTGTATTTATTTTATTTTCTCTTTAAATAATTATAAACATTCCAGGTTTTTTAAGTTACTGCCTAAGATGTTAGTTTTAACTGGGATGGTACTGCCGCCTAGGGGACATTTTGGAAAATTGATGGCATATTTTTAGTAGTCACAGTGATGGAGGGATGTTCTAGTATTTAGCCTACCCGGACCAGGGATGCCTGACATCTGAAATACACAGGACAGAAATGCACAACTAAAAGTTATCCTATAAATATTTCAAAGGTCCCTTCACATAAGCAAAAACCTCATAAGTATCTAAGCCTAGAACTTCACCATGTTTTACATGCAAGTATTTTTTGCATAATTTTAATATAGATTGAATTTTCTAGGAATTGCAATTATCTTGCAAATCGGGGAGACATTGTACTTTTATTTGTTCTGGACTTTACCAAGAGTTATTAACCACTTCAAAAAGTTGTATCATAGTAGCAGTGTCACTACTTGACATGGTACTTGAATCAGTCTGTATGTGCAGCTGTCACATGCATGGTGATTAGATATAGATCTATGAATATATAGGTACATGTCTTAAGCCCTTGCTTCAAAATATCAGCTATAGGGCTTCCCAGCTGGTGCAGTGGTTGAGAGTCCGCCTGCCGATGCAGGGGACACGGGTTTGTGCTCCGGTCCGGGAGGATCCCACATGCCACGGAGCAGCTGGCCCCGTGAGCCATGGCCACTGAGCCTGCGCGTTCGGAGCCTGTGCTCCGCAACGGGAGAGGCCATAGCAGTGAGAGTCCCCTGTACCGCAAAAAAAAAAAAAAAAAATCAGGTATAAAAAAAGTGCTAATAATTTTTAGTTGAATAATTATATTAACCTAAATCTAAACTTAAATGGTTGCAAACAACTGATTCATTTTATCTTCTGGAATAATAGTGCTTGGTCACATACATATTGAAATATACACTTTTTAATTATAAATAGATTCCTTTTACTTCTCTTTCGTATTACTTTTTTGGCAATGTATTGTGTGTAGCTAGATGATGTTACCTATGAATTCCATTTCAGGCAGTAGAGATCATTTACAAAGTATTTTTAAACGTTTACAAAAAATACATAGCACTGATTTAATGCTTCTGATACTGCTATGCTGTACACTGGAACTGAACAATTAAGTAAGAGGATGACAGGTGGAGAGAGCAATGTTTTTCCCTATTGGAGTGGGAATTAAATAAAGGAAGAGAGGTTAGAATGACCCATGAAGTGATGGATTAGACTTGGAGATATCAGTGTGAACTCATGTTTGGCTCAACATCAGTACACATGGAAATAGTTACGGTTATGTGTACATATATTGGTTAGTATACATACCTATATTTCTTTGACCTGCAGCGGGGAGGACGTAGAAGCAATGATACCCCAGCAGCAATGAGCACACCTAGCTTGCAGGTGTTACTGTCTAATACCATGGTATTATTTCTCCAATAAAAGAAACCAGGGCTCCAATTCTAGGACTGGGAAAAGGACTATGCAAAATATTTCCTGGAGCATCTTATAGTGGCAGAAAGTAATGAAGTGCTACACACACACACACACACACACACACACACACACACACACACACATAATGGTGAGGGTATGTCAAAGAGACACAGAAATCAACTGAGAGACACCCAGTGGCCAAAGCTGGAAAAACTTGAGCAACCAAATAATTAAGGTAGTATTGGTTTATGCACCAAAGTATAAAATAAATATTAATGAGTCCATACTGATATAAACAAATGATGAAATTAATAAGTAGGGGAGAAGAGACACATCTCCTGTGCATAGCTCCAAATAATTTATGAAGATATTCCATCCTCAAAGGGGTGAGGCATCAACTCCCATTCCTGAAATGTCGGCTGCAGTGATTTCCTTCCTTAGAGGATGGTATGGAAAGGAATGGGGGAAAGTAGCTTTATGGTGGAGAAACCTGACAAACACTACCTCAGCCAGGTGATCAAGCTCAACATTGTCAACAGAAATAATCAAGAAACAGTCTATAATAGGAACAGAAACGAGTTTTATTCAAGCCAAACTAAGGACTATAGTGCAGGAAATACAGATTCAAGAAGCACTTGAATTGTGTTCTGCCAGACTACAAAATGGGAAAGGCCTATCTAGGCAAAAAGCACGAAGTTACATAAGCTGTTTATCAAGAATTAGGATTGGGATGGACCTAGAGTCTGTCATACAGAGTGAAGTAAGTCAGAAAGAGAAAAACAAATACCGTATGCTAATACATATATATGGAATCTAAAAAAAAAAAAAGGTCATGAAGAACCTAGGGGCAAGACAGGAATAAAGACACAGACCTACTAGAGAATGGACTTGAGGACACATGGAGGGGGAAGGGTAAGCTGTGATAAAATGAGAGAGTGGCATGGACATATATAAACTACCAAATGTAAAATAGATAGCTAGTGGGAAGCAGCCTCATAGCACAGGGAGATCAGCTCAGTGCTTTGTGACCACCTAGAAGGGTGGGATAGGGAGGGTGTGAGGGAGGGAGACGCAAGAGGGAAGAGATATGGTGATATATGTATATGTATAGCTGATTCACTTTGTTATAAAGCAGAAACTAGCACACCATTGTAAAGCAATTATACTCCAATAAAGATGTTAAAAAAAAAAGAATTAGGATTGGAACTGGCAAGAAGTAAGGGTGTTTCTTAAGCAAGAATTGGGTGGGGTCCAAAATGGTTACATAGTTACCAGGAGAGACCTTGAGACCATAAGGTGGCAGCTGGTAGCTGCTAGCAGATACTGTTTTGAGAATGGCTTGTGGTGTCCTTGAGTTTGATACACTTCAGAAAATTCAAGTTCTCAGTGATGCAGCAATGTGTCTGAAACCACATCCACAATGGCCAGCCAGATCCATTTTGGATACGTGAACCACAGTTTAACATCTTGTCAGAACAAAGACTAAACATGAAACATGACAGGGGTACATTCCTTCAAGGTTTTAAAAGAGACAGTCACATACACATGACCTTGGTGTCTAGTGAGGGAATCTCATCTTCAAAGGAGTACTAGCACTGATGTCACAGGAAGGGGGTAGACATCTATCCATATCTTCAAAGTGGACATGCTAAACAATCTGGTATAACTGCATTCTTTTTGTTGTTGTGGTTAAGGCAAATGTACAATGGATATTTGACAGGCCATAAGACAGGCCGTCCTAGTTATCATCGAGTTCAAGCCAAATCACATATAAGCCAAAATGACTTCCCCATACCTCAATATGTGAAAATGTCTTTCATCAACATCAACAGTTATAAGTCAAGTTGATAGCATGTACCTTTGATATGCTGTGATGAGAATGGCAATTTACCTCTGTGACCTTCCTCCCCAAAACTCATAACTCATCTAATCATGAGAGGGAAAATTCAGACATATCCCAGTGAGGTAACATTCTCCAAGATACATGAGCAGTACTCCTCAAAATTATTAAGGTCATCAAAACAAAGGAAAGCATGAGAAATTGTCACAGCCAAGAAGAACCTAAGTAGACATGATGACTAAATGTCATGTGTTATCCCGGATAGGATCCTGAAACAGAAGGACATTAGGTTAAAAATAAGGAAATCTGAATAAATTATGACTTTGATAATAACATGCCAACATTGGTTCATTAATTGTAGCAAATGTACCCTATAATATAAGCTGTTAATAATAGGGGAACCTGGGTGCAGGGTATATTTGAACTCTCTGTACTATCTTTGCAATTTTTCCTTAAATCTAAAATCTTCTTTAAAAATAAAGTTTATTTTAAAATATGTAGTCCTTGTACAAAGACAACTACAAAACTTTACGCAGGGATATGGAAAAAGAATAAGTAGAAAGACTTATCATATACCTCGATAAAAAATCGCTTTTGCAAAAATGTTTCTCCCGGAATATTTATTCAAAAATTTAGCTCAATTTCAATCAAAATAGCAAAAAAAATTTTTTTGAAATTGAAAAAATATTTATAAATTTCATCTGAAGAACTAATAGGAAGGAAGAGACAGAAGATTTTTTTAAACCTAAATGAAAATGAGCACAGATATTAAATCAAATATTAAATTTATAAACAATTAAAACAGTGTGATCTTGTTGCCGGAAAAGATAGCTCATTGGAACAGAATAGAAAATTCCAAAACAGGTATACTAGCATATATACAAGTATATGAATATTGAATATAAGGTTGGAATTTCAAATCAAAGAGGAAATAGAAGATGATTTAATAAATAGTGTTGGAATTTAATAAATGGTGTTAATATCTGAGCTGGTTGGCTAAGACATACATAGATATGTAAAGCACCCTATATGTACCAAACTAGATTCCATATGGATTAAATAATGAATTTTAAAAAGTGAAAAAAAAAAACCCAAAATCCAGGTGACTATGTATCTGATAGCTAGAAGAAATAGCCTTTTTAGGCACACAAAGGAAAAAATAATAAAGTAAAATATTGGCATATTTGCATAAATATTAAAAACTTTTCTGTGTTAAAAAAAAGTCCCCCTACCCCCTCAAAAAAAAAAGTGATGAACTGGAAACAAAACTTTGCAACGTCTATGAGAAAGGATTAAAATAGTTAAATATAAATAAATTCCTATTTATCTGTAAGGAAAAAAAAGTAACACTTCAATGGAAGAAAGGTACAAGAATACTAGAAGATAATTCATAAAATAAGACCGCATAAGCCTAAGTAACTTAAAAATGGTTTAGCCTGATTAGAAGTAAAAAAGAAATGTAAATTAAAATGTCATCATCTTTCACCTTTCATCAGCAAAGGTCTTTTTTATTTTAATGACAAAGCTAATTGTTGGTTAGGAGTAGAGAAAAATAGATCCTCTCTCATACTTTTGGGGAGAGTGTAAACTGATGCAATATTTTTGGAGGACAACCTAACAATAAAGTATTAAGTGCCATAAGAAATGTACAGTTTCTGACCCAGCAATTCTTCTTCTAGGACTATATTATCAGAAAATACTTGTGAACCATGATGTAAGCACTTCAAGCCAGTATAACTTATAGAGCAAAAATAAGAATTTAAACCCTTAAAAAGGGGGGACTTCCCTGGTGATCCAGTGGTTAAGACCTGGCACTTCCAATGCAGGGGGCACCAGTTGGATCCCTGGTAGGGCAACTAAGATCCCACATGCTGCGCCGAGAAGCCAAAACAAAAAGGTGCGGGGGGCGGGGGGGCGGGGGGCGGGGGGTGGGGTGGGGCGCGGACTGATACATTGAACTATAGTTTATCCCCAGGACAGAATGCTTGATGACAAGCAAAAAACGTGTTGAAATTATACAAAAAGGCAAATGTTTAGGGACGGAAAACTGATCATAGGCCGCTACAGCCGGAACTCAGGGAGGGGTTGATGAGGAAGGAGCATGAGAGAACTGGGGGATGGGGGAGATGGGTGATGAAAACTTTCTGTATCTGAGCCGGTGTTTCACGACTGTGAAAGTTTGTCCAAACTCATAGAAAAGTACACTCAAAAGTTGAGCTTTGGGACTTCCCTGGCGGTCCAATGGTTAAGACTCCACCCTTCCATTGCAGGGGGTATGGGCTCCATCCCTGGTCCAGGGAAAGCAGGGCGGCCAAAAAAAAAAAAAAAGTTGAGTTTTACTCTGTGTAAATTATACCTCAATAAATTTAACTTTTAAAAAATCCTGTTGGGCTTCCCTGGTGGCGCAGTGGTTGAGAGTCCGCCTGCCGATGCAGGGGACACGGGTTCGTGCCCCGATCCCGGAAGATCCCACATGCCGCGGAGCGGCTGGGCCCGCGAGCCATGGCCGCGGAGCCTGTGTGTCCGGAGCCTGTGCTCCGCAACGGGAGAGGCCACAGCAGTGAGAGGCCCGCGTACAGCAAAAAAAAAAAAAAAAAAAAAAAAAAAAATCCTGTTGAAGGATATTAAACAGCCTGGGGAAACAAAAACGGCCGATTAAATAAAATGAGTAATTTACAAAGTAGTGTGCAAGTGTGATTGGAACCTGGAGGTGAGGTTACACATTCAGAGAGTGACAGAGATGGGGCGGTCTTGGCGAAAGAGCCTGGAAATGCACCAAAATCTACCCGTGTCTCCCTCAGGAAGTGAAATTAAATTTTCTCCTTACGTTCTGTTTTTTGTTTTGTTTTGTTTTGTTTTGTGGCGAACAACTCTTCTGTCATCAGGGAGCAAAATGTTACAACTTGGAACCCCGGTCCACTTGCAATGGCTTTCAGGTGCTTTGGGGCTCTTTTCCTTTCGGTGGAGCCACCAAACAAGAGAGAACCACCCGAGGGGAGCCAACAGAGGCGGCGCCGGGAGGAGAAGGACTAGGGGGATGAAGGTGGGAGGCGGGTAAGACCGGCGAGTAGGGGCGGGAAGCGGGATGGGGGGCGGGCGAGCAGGCGCGCAGAATGTGCGTTCCTGCGTTTTGCTGGGGTCGAGATGCTGCGAGGGGCCGGCCGCGTCCCTAGTGGTTCTCCAGGAAATAACAGCATTTCGTGCAGCTTAGTCATTTCCTGAGCTCCGCTGCAGCGAGGAGGGCGTCACCATGATAAGTAAGTAAGTTTCTCTTCCCCATCGGGCTGGTGGCCTGGGCAGGGGGCGGCCCTCCCAGACCCCAACCCACGGAGGACCAGAGGACTCGCTTCTTTCCCTCACTCAACTCTCTCTCTCTCTCTCTCTCTCTCTCTCTCTCTCTCTCTCAAGAACGGGCAGCTGCTGCTGCGATAGGAGGAGGTGACTTTCCTGGATCCCCACATCGCCAGGCCTTCAGCTGGCCTGGGTCTCAGGATGGGAGGGAGGCCTTAGGGAGGTGGCGCTGCCGGGCGTGTGGGAGCTGGCCCGCCAGCCCCCCTCCGCTCCCGGAGCCGCGCGGGTGAATCTTAGGGTCCGAGAGCCGTACTCGCTCGGAAAAGTTCACCGCGATCCCCGACGTAGCTGCAACTCTAGTCCTTATATGTAATGAGCATGTAGAGATTTCATTTGAAACGGGGTTTGCTGCTAAAAACAGCAGTGGTTTATTGGTTTATTTCACCTCTACATTTACACAGACACAGACATGAAGCCCAGGGTGGGGTAGTGACTTCCCCGTAGTCACCCAGCAGGTTAGAGACCCAACCAGGGGCCTACTCTAACCTACTGTCCCAAGCTGGCTCCACACCCCCATCTTCTTCTTTACCTTGGGAGCGGCTGTCTCCCGTCTGCTCCGAGCAGACAGTCCCCAGAAACTGTCAAGGAATTCCTAAGGGAGTCCACTCCCCTGAGTCCACGCCCCGACCCAGCTCCTCTCCCCCTACAGCCCTGGCCGTGGGGGCTGTGCCCGTGGTGCTGGGCGCCGTGGGCTTCACCGGGGCAGGAATCGCAGCCTCCTCCTTAGCGGCCAAGATGATGTCAGCGGCCGCCATGGCCAATGGGGGCGGAGTTGCCGCTGGCAGCCTCGTGGCCACTCTCCAGTCCGTGGGTAAGTGTCCGGGCGGGAGGAAGGGGGAAGGGTGTGACACGCAAGCACAGGATTCAGCCCAGCGGCTAACCCTGACGGAGGGCCTGTCTGCTCTCTCCGGTTTCCTGGTCCTCAATGTCCCTGGTCCTTTGTGTCTCCCTCACTGTCCTCCCTGAGTCCTGCGTGAGGTTTGGGGGCAGGAGGGAAGTGGAGCGGTGAGGATGTTCTGGAAAAGAGAAGAAGGAAAGGAGCCCAGGTTATGTAATAGCTGGGCTCTGGGTCTAGCCCTACCCAAATCTGACACCTGGGTGGCCTAAGCAGGTCCCCTCCCCTCTCTAGGCCTCAGTGGGACCTGTAGCTCTTGGGGTCCGTGGTTGACTCTCCCTCTGTCTCTCACTTCCCATGAATTCACCCCCTCCCTCTGTCCAAAGCAGAGCCCTGGGGGATTCAGGACCCAGGGGAGGCATCCAGGTGGGATCTCTGGGCCTCAGGCCTCCTGAGGGGCCCCAGCCACCGGCCACTGCACCCTTCCTGTGCTCACCCTCTGTCTCCCACAGGGGCAGCTGGACTCTCCACATCATCCAACATCCTCCTGGGCTCCGTTGGATCAGCTTTTGGGGCTTTGCTTGGAGGTGCAAAAAAGGCACCTTCTTCCTCTCCTCCAGCTGGACCCAGAGCTGAAGGGGACCAGCCAGGAGAAAATGTACCCCAAGCCAGACCTCCAAAACTCCCACTCAGTTCAGAGAAGCATGAGAAATAAAGAGCATCTGCAGATGCACCGTCCTGTCTTTGTTCCTTGCAGCCCTGGGGGGTTGTGAGTTGTGAATTGGAAGTTTCAAGTGCCCCCCATTCTCCCAACCTGCCTTGTGGTAGAGGGGCAGAGGTTGGGGGCAGGCTGATCAAGCACAGAATCACTTGGCAAGAGGCTCAGGTTGGTCCCCATCCTACAGGGGATGGGCTGTATAACCCAGGGCCATTTGTGCACCATCGGTGGGTCTCAGTTTACCCCTCACTCAGTGATGGGGTTGACAAAGCTTCCTAGGGAGGCAGAGGCGAGGGGTAGCCGGGATGCATATCGAGCCACTGACCCCAGAGCCCTCGGCCCTTCCTCATTAATGGGCACCAGACATCCAGAGGTGAGCAGGACCCTGTTCAAAGTGCTGTGGGGAGGCTGACATGCAGACCACCAGGGCAAGGACAGGACAATACGCCAGTGTTACAGTGGGGCTCTGGGCACCTCGAGAGAAGGAGATGGAATCAGGAATGGTCACTACGCTGTGTCTGGGAAGTCGAAAGGCAACTGGCATTCACCAGTTCCTTCGCTGCCAACAGGCATTCTTGGTGTCCCCTAAGACTCCATTCACCTTCAGAGTGAGGTCTCACTTCCTTCCAGAGTGGCCTCATTTTCTGGAGTCTTTCTAAAGGATGAGATATCAATTCTAACACTTCTGCTTACACCCCCAATAGATAGTCTTGAGGAGGCGTCCAGCGTGCAGGCGCTGCATTCTGTAGGCCACTTGCCGACCTATCAAGAAGGAAGAGCTGCTTAGGATACAGGAAGCTGTAGAGAGCGTTACTCCCACCCGACAATAAGAAAAAGCCAGAAAACCTACAAAAGCATAACTTTCCTTGAACCCCTAAGAGAGCTGAAGAGGCAGGGCCACCAGATGGCCTGAATTCTCAGGGAAGTCAGGGGCCTCCAAGGAGAGCACTGAGCCACCTGGGGCACAGCACAGGAGGGGGGTGCGGCCAGAGCAGGCAGTGCAAGTTCAGCTAAAAACCTTAACTGATCGCTCAAGGGCAAGGATGGGCTACCATGAGCGCAGGGAACTCTGGGAGCTACAGTCACAAGGATGGATGCTTCAGGCCAACCTTAAGGTTTTTCTCCAGGGACCCACTGGGTGCTCCCAAGGAAGACTGGAGTCAGGAGAAACTTCCCTCACTGAGGCAAGGCTGGCGGAGGGGAGCTGCAGCCCTACCCCCTAGGGAACAAAAGCCTCATGTTGCTGGGGGAAGCCTGCAGAGCACAGGTGAAGATCAGTGTAGATGGGAAAGAAAAAGAGAAAAAAAATCCTCTACCTCTGAATTTGGGGTGTTAAACTTTCCGGGGCTCAGACAGTAAGGATCAGCCCACCACTAGGGAAGCAGGGGGAGGGGAACGCTTCTGAGAAAATCCCGCCCCCGGGCCCAGGCCCACAGTGCCTGTGCAGACTAGGTCGGGTAGACCACAGAGAACCCTTTTGCCCTTTCCGCCAGGCTAGCTAGTGACAAGCAACAGATGTTTACACTGCGGGTGGAGCAGGTGTGCAGAGACCCTCTCCAAGATGCACAGACCAAACGGAAGCCTATAGCCAAGGGTTGAGCAGACACTGAGAAAAATCAGCCTCCACCGCAAGCCCAGGGAACCCTGATTTGAAGCTGGTGGATCACAGACAGCAGCCATAGCAACAACAAAATCCAAACCCAGATGAACTCCTGATAAGATCGACCTCCCATGTGCAGGTCCTGGCATAAATACTGTTCACCTCTGTCTCTACTGAACTTGGGCAACAGACACTGTCGGAGCCTTGCCCGTGTCCCCCGGCCATGTGTCTCCCAGCGTCTGCCTGCTGTTCCCACTGCCAGGCCCCGCCCCTGAGGCCTACAAGGCTGGCTGGAGGTGTCAGGTGTTGGCCCCCGCCCCCAGAATAGCCCTCAGCCAGTGATGGATTTTAGTTGGGGGATAAACCCCCCCAGAGGTCTGCAGCAGGAGTCAGCTTCAGTTGCCCCCAGTGCAAACTCACTAATGGGCCATTTCTCAGCTGCCAGTCTTTCCCTGTCACCCCCCATTTCCCTGTTGGTGTTCTCTGGGGTCACCTCTCAAATTAACTACTTGCACTCAAATCCTTGTCTTGGGGTCTCAGCCTAAGACAGCTTCCTACCTTCTGCTCAGGCCCCACTCAGGAGCCCAGGGGTCTGACCCCAGACAGCCACAGCGCTCTCAGATTATTCCTGAAACCCACCTATTTTCAGGCTTCGCCCATCTCCTTCCATCAGGATGAGGCACACACAGGAGGTTCCACAGTCTGTCTCATAGTGACCCACCAAGTCAGGACCCCAGACGGGCCCAGATCTGTTGGAATCCCAGCAGAGAACACAGCTCAGCTTTGGGGCTGGTCCCCAGCTGGCCTACCCTGCACAAAGCCACAAGCCAAGGGCCTTGAGGGAGATCACTCAAACCAGTGGACAATCCCTAAGTCTCTGCAATTTGTCAGGAAAAGCCTGGCACAATTTCAGTTTGAAAAACGTTCCTTCTTAGTTTCCTTTTCTGCTGGAAAATCCCTGTTACCAAAGAAACTGATGTCAAAAAACATTGACTCTCTGTGCACCGATGCTGAAAAGAAATACGAAGACAAGAGTTTTGGAGGAATGAGGAAAATGGCTTTAATCGTTGCCTGGCAAAGGGGGTAACATAACAGGCTAGCACCTCAAGAACTGTGCCCCGTTCCTGGGGAATAGGGGAAGGTTATATAGCCCGGGGCTCGTGGTCTGGGGTAGGTGATAAGGCTCAAAGTAATGAAGGTCTTGCATTCCTTTTCTTCTGCAAATTCATGGCCAAAGCTGGTGTCAGCTCAGAAACTGGGTCTGGTGTCCATGAAGTTACCGGGCCCAACTTTCTTTCTTTCTTTTTTCTTTAAATAATGAATTTATTTATTTATTTATTTATTTTTGACTGCGTTGGGTCTTCGTTGCTGCGCGCGGGCTTTCTCTAGTTGTGGCGAGTGGGGCTACTCTTCGTTGCGGTGCACGTGCTTCTCATTGCGGTGGCTTCTCTTGTTGCGGAGCACAGGCTCTAGACGTGTGGGCTTCAGTAGTTGTGGCACGCGGGCTTCAGTCGTTGTGGCACGTGGGCTCAGTAGTTGTGGCTCATGGACTCTAGCTCGCAGGCTCAGTAGCCGTGGTGCACGGGCTTAGTTGCTCTGCAGCATGTGGGATCTTCCCGGACTAGGGCTCTAACCCGTGTCCCCTGCGTTGGCAGGCGGATTCTTAACCACTGCGCCACCAGGGAAGCCCCATGACCTTCTTTCTGAAATGAAGAGTGCTATGAGGGAGTGTAGGGGGAGAAGACAATGCCAGGTGCAAAGGGTAATTCGTATGGAGTCAGAGAGTAGTCAGCTTTGTGAAGGACACGTGTAGCTACAAGTGTGTGTTAGTAGTAACAGCTAAAGAATAACCAAGATTGCTTAACTCTTTCAGGCCTGTTTATGCTGCTTCCCAAGCCTGTTCACTGTTTCCTTATTTTCCTTGTCAGAAAAGCCTCTTTTCTATTTCTGCTGCAACAACATTCCAGAGAGTCTGGCCATGGCTGGCTGGACAAGAGTTGTAATGGTTGAACTACTCTATCCCCCACCCCAAATCTCATCAATTTGAAATTGATTCATTATGAACATTATTTTATCTCCCTGAACACAGGCCGACTGCTTGAGAAGGCAGCTGGGACAGAGCTGGTGGGCAGCGAGCCAGGTAAAGACTCCAAATCTCCTGGAAATAACCCGCAAAGTCAATGCGAGTTATGGAAAGATGCCCGTCTTTAACAGCAGCAGGAGTTAGGGACTTTGGATCATCTCTTATGGGTTCTTTCAACAATGTCTATGAAAACAGGGGCAGCAGTGTTGCCTTTCTTGAAATAGCGTGTGGATTTTATGTGGTGAGTCATGGGCAGTGTCTTAACCAGAGTAAATATATTCTTAATGTTATTTACTTTGATCCTCTTGTCCCAGGGCTTTCAGAATTGCTCTGTGGGTATTTAGGGTGCCCCAGAGGTGTCCCGGAAGTTGCTGTGGGGACTCAGGAGGACAGACGGTGGGGTTTCTAGGAAACAGAAGCCCTTTCCTCCCTCCCCCAGCCCAGGTGCTATGGACGTCCTGACACCTTGGTCTGCATCCCTCCTGGGCCCGCTGCATACCCCCCACCTCTGTTTTCCACAGTCTCAGACCAGCCATGCGGCCCCCTTGGTCCCTCGAGTCTTTCAGGGGGTGGGTAAGCCAGTGGTGAAGCTGCGCATCTGTCAGAGGGTGAGTGCCCCAGGGCCGAGGGTGAAAGGCGGGAGAGGGCCAGAGACGTGGGGGGTTAGTCTGCTTCCCCTTTATGTCTGAGGTCTTCACAGATGTCCCATGACAGGCTCTGCCACAGGAGTGGCTCTTGTCAACTTCGGGAGGGTATGTGGTCTGGATGAACCTTTCATTGGGCATCCCCTTCCCAGGTATCAGAATATGAGCATTTCTTTTCTTGGGCTGGTAAGATTCCCAAGAAGAACCTTCCTCCTTCTGTTTTGGATGTTATAACCTGGCTGCAGCGTTCTGGTGCCTATCAGTGAAGAAGATTGAGGGTCTCAGCACTTGTTTGGAGACTGTCATTCTTAGTATGCACTTCCTGGCCCCTGGTGCCTCCTGGCCCAGAGACCCAACCTCACCAAAAGTAAACCTCCAGGCGTCTGCTGGAGGGGGCTACCTGGGGGTCTGCCTGCTCCCTAAATAGACGTCCAGCCAGCCCTCTTGCTGCCAGTCCACCTTAATGCCAACCTCCAGTAGCCACTCCAATGGCTGAGGTTCTGGTGGTCCTAAGGGCAAAGTTGCCTCTTTCTCCCCTTCCCCACTGACACCTTAAGATTCAGCTTTCTTGGGACTGCTAAGTGGAACCCCATGTCCATGTGATTTCTGGCTTCTAAATTGTGTTACTCTCATCTTCTCTTCCTGTCTCTTTGTTGATGTGGGTTTAAGCCTTTCTTTAGTCCTTTACTGTTATTTTAGTGAGATTTTGAGAAGGAACAGGTAAAAGCAACTCCCTTTGTTGGATTGATTCTTCTGTTGCTTGCAATCAAAAGATCCCCCCATGTTCATGAAAATCTGCGTTTGCTTGTTGTAAAAGACGCCCTCTTGGCTTAAACAAGAGAAGTCTCTTTCTCTATTACTTGGTTGTGTGAGTGTCTCTGTTGGAGTGGCGGCTCTGCTCAGGGAGGCCCAGGCTCCTGCAGTCTTGTTGCTCTGCTTCCTTAAGGGGCTGCTCTCATCTACAGGGTGGAAGATGGCCACTCCCCCACCTGCAGCAGAGCCCATGGGAAAGGGCCAAGGGGCAAGGCGGACTCACCCACTCCCCTTAAGTGCATACCCAGAGAGTTGCATACTTCAGTTCCACTCACATCCCAATGGCCAGAACCCAGTCTGGTGAGCACACCTTCCCACAAGAAGACTGGGAATGCAATCCTTGGCTGGGAATCATGCACCTGGCCAAAAATCAGGGCTCTCTTCATATGCACCAGAAGGAAAGAGTAGGCATCGGGTGACTGCTAGCAGCCTCTGCCACTCTGATGAAGACAGGAGTCTATCCTAGATCCCCACAGTGAGAATTTGCCTCTGCCTCCCCGTGTCCTACTGAAACTGCACAACTCAGATGGGACTCAAATCCAGCTAAAACTGAGATTGGGACTTGAACCCACGGGCTGGGACTCTAACCCACATGATCTTAATTAAGATCACACACCTGGTCTCAGGACTTAATGAAGCTCGGGTTCTTTATGTTTCAGCACAGAAGGAATTCAGCGACAGGCAAAGGGATAGGCAA
Organism: Mesoplodon densirostris; assembly: GCF_025265405.1. NCBI lineage: Eukaryota > Metazoa > Chordata > Mammalia > Artiodactyla > Ziphiidae > Mesoplodon > Mesoplodon densirostris. The sequence continues at coordinate 11,621,482 of NC_082664.1, forward strand.
GAAGTGGATTTATTTAGAGAGAGACACATTCCATAAACAGAATGCGGTCTGTCTCAAAAGGCAAGAGCAGCCCTGGGAGAAACATACTCCACAGACAGAGTGTGGGCCATCTCAGAAGGCGAGAGGCCCTGAAATATGGGGTGGTTAGTTTTTATGGGCTGGGTAATTTCATAGGCTAATGAGTGGGAGAATTGCTCCAACTGTATTCCAACTATTTTGAGGATTATTCCACCTATTTTGGCCACTGCCCACTATTTGCCCTTTTATGGCCTCAGAACTGTCATGGTGCCTGTATGTGTGTCACTTAGCATGCTGATGTATCACAGTGAGCATATAATGAGGCTCAAGGTCTACTGGAAGTCGAATCTTCCACCCTTTTGGACCTAGTAGGCGTTGGGGAAGTTAACAGGCTTGTTCAGGCTTCAGAGGCCATAATAGGCCTTTGACTAAAAGAAGACCCTGAAAGGAACTACATGCTGAGCTGCTGGACTACGTGCAGGTCAACAGAAACAGCACTAACAAGTCTTCAGAAGCAACAGATAAGGAAGGGAGTAAGTCACGAAGCTTCCTGGGCCTAGTGAATCTGGCCAGTTCCCAAGGGTCAGTGAACATTCTGAGACTTACGACTAGAGAGGAAAACATTTCTGATAATAGCCAGAGCTGCATATTTGCACATAAGCTGGTGATTATCAGCTTGCAGCTTGGCATTAAAAGCAGGACTCCTGGGCTTCCCTGGTGGTGCAGTGGTTAAGAATCCGCCTGTCAATGCAGGGGACAAGGGTTTGAGCCCTGATCCGGGAAGATCCCACATGCCGCGGAGCAACTAAGCCCATGTGCCACAACTACTGAGCCTGCACTCTAGAGCCCGCGAGCCACAACTACTGAGCCTGCGTGCCACAATTACTGAAGCCTGTGTGCCTAGAGCCCATTCTCTGCAATAAGAGAAGCCACTGCAATGGGAAGCTCGTGCACTGCAACGAAGTATAGCCCCTGCTCATTGCAACTAGAGAAAGCCTGTGCGCAGCAACAAAGACCCAACACAGCCAAAAATAAATAAATAAATTTATTAAAAAAAAAAAAAAAGAACAGGACTCCTTTGAGCAGTACTCTGAAGTCTCATCCATGGGGTGGATGTGCTGCTTGGAACCTTCCAGCTGGGACTCCAGATCGCTGTTCCAGGGACTTCCAGTGTTGCTTGGATCTGGATGTAGGTGTTTCCCCACTTTGGTGATGTATATATACTTATTTCTTGCTATGTTGCTTGACCTTATGCTGTAACTTACTACTTCCAATTGGGACTCCGGATTGTTATTCAAGGGACTTCCCAGCCTTGCTTGGATCTAGATGTAGCTGTTTCCCCAATTTGGTGATTGTAAATACATTTATTTCTTACTATTTTGCTTATCTTCGTGCTACGATTTATAACTAACCTAATAGACTTTCTTATCTCTTACTTAATTAAGTGTAGAGTGGTTTATTTTGCCAAAAATCCTGCAAACCTGAAACCTGAGAGTAAGTCTCTCAGCAAAACAGTAGGTTCTAACCAGTTTGTGTTGTATCCTCCATGGCTGTGTCATTCTTTTAAACGTTGTGCCCTGCCCCCTTCCCTCCTGTTTCACTGCCCTGCAGCACGCTGGGCCCCTGTGTGCAGGAACATGGTGAGCAGTGGATGTGCCTGGCTTCTGACACTGGGGACTCCTGAGAGCAGGCAGGGACCTCTGGATCCACAGGGGCAGGGTGGGAGCCGGCTGAAGCCAGAAGTTTCAAGAATCCTGGGGTGGCCAGAGTATGTTCGGCCAGCTCCTGAGTGAACAACCTCAGCTGGATAGAGAGAGGGGGGCAATCAAAGCTGTATTAGTTTCCAGTCCTGTGTAATAAATTACCACACATTTAGCAGCTTAAAATAACACGCTTTTATCATCTAATAGTTGTCAGTCAGAAGTACAGATGGTCTTGACCTTCCAGGAAGTTGGTCTCCATCCTTCCAAATCCAAATCAGAGCAAGTGCCCTTCTTGTGGGAGACGCAGACTTGTAGTTAAGGCAGGGGCTTTTGCCCTTAGCTCCAGGAGGACCTTCGGAGGCTCTAATGAAGGATTTGAAGTTAGAGCATTATTTTGGGAATGTGTGCATTTTGGGGGAAAACATTCACAGCTTTTCTTAGATTCTCCAAGACATAAAAAAAAAAAAATGGGGGAAAGAAAAAGAAGTGTTGAAATAATTAGTACCCTAAGGAGTTTACGCCTATGGTTGGGTACAACGATGCTTCACTGACCCCACTAGGAGCCCCTTGAGGACACGAGTGAGCTAACTTTTAAAAGGTCCATAAAACCAGACTCACAAGTTTGGTTCTTGTTGGAAACTGAGATCCTGCCAGGCCGCTGATGGCATCTAGGACAGGGTGTGCACGGGTGTAATGTTAGGGGAACCACGGACCAAAACTGCCCACCCTGGCCAGGCAAGATAGTAGCCACTTGCGTGAGTTATCTTACAACAGGACGTCCTGGTAAGGACACAGAACTAACAAGATATCACTAACCAGATGAATTCAGGAAAGGTCAAAAGGAGAGAGGATTCGCCCTTCCATGTGCCCTGCCAACCTCCCAGAATCCTTCTCACTGGAATCCACCTTTGCTGAGCAATGCGCACGCCACCAGGAAGGACCCTGAGTCAGAATGATTGGCCAGAGACAATCCAGAAGCTAACCCCATTACCATAAAACCTGAGACTGCAAGCCACGTGGCAGAGTAGTTCTCCTGGGTTCCCTTCCCCTGTTGTCCTCCACCCGGCTGCCCCTTCCCAATCAAGTCTCTTGCTTTGTCAGCACCTGCGTCTCCTTGGACAATTCATTTCCAAGTGTCAGACAAGAGCCCACTCTCAGAACCTGGAAGGAGGTCCCCCTTCACGCAAAATAGAATCTGTGATATGGTCACAGTCATAATAAAAACCCTTCAGTGTTTCTCCAAAGCCCTCAGGATAGAATCCAAGCTCCCCTTCCCCAATATGCTTGCTATGGTCTGAATGTTTGTGTCCCCCCAGAATTCAGAAGTTGAAATATTAACCCCCAAGGTGATGGTATAAGGAGGAGGAAACACTGGGAGGTGCTTCGATCATGAGGGTGGAGCCCTCATGAATGGGATTAGTGTCCTTCTAACAGAGGCCACAAAGAGCTCTCTTTCCCCTTCCATCATGTGAGGACACAGTGAAAAGACAGCCACCTAGGAACCTAAATGTGCTGCAGCCTTGATCTCTGACTTCTCAGCCTCCAATACTGTAAGGAATAAATTTCTGTTGTTTATAAGCCACCCATTTTATGGTATTTTTGTTATAGCAGCCTGAACGGACTAAGACACTGCTGTGATGTGCCTTCCCTCTGGGCACCCCCAAAGCCCTGGGCTGGCCTCTGATGTCATCAGAGGGCAACATCAATGGCTGTCTGCCTGTTGGTCCACCCACGCAGCAGACCAAGAGTGCTACCTAGGAAAGGCCAAGTTCCCTAGCACACAGCCCAGTGCCTGACCCACAGCACATGCTCCAAGAGTTTGTGGAAAGGAGGAGTGAATCAACATGGAAGCGAATTTTCTGATGTTCTGGGATAGATCCCATCCTGGTGATGAGAAGTTTCTACAAGACCTTGTACCGGGGGGAGAAGGATCTTTAGGGACCACGGCCCTGAAGCAGAAAGATCAGAGCCCTTGACAAACGAGATTTTCTTTCTAGCCGTTGGGGGAAAAAGGCCAGGGCACTGGATTTTGACTTTGGGAGGAAGCAGTGACATCCTGGGGCCGTTGCTTTCTGAGCCTCAGCCAGGCCACTTAGGAAATAGCCATTGCATATGCAGAGGGTAGGAGTGGGTTGTGTGCAAATGAGGCTCCAAACAGGATGCTCCCTCCCCTTCCATTCCTGACTCTGCACAGGAACTGAGCCAAAACATCCACCCTTGCTGGGACCTTTGAGGTCTTTCAGACCAACTCCCCATATACAGAGGGCCGAATGCAGGCCCAGAGCGGAGGTGATGCACCCGGGGTCACACACACAGTCAGAAGCTGGGCAAGGGCAGGTTCCAGGCTTCACCGTTTGACTCAGTCCATCTCTGGGCACCCCGACACATGTCGCTCTAAGAGAAGTGAGCCTTCCCCCACCCCCACTTCAGGCAAACAAGAAGGAAGGGATCCGAGGGGTTGCAACAACTCATTTTTAGTTCTTATTTTCCTCTGGGGGTGCAGCGTTTGGTCCCTTCCTGCATCAGGCTGGCGAGCAGGGCACTACCTGGTCCTCTTCTCTGCAAAGGGAGTGACAGGGACCTGTCACAAGCCCACCACGAGGGACACAAGGGCAAACCCAGCGGATCCCAGGAGGACTTTGGGTGACAGGGAGAGTCCACCTAATCCTGGGGGAGAAGCAGACGGTGAGTAGAATGGGACGGGCAGGCTGGGGCAGCTTGTGGGGCAGAACCATAGGTTCCGAGACTCCAGGGCCTGTCAGGAGGGCCTCAGGCCCAGAGATCCCACCCAGAACCCATGTCTGTTTCCGCAACCCCCAAGGATCTCTGTTTGGGAAACGCTGCTGCAAGCAGGTACCCAAAGGCATGAACTCCGGTGGGGAAACCGAGAGCTGGGAGCTGCCTCGCTCTCTGGGAAAGAAGGCTGAACCCCAGGTGGGACACAGACGCCCCAGCTAACTCAGAAAGTCTGAGTCAGCCTGAGCCGAGCACACCCTAGGCCAGAGCACCTTCCCCTGGCAACGCACCTGCTTCAGAGACCCAGAGAGAGAGTGACCACGGAGGGTGACACAAAGGCACAGGCAGACTGGGGCTCACCAGGGCTAAGGTCAGGGCTGGATGCTCTGAGGCTCTTGTCCTCCCTCACCCTCCACAGCAAGCCCCATCGGAGACACTTACCCATGGACTGGACAGTGGCCACCAGGCTGCCGGTGGCAACTCTGCCCCCATTGGCCATGGCGGCCGGTGACATTATCTTGGCCGCTAAGGAGGAGGCTGCGATTCCTGCCCCGGTGAAGCCCACGGCGCCCAGCACCACGGGCACAGCCCCCGTGGCCAGGGCTGTAGGGGGCAAGGAGCTGGGTTGAGGGGGAGATGGACACGCCCCCAAATCACACACGGAGAGCACATCAAGCTTGGGGGACTTCAAGGAGCCTGGAGAAGGGGTAAAGCCTGAGCTTGGGAGAGATTCCAGGCACGGCCCGCAGTCAGGAGTCGAGGGCAGCACAGCTGGTGGGGAAAGCGGAGGGGAGGGCTGCAGGGTCACTGGGGTCAGGCCTCTGATCCACAGCAGGACCTTCCTCGGGAAAGGCCTCAGTTTCTGCCTTAGTAAAATCCTGGAACTAAGTTGGGGGCGGGGCGGAGGTTTGCAAGCTTCTTGTCTTCGCTGAGGACATGTTTAATGCAAGCAAATCTTACCCAGGGCCCAGCATAAAGCAAGGATCCCAACTCTGGGTCTCCACGGCGTCACCGCAGAGCAATTGGAAGCCAGAGTGGCTGAGCCTGTGGCTTCCCCTTAACACACCTCCTGGGTCCAGACTGTGTGCGTGTCTCATCCTACGTAACCCTCACGATAACCCTGAATGGGCAGCCTTGGTCTGATTTTCACGAGGAAAGCTGAACCCAGAGGAGTTCAAAGCCACATCCGAAGCCACACGGTGGAGGCTCGGCAAGGAGGTTGGGCCCCTCCTGGGGCTGCCTCTGTGCGACACGGAAGCTCGCCATTTTCCTCACTCCAGCGCCTCCTCCCCTACAATGTACAGGAAGCCTGGGGCAGGTGCAAGGCCAGCGGCTCCCCAAGTCCCAGGGCCTGGGGATGGACGAGGAGCAGGTTTCCACGGCAGAGACTTACCTCCTCCAGCCACAGCTGCATCAGCCTTGGCCGGAAACCGAAAGAACATTCTGTGAGTGGATCCACACTGGCTGCCCCTCCACTCCCTGAGCCCACAGCATGCCTATGGGGGTGGCTGCCCCAGGCTGGGAGACACAGGAAGGAAGGACCCCTGCCTGCTTCTTCCTGAGAAGGTGACCCACAGCCCTGAGCTTGGCAAGGGCTGCTGGGGAGGCGGGTGACCTGTCCTGAGTGGACCTGCATGCCTTGGCCTAGAGTAATCTGGAGGCGGGGTTTGAGGGCCTTGTTCCAGAAAAATCCAACCATCAGACAGGGGTTTTGTTGCGTGCCTTTTTAATGTCTGCGGACTGGTTGCTTGGGGGTTGTTTGTGGGAAGCACAGAAGTTCTTTTTTCTCTCTGCCTTCCAAGCCAGGTTTGGTCAAAACAAAAACAGACAAAACCTTACAGATTTGGGAAGGAAGGTGTGCGGCTGCAACCCCCTTCACAGGGAATGCGGGACTCTTGGCAAAGTAATTTAGGGCACGGTGGTTTGACGGGGGCAGGAAGAGGTGAAGGAAGAGAGTGTCACGCCCTCTGAGCCAGGATGCTAGTTCATCTGAAATAGGGTTGGTGTTTTACGAGTGTGTGTCTGGGTGGGGTGGGCGTTATATAACCTTCTTTCGTCCAGAGAAACCTCTTCCGACAGCAGTAAATCCTTGTGGACAGGTGTGTTTCATTTTGCAGGACCCGGCTGAAATCAGGGCAAGCAGTGCTGAAGGCTTGAAGGCTGCTTGAGAACAGTGCTGGAACGCATTGAATGCTCCTGATTCTCCAAGGCCCCACCTGTTGCCCCTTCCTCTGGAAAGCTGACCCTGACCCTCCCAATCAGAACCATCCTTGATCCCCTGTGGCTGGACCCACTCACAACACTGGACCGTAGTTGCCTGGCTCCCCAGCACTGAGAGTCCCTGGAACTAGTCCCTGGCAGAGGTCTTGGTCTGCAGCAGCCATAGCAGCCAGGACTGCAATCTTTGGGGCCAGTGGGGATCAGGAGTTCTAAAACTAGCAAGGTGTGCAGGAGTGAGCTCAGCCAGCTCCCCAAGAAGAGAGCTTTGGGGTGGCAGAGAAGGAAGTAAAGAGATTAAGGGGTATGAAAGCTAAACCCTAAGTGACCAGTGGGCCACCTGGTTGGGGTATGGAACCAGAGACTCAAGAATCAAGAGCCCAGTTAGGGCTTCCCTGGTGGCGCAGTGGTTGAGAGTCCACCTGCCGATACAGGGGACACAGGTTCGTGCCCTGGTCCGGGAAGATCCCACATGCCGCGGAGCGGCTGGGCCCGTGAGCCATGGCCGCTGAGCCCGCACGTCCGGAGCTTGTGCTCCGCAACGGGAGAGGCCACAACAGTGAGAAGCCCACGTACCGCAAAAAAAAAAAAAAAAAAAGAGCCCAGTTAAAGTGTATTTGAGGCTCAACATTATCGTTTGGGAGGACAGAGGATGCCAGGCTGGCCAGCAGCTTGGTGCACCTGGGCCCCAACACACGGACAGCCCAGGGGAAAGGGTGCTGTCTGTCTGATGGCCTGCCTGCAGGGCTCCCCCAGTGGACATCTCCGGGTGGAGGAGCGTGGCCCTTCTGGGCTGTTCAGAACCTGCCCTGCCCTGAGCCTTCCTCCCAGGCCCCGGCGCCTGCATTTCTGTTCTACTTCCTGTCGCAGGCTCCGGAGCAGCTACCCACCCACCTCACCTCCCAGCCCAGGGCCCTTGGACAATGCTCCCTTCATTTGTAAATAAGGGGCAATATCATCTTTCTCTGGGGTTGTTATGAGAATTAAATGAATGGATAAATGTCAAGTGCTAAGCTTAGTGACTAGGATATCACAGCGTTTGATCAAATTCAGCTGTTCTGATTCTTTTCATCTTATGAATTGTTTCTCGTAAGTTGAGGAGTCCTCATATTTCTGACCATGAGGAAGACTGCCAGTTGTGGCCCAGGTCTCAACTTTCTTGTCATACTCCCACGTGCTGGGTAGGCGTCGAAGGAGGGTTATCTATCACCCACGGCCAGTTATCTCCTAGTGGGAAAGTGGTCAGGGCCGCAGCAGGGCATCCTAGCAGGTAGGAGCCATTCAGTGTCCCCAGCAAGGATCCCAGGGTAGATGTGGCCCCAGCCAGGGCAGCGTTGGATGACAGGGTGAGCCCTAAGAACACAGGGTGATGCACAGGAGTCAGAAGTCAGACGTTGGGCAGTGGTTGGAGGCTGTGTCACCGCCCCCAGTCCCCAGCCAATTCCATCCTGTACACTTTCTGTTGGCAGAGGTGGGAGGACCCCTGGGGTCCACCCTAGGGGCAGAAAGTTGAATGGTGCCGGATGCACACTGGAACACTTTGCAGCAATTGAAAGCAAGGATTAGAAGCTCACCTATCGACCCTGAGGGATCTCAGAAACATAGCTCTCAGTGTGGAATAAAAGAAATAAAGTGAGATATACAGGACACACTTCTGTATGTAAATTAAAACACATCCAAACAAAAAGCAACACCCATTTTACAGAAATATATACGAAAAACAGATACACGTTCAACACGTTAGGCTGACTTTCTAATATGAGGGGGGGAATTGCAGGCAAAAGGGAAGATAAACAGCGAGAATAAGCCAGAAAGGGGGCTTTCAAGAACTAATTGAAGAAAATGGGCCTGAATTGAAGAATTTTGTTCAAATCAACGATCTTGATTTGAGATCCATCAGGACAAACTTACGAAAGGCTGGTTGGACGCTTAGGTAAAAACCTAAAGGAGGAGAATTCTAGTGGTGAATCCCGGGGAAGTGAGAGCCAGAGAGTGGGCCGCAGCCGCAGGGTCCCTTAGGGTCCCCCCTCTCTAGGCGGGAGAGGGCAGGGGGCCCAGATCCCCTGTGCCCAGGGACCTGCCTCCCTCTGACCCCTCTCAGAGAGAAAGCCAGGGCGGACACCCAAGGGGAAGGACAGCGGAGGGGGACAGACTGAAGGTGATGCTATTGTCCTCTCCCATGGGCCCTTGGGCAGGACCCTGTGCCCTCCCTAGCCCCCACGCCACCTCCCACCAGTCCCTGCCAGGAACACTCAGCCAAGGAAGTCCTGCCAAGACACCTGCAGAGGCTGCCCCGCCCACTTTGACCAGGCTCCCTGCAGACAGTATCTTGGAAGCCAGGTTAGAGGCTAAGAGGACAGCGCTGGTAAATTCTATGGCACAGAAATTGACCGGCACCCAAACTGCTGAAACACTGGAGCTTTGATGGGGAGATGAGGACACCAGAACTGGGGTCACACCCACTGCCCTTAAAATCTCAAGGGGCTCCAAGGGGTAGAGAGGCTGCTCTGAGCTTGTGGAAGATGCAAGCCTGGGGAGGGTCCAAGATATGGTACTGGGGCTACAGAAGGACCTGTGTGAGGGGAAGGTGGGGAGGGGGCTGGAGGGAGATTTTACTTCCCGAGGTGGGCTGCTTCCCTCCTCCTGAAACACAGATTTCTAGAACTCCCTTAGGTCTCCATGGAGTAATTTAATATGTGCCAGAATAAGGAAACCAGAGCAAATTACGTTTTGAAGGCCTATACCACGGTCAGGTTGTTCTGGGTTCCTGTTCTCATGCACTCTCCTCACTAACTCAACGAGAAGGATGAGATTAGTATCCCCATTTTACAATGAGGAAATACTGGCACAGAGAGGGTAAGAGATTCATCCGAGATCACAAAGCTTGGCTTGGCAACGCGGGACTCGACCCAGGTCCGGCTGCTTCCAAAGCGTGGGCTTGAATGGCTCTGATTCGGTTCCTCCTGCTTGTCTCTTCCCCCTGCCCATCTCGCCCCTACCCAGGCTCACGGCTTGAGGGTCACCCGGGCACAGACTAGGCTCATGGGTTCCAGTGTCCCAGAGCCCAGTTGGGGGCTTAAGTCACTTCCCTCCCAAGACCCAGCTTCGCCTGCAGCCACCCAGATGAGAAACATGAGACAGTTCTTCCAGTGGATGCACACGGGTCTCCCCTCCACTCGCTGAGCCCCCCGGCCCCCCGAGGGTGGGGGCGTCAGGACGGAGCCGGCCCTGCCCACCCCTGCCTGTCTTACCCAAAGGAGCAGACTTTCTGAAGATGTGGAACTGACCTGTGGCTCTTGAGCTTGTCTGTGTTCTGGGAGCCCTGGAGGGTAGCCGGGAGCTGTATGAGTGAGCTGGGGCAGCATCCGGGGGACAGAGCCTGGTGGAGGAGGGGCAGTGAAGGAAGACGGGGGTGAAGGCCAGAGTGGGGACCCGGGCCGCGGTCCTGGAGCCCAGAGGACGAGATCTGAGACTCAAGTCTAAAGTGGAAGCAGGGCTGCCAGAAGCTGGGTATGGGTTATCTGCATGGGCGGGCAGGCAGGTGGCAGAGGCCAGGTCAACACACATACAATGCCTGCCACCTGATGCAGGGCCAGGCAGCCAGGGGGCCTTAGGAGAGAGATGAGTGTTCTGCATTGACAAGCCTCTTGGGAGCCCCACCGGGGGAGGGAGGCCTGTGTGTCCTTGCAGGTTCTGGCCAGTCTCCCTTGGACCCCAAGGACCCTGAGCTCTACACCAACCGGGACAGAGCTCTCTGGAGAAATGCAAATTCTCTACCTACCTGAAGAGCTCCAAAGGCCACCAGGCCAGGCAGACAGTGTTGCTGAGTTCCTAGACTCATGATACAGTCAGACCCAGAGTCTTGGGTGGGGAGGGGAGGGGTCAATAATCCCTGAGGATAAAGTGTTTCATAACTGAGGGTCAATGGCTCAAACTGACCCCAGGGCCAAGCCATCCTATAATGCTGCTCTGGCTGACATCTTTGAAGACATGTGATCCACGATCCCATCCAAAGAGCAGCAAACTGAGGCTCAAAGGGGAGACGTGAGCTTCCCAGGATCGCAGCTGGGTGGCAGGACTGCAACAGACCTGGCTTCCTGTCGCAGACAACAGTGCCCATTCTTACAGACTTCCTGCTGCTCCCCACCCCGAAGCCACGGCTCTGCAGATGCGCTGCGCCCTGGCTGGTAAACAAGAATGCAGTGCGGACACTCGTGAAGGTCACAGCATCTCGTCTTTATTTCCTATGCTTCTTTGAAGAATTTTAGGACGCAGAGGACTTGTCATTTGGGGGACTGACATCCTGAGGCCCTGGAGGATCATCTCCAGCACGGAAGCCCCTCTCTGCTTCAGTACTGGATTATGGTGGAGGAGAGGAAGGGGCTTGCTTTTTGCTACCCCACAGCCAGGCCCCAAGAGCTGACCCAGCCGAGCCCACGAGGATGTTGGATGACACGGAAAGTCCGGCTGCCCCTGGGAGAGAGGAGGGGGTTAGAGCACAAGGGGACAGGCAGCCCCGGCAGCTCCTGGCAAGACTGTGGAGGCCAGAGAACCCAGGACGCACAGGAAGCCCAAGACCCAGACATCCCAGTCCTGTTCCCTCCTCTACTTTCTGAAACCCCAGGAGGTCTGCTTTGGGGAGGGGCTGCTGCCCGAAAAGGAGACATGCACTCTGGTGGGGACTCCACCAGCGACAGGACAGATCCTCCGAGAAATTGCACAGGGTCTCTGCCTCTCCCTCCCCAGCACGAGGCTGGGCCCAGTGAGGCGAGGGCCCCAGGCAGGTTTAGTACGGCTGATGGGGAACGCGCACCTGCTGTGCTGCACGCCCCCAAACTCACCCACAGCCAGAAGAGGGGACAGTGAGGGAGACACAAAGGACCAGGGACACTGATGCCCACGAAGCTGGAGGAAGCAGACAGGCCCTCCTTCCGGCTTAGCCGCTGGCCTGAATCCTGTGCTTGCGTGTCACACCCTCCCCCCCTCCTCCCGCCCGGACACTTACCCACGGACTGGAGAGTGGCCACGAGGCTGCCGGCGGCAACTCCGCCCCCATTGGCCATGGCGGCCGCTGACATCATCTTGGCCGCTAGGGAGGAGGCTGCGATTCCTGCCCCGGTGAAGCCCACGGCGCCCAGCACCACGGGCACAGCCCCCACGGCCAGGGCTGTAGGGGGAGAGGAGCTTTAGGGTTGGCCCCAGGGGACAGACTCCCCAGATCTCCCTGATACCTTCCTGGGGGGATGAGGTGAGGGGTCCACTTCGCTCTTGGGAGAACCATGGGGCCTGAGGCAAAGGAAAGCTGTACAAGTGGACACGAGTGGACGCCACCCCCCCAGGAAGCTGGATCCCAGGCACGTGCATTCCTCTGTTTTGCTGTGGTCCTGGAAGGCTCACCTCTCCTCCCTGTGCCTCAACTGCCCTTGTGTGAAATAAAATTAAAGGAGCAGTGGTCTTCAAGCACCCCCTTTTGGCAGGGAAAATAGTGTCTTTCCCCCAATCACAGGGCCCACAGAATAAGGACAGAGCTGCTCATCTGAAGAGGTGCTGGGGTGGCGGCTTCTGCCCTCTGCCCTACAGCTGCCTGTGGGCATCCCATCAGGTGTCCCCTACATCTCCAGAGAGTGCAGTCATAGAACTTTCTGCAACCAGGAAACGTTCCGTATCTGCACTGTCCAACACGCTGGCCGCATGTAGCCAATGAGCACGTGAGACTGTGGCTGGTGCAACAGAAATGTTTTCATTTTCTTGAATTCTGGCCACCGTGTTAGAGGATGCTGGCCAGGGGCACAGCTGGGAACCTCTGGGCTCACAGGATAAGCTAGCGGGTTTGTAAAGCAGTACGAGGAATCCCTACAGCTCAGCTTACACATGCCCTACAACCCTCTGGAGCTACCCCTGGCCCTGCTTTCTGGGGAGGAATCATGGGTTGAGACAGATTTAACCACTTGCCTGGATCACACGGTTTGCACTTGGGAGAAGCTGAGATTGGACCTGGGTGCTTTGAATGGCTTTGCTTCGGTTCCTTCTTGGCAAGGTTCTTGTCACCTCGAGTGTTCCAACTCTGTCCCCTGCCCACTGCACCCTGACCCACCCATGTCCTGGGGCTCAAGGCAATCTTGGGCTTGGTCAAGGCCAGGTGGTCCCAGGGGCCCTAGGCCAGGGTCAGATGGGGGCTTGAGTTTCTTCCCAAAGAGACTCACCTCCTCCAACCACGGCTGCACAGGCCACGCCTGAAGACAAAAAGCACCCCCATGAGTGCATGGAACTGGCCTCCACCTGCACCCCCGCTGCTGCCACAGTGGGAGGGGTTCCCTGGAGTTGGGATCAGAGAAGAGAGCAGCCCCTGCCTGGCCTTTTCCTGCTTTTCCCGAGAAGTCTGATTTTCTGAGAATGCAGAGGTGGATGCACGAGAGTCTAGAACTCTGTTATGCTCCAGAAGGCGAGGGGCACCTGCCTTGAAAAGGTTTCATGCTGCTCTGTGAAGTCAATACATTTGGTATCATTTTCTCAAAAAAAAACAAAAACAAAAACAAAAATCAAGAAAAGCATGCTATTTTCATTTGCGATGGAATAAATTTGACTTTCCTGGTCTTTCCCTCTTCCAGACACCCTATACCCATCCCAGTCTACAGTTGGAGCGAAAGCCCCCCCATCCTCCAGGGCTCAGCCTACTTGTCACTTTCTTCAGGAAGCATCTCTAATTCCCCCATCAGAAGTCACCCTGCTTCCTGACAGTCATCACCAGGAAGACACTGGAACTCACCAAAAAAGATACCCCACATCCAAAGACAAAGGAGAAGCCACAATGAGACGGTAGGAGGGGTGCAATCACAGTAAAATCAAATCCCATAACTGCTGGGTGGGTGACTCACAAACTGGAGAACAATTATACCACAGAAGTCCGTCCTCTGGAGTGAAGGTTCTGAACCCCACGTCAGGTTTCCCAACCTGGGGGTCCGGCAATGCGGGGAGGAATTCCTAGAGAATCACTCTGAAGGCTAGCGGGATTTGATCGCAGGACTTTGACAGGACTGGGGGAAACAGAGACTTTGCTCTTTTTTCCTTTTTATAAATTTATCTAGTTAGTTATTTTTGGCTGCGTTGGGTCTTCGTTGCTGCAGGCAGGCTGTCTCTAGTTGTGGCGAGCAGGGGCTACTCTTCATTGCAGTGCGCAGGCTTCTCATTGCGGTGGCTTCTCTTGTTGTAGAGCGTGGGCTCTAGGCACGGGCTTCAGTAGTTGTGGCACGCAGGCTCAGTACTTGGGGCTCACAGGCTCCAGAGCACGGGCTCAGTAGTTTTGGCACACGGGCTTGGGTGCTCCGCGGCATGTGGGATCTTCCTGGAACAGGAATGGAACCCGTGTCCCCTGCATTGGCAGGCGGATTCTTAACTGCTGCACCACCAGAGACTTGACTCTTGGAGGGCACACACAAAATAGTGTGCGTATCGGGACCCAGGGGAAGGAGCAGTGACCCCAGGGGAGATTGAACCAGACCTACCTGCTAGTGTTGGAGGGTCTCCTGAAGAGGCAGGCGGTGGCTTTGGCTCACCAAGGGACAAGGACGCTGGCAGCAGAAGTTCTGGCAAGTACTCCTTGGCATGAGCCCTCCCAGAGTCCGCCATTAGCCCCACCAAAGAGCCCGGGTAGGCTCCAGTGTTGGGTCACCTCAGGCCAAACAACCAACAGGGAGGGAACCCAGCCCCACCCATCAGCAGACAAGCAGAATAAAGTTTTACTGAGCTCTGCCCACCAGAGCAACACCCAGCTCTACCCACCACCAGTCCCTCCCATCAGGAGCCTTCAACAAGCCACTAAGATAGCCACATCCACCAGCAGGCAGATAGCAGAAGCAAGAAGAACTACAGTCCTGCAGCCTGAGCAATGAAAACCACAATCACAGAAGCTAGACAAAATGAAAAGGCAGAGGACTCTGTACCAGATGAAGGAACAAGATAAAACCCCAGAAGAACAACTAAATGAAGTGGTTTCCAGAAAAAGAATTCAGAACAATGATAGTGAAGATATCCAGGACCTTGGAAAAAGAATGGAGTCAAAGATCGAGAAGATGCAAGAAATGTTTAACGAAGACCTAGAAGAATTAAAGAACAAACAAACAGAGATGAACAATACAGTAACTGAAATGAAAACTACACTAGAAGGAATCAATAGCAGAATAACTGAGGCAGAAGAACAGATAAGTGACCTGGAAGACAGAATGGTGGGAATCACTGCTGTGGAACAGAATAAAGAAAAAAGAATGAAAAGAAATGAAGACAGCCTAAGAGACCTCTGGGACAATATTCAACGTAACAACATTTGCATTACAGGGGTCCCAGAGGAGAAGAGAGAGAGAAAGGACCCGAGAAAATATTTGAATAGATTATAGTTGAAAACTTCCCTAACATGGGAAACGAAATAGCCACGCAAGTCCAGGAAGCACAGAGAGTCCCATACAGGATAAACCCAAGGAGAAACATGCCGAGACACATAGTAATCAAATTGGCAAAAATTAAAGACAAAGGAAAATTACTGAAAGCAGCAACGGAAAAACAACAGATAACATACAAGGGAACTCCCATAAGGTTAGCAGCTGATTTCTCAGCAGAAACTCTACAAGCCAGAAGGGAGTGACACGATATATTTAAAGTGATGAAAGGGAAGAACCAAGATTACTCTACCTGGCAAAGAACTCATTCAGATTCGATGGAGAAATCAAAAGCTTTACCGACAAGCAAAAGCTAAGAGAATACAGCACCACCAAACCAGCTCTACAACAAATGCTAAAGGAACTTCTCTAAGTGGGAAACACAAGAGAAGAAAAGGACCTACAAAAACAAACCTAAAACAAGTAAGAAAATGGTAATAGGAACATACATAGCGATAATTACCTTAAATGTCAATGGATTAAATGCTCCAGCTGAAAGACACAGGCTCGCTAAATGGATACAAAAACAAGACCCACATATATGCTGTCTACAAGAGACCCACTTCAGACCTAGGGACACATACAGACTGAAAGTGAGGGGATGGAAAAAGATATTCTATGCAAATGGAAATCAGAAGAAAGGTGGAGTAGCAATACTCGTATCAGATAAAATAGACTTTAAAATAAAGAATGTTACAAGAGACAAGGAAGCACACTACATAATGATCAAGGGATCAATCCAAGAAGAAGATATAACAATTATAAATATACGTGCACCCAACATAGGAACACATCAATACATAAGGCAACTGCTAACAGCTATAAAAGAGGAAATCGACAGTAACACAACAATAGTGGGAGACTTTAACACCTCACTTACACCAATGGACAGATCATCCAGACAGAAAATTAATAAGGAAACACAAGCTTTAAATGACACAACAGACCAGATAGATTTAATTGATATTTATAAGGCATTCCATCCAAAAACAGCAGATTACACTTTCTTCTCAACTACATATGGAACATTCTCCGGAATAGATCCCATCTTGGGTCACAAATCAAGCCTTGGTAAATTTAAGAAAACAAATCATATCAAGCATCTTTTCCGACCACAATGCTATAAGATTAGAAATCAATTACAGGGAAAGAAAACGTAAAAAACGCAAACACATGGTGGCTAAACAATACGTTTCTAAATCTCTTCACCAGGAGATCAGTGAAGAAATCAAAGAGGAAATAAAAAAATACCTAGAGAGAAATTACAATGAAAACACGATGATCCAAAACCTATGGGAGGCAGCAAAAGGAGTTCTAAGAGGGAAGTTAATAGCAATACAAGGCTACCTCAAGAAACAAGAAAAATCTCCAATAAACAATCTAACCTTACACCTAAAGGAACTAGAGAAAGAAGAACAAACAAAACCCAAAGTTAGCAGAAGGAAAGAAATCATAAAGATCAGAGCAGAAATAAATGAAATAGAAACAAAGAAAATAATAGCAAAGATCAATAAAACTAAAAGCTGGTTCTTTGAGAAGATAAACAAAATTGATAAACCTTTAGCCAGACTCATCAAGAAAAAGAGGGAGAGGACTCAAATCAATGAAATTAGAGATGAAAAAGGAGAAGTTACAACGGACACCGCAGAAAAACAAAGCATCATGAGAGACTACTACAAGCAACTCTATGCCAATAAAATGGACAACCTGGAGGAAATGGACAAATTCTTAGGTATAACCTTCCAAGAGTGAACCAGGAAGAAACAGAAAATATAGACAGACCAATCACAAGTAATGAAATTGAAACGGTGATTAAAAATATTCCAACAAACAAAAGTCCAGGACCAGACAGCTTCACAGATGAATTCTATTAAACATGTAGAGAAGAGCTAATACCCATCCTTCTCAAACTCTTCCAAAAAATTGCAGAGGAAGGAACACTCCCAAACTCATTCTATGAGGCCACCATCACCCTGATACCAAAACCAGACAAAGATACTACAAAAAAAGAAAATTACAGACTAATATCACTGATGAATAGAGATGCAGAAATCCTCAACAAAATACTAGCAAACAGAATCCAAAAACACATTAACAGGATCATACACCATGATCAAGTGGGATCTATCCCAGGGATGCAAAGATTCTTCAATATACGCAAATCAATCAGTGTGATACATCATAGTAACAAATTGAAGAAGAAAAACCATATGATCATCTCAATAGATGCAGAAAAAGCTTCTGACAAAATTCAACACACATTTATGATAAAAGCTCTCCAGAAAGTGGGCATAGAGGGAACCTACCTCAACATAATAAAGGCCATATATGACAAACCGATAGCAAACATCATTCTCAATGGTGAAAAACTGAAAGCATTTCCTCTAGGATCAGGAACAAGAAAAGGATGTCCACTCTCACCACTATTATTCAACACAGCTTTGGAAGTCCTAGCCATGGCAATCAGAGAAGAAAAATAAATAAAAGGAATCCAAATTGGAAAAGAAGAAGTAAAACTGTTACTCTTTTCAGATGACATGACACTATACATAGAGAATCCTAAAGATGCCACCAGAAAAGTACTAGAGCTAATCAATGAATTTGGTAAAGTTGCAGGATACAAAATTAATGCACAGAAATCTCTTGCATTCCTATACACTAACGACGAAAGATCAGGAAGAGAAATTAAGGAAACAATCCCATTCACCATTGCAACAAAAAGAATAAAATACCTAGGAATAAACCTACCTAAGGAGGTAAAAGACATGTACTCAGAAAACTATAAGACACTGATGAAAGAAATCAAAGATAACACAAACAGATGGAGAGATATACCATACTCTTGGATTGGAAGAATCAATATTGTGAAAATGACTATACTACCCAATGCAATCTACAGATTCAATGCAATCCCTATCAAATTACCAGTGGCATTATTTACAGAACTAGAACAAAAAACCTTAAAATTTATAAGAGACACAAAAGACCCAGAATAGCCAAAGCAGTCTTGAAGGAAAAAAAACAGAGCTGGAGGAATCAGACTCCCTGACTTCAGACTATACTACAAAGCTACAGTGATCAAGACAATATGGTACTGACACAAAAACAGAAATATAGATCAGTGGAACAGGATAGAAAGCCCAGAGATAAACCCACATACCTATGGTCAACTGATCTACGACAAAGGAGGCAAGGATATAAAATGGAGAAAAGACAGTCTCTTCAATAAGTGGTGCTGGGAAAACTGGACAGCTACATGTAAAAGAATGAAATTAGAACACTCCCTAACACAATACACAAAAATAAACTCAAAATGGATTAGAGACCTAAATGTAAGACCGGACACTATAAAACTCTTAGAGGAGACATAGGAAGAACACTCTTTGACATAAATCACAGCAAGATCTTTTTTGATCCACCTCCTAGAGTAATGGAAATAAAAACAAAAATAAATATGACCTAATGAAACTTAAAAGCTTTTGCACAGCAAAGGAAACTACAAACAAGACAAAAAGACAACCCTCAGAATGGGAGAAAATATTTGCAAACGAATCAACTGACAAACGATTAATCTCCAAAATATATAAACAGCTCATGCAGCTCAATATTAAAAAAACAACCCAATCCAAAAATGGGTACAAGACCTAAATAGACATTACCCCAAAGAAGACATACAGATGGCCAAGAAGCACATGAAAAGCTGCTCAACATCACTAATTATTAGAGACATGCAATCAAAACTACAGTGAGGTATCACCTTACTCCGGTCACAATGGGCATCATCAGAAAATCTACAAACAACAAATGCTGGAGAGGGTGTGGAGAAGAGAGAACTCTCTTGCACTGTTGGTGGGAATGTAAATTGATACAGCCACTATGGAGAACAGTATGGAGGTTCCTTAAAAAACTAAAAATAGAATTACCACACGACCCAGCAATCCCACTACTCGGCATATACCCACAGAAAACCATAATTCAAAAAGACACATGCACCCCAATGTTCATTGCAGCACTATTTACAATAGGCAGGATATGGAAGCAACCTAAATACCCATCAGCAGACGAATGGATAAAGAAGATGTGGTACATATATACAATGGAATATTATTCAGCCATAAAAAGGAACGAAATTGGGTCATTTGTAGTGATGTGGATGGATCTAGGGTCTGTCATACAGAGTGAAGTAAGTCAGAAAGAGAAAAACAAATATCGTATATTAACGCATATATGTGGAACCTCGAAAAACTGGTTTGCAGGGCAGAAATAGAGACACAGGTGTAGAGAACAAGGGGGTAAAGTGGTGGGGGGTGTGCTTGTGGAATGAACTGGGAGCCTGGGATTGACATGTATACACTAATATGTATAAAATGGATAACTAAGAAGAACCTGCTGTATAAAAAAATAAATAAAATAAAATTCAGAAATTCAAAAAAAAAAAAAAAAGGGCTTCCCTGGTGGCGCAGTGGTTGAGAGTCTGCCTGCCGATGCAGGGGACACGGGTTCGTGCCCCGGTCTGGGAAGATCCCACATGCCACGGAGCGGCTGGGCCCATGAGCCATGGCCGCTGAGCCTGCGCATCCGGATCCCGTGCTCCGCAACGGGAGAGGCCACAGCAGTGAGAGGCCTGCGTATCGCAAAAAAAAAAAAAGAGGGAGAAGTCACCCTGCTTCCTCTGTGTGTCCTGCCTTGTGGCTAGAGCCCCTGGCACCACGGGGCAGAGCACGCCTGGACCATGTCGAATTGCTGAGAGCTCTTGGGGCTGGCAGGGACATCTGACAGGGGCAGGGACTGAGGTGCTGGGGCAGCTGGGACCAGGAGTTCCAGAGATTTCAGGAGCTGCAGGAGTAAGCTCAGCCATCTCCCCATGAAGAGGAGCCTTGGTCCCAGGCAAGGGAGAGAAGGTACGAAATCAGCCTCAGACCTCCAGTCATTTCTTGAAGGTTGCAGCTCATGGCTCACCATCACCTCTCTCTCCATCAGTACCCTGGACCTGTCTTGAGGGTTTCCGTTTCTGCACAGATGATATTTCCAACAAACTGGCCTTGAAGTTCTCACGCCTCACTTCCAAGGATCTTAAACTCTATGCCACACACACCCGAGGTCATACACTAGGGCCATGCTGCCCACTATAGGAACCACTAGCCATGTGTGCTATTTAAATCTTAGTTAATTAAAATGAAATAAAATTTAAAACTCAGTTCCTCAGTCCCACGGCCCACATTTCAGGGACTCGATAGTCACATGTGGCTAGTGGCTACCATACTGGATCACGCAGAGAGCATGCTCATCACCGCAGAAAGCTCTATTGGATGGTGCTGCCTTAGACCCTTTTTGTCATTAACAAAAACTGCCCCCTCTCTATTACCAAAGTCCAGCACTGCCCTAGAGACTCCCACCTCCACCTTGTACAGATTCTGACTCTACTACAGTCTTCAACCACCATGGGATTTTCAATCTCTGTCCAGAGACACCTCGGAGATACTGAGGGTTCAGTTCCAGACCACCGCAAGAAAGCGAATATCATGTGAAGTTATTGGCTTCCACTGCATATAAAAGTTATGTTTGGGGGCTTCCCTGGTGGCGCAGTGGTTGAGAGTCTGCCTGCTGATGCAGGGGACACGGGTTCGTGCCCCGGTCCGGGAAGATCCCACATGCCGAGGAGCGGCTGGGCCCGTGAGCCATGGCCGCTGAGCCTGCACGTCCGGAGCCTGTGCTCCGCAACGGGAGAGGCTACAACAGTGAGAGGCCCGCGTACCGCAAGAAAAAAAAAAAAAAAAAGTTATGTTTATACTATACTGTAGTCTACTAAATGTGCACTAGCCTTTTGTTTAAAAAGACAAGGAGTATACCTTAATTTAAAAAGACTTTATTGCTAAAACTGTGAACCAATATCTGCCAATGCTAGGTTGCTACAGACCTTCAACTTGTAAAAAACGCAGTATCTGCAAAGTACCATAAAATGAGGTCTGCCCATGTTAGTTCCCTGAGGCTGCTGTAACTAATTACCACAACTGTGTTGATTCTCTCATGGTCCCTCACAGTTCTGTAGATCAGAAGTCCAAAATCAAGGTGTAGGCAGGGCCAGGCTCTCTCTGAAAGCTCTAGGGGAGGATCCTTCCTTGCCTCTTTCTAGCATCGTTGTCTAGGGCTTGCCAACAATCCTTGGCTTGTGGCTGCGTGACTCCAATCTGTCTCTGGCTCCACCACTGCCACCCTAGTCACCATCACCCCTATGGAAAATGTATGGCAGTTCCTGAGAATATAGAAAACCATATGATCCAGCAATCCCATTTCTGGATATATATCCAAAGAAATTGAAAGCGGGGTCTTGAAGAGATATTTGCACCCCCGTGTTCACAGCAGCATTGATCACCATTGCCAAGAGGCGGAAGCAACCCAACTGTCCATCAATGAATGAACGGATGATCACCATGTGGTATATACACAGAATAGAATATCATTCAGCCTTACAAAGCAAGTTCTGACATATAGGTGAACCCTGGGAACCTTAGGCGAAGTACAATAAACTAGTCACCAAAAGGCAAACACTGTATGATACCACCTCCATGGATATTACATTAGATTAGTCAAGTTTATAGAGCCAGAAGGAACTGTGGTTGCCAGGAGCTGGGGGCAGGAGGATATGGGTAGTTAATGTTTAATGTGTACAGAGTTTCACTTTGGGCAGATGAAGACAGTTCCAGAGGTTGGTTGCACAGTAATGTGAATATAGTCAACACTACTGAACTGCACGCTGACAAATGGTTATGCTGGTAAATTTAATGCTATGTGTATTCCACCGGGCCCCCCCCCCCACCGAAAAAAACAAAAAGCTGATGTCTTTTGCTGCCCTGGCCTGGTCTAGCCCCACCCTTACACGTGACACTGCTCTGCGAGGGTGTGTCCTGGGTGGGCATCACGGGAGGGGCGAAAATGGAGAAATGGTACTCACCTGCCTTGGGTGCTATGGGGCCAAAAGGTCGAGCACAGCCAGTGGACTTAACCGGCAAGGAGCTGTGCCTGAGCCCACTCCTGCCGGCTGCCCAGGAGCCTGAGCAGCACCTCTGTCCCTCCTAACAGAATATGACCTGGCTGTGGGAAAGCCCTAAGAGGGACCTCATCCTACCCTGCTCTTAAAAGCAAACCATTCAAGGCCCAGAGAGGGCAAGCGACTGGTTCTAGGTCACTCAGCAAGTCAGAGGCAGAGCCAAGTCCTGAAGTGTGGTTCCTCTGATCCTAGAGCATCATTTATTTCATCTCTCATGTATACTGTGCTCTTTTTCTGACAATGTGAGTGTCAGAGAGATTCTATCAGGAAAGTGGGCCTGACACTGACAACTCAGAAGGCTGAACTGAGCAGTGGGGAGTTGGGTGAGGGCCCGTGGATTGATGCTCAGGGATCAGTTACCTGCTTTATGGTAAAAATTGCTGCCTCCAGCCTTGGGTGGGTCTCTGGGGTCAGAGCCAGATCCATCTGGCCCCTGGGGTGGCCCCTGTGGTGGCTTCCCAGGAGAACCATCAGAGGCCTGGTCAGATGACTGGGAAGGTTCATCCTCTTCTGGAAAAAAAAAAAAAAAAAAAACAAGAGGCGGGGGAGCTCCCAGCGGCGTGGGCAGCTGAGGGACCAGAGGCCCCACATGGCGCCCTCCACCATCTCCCACAACTCCCAAGAACTCTGACGTTGGGAGGGGACCTCAACGGCAGCTGTGCTAAGAGGTGAGAAAGATGCTTGGAGGTGAACCCAAGGAGAAGACAGAGAGAGGGAGACCCAGCACCAACGCGGAGCTGGCAGGTTCCAGACTTCACAGAGCAGGAGTCTGAGGCCCACGAGGTTAGAGACCTGACGGGGCACAGTGCACCTGGTGGCAGCTCCAGGCCAGAACCCAGAAGACCCCCTCTGCCCTCGTTCAGGCACCCCAAGCCCTGGGCCACCCCGCCCTCTGGAGCTTCCCTAGAGCACTCACCATCAGAGGGAGGTTCCAGCAGGGAGAAGTCAGTGGCATCTCCTTCCCCGCTCTCTATGGCTTTAGCTGACATCTTGGAGGCAGTGTGGGAACACCAGGCGCAGAGCCAAGGACACCACTATCTTTCGGAGAAACAAGAGTGTGAAAATCAGAAGCGCTCTGCCTGATTTATGATGGACTGGCACCTCTCTGTTGCCCCAGCCTTGCCCTCTGTCCTATAGGCGCCTGCGGGCACTTCCAGCCTGATCCCCAGATCTGCACAGACCACAGCTTTTAAAGTTAATAATGACTTTGCTTGGCTCCCTGATCTCCAGAATCCTGTTCACCTCTAATAATCCATCTCTGCCCCACCCACTGCCCACCCAGCCTAAGTCTTAGGGCTTCAGAGTGACCTGGGTTGATACAAGACTGGAGGTTCCCAAAGTCTCCTGGTAAAGGTGGGCTCAAGCCCCTTCCCAGCACACTCACCTCTGGTCACAGTGACAGCAGCCCTGGATGGAAGCAGAGAAGTAAATATAATAATAGCACCTATTTTGCGAGTGCCTATATGCGTCCAAACTAAGGCACATCAAGGGTAATTCACTTGCCAAAGGTCACAACTAAGGATTCCAACCCAGGCACTGGTCAGAGATCATGCTGTTAACCACCAACCCATACTGTCTCCTTGGTTATTACAGATATGAGATTAGGGAACTAATCTGGAAGCAGAGTCCTGTTGCTCTCTCCCCTCCCCCACATCCTACGCCCCTGCCTAGCCTGGGGGGTCACTGTCTGGGAAGGAAGAGCAGTGTCAGAAGTTCTGCAGGTAGTGAGGCTGCTGAGGACACCAGCTGGCTATTAAAGTCCCCTACTATGATTGTGTAACTGTCGATTTCCCCTTTTATGGCTGTTAGCATTTGCCTTATGTATTGAGTTGCCCCTATGTTGGGTGCATAAATATTTACAATTGTTATATCTTCGTCTTGGATAGATCCCTCGGTCATTATGTAGTGTTCTTCTTTGTCTCTTGGAAGAGTCTTTATTTTAAAGTCTATTTTGTCTGATATGAAAATTTCTACTACAGCTTTCTTTTGATTTCCATTTGCATGGAATATCTTTTTCCATCCCCTCCATGCTGGATGACGTCTAAGCCCAAAAGTCCAAGGAGGAAGTGAGTCTATCTCTTCCCAGGTTTGGTGCCAGGTAGAACTCACCTTTGCATTCTAATGCAAGGATGAGGCCTGCGTGGTTGAGTCTTCTGTGGGAGCGTTAATTTCCCTCTCAAAATCCCTTCTTGTGGGCTTCCCTGGTGGCGCAGTGGTTGAGAACCTGCCTGCCAATGCAGGGGACACGGGTTTGTGCCCCAGTCCGGGAAGATCCCACATGCCGCGGAGCAACTAGCCCCGTGAGCCACAATTACTGAGCCTGCGCGTCTGGAGGCTGTGCTCCGCAACAAGAGAGGCCGCGATGGTGAGAGGCCCGCGCACCGCGATGAGGAGTGGCCCCCACTTGCCACAACTGGAGAAACCCTCGCACAGAAACGAAGAGCCAACACAGTCATAAATAAATAAATAAAATTTAAAATATATATATATCTCTTCTTGGATATGTGAGAAATCCATAGTCCTCCTTTTTATAAAACTCAACTGCAATTCTTGTGAACCTTATTTTGTATGAGATCGTCCTTCCCCTGCCTGCCATGATTTACAAATTTAGAGCAGAAAACATTTTACCTTGGCTGACAAATGGCACAGAGCCCTAAGCTCATATCTGTAATAACCAAGGAGGCAGTATGGGTTGGTGGTTAACAGCATGATCTCTGACCAGCACCTGGGTTGGAATCCTTAGCTGTGACTTTTGGCAAGTGTATTACCCTTGATGTGCCTTAGTTAGGACGTACATAGGCACTCACAAAATAGGTGCAATTATTACATTTACATCTTTCTGTTCCTTACCCCTAGTGGAATAAGTCTCATGAAAAGTGTAGATTTGTCTGTCTTCTTCCCCTGGGTCAGGAGCTCAGTAAATATTTTTTTTTAAGTTTTTTTTGATGTGGACCATTTTTAAAGTCTTTAGTGAATTTATTACAATATTTCTTGTTTTATGATTTGGTTTTCTGACCACGAGGCACGTGGGATCTTATCTCCCCGACCAGGGATCGAACCCACACTCCCTGCATTGGAAGGCGAAGTCCTAACCAGTGGACCACCAGGGAAGTCCCAATAAATGTGTTTTGAATGAAAGAATGAATAAGGAGAAAAAAGGGGAAAGTGAGAATCTCAGTATGAAGCTGGGGGGAAACGGAGGGGGGCGGGGAAAGGAGGAGCAGGCAATGAAAGAAAGGGCAGAATCAGGGCTGGAAGAGGCCTCTGCTTGGAATATGCTTGAATGTCCTGGGAAATGAGGCTTTGTCCCTCGTGCAAGACAAGGACATGAGGGACCAGACCTAGGACCTGTCTGTCCCCCACCCCCACCCCTGCTTAGCTTTAGGACAACAGCCCCAAACAGCTCGGCAAAAACTGCTCCAGTTTTCCCTGGGATACTGGGTGACACTGTCCATGGGACACAGACGGGAGACGTTTTCAGAGCAAGGTTGCCGGAGCCCCTCTTCCACGTCACTTGGTATCCCATCTACTTTCCTGGCGGAATTCAGGGCATGAGGGACATCCCCCTCCTGGAGAAACAGGCCTATTGGTTTCTCTGAATTTCCTGTCACTAGAAGACAGCTAGAAAGACAACCTATAGAACAGAAGAGACTGGTACCATCAGACCACATGTGACATTAAAAACACCACAAACAAGGATAAGAGACATGTAATCTACTGAGGGGAAAAAAAAAAACCCAATACCCTTTGCATCATCAGAATCCCCAATGTAAAGAGAGTTCTTATGAAACAATTTTTCAAAAGAACTGTCTTTAAAAAGGAACTCAGACTAGAAAAGGTGGTTCCTAAAAAAAGAATTATACATGGCCAATAAATATTTGAAAATGTGTTCAATCTGCTAATACTAAAAATAATTTTTAAAAGAGAAAACTCTGTGTGTGTGTGTGTGTGTTCCATGCATCTGTTAGTCAGGGTTTGGCTGCAGATAACAGAAGTCACTCTAGGTAACTTAAGCAGAACAGGTGTTTTGGGTTGTTTTGGTCGTGTAGCGGTCTCCATGGGTCACCGTCCACGGGACCGGCCTCTTTCTGGGCGGCCTGAGGAACCTGAGGGCCCTTGGGGTTCTGGGCGCCTGGGTCTCTCAGTGATGACGGCTGGGCAGGGTTTGGGGACCTGGCCCAGAGGGCGCCACCAGCTGAGATCTGCCTCCCTAGCGGGGCCTGGGCACTGGCGGGAGAACCCAGACTGGGTGCTGGACTAAGGCTCCCAGGCAGGGTAACCTGTCTGCACAGGGACCCCCTCCTCTTAAGCAGTGCCTGGACCTCGGAAGGTGAAAGTTGTGCCTTGGGACCTTGCCCTTCCTTGTCAGAACAGAGAATAACATTTGTTTGGTGGAGGTTTACAGGAACATGGTGACCGTGACCTGACCTCAAGAACAAAACATGTGACACCAAGAAGTTTGCAACCACTAACCACATCCCTCCCTCACCTTTCCTATAAAAGGGCTTTGCTGAAAGCTTGGGGAGGTCTGGGTTCTTACGGCATGAGTCACCCGTCTCCTTGCAGGGTTCTGCTCCGAAATGACGTTTTGCTATTGTTTGGCTTCACTGTTCGTCAGGCACACAGACTTGCGTTCAGTTACATGACCTCTTCCTTGGGTTTGATAATTTGCCAAAAGGCTCACAGATCTCACGAAAGCACTTTACTCACCACTACTGATTTATTACAAAGGAGATTAAAGGATACAAATGAACGGCCAGATGGAAAAGTACCTATGAGGAAGTCCGGAGCACAGGAAGTGCAGTCCCCGTGGACTTCAGGCGCCAGGTGGGCGCAGACTATGCCACCCAGGCTCTTGGGGACACACTGGCAAGTTCCTCCAAGAAATGAGTTAAGTTGTGTCCCATGGTGGCTCCGGGGTGGTGGGGAGGCTCACTCGACAACGGGTGAATTCCCCCGTTGTCCTTTAGGACTTCCCAAAGTCACCGGACATAGAGACAGTGTATGGGAAAGGTTTCCCAGATAGTCTGGTGATCCCCACCTCGAAAAAAAGAGTAACTACCGTGAAGCTGATTTCTCTGCATATAAGAAAGGACCCAGTTTAGCTTGATTATTGGAGGCAGCCCGACCTTCCCCAACTATCAGTGAGCAACAGGCGAGGCATGAAAACCTGCGGAAAACAACACCTCCAATACAGGCTGATTGAGTTGTAAATTAAATGCTAAAACTTTTGCGAGGCTCTAGGCACAGAGCCAGTACGTAAACAGCCACGGCGGTAAAACCAAAGCAAGAATACAAGACCTTAACGTTCCCATACATGAGCTAGAACCGAGCCCCTTCAGAGGAAGTACAGCGCGCTCCACCTGTTGCTCTTGCTCCCTAAGCCCGAGAGGAGGACCTATCCGCGAGGCCCCTCGCACTCACCGTCCGAGCTCTCGGTACACGCACTGCGGAAGCTCACCGCGCGCAGCGAATTAAGTGCGGGGTCTAGAATGGGGGCGGGACTTCCTTCCCCACGCCCACGCGTGCGTGAGCGCAAGCCCCTCCCCGGAACTGCGGTGGACGCTGCCGAGGAGGGCTGGTGAAGCGGTGTTTGAGGCGGTTTGTCGGCGTCCTTACACAGTGAGTACCGAGGCCGGAGCCGGAGCGGGGCCGGGGCCGGAGCCGGCACCCGAGAGGAGCTGGAGGCAGCCTCCCAGCGCGGACTCTCCAGGCCGTTGTGTTCTCGGGACCAGAGAGGGCGGCCGCCGGCCTCTTCAAGCGGCCTGGCCGACCCTGCGCCGGGAGCCCCTCGGTTTCTCTGCTTCGTGAGCCGGTTGGTGCCTGACGCGAGGCGCCAGCGCCGGGCGCCTGGCCGGGCGCCAGGAGGAGGGACCCCTCCCGCTTGCTCTGCGGGTCGCAGTCCGCGTCCTCGCCCCCATGTGCCTCCTTCCTTCCCCCCGTCGTTGATCCGGGTTGCTTGTGAATGCGGCGTAGGCGATGCTGGGGGTGAACCTTCGTTGCGCTCTGGCTTGCTTTGCCGTCGGGGCGCCATGCTGAGCGGTTCTGGACGTGCGTCACCTTTTTGTCTTGGCGTGATGTTCCAAGGAGACACAGACCCTCATCATCCCCATTTGCCAGACGAGGATCTGAGGCTCACAGTGATTGACACGTACACCCCAGACTCAGAGCGGGCCAGTGACGGGTCCAGATTTCAACCAAGGTTTCCCTTTGTCTTCCCACAGGATCTAGTTTTCTCGGCCTGTCTGAAAAGGGAGAACGTGGCTCGAGTTCCAGTCTGACGGCTTGTGCATAGATCACTTGTTTTTAAATCACTGAAAAGGTAATGAAAAAGCTGGTTGGGTTTTAAGCCAGTTGGCAAAGGCCAGAGTGGTGGCCAAGGCACCTGCCCTCTTGGGGCAAGGCTTGAGAAGGAAGAAAGCTCTGTGCACTCTTAATAAAGCTGTCCTCCTCACCCACCCTCCAGCGACCCCCCGCAGATTCTTATTCAGCCTTCAAAATGGCTCGGGTGTGGCAGGCTTCATCCTCCATGCTTTACATAATGTTATTTATTGCAGAGAACATTTTGGGACTTAGCTAGTAAACCCCTCCCCCCTTTTGAAAATATGAGAACACTGAGGTGCAGAGAGGATTAAGCAGGACCTGCCAAGGGCACGCGAGCAGTCGGTGTTGGATCTGGAATCCAAACCAGATCTAGTCATATGTCTTTGTTACACCTCCTGTGTCCCCTCTGTTGCAGGCCAAGCTGAGCACTATGCGGGTACATTTCTTGCCTTCTTTGATCTTGGATCTGGAATCCAAACCATATCTAGCCATATGTCTTTGCTACACCCCCTGTGTCCCCTCTGATGCAGGCCAAGCTGCCCACTATGTGGGTACATTTCTTTCCTTCTTTGATCTTGGTTCTGGAATCCAGACCAGATCTAGTCATATGTCTTTGTTACACCTCCTGTGTCCCCTCTGTTGCAGGCCAAGCTGCCCGCTATGTGGGTACATTCCTTTCCTTCTTTGATCTTGGATCTGGAATCCAAACCATATCTAGCCATATGTCTTTGCTACACCCCCTGTGTCCCCTCTGATGCAGGCCAAGCTGCCCACTATGTGGGTACATTTCTTTCCTTCTTTGATCTTGGTTCTGGAATCCAGACCAGATCTAGTCATATGTCTTTGCTACACCTCCTGTGTCCCCTCTGTTGCAGGCCAAGCTGCCCGCTATGTGGGTACATTCCTTTCCTTCTTTGATCTTGGATCTGGAATCCAAACCATATCTAGTCATATGTCTTTGCTACACCTCCTGTGTCCCCTCTGATGCAGGCCAAGCTGCCCACTATGTGGGTACATTTCTTTCCTTCTTTGATCTTGGTTCTGGAATCCAGACCAGATCTAGTCATATGTCTTTGCTATACCTCCTGTGTCCCCTGTGTTGCAGGCCAAGCTGCCCGCTATGTGGGTACATTTCTTTCCTTCTTCGATCTTCTCTGGCTGGCAGCATCAGTGTTAGAGCCATCTTTGTGTCCACTTCTTTGCAGGGCCTGATACTCTATAGGCTGCTTAGAAAGTATTTGTTGCCTCAGAACCCCGTGCTTCTCAGTTGCCAATCTAATGGAACATTTCTCTGCTTTTCAGCAGCCATGAAGTTGAAAGAGAAAAAATCGAGGCCAAAGCCACCAAACTATGGCAGAATTCAGAGGAAGGGCATCAAAGTTGTGGGAAAATGGAAGCAGGTGAAGATTGACCCAAATATGTTTGCAGACGGACAGATGGATGACTTGGTGTGCTTTGAGGAACTGACGGATTATCAGTTGGTCTCCTCTGCGGAGAGTTCCTCCAGTCTCTTCTCAAAGGAGGAGCCCAAGAAGAGAAAGGCACAAGCCGTTTCAGAAGGAGAGGAGGAAGGAGAGTCTACCTCCTCAAAGAAAAAGATGAAGTTGAAGAAGAGTAAAGATGTGGAAACTGAAGGAACCGGTGCCCAGAAAGTGTTTCAGGGCAAAGCTACTGATCCAGGGCCCCAGGGAGATGACACAGTTTGTCCTGATCCAGAGGTAGGGGAGATGGCATCAGAAAGCCTGGCCCAGACGGTTCCAAAAAAGAAGAACAAGAAAGGGAAAAAAACCTCAGAGCCTTCTCAGGGTACTACTCCAAAGGTGCCCAAAAAAGCAAAGACCTGGATGCCTGAAATGCATGATCACAAGGCAGATGTATCAGCTTGGAAGGATCTGTTTGTACCCAAGCCAGTTCTCCGAGCGCTCAGCTTTCTAGGCTTCTCTGCCCCGACACCAGTCCAAGCTCTGACCTTGGCACCTGCCATTCGTGACAAACTGGACATCCTTGGGGCTGCTGAGACAGGTAAGGGCATGCTTATCTGGCGGCCAGGGCAAGATTGCTTCTGGATTGAGCTTGTGGCTGCTAAGAGGCTGGTTGGCTGGGAGACGGGGATGTTGGGAGCATGACCACAAAAGCACTGTTGAGTGAAGGTTTTTAGAAGTCGGCTAGCTCTGGGCTGAAATAGGCCACGTCCTGATTGGTGCCCTAGGCAGGTCACTATTTCTCTGAGCCCTGCAGACCCTGTTATAAAATGGAGATACACAACTGCAGTACGTCCTTCTTTTGCTACGTGGGTTAAATGTAAGTGCCAACTAAATTTATACATTTACACAATAGTAAACTAGTAACAAAAAACAATAGTAAACTAAAATTTACACAGTACGTTGTAAGTGATCTGCGAATGGTAGTTTTTTTCCAAGTCCTGAGCCTTTTCTGAATGGCTCAGAGGTAAAGTAGGGCTAAGATCAGCCCTCTGGAGAGGTAGATCTTCATTAGTATAAGGAAGCAGTGTCTCATTCACAAGAGTTGTCCAAAGATAAAAAGGGCTGCGTTGGGAGTTGGTGGGTTTATTGGCATTGGAAGGATTTGAGTCTGTGATAACCATTGGGTGGATTTTGTAGGCAGATTTGGGCAGGAGGTGACTATTGGGACTAATCATTGCTTAAAGATCCCTCATTCCTTGGGCCACCTGAGACTTTGTGAAGCAATGACAGGTAGACTCACCCTGGGGAGACTAAACTACTGATGGGGGAAGGAGCAATACAAGCCTGGAGCTATTAGTCTAACTTGACCAGCAGTAACCAATAGAAATATATACGTAATGTGAGCCACATATGTAACTTAAAATTTCCTAGGAGCCATATTAAAAAAGGTTTTTAAAAAGTGAAAATTAATTTTAATAGTATATTTAACCAATTACATAACATATTTCAGTACGCAATGAATGTAAAATTATTGAGATATTTTATATTCTTATTTTTATACTGTTTTCAGACTCTGATGTGTATTTTCAACTTGCCGCCCGTCTCAGTTTAGAGTAACCACATTTTAAGAGCTTGAGAGCTGTATGTGGCTAGTAGCTACTATATTGTATGGCACAGAACTGTAACCAAAAGTGGGGTCCAGCTGCTCACCGCTCAAAAGCCAATAAAGAGGCCAGGTTGGTGAAAGGAAAGTTTGCTTTATTTTGGATGCCGGCAGCGGAGGCGGGGCGTGGCGGGGCAGGGGGTGCTCCTGTCTGAAGGCCGACCCCCCACCCCCCCAACCAGTGGGCAAGAGCTTTTATAGATGGAGGGGAGGGGGCCGCATGCAGAAACAGCACAGTCAGCTGTTGACAGTCACCTTGAAATTTGTCATTGGTGGTCTGACCAGCATCGTCTTCATTGTTTTAAGTACAATTAATCTTCAGTTCCAGGATCGGTGTGTTTCCATTTTCTTGAGGCCAGTTCTCAGAATGGCAGCTTATGTCATGGCTACAGTCCGGTCATCATGTAGTTAACTTTTTCCACCTGGTGGGCGTTTTATCTGTAGATACACAGAGGGTATCTATAAGACAGCTCACAGGATGTGGCTCCGAATATTATCTATAGCCCTTGAGAAGGAACTAAAGGTCCTTAGCTATGCTTATTGACTAAACTATTATTATTTAGTCTTGTTGGACTGCTTTCCTTTGCTTCTGCATTTTGTCACTTCTCTGATTAAACTTATTCTTTGGCTGAAGTTTTTCCACAGACAGAATGCAGGCTGAGGAGATGGTCGGGAAGGACGATAGAGTCCTGCTCCATTTCAGAGCTAGACCATGTAGACCAGCGGTCCCCAACCTTTTTGGCACCAGGGACTGGTTTTCTGGAAGACAGTTTTTTCCACAGAAGGGGGTGGGTGGTGGTTTCAGGATGATTCAAGTGCATTACACTTATTGTGCACTTTATTTCTATTATTGTTAGTTACATTGTAATATATAATGAAATAATCATGCAGTTCACCATAATGCTGACAGGAGGCCGAGCTCAGGGAGTAATTTGCGCGATGGGGAGCGGCTGTAAATACAGATGAAGCTTCGCTAACTCGCTGGCCGCTCACCTCCCGCTGTGCGGCCTGGTTCCTAACAGGCCACAGACAGCTACGGGTCTGTGGCCTGGGGGTTGGGGACCCCTGATCTAGACACTTTGTGCCTTGGATTTCTGGAAGAGTGGTCAGGAAACTTGAGGTGAGGTCCTGTAGAAGAGTTATAAAGATGGAAGAGGGAGGAAACCCCAGGAAAGGGGGATGGAGGTAACAGTGATAGCTTAGAACATTTATTTAACATTTAAAATATGTCACGCCCTGCGTTACATGCATGAACTCAGTTTCTCAAAACCACCCTGAGGTAGGTTCCGTTATTATTGCCATCTTACTGAAGAGGAAACTCGGCCTCACAGAGGGTAGACAGTGTCCCTAAAACTGCCCCACTGAAAAGTGGTAGTGCTTGAATAGTTCTAGGCTAGGTCTATGTGCTCTTAAGCATTCTGCTACACTACTTTGGTATGTGCAGAGAGGCCTGGAAGTCTGTTTCTGGAAGGCAGAGGACAGATGTGAGCCACTTTGGCTAGAGATTGACATTTGGATGTATACCACAGCTCCTATCAGGCTGTTGCTAGGGAATGCTGTGAATCCACAGGTCCAAGTCTCAAAGACTTTCGGGGCTGTGGGCAAACTGCTGCCAATGCAGATAATGAATATATCCATCACCCCCAAAAGGTGTTGGGGCCCCTTAATAATCCCTCCTTCGGGCTTCCCTGGTGGCGCAGTGGTTGAGAGTCCGCCTGCCAATGCAGGGGACGCGGGTTCGTGCCCCGGTCTGGGAAGATCCCACATGCCGCAGAGCAGCTGGGCCCGTGAGCCATGGCCGCTGAGCCTGCGCGTCCGGAGCCTGTGCTCCGCAACGGGAGAGGCCACAACAGTGAGAGGCCCGCGTACCGCAAAAAAAAAAAAAAAAAAAAAAATAATCCCTCCTTCCCTAGGCTCCCCTCCTTGTTCATCCCCAGGTAACCTCTGATAGTCTTTCTATCGCTGTAAATTAGTTTGCACTTTCCAGAATTTTAAAATGGAATCATACAGTATGTATTTTGGGGAGGGAGAGTGTCTGCTCTTTAACTCAGCATACTTTGAGATTCAGCCATGTTATTGCAAATACCAGTGGTTCATTTCTTTTTATTGATGAGTAGTATTCCACTGTATGGATAGAGTGCAGTTTGTTTATCTATCTATTGATGGATAGTTCTGTTCTTTCTAGTTTTTGGCACTTACAAGTAAAACTATCATAAATATTGCTGTAAAAGTCTTTGTATGGTATATGCTTTGATTTCTGTTGGGTAAATACCTAGGTGTGGAATGGCTAGGTCTTACGGTAAATGTAACTTTTTAGGAGTTTTCCAAAGTGATTGTACCATTTTACATAATCACCAGGTTATGAGAGTTCAGATTGGTCCATGTCCTTGCCAGTACTTGGTGTGGTCAGTCTTTAATTTGATTTAGACTTTAAAAATTTTAGTGATATTTCCTTGTGGCTTTCATTGGTATTTCCCTAGAGACTCCTTGAGCAGCGTCTTTTCGAGTGCCTAATTGTATCCATATTATCTTCTTTGGTGGTGTCTGTTTAGTTCTTTTGCCCATGTTTTAATTGGGTTGTGGTTTTCCTATTATTGAATTCACAATATATTCTAGATACACCTCCTTTATCATATATGTGATGTGCATTTTTTTTCTCCCAGTCTGTGGCTTATTTCTTCATTCTCTTTACAGTGTCTTTCAAAGAGCAGGAGTTATTTATTTTGATGAAGTTTAAATGATCACGTTTTCTTTTACAGATGTGCTTACCTAAGAATCCTTTGCCTAACACAAGATCACAAAGATTTTCTCCTGTATTTTCTTCTAGAAATGTTACTAGTTTTAGGTTCTGTGTTTCAGTCTGATCCTTCCTGTGTTAACTTTTATGGGGAGACATACAGATCAAAGGTTTTGTTTTGTTTTGTTTTGCACGTGGCTATCTAATTATTCCAGCACTGTTTGCTGAAAAACTGCTTTCTCCACTGAATTGCCTTTGCATCTTTTTTGAGAATCAGTGACCATATAGGTGTGGGTCTATTTCTGGAGTCTTTTCTTTTCCATTGATCTATTTGTCTATTTTTACTGTTTTCCCAATACCTCACTATGTTGGATACAGTAGTTTTAGAATAAGTCTTAAAATCAGGTAGTATAAGTCCTCCAATTTTGTTCTTTTCAAAACTTATTTTGGCTATTGTAGGCCCTTGGCGTTTCAAGGTGAATTTTAGAGTCAGTTTTTCAATTTCAACAAAAAAGTCAGCTGGTATTCGGATTGGGATTGCCTTGGTTATAGAGCCAACTGAGGACGTGACATCTGGACAATATAGAATCTTCCAGTCCATGAATGTGGTATAGCCCTCCATTTTTTTTAGGTCTTCAGTTTTTCTTAGCAGGGCTTTGTAGTTTTCAATGTATGCACATGTATTAGATTTATCCTTAAATATTTCATATTTTCGATGCTTTTGTAAATGGTAATTTCAGATTTCCTATTTCTGATGCTAATAAATAGAAATCTGCATATTTGTATATTGATCTTGTATCCTGCAACTTGGTACCATCAACTAGCTTCTTGAAGATTACATAGGATTTTCTTCAAAGATGATTATTCATCCAATCTGGATGCCTTTTGTTTATTTTTGTCTTATTTATTGCACTGGCTAAAACTCCAGTCCAATTGGAATTGAAGTGGTATAGTGGGCATCATTGCTTCGTTCCTGATCTTTGGGGAAAGATATTCAGTGTTTCATCATTAAGTGTGATGTTAGCAGTAGGTTTTTTCCTGTTTGTCCTCTATCAGGTTGAGAAACTTCTCTTCTGTTTCTAGTTTGCAGAAAGATTTTTATCAGGAATGGTTACTGTATTTTTTTTAACGCCTTTTCTGCTTATATTGAGATATATGTTTTTTTCATTTTCAGTTTGTTGATAATGGTGATAAACTGAACTTAGTCTCAGTGTATTATCTGTACATTGTTGGATTTGATTTGCTAAAATTTTGTTGATGCTTTTTGAATTTCTGTTAATGGGATATTGGTTTGTAGTTTTGTCTTCTTCTAATGTCTTTGACTGGTTTTGGAATCAGAGTAATGCAGGCCTCAGAGTGAGTTGAAGTATTCCCTTCAATTTTCTGAAAGAGTGTGTATAGAATTGGCATTTTTCTTCCTTAAGTATTTGGTAGAATTCATCTGTGCTTGCACTTTTCTGTATAGGATGGTTTTTAATTATGAACTTAATTACTTTACCATATTAGAAATATTTTTATTTTTTCTTGAGTGATAGTTTTCTACTTGCAGTTCAGTTAGCTTTTGTTTTGTGAATGTTGAAACCCTGTTATTAGATGCATAAATGTTTAGGACTATTGTATCCTCTAAATGAGTTCACTTTTTTCGTTAAGAAATGGCCCTCTTTTTCCCTGAAGTATTCTGTGTTCTAAAATCTCCTTTGTCGGGTTATTAATGTAGCTTTTCCAGCTTTATTTTGATTAATGTTAGCATGGTGTGTCTTTTTCCATACTTGTACTTTTGTCCTATTTATATCTTTATATTCAAAGTGAGTTTTTTATAGGCAGCATATAATTGGGTCTTGCTGTTTAATCCAACTATCTTATCTTGTCTTTTAATTGTGTTGAGATCATTTACATTTCATGTGATCATTGATAATGGTTGGGTTTTAATCTGTTTTCCTATTTGTTTTCTATTTCTCCCAGCTATTCTTTATTCCTTTGTTCCTCTTCTACCTTCTTTTGGATTGAATATTTGTGATACCATTTTATCTTTTTTATAGTCTTATTAGCTATAACTCTTTGTTATGTCCTTTTGGAGGTTGCTTTTGGGTTCACAGATGATGTCTTCAGTATACCATACTCTACCTTCAAGTGATAATATACTACTTTATATATAGTACAAGAACGTTACAAGAGTATATTTCCATTTTTTCTTTGCTTTGTGCTTTTTGTTTTATACTTTATATGTGTTAGAAATCCCCAAACACATTTTCATTATTTTTGCTTTAAATAGTCAGTTATTTTTTAAAGAAGTTTTAATAAGAAAAAGACTTTTTATATTCATCCATGTCACCGTTTCTGGTGCTCTTCATTCCTTCGTGTTGATCCAGATTTTCAGCCAATATCATCTTTCCTTCTACATGAAGGACTTCCTTTAATATTTCTTGAATACCAGGTCTGCTGATGATAAATTCTTTCAGCTTTTGTATCCCTACAAAAGTCTTTATTTTGCATTTCGTTTTGAAAGAGATTTTTGCTAAGTGTAGAGTTAGAGATTGTCAGATTTTTTCCCCCAGGTCTTCAGATAAAGATGTCATTGCACTGTTTTGTAGCATTTGTTGTTTCTGATGAAAAGTGCTGTTTTTCTTCTCTGAAGTTTTATGAGTTTGTTTTTGCTTTCTTTTCTTTCTTTTTTTTTTTTTTTGTTATAGTTCTTGCTTATAGTACCTCATTCCTGAGATATGCTCATTTTCCTCTGAAAATTATCTGTGAGAGTTCTTTGAGGTCTGTGATAAAAGTTTCTTTATACAGACATCACTTATTTGCTTCTGCTTGGGGCATTTTAATTTTGGAACCACTTTAAATTCTCAGCTTGAAGTGGTTTGTTTTGTTTGTTTGTTTTTGTCCACACAGATGGTGTGACTACTTGGGCTCCATATACATTCAAAGGCTAGTTTGCAAATGTTCAAGCATAGACAAAAGTTTTAAAGTTTCCTCGAAAACTAAGAAAATTTTCTTTTACTCCCTCCTTCCCCACTAGAGAAAGGTTTTGGGAAAGTATTATACAGATTTTCATTCCTTACCCTTCAATTTTGTGTTCCTTTACAACAGCAACACACACACACACACACACACACACACACACACACAAACGCACAAAACTTGGCCATCTCTTTAGGGTTTCATTGTTTGGACATTTGTCTGTAGTTTATTGGTGACCTCAGCCCGCAATGCCAGTCTGTCAGACTTTTCCTCAGACTCCTAATTACAGGTGCCCTCTGGTTGCAGTGCTGTAGGGGTACCATAGCTGTGTAGGGTAGAAGGAGCTTTGGATTGGTCAGGGTGGCACTTGGCTATTTCAGGGTCCCTTATTCCGTGTAAAGGATAGAATCTCAGGCAAAAGTATGTACGTCTGTTGATTCACACTGTTTTTGTTTGTTTTTTGTTCTGCTTCTAAGGAAGTGGGAAAACGCTTGCCTTTGCCATTCCAATGATTCATGCAGTGCTGCAGTGGCAGGTGAAGAAGAAGCCTATCCCAGCTCTAAGTAACACAGGAGCACCACTTGGGGAGACCAGTAATGAGGCTGGAGTTGAGACAGGATCACCAGGCAGGGCTGGAACTGAGTCTGGAGCTTTGCCCGTTGAGATTGGAATTGAGGGTGAAGCACTGCCCAGTGAGGCTGGAGCGAAGGCTAGAGCAGCACCCAGCCAGGCAAGAGCCCAGATTGGAGCTACAACCTCAAACCGGGCGCTGCCCTCCTGTGGTGATGACGCTGATGATGCCGGTGAAGGACCTTCTTCCCTGATCAGGGCGACGCCCGTTCCCAAACAGGATGAAGGCAAGGAGGAGAAGCTTGATGAAGAGCAGACTAGAAAGTCACAACAAGAATTGGGCGGCAAAATTGCACATCCAAGGCGTCCTCTGCTTGGACTGGTTCTGACTCCCACTCGAGAGCTAGCCGTTCAAGTCAAACAACACATTGACGCTGTGGCCAAGTTCACAAGTGAGGTTCAATTCCGTTTAATAAATGTTGCCTGAAAGGATTCCAGTAGCTGGGGTGGCAGAGGTGAATCAGCTGTGCCCGTCCTCTAGAGGGAACCTTTCTCTTCAGCCAGAGCATGAAGCCCGGCAGAAAACTGTTTGCGTGACACATTCTTTATTCTCCCAAGGATAACACCTAGCTAATGCTGTTCTAGCTGCATAGGAAATTAGTTAACTTACTGGATACAGTAGATACTTGGGGCAGCGTTTGGCAAACCACTGTTTGGTTTTTTGTGGGGGGTTTTTTGTAAATAAAGTGCTGCCACACCCTCTTATTTACATATGTCTGTGGTCACTTTTGCATCACCAATGCAGAGTGGAATAGAGGTAGTAATTGTACCCAGACCATTTAGCCCACAGGGCCACAAATGTTTACTGTTGGAAAAGTTTGTTGACTCTTGCCTTTGGGCATTAGAACTTAACTTTTTCAGGGAATTCTTTGGGAGAGGCTGCAGAGTCGGGGTTTCAATTTTATAGTAAAAGGATCAGTTACTTATCAAGCTCTGACTGTGTATTACAAGGCACTTCACTAAGCGCTTTGCTTGCATGACCCTTTGTGTTCCATACTGGCTACCATGCGAAGTCCTCCACTAGAGAGGAGAAGAGAACACTAGCCATCAGAGGAGATTCAGTTTAATTTTAATTGAGGGGCATGAGCAGGAACGCCTAGGGGAGGTGTGTCACCGCTACGAGTTACATCTTTCCCAGCACCGTGGTGCACCACTGCTCATTTTGTCCAGAGCTTTGGATGTCACCATGCCTGGGTTCAAATCCAGCCCTACTGGTGTGGTTGGAGGGGAAAGAGTAGAAAAAAATGAGGTTGGGGAAATAGTCAGGGCCTAGATCCTAGAAGACCTGGTAAGCCCTCTAGCAGTGGCATCAACAGGGCAGGCCAGATGTTAGCACGCCCCTGGAGAAGGGAGCTGTGCTGGTGACTGGCAGCCTTTACTAATCTGGGGGCACCTGTGTCAGCGTTGGAAGAAATAAGCAATCAGTCTGAATAACAGTGTCCCTTATGTTTTGTGTACCATAGGCATTAAAACTGCTATTTTGGTTGGTGGAATGTCCACACAGAAACAGCAGAGGATGCTGAACCGTCAGCCTGAGATTGTGGTTGCCACTCCAGGCCGGCTGTGGGAGCTAGTTAAAGAAAAGCACCCTCATTTGAGCAACCTCCGGCAGCTCAGGTGAGAAACAGTACCTCCCCCTTTCCCCCAGCCCCTGTTCTGAAGTGGACCTGAGGTGACGTGGCACAGTGTGCAATGCCTTCTCCCTGTTACAAAGTGCCATGGTGTGGCACTAGCCAGACTTGGGCCTTTAGAAAGCCGAGCATGTGTGCGGGGGATTAGCTGAGGGCCCTGAGTGGGCAGGGGGTGCCGTAGAGTATATGCCGTGGGGGACTCCTCTTACCTGCTGCTAACCAGGTGATGTGGGTCTGTCTGGATCTGTAGGTGCCTGGTGATCGATGAGGCTGACCGCATGGTTGAGAAAGGCCACTTTGCTGAGCTCTCACAGCTGCTAGAGGTGCTCGGTGATGCCCAGTACAACCCAAAGAGACAGACACTTGTTTTTTCGGCCACGCTGACCCTGGTACATCAAGCTCCTGTTCGAATCCTTCACAAGAAGCACGCTAAGAAAATCGACAAATCTGCCAAACTTGACCTCCTCATGCAGAAGATTGGCATGAGGGGCAAGCCCAAGGTCATCGACCTTACAAGAAAGGAGGCCACGGTAGAGACACTGACAGAGACCAAGATCCATTGTGAGACTGATGAGAAAGACTTATACCTGTACTACTTCCTGATGCAGTACCCAGGCCGCACCTTAGTGTTTGCCAACAGTATCTCCTGCATCAAACGCCTCTCGGGGCTCCTCAAAGCCCTGGATGTCATGCCGCTGACCCTGCACGCCTGCATGCACCAGAAGCAGAGGCTCAGAAACCTGGAGCAGTTTGCCCATCTGCAGGAGTAAGTCAGGCCTGTCCACAGATTAGCCGTTGGGTCTAGGTCGCCAGGATGGTGGGAAGCTACCTTCTTTCATGGGATCCTTATCGGTAGAAGGCAGCCTTTTGTCTGCACAGCGTGAGGCAGGTTCACTGTCACCTAGGACATTTGGTTGCTGGTAATGCCTAACAGAAACGTCTGTGATAATGAGTAATGGTGACAATAATGTCTATTATTATTGAACACTTAACGGTAGATTAAGTATTGTGCTTGCATTTTAGATACATTATTATATTCATTCACTTCTCACATCCTTGAGAAGAAGAATAGAGTCATGGTTAAGAGCACAGACTGGAAGCGGACCGCTTGAGACCACATCCTCCTGGCTGTGTCACTTCTAGCTGGTCAGATTACTTCTTCGTGTTTCAGTTTTCTCATAATCAGTATAATAATAGAAGTTATGGCAGAGGGTTGCTCTGAGGAGTAAGTGACTTTATGCATTTGAAGTGTTCGGAGCAGTGCTTGGCACATGGTATGAGCTTGCTAAATGTTAGCTTTAATACTGACCACTTGTCATTGTTCTTATTTTATAGATTAAAAAAGTAAGGTTTAGAAAAGCACATAAGCTTGCCCAAGGTTTCTCGGCTTGGAAGTGGTAGAGCTGGGCCTCAGACCAGCCTGTCAGACTGCGGAGCTCACGCTGTCATGTCCATCTGCTCTTGGGCCTGATGGTCAGGCAGGCAGCA
This sequence comes from Mesoplodon densirostris, assembly GCF_025265405.1. Taxonomy (NCBI): domain Eukaryota; kingdom Metazoa; phylum Chordata; class Mammalia; order Artiodactyla; family Ziphiidae; genus Mesoplodon; species Mesoplodon densirostris. Next base: position 11,662,491 of record NC_082664.1, read on the forward strand.
CGGTGCAGATTGTCAAAATGAGGGCCTGGGAAGCTGGACTTTAAATTGGCTTCTGCCCACATTGTTTTGTCCGGTTACCGGTTACAGATTAGTTTCAAGAACAAGTGGTTCACTTCCCTCTGAATGTTAGTAAGTAGAGTTAGTGGTTCATTGGATCAGGAGTTGGCAAACTATAGCCCATGGGCCAGATCTGGCTTGTTGCCTGTTTTTATAAGTAAAGTTTTATCGGAACACAGCGAGGCCTATTTATGTATCGTCTATAGCTGTTTTTGTGCTATAATGGCAGAGTTGAGTAGTTTCAACAGACATCACCCACGAAGCCAAAAATAGTTTACTCTCTGGCCCTTTACAGAAGAAGTTTGCTGACCTTGACTTAGAACGCTGGTTTAATATTTTACAAACTTTAGTTTGCATCATATTCCGCAGCCCTATCTCAGAGATGCGGGAAGTGGGGACCCTGAAGGGCCTAAAATCTTTAGTTTTTAAGACATACCTCAGGTGCTTTTGACTCCCCTCAAACTACACATACATTAAGAAACATCACCCAGTACATATTATTGAGTGCTTGCTGTGAACCTGGCACTGTTCTAGGGGCTGGTAATACAATAGTGAGTAGTGCAGAGTCCCTGCTCTCATGGAGTTTACATCCCAGGGGAGGGAGGTAATAAACTGAAAAGTTAGTATACAGTTCGTCACGTGGTGCTAAGTGCTAAGAGGTAAAGTTGTATGGGGAGTTGTGCAGACTGTGGGTGTGTGGTCTGGGAGGCTTTTCTCATAAGGTGAGATTTGAGCAGAGAGTGGAAGAAAGTAAGGAAATGTGAATATCGGAGGAAGACCTTTATGGCCTAAGGTGCACTAAGTGCACAGGCTGGGAGATAAGAGCAGGTCTGGTGTGTTTGAGAAGAGCGAGGAGAGCAAGGACGCCTGTGTGACTGGAGGGAATGAAGTGGGAGGGTGATAGGAGATGAGGTCACGACCTAGAGTACGGCCCCATTTAATGCACTTGAGGTAGGCTTTATTATTGCAGAGTGTGGCTTGTCGATTGCGGCCAGTGAAACCCACGTTTGCATCCTGGCTCCACAACTGAATAGCCATATATATACCTTGGGAAGTTACTGTCTCTGAGCCTCAGCTTCTTTATCTGTCAGAGGGAGATGTGTAATAGTATTGTCTCATAGAGTGTTTCTAAGGATGGTCGTGTTTAGGGTACTCAGCGGGTGGTCAGAATTTGATTAATGATAGCCGTTAGTTGTAATTAATGAGCTTTCTCTCTCCACCACAGTTGTGTTCTCCTGGCGACAGATGTGGCAGCTCGGGGCCTGGATATTCCTAAAGTCCAGCATGTCATCCATTACCAGGTAGGGACATCAGGGAATTTGTAGGCATCTCCCAACACTGAGTGGGGAATTTTTAAAGCAAGCGTTGAGGGAGGGAGGAAGGGGAGGGAGGAGGAATTGTTGGTCCCAAGGCCTCGTGCAACAGAGAATACCACGAGCATCTGGTGACCACCTGGCTGCTGCCACTTCCAGAACACCGTGCTGAGACTTATTCTCCAACACCTCTTGACACTGTCGGATGTCAAATATCAGATAGCCCCTTTCTTTTTGACTTGGGCAGACTACTTACTATTGGCAGGTTAGAGTCGTAGTTTCTTCCATGAAATGGGCATAATAAGTTTAGTGTGTAACATGATTACCCTGCTTGTAGAGAAATAAAGGAATGTGGTCATTAAGTCCTGCCCAGGCTTAAATCCCAGCTGTGTAACCTTGAGCAAGTGATTTAGTCTCTTTGTGCCTCAGTTTTTTCATTTGTTAAATGGCAGTTGTTATGGTATCGACTTCCTAAGTTCTTATTAAGGTGAAATAAGTTATTTGGCGTGAGGCGTTTCAAAAGCCACAGGTGGCGCTTCCTAAATGTGAGCTGCTGTTGATACTGACGTGACTATCAGCACGGGTACCTAGTAAAGATTAGCGTAGTGTGGCGGTTAGGCATGTGGGCTCCGGAAGCACGCTTCCAGCGTTTGAATCCTTCCTGGCGGCTGCTGAGCGGGTTAGCTCTCGGCACGTTACTTAGTATCTCTGGTTTCAATGTCATCGTTTGTAAAGTGGGAGTAATAATGCTACCTACGCCATAGGGTTGTCACAGGATTAAATTGAGCTAATGCTGACGGATCGCCTAGCGAGTGTAAGTCTTCAACAAATGGGAGCTGTTCTGGCATGATTGTTTCCCCTTTAAATCCTTCATGCTTTTAACCATCTTTGAGGGTGTCAATTCAGTTTAGCAAATCTTTATTCTTCCTCTTTTGGGGAAAGAGTCTGGGTCAGTCTCGGAAATATCCAGATGAGAACAAAATACCGTTCTAGCCCGGAAGAAGTATCACATCCACCAGAGAACGTGAGATGACCATACCCGTAACTTAAGGCAGAAGATATTAGAAAGTTGCAAAATAAAATCGGAGAGAGAGATAACTGCTAGTTGGGGAGGTTAGGAGGTTGGAAAGTGCTTTCTAAAAGATGCTTGGCATTTACGGATGCAGAGGATTTGGGCATGTAGAGGTAGAGAAGGAAGCAGGAGAAGGAGCAAACATGTGGAAGGGGGCAGCGGACAGGGAGGGAGAAGAAGGGGTTGTATGACAGAAGAGGAAAGTGAAGAATGGCAGCATTTCCAGCACATTATGAACCACTGATCACCGTGCTTGGGGCACTGCGTTGGAAAAGATGCTGAGCCTTCTCGGGGCTCAGTGGAGGAGACTGTTCTTGATTAGTGGTGTGTGCCATGGGTGTGGGAAGGGAGGGATTGTCAGCTCCCATGCCACATTATCCGTGGATAACATATCCAGTTTTTATTGGAGTAGAGGCAGCATAGCCCGGGCGTTAGCATGGTCTTTGGAGCTGGACTGCTTCATTTCGAATCCCGGCTCCACCATTTAGTTGGGTAACTTAGGGGAAACTGCTTCACATCGGTGTGTTTCAGTTTCCCGGTCTATAACATGGATCATCATGAAAGCATCTATTTCCTGTTGTTGTTGTTGAGGGATAAATGGGGTAGTAATACACGCAGAGGGCTTAGAATTGCCTGGCACGTTGATTACCATCATCCATCATCCATGCAGAGTTAATGAAGGACCATTAGAGTTTCTTTAGGTAGAGGGGTTATGATGGTCAGAGCTTTGGCTCTGGAAGATGACACTGGCAGCTTTGGGTTGGGTCACGGGGGCGGTGGCAGGACTGGAGACCAAATAAGAAGTGACTGCCATTGTCCAGTTGAATGGTCTTGAGGACCTGAACCAGGGCAGGGGCCATGGGAGGGCAGAGCCTGCACAGTGAATGGGCTAAACCTGGGGACAGTTTGGATGTGGGACTTAGGGAGAAGGGCTGGATCTGTCCACAGTGCTGGAGAGGTTTCTAGCTGCCTGGCTGAGAGGGAGGAGAGTCCAGCCTTGGGTTGTTGGCCTTGAGGGGAAGAGCAGTGCTTGGTGACAGTCACAATGACCTCCCAGTTCCTCCTTTGGCAGGTCCCTCGTACCTCGGAGATTTATGTCCACCGAAGCGGTCGAACTGCTCGTGCCACCAGTGAAGGCCTCAGCTTGATGCTGGTTGGGCCTGAGGACGTGATCAACTTTAAGAAGATCTACAAAACCCTTAAGAAAGATGAGGACATCCCGCTGTTCCCTGTGCAGGCAAAGTATATGGATGCAGTCAAGGTAAAAAGAAAAGTTCGAAGCCCAGTGCTAATGAGGGGAGGGATTGGGCTGCTCCCTCACTTTGCTGTGAGATTCTTGCAGGACCACCCTTGGAAACGAATTAGTAGTTCTGCCAATAGCTAAGCAGGGAGATTTGTAAAAAAAAAAAAAAAAAAAGAAATGGGTGGGGGGCACCGTGTCTGGCAGATGGGAGGATAGGGTGAGTGGCCAGAGTGGGAGGAGTTCTCTTCATGAACCCTTCCTTCCCTCCACCCCTGAAACCTCCACCATCACCCCTCCCCCATGGCAGGGGCAGTGAGCATGGCTGTCTGGACATGCCTTTGGATGGAGGGTTGTAGGGAAGTGAGGTCAGTGTGTCGTGCTGAGGCAGAAACTAAAGGTTTGTCACATCCCTGAAGCAGATGCCTGTAATTCCTACCTTCGGGGGTTTATTTTTAACTCAATAAACATTGCCTGAGTGGGTGCTGCTTATTATGGGCTGCAGCGTGTCAGGCACCAAAACAGGGTGGGTTCTCTTCCATAGAAATCCACTGGCTCGTGAGGCAGGTTGAGTCCAGGCTGAAGTTCAGGTACAAATGGAGCACTGTGGACTGGTGGGTATGTGGTCACATTGGTAGGAGGTTTAGTTTCCTCCAAGCCTCCTGCAGGCAGAGATGTGAAGGGGTGAAGAAGGGATGGAGTTCCAGGAATTGGGGGAGCAAAAAACAAGGAGTGGTTCAAGCTCTGCTGGCTCCTGTGGCTCAGAAGGACTGTTAGCTGTGTGGGGAAATACGGTGGGAGGTGAGATGGAGCAGTGGAGCGTGCAGAGAGGATTAGGAGCCACCCCGGCTTCCCGTGGCTCTTTTCCCCCACATCACAAGATCTTTCCCATTATCCTGGTGTATGCTGTTGCTGCGGTCTGAACCCAGAACCCAGGAGAAGGAGAACTGAAGTGTTGTTGGCAGAGGACAGTGTGGAAGAGGGGGATGGCAGTTATGTGTTGTCCCTGTGAGTGACAGCGGGACCCTAACTGAGGGCTCTCGGGGTGTCTCCAGGTCTCAGCTCAGCTATGGAAGCCGGCTGCGGTGTCTAGGGAAACGGTTCCCTTTGACACGTGAAGGTCGGGAGTCTGACCGAGGTGGGCTGCCAAGAAGAGGGGCTGTTCGAGCGGGTTTGGAAAGCCGGCTCTTGTGGTTCGCGTGTACACGCTCACAAGTAGCAGTTGCCCTCTGTGCTTTAATCAGGAACCAAAGCAAATGCATTTTGATGGGAGCTGAGGTGCATCTCACTGAACACTGATCTCAAGAGCTTTTTTAAAAACACAACTTAAATGAGACTTTTCTTCCCAGAGCCCTCAATCCTCTGTCACATGAATACTTTCTGTTCCTTTCCCCTAGGAGCGAATCCGTTTAGCTCGACAGGTTGAAAAAGCTGAGTATCGCAACTTCCAGGCTTGTCTGCACAACTCTTGGATTGAGCAGGCAGCGGCTGCCCTTGAGATTGAGCTGGAAGAAGAAATGTATATGGGTAAGGGGCAAGGTGGACTCGAGGAAGGGCTCATTCAGCTTTGATCTTTCGTTTTTCCCTTCAGCTTCTGTCTGTGGGAACCTCCCCACCACCATGGGTCCTGTCAAAATCGGCAAGACGCCTTTCCCTTCTTTGTGACAGGCGAGCCTAAAGCCCTCAGCCTCTGTCTGCTTCTGTCATCGTTTGTCTGGAGCCTATAGCTCCACCCCTCGGGTGGAGAGGCAGTGGAGTACAGTGACGTCAGGGCAGGCTCTGGGGCCAGGCTGCATGTGTGTGGCCACTGCCCCGGCCCTTAACGAGCTGTGTGACCGGGCCAAGTTACTTAACCTCTCTGTTGTACCTAGGCTGTCCTCATTTGTAAAACGCAGGTCGTACAGTACCTACCCACCTCATGGGGTTGCAAAGATGGCTTGAGTTAATGAGTAGAAAGTGCTTATAACAGTACCTGGCAAATAGAAAGTATTGGGTACATTTTAAGTTATTTATTGTCACCTGTCTTCCAAGCTGACAGATTACTTCTGTCATCATCTCATTTGATCTTCTCCGGTCTCATGATGTAAACAGAGCAGGAATCGTTATTACATTTGGGAACTGGAGGCTCACAGAAGCGATTTGTGCAGGGAAGCAGCTCCCGCACCAGGTGTTGACGGAGTCCGTGCTCCGAACCGAGGCCAGAGACTAAGGGTTCAGGGATGAATCTGTGTGGTCCTCGCTCTGGGAAAGCTCCTGACTCTAAGAAGTGGTAAAACCACATCTAGAACTAACACCAGAATTAGGTCCAGTGCTCTTTCCACCGCACAAGTGGGCAGCTCAGCTGAGGTGTTGGCATCTCGGTGCCAAAGCCAACAAATTCAGAGGCAGGCTTAACTGCTCCCTGCTCAGCATGGAAGCCAGGAACCAAATCACTAGGCTCGATGACAGTCAGTGGTCCTCCTGGTAGCTCAGGCTTGGGGCTAGGGCTGTGATGTGAGGCCCTGGCTTCCCTTCCTGAGGCCAGGCTGGCGTGGAGCCCTCTGGCCGTGTCCGCCTCTGCAGGTGCAGTTACAACGCTGGCGGGGAGATGCAGGGGAGCTGGGCTGCATAGGTGGCTTTCACTGTCTCCTGAGGGGTTTGTAGCCATCCAGTCACCAAATTCCAGGCAACCAGTGGGTGGGTCATAGGAAGAAAAGTGATCTTCAGGTCAGGAGACTGGGGTACTAATCTCAACTTGGCAGCTAGCTCTGTGACCTTGGGCAAGTGACCTGGATTTCCTCAACTGTAAACTAAAGATAATTCCTGTCTTAGAGGATTTTTTGGAGGGGTAAAGGACAGAGGGGCCCTGAGCGGTTCTCTAAACTGTGTTGGAAGTCAGCCAACAGTAGTTTCTGCAGAGCGCGTTCCTCCCCATCCTCCCCAAGGGTCCCAGAACACTTCTCATCACAAGTATTATCCATCAGGGGACGCAGAGTGCTCCTACAAGCCATAGTAAACATGATCTGTTTTGAATTGTGTTTCAAGGAGGAAAAGTTGACCAGCAAGAAGAGCGTCGGCGACAAAAGCAGACGAAAGTCCTGAAGAAGGAGCTGCGCCATTTACTCTCCCAACCGCTGTTTAAAGATGGTCTGAAAACCAAGTATCCCACTCAGTCTGGCAAGCTGCCCGAGCTCGTGTCCGCCCCAAGAAATGGTGAGTCCGCGCTGAGCTGCCTCTCCAAACAGAAGAAGAAGAAAAAGAAGCAGCCGAAAGAGCAGCGGCAGGAACAGCCACAGCCAAGCACAAGTGCAGACTAACCGCCCCCCAGGTCAGAGCCTGCTGGGGCCTGCACATTGTGTCTCTGTTCTCTGGTTGTATGGAAAACCTTCCCGCCTTTGGCTTCACGCCACTGTCAGCCCCAGTTACAAAAATCTCCCTCTTGCATACCACCTCCCATAGCAGGAGAGACCTCATGCAGATCTGTGTTGTTTCACAGTAAGAATTCTATGTAGCAGCTTATATATTTCTGCATTCCAGTGTTTACAGGCTTCTTGTATGGTTAACTTGATTTCCTCAATTAAAAACAATGGTCAGAACCAGTGCTTTTTCTTGAGTTTTTAGCCAGGATACGGGGGACACCGTCATAGTCCTCTGGCTGCAGGATGCACGCGGGGTGCGTCTCACTCCGCTGCACGGTGTGGATAGAGCGAGAGGCTGGTGAGCTTCGCAGATCACTGTAAAGTCCTTTCTGCCTGGGTCCCCACCGTGTGTCCCCGTTTTTCTCCACAGAAGAATCCTGACAGCTCCTTAGCTCTACCGCACAGCTGCTGTCCCGTCTTAGCCTCGCGGGGAGGAGGGCAGGGAAGAGATTGCCGGCTTCCAAGAGAACACAGCTTCCGTGATATCACAGAGCCACGTGCGGGGAAGCCAGGAGCAGTCTGCTGAGTGTGGCGGGGAGGCACCTGGGATCTGGCCCTGGCCAGTCTCTCCAGCCTCGTGTCTCTGCTCCCTTCCTCTGTGTGACGGAACTGGTTGCGGCCCACGGTCTCACGCCCCCATTCTTTGGCCCTGAGCCTTTGTCCAAGCTTTTCCTTGGCCTGTTTGCCTTTTCCTGCCCCTGAGCTCTCCTGGCCCCTGAGACCCAGGAGGTGATGTGTTCCTCTCATGAGCAGCTCCCACAGTACCCAGGCTCACCCTCTTCACAGTACTTGCCACACTGCTCTCCGGCACCTGGCTGAGCTCCCTTGGGGCAGAAGCTGCTTCTTACTCCTTTCAGCCCTTGCACTTAGATCAGGGCCTGGTGTTAATGTGTGCTGAGGGAACCCGAGACCTCCCGGCGCCACCGCAGCTTCCTCTGGGTCAGCCTGGGTGAGTAGCCACAGTCATGGGAGAAGCACTGATTTCTGCACAGCTAAGTCTGGGCTTCTAAACAGACGTTTTCTTGGCCTCATGGTTGGCAGCTGTGTTCCCTTGGTCCCTCTGGGCAACTGCAACAGGGTAGTTGGCCTAAACTCAGATTCAGGTATCACTGAGTGTTGGTTAGGGGCTTTTATCTACTTCGATTGTCATTTGGTTTTCCGTCAAGGCCCTGGGACATACGTCTTTACCCTTTTTTGCAGTTGAGAAACCTCACTGTGAGTGGCTAAGACTTGCTCAGGGTCACACAGCAGTCACGTGGCAGAGCTGGGATAAGAACCTTGGGTATTTCCTTGGAGGCCCAAGGGAAGTCCAGAAAAGTGCTTTGGTTTTAGAAGTCAGCAGTGTTGCCAGAGACTGTCTCCCGAGTGTCACCAGTGACCCGGAGAGAATGCAGAAGAAAACAGCCCTCGTCTGTGAAGCTCCTGAGTGATAGCTATCAGAGGATGGCAGGGGGACTCGCCATTTTCCAAATGATACAGTGGAAGTATAAGCAGGGTCAAGGTCCCTGAGCAGCACCTGAGCCATGAGAGGCCTGAGGACACTTGTCACAGGCCAAACAGATCCACTAATGTCCTGTGACATCCTGTCCTTGCCCTCTAACAGCAAGTTCTTTTTTGTGGGGTAACGTGTTAAAGAGCTAGGTTTTAAAAGATGGGGCCAGCCTCCCTGACCGTGTTGCTCTCTGACCTGATGAGGTGAAGCTTTGGTGAGGCCTGTGGTTCCTCTGGCACCTCCAGCCCAGCCCAAGGACAGAATTTCCTGAGTGTCTGGACCTTTCACTAAACAAGGACGCTGCTACCCGTGCTAATCCACTCACACGTACAAGCCCTATGGGATAGTAGTGTTGATTTTTGGTGCATGCCAGGTACCCACTATTAAGAAGCCAGGACAAACAGTTGTTATGGAAACCATTTTAATGCTAGGAAAATGTTTTTACCAATTGCCCGAGGAAGCTGTAGGCCTGGCCTACATCCCACGGGACAAGGGGCCCCTGCCCCTATTTCCGCTCATCACAGGATTGCGTTTGGTCCTTAGACTTCTTCCGTGTTTGGGAAACCACAGTGCCACTGCCAAGGTGGCATGTTTTCCCATCTTGCAGTGTTCTGCAGCCCATGGGGAAGGATCCGTGGGGGGAAGCATCCCATTTGTAGGGCACTCACTATGCGTCAGGTCTTGCGATTGTTTTCACATGTAATCTTGTTCCACTTGAACCGATAATTCTGTGATGTGTTGGTATCGTCTCCATTTCACTAATGTGGGAATTGGAACTTGGAGGTGAAGGGACTTGGCCAAGGTCATATAACTAGTTAGTGGCAAAGTTGAAGATTTGAACCCAGGCGGTGTGGCTCCAGAGCCACTATGTGCTTAAAGTAGGAACCAAAAGCAAGGACAGTTTTTTTGTTGCTAAGTATTCACACTGGTTTGTAAAGTTCCCTTTGGAAGGAAGGTAACACGTGCAGTTGTAAAGACAAACTCTGAAAGCAACCTTCCTTCCAGCTTTTGGCCTGCAAAGAGAAGGCTTTGTGGGCCGGGTGAGGAATTACCCAGGAAGCGTGATTGCTGACGTGACTGGCTGCTGTACATAAGCAGGGTAATGTCCACGGATGACTGGATTTTACATTGGTTACTTAAAGCTTCTCTGAATTCTGCCACGCCTTTCCTCCATGGTGCTTTCCCTTCAGAGGCAAGAGCTGAGGGCAGATGGGAAGGGAAGAGAGCAGCGGTTTGGATTTGGCCAATAGTTTTATGAAAAATGGGAGAGCGGAGAGGGGGGTCATGACAACAGCCTGCCTCTCTTAGGCACTCTGATTCTAAACTGATCGGATCTCCCCTGGGAAGAGGGTCCCACGTGAGCACTGGCAGGCTCTCCGGCCTGGACACACAGCACAGACACACCTCAGAGGGGAGTTCTCCAGCCTGTCTGCCAAAGAGAAAGCTTGGCTTTTGTGAACGCTACACAAGCTACAAATGCAGTTAAGTGGCAGCCAGTGCTGATTATACTGTGCTTGAGAGCCCAGCTGGAGGCCCAGGACCCATCTCACAACTGCTCAGAGCAGCCAAGGTGCAGGTCAGTGTCCTTCAGTTTGGAAACGGATCGTGATACTCACAAATCATGTAACATGTTACCCTGCTCTTACAGTGTACTTGTCACAGCACTCCTACCCAGAGCAAGGTAGGACCACTGAACCAGTTCAGAGATCAGGGTCAGCTTTACATTCCTGTGAAAAAGTGACAGTCACTTATTTAGCTTGAGCCCTTGGGGTCCAAGTTCCAGCCAAGGGCATTATGGGAACCTGGGTTCCTGCCTGGCATTAAAAGCACCCTGACATCAGTTTTCACAAAGGCGGAAGACTGATACCAATCTGACATTTGTATACGAGGATCGGGAGCAGTCTGTCACCCCGTCCTCCTGGTGCAGTTTGCCCGTCAGCAGACACTACAGTCTGGCACTGCAGCACCAACAGATTCTAATAAATCCCTGCAGAATGGAACCTGTGAGGCCTTCGATTAAGGAAGGCGATTCCACACCCCTGCACTCTCCATTTCTTCCCAGAGAGGAAGAGAGCTTGCTGGCAGCGCCCCAGCCCAGCCAGGGCTCCTCGAGATCCTGAGGCAGCAAGGTGAGGGGGTCATTAAGGGGCATGTTCAGGCGGATGAACAGGGAGACTGGCCAGAGCCAGGGCTCTTGGCTACCAGGCAGCTTCCCCAGAGGTGACCTCCCCCACTGCCAGTCTCCTCGGCTTATCTCTGTTCTTTGCCACCTAATCTCTAGCCAGCCCATAAGCCAGACAGAAGCGGGGAAAGGGGAAAGGAAGCCAAAGACAGCCTCAGAAAACCTTGTCTGTTCTGCTCAGCTGGAGTCTACGGCTGCATGTGCGGACCGATGTCTCCACCTGGCTGAGTATCCGTATTCTACTTCCAGGATGTGTTGGGGACGATGAGACACCTTCTTGGTCCCAGACCTTAGTCCTTCTCAGTGTCTGTCCAGGTAGGGCTGGCGGCAGAACCCTGCAGGGCTGCCCACCAGAAGGCAGGCAGTCCTGGCCCTGAGGGAGATAGAGGGGCCCAACAACTTGGGCTTCACGCTGATGGCTACAGGCCTCTTTCTAGACTTTGGCATAAAAGTATCTTTTTCCTCAAGTTAGGGGTAAGAAAACACTGTCATGAATGCTTGGAAGTACACTGAAGCCCTCGCATTCAAATTGGCCTCAATTCACCGTGCACCAAAGTCCAGTCCAACGGCTGACTGGACTTGATTTTTTTATAGAACTGGTAAGTCACTTAAGACAGCTGATCTTGAGCTTTTCTTCCCCTACAGAGAGGCACTGCCCCTGGTGAAAATAAACCAGAGGACCCCATTTTTATACAACAATGGAATGTCAACACTGGCAGGAACCTCCTCCAGATGAAGAATTGGGCCCAGAGAGAGGAGGTGTCCTATGCAAGGTCTCAGAACTGGGGTAGAGCCAGGACATGTGGCTTCCTAGCCCAGAGTGAGAAAACACTGGATCCTCCGTGAAGATAAACACTAAAAATATCGCCAAGTTACCACCAGTCCGTAGTGAGTAGGCCTTATTCCCAGTGACTTTGCCCAAAAGGCTGCACATTTTCTAACTATAGTCTAAATCGCTTAAAAAAATTGAAAAGCTGTAACGTTCCATTCAGAATGCAGTCCCGTAGGGCTTCCCTGGTGGCGCAGTGGTTGAGAGTCCGCCTGCCGATGCAGGGGACACGGGTTCGTGCCCCGGTCCGGGAGGATCCCGCATGCTGCGGAGCGGCTGGGCCTGTGAGCCATGGCCGCCGGGCCTGTGCGTCCGGAGCCTGTGCTCCACGGCGGGGAGGCCACAACAGTGAGAGGCCCGCGTACCGCAAAAAAAAAAAAAAAAAAAAAAAAAGAATGCAGTCCCGTTAGGTGACAGGCTCCACTGCATGGCCTAAAATCAACGTTTATCGGCTGCATAAAGGATGCTGTAGTGGGAGGTTTTATAGAGCAGGTACACGGCAGGGATGGCAGCCTCGGGGAACACGTGGTGGTTCAGGGCCGTGTCCATTTCGTCCACATACTCCACCTGCAGGGCAATGTTCAGTGCCTGGGACAGGGCCGTGATCTGGATGTGGTCACACTCCATGGCCATGGGCTCCACTTCCTGCAAAGGTCACAATGAAAAAACAACCCAGTTGAGGATGGAGGCCTGGCAGAGGACGAGTGAGAGGTCCAACCCTGGCTTTCGTGGTCCTGGGTCAAAACCTCTGCGCTGGGAAATTATCTCCACAGCAACCTGTGAGGCAGATGTTGACATCTGCATTTTCCAGAGGAGGAAACGCAGGCTCACTGAGGAGGTAACAGATAGAAATTGCCACAGTTGCAAGGCTTGAATCTAGATCTTTTTGATTCTGGACCCCCTAGTTGTGAGAAGAGGACACTACTTTGAAGAATCTGGAAAGGGGGGCAGGGGTTTTTCAGCTTGGGCTTCCTAATGCACAGAGTCAAAGAATCTCAGCAGAAAGGGGTTTCATCATAAAGGGATTTCAAGCTTATGTGCTTTCAGAGGGCTAGGCGAGCGAGTGGGTGAGTCAATGGAGAGCCAAGCTGCCTTCTGAGTCCCAATAACTAGGGCAGCTGCCATTTAGCTCCTACTGATTACTGCCGGGCAAGAGGAAGGCCTGGGAAGGACTTCCCTGGTAGCACAGTGCTTAAGAATCCGCCTGGGGAGCTTCCCTGGTGGCGCAGTGGTTGGAAGTCCACCTGCCGATGCAGGGGGCACGGGTTCGTGCCCCAGTCCGGGAGGATCCCACATGCCGCGGAGCGGCTGGGCCCGTGAGCCATGGCCGCTTAGCCTGCGCGTCCGGAGCCTGTGCTCCGCAATGGGAGAGGCCACAACAGTGAGAGGCCCACATATCGCCAAAAACAAAAACAAACAAACAAAAAAGAATCCGCCTGCCAATGCAGGGGACATGGGTTCGATCCCTGGTCCAGGAAGATCCCACGTGCCCCAGAGCAACTAAGCCCGTGTGCCACAACTACTGAGCCTGCGCTCTAGAGCCTGTGAGCCACAACTACTGAGCCCACGTGCCACAACTACTGAAGCCCGTGGGCCTAGAGCCCGTGCCCCGCAGCAAGAGAAGCCACCGCAGTGAGAAGCCCACGCATCACAACAAAGAGTAGCCCCGGCTTGCTGCAACTAGGGAAAGCCCACGCGCAGCAACGACGACCCAACGCAGCCAAAAATAAATAATATAAATAAAAAATAAATTTATTTTAAAAAAAACACAAAAAGGAATAAGGCCTGGGGAGCTGGATCTTCTGATTTTTCCAGAGAAATCCAGACATTCATACGAAAATTGCCCAATGTTTAAATGTTGGCAGCTCTTTCAGGTAAATACCATACATCATAAACAAAACAGGTCTTGGGCAAATGCGACTCTGGGGTTGCTACTCTGTAATTCTGTGAACAGTCTAGTCCAAAGCCCTTATTTCTCAGATGAGAAATCTGAGGCCCAGAGAGGGACAGTGACTTGCCCAAAGCCACACACTTTGGGCCGAAGGAGGATGTGTCCCGCTTGCTAACCTAGTGCTCTTTGAATTGCAATGTAGACATGACACCCAGGTCCCCTGGTTAGGGAATGCTGGTGCTAAAGAGAGGGATGAGAGCGGAGCCCAGGGCCGGAGCCTGAGTCCCCAGAGCCTGGGCCCCGAGGACCTACGTGAGTGCAGAAGTCTTTGATGTCCATCTCCTCATCGATGAAATGTCGGAAGAAGTCTCCGCGGTTCCTGATGAAGGCTGACGTGAGCAGGCGCAGGAACTGCACGATGCGGTCCGAGGAGCTCTGGTCGTTGAACACCTTCAGCAGGCTGGCCACGGAGCTGTCCTTCTCCACGAGCTCTACCACGCTGTAAAACTGCAGCCCTTGGGTCCTCAGCCAGGGGACCGGCAAGCCCCGCCCCCCCTCCGTGGGCCTCCCTCCACGGACATTTCCATCTTCAAATCCTCAAGCTGAGGAGCCAAAATCCATCAATCAGAGACCCCGCCAAAGCTCCGTGACAGGGTTAGAGATATTCTGTAGCCAGTCCCTTAGCCCGGAGTCACGTCTAAGGAGAAGCGGTTAGTCTCCCTCCTCACTGCCGTGGTTGCAATTCTTATTTACAGATTCAGAACTGACAGTCCTCCAACCCCACCGCCTTCACTAGTGGGGCCTGGGGAATGGGGTGGAGAGGGGAGGGGCTGACGGAGGCTGGGGGAAGCTTCCAGCCTGAGAGCTAGTGCCCCAAAGGAGGTACCTCCTCCCAGAGAGACGGCAGGGCCCTGGGCTCCCTGTTCCCTCGATGTCCCCACAAGCAGCAAGCAACCCTCAGCCCTTCCCCAGCTGGGAGGAGCCAGAGGGGCGCAACCACAGAGCCCTGGGCAGTGAGGGGACTCCAGCCAGTGCCCGCTCCTGTCTGCTCTGCCAGCGAAAGAGGACCTGGCCCCTCAGCTGTCGTGCCCAGGTTAACTCACAGCATTAAAGAAGTTTTGGAACTTGTGCTCCTCGAAGCCAGCAGCCAGAAGGTCGTTTGGGGTCTGCAGTACATGCTCTTTGAACCTAGAGGGGAAAGACTGGTACTTACAAGGAACTGCAGGGGGCGCTGCTGTGACGTCAGCTGTCATCCCACTCACCCACCACCCCCATACACACCTGAGAGGGTGCGTGTCACTTTTCTACTAGGACTTTTCTACTGTTCAAAGCACTTCCACGTGGACCACACACTGATTTGTTCCGTCCTCCCCTGTACAGTCACGGGAGGTGGGTAGTATACCCATTTCACAGATGAGGAAATTGAGGTAATCACCACCCACTCCCAGATATATTGATTCTACCTTTCGAAGACCTGTTGACTCCGTCCCTCCTTCCTGTCCCCATGGTTCCTGGTGTGTCAACACCATCTCTGGCCTGGGCCACACCCAGCCTTCCCTCACTCCTGGTCCCCTCTCCACAGGGACCTTAGAGTGACCTGCCACAGCCTTCTCCCTCAGGACACAGCTCCTCAGCACAGGTGTCCTGGAAGGGCCCCTGCCGAGCTCAGCAGCCTCATCTCTAGTCAGGTCTCACAGCTTCCCTCACACCCCACAGTCACTACCCATTTGCGTTCTCACCCCTTAGCCTCCACTGTCCCCTTAGCCAGGGATGCTCTTCTCAGAGGTGTGCTAGCGCTGGTTTGTACCTGCTCACAAGAGCTAGTTGTTAAATTTACGCATTTTGCCATCCAGCTGTTAAACAGCCATTATTTAAGAATCAAGTTATGTAAACTTAAATAACTTTAAAACACAAATTACAATCTATGCTCTTGAGGTAATCTTTGTCTATTGTGTGTGGATGGTGGAAATACAATTTGGACTATAGCACGTGTTACGTATCTCTTCCCAACTCCCTGTTCAGTGACCCCATGATGGTAACTTGAAAAAAAAATCATGACAAGGGTACTTATACTACAGAAATCAACTCACACCACAAATCAGGCCTCCCGGCCAAACAGCCACTAAACTTCTGCCAGAACTGACCATCCCTCAAGACCTGGTCCAGGGACCCCTGCTTTGTTAGTGCTCCCACTGAAGGCCCCCCACTGGCACGGCCCCATCTGGGACCTGTCCTGGCCCCCTTGGGGATGGCGAGGAGCTGCCCCCGGACACAGAGTTCAGCAGCAGAGACGAGATACAGTCCAAGTGATTGGTCCACAGAAGGAGGGATGCATCCCCCGCAAGAAGGACCAAGTGCAGAGGCTCTGGGGGACCAGCTGGCACAGGCGTAACTGCAGCCTGTCCCCTGGGAGGGGAGACCAGACTCTAGGGAGGACACGGGAGGGGTTTTCATGAGGGACTAAAGGCACAATGAGAAAGGCCTGGGAGGCTTAGGTGCCTTGTGGGACAGAGGAGGTGAGGAGAGGGTGGTGTGTATGAAGTGGAACCATCTAACCTGGAAGGTGAGGCGCTTCTGCCGAAAGGCAAACCACCAAAGGCTGGGCCGGCCGGCGTTATCTGAGCCCGGTTTGGCCAGGGCAGGTGTGGGAAGGAGTGCTGTGCTGGGAGCCACAGCCCTGCTGCTATGTCGCTCTCCGGCTTTGGGACGTAGGCTCCCCTTTCTTACGGCATGGGTGATGGTAACAGGCCTCCACGAGGGGTGCTGGGAGGGCCCCTCTGGCCACTGTTCTGTGAGGCTGTGAATGTGCACAGCTCTGTTCCCAGCTTTCTGCCTTCACACCCTTCCCCTCCCTGGCCACGCACTCCTGAGCCCCCGCCGCATCCCCACGCTCATTCCTCACCAACGACTGCTGGCCCTGCCGTGCCAGCCCTGGGGACACAGAGACGGCGACACACAGACCCAGTCAAGCGAGGGACAAACAGCCAGGGCAGGACTCCCGCCCGACGAAGTGAGGGAGGAGGACGGCGTCAGGACTTGGAGCACAGGCCCTCTCGGCCACACACCAGCTTTAGTGGGACCTGGGGCAAGTCACTTAACCTTTCCGAAGCTCGGTTTACTCATCTGTAAAATGGGGTAACACCCTCCTGGTATTTCCCACTGGACCCCGCTTGGATGGCCCACGGGGATTTCGGACTTAGCAACATGGAGCTACTGCTTTTTTAACTCTCAGGCCAAACCCCAGGCACCCATCCTCGACTCCTGTCTCTGCTCACACACCCCACTCCAGCCACGAGTGAATCCTGTTGGCGCCACCCCTGCAGGGCTCTGCGATCGACCTCCACCTGCTCAGGCCACCGTCACCACCCCTCCTCTGGGCTCTCCCGAATCGCGTCCCCTGCTGCTCCCTGGCTGTGCGCCGCTGCGTTTATCCTGCACGCAGCCGGCCGCAGATCAGGCCCCTTGCTCTCTTGAACCCTCTGTGGCTCCATCTCATTCAGGCCGACATTCAAGGTCCTTAAAAAGGCCCGTTGGGCTTCCCTGGTGGTGCAGTGGTTGAGAGTCCACCTGCCGATGCGGGGGACACGGGTTCGTGCCCCGGTCTGGGAAGATCCCACATGCTGCGGAGCAGCTGGGCCTGTGATCCATGGCCGCTGGGACTGCGCGTCCGGAGCCTGTGCTCCGCAACGGGAGAGGCCACAACAGTGAGAGGCTCGCGTGCCACAGACAAAAAATAACCTGCCCCCCGCTACCTCTCCAACTCCTACTTAAAAGTGTAGCCTCGGGACTTCCCTGGTGGCGCAGTGGTTAAGAATCCACCTGCCAATGCAGGGGACACGGGTTTGAGCCCTGGTCTGGGAAGATCCCACATGCCGCGGAGCAGCTAAGCCCGCGAGCCACAACTACTGAGTCCGCGAGCCACAATTACTGCAGCCCGCGTGCCTAGAGCCTGTGCTCCACCTCAGAGAGAAGCCACCGCAGCGAAGAGTAGCCCCCGCTCGCTGCAACTAGAGAAAGCCCGCACACAGCAACGAAGACCCAACGCAGCCAATAAAGAAATAAATTTAAAAAAAGAAAACAAAAAACGCAGCCTCTACCCCTGGACAACCTGGCCTCCCTTCCTGCCTGATTATTCTTCCCACAACGCTTCTCACCGTCTGACACATCAAGTACGCTTCGTATCCACTGTCCCTCTTTTCCGGTTGGGATGCCAGCCCCACAGGCAGGGTGTTTTGTCTCGTTTGCTGCTGCATCCCCAGGGCCCACAACACGGTCTGCGTGTGGCACCCAGTTGGGTGACGGAAGGAAGGAAGGCAGGGTAGAAATCTGCCTCGGCGAAGGAGTTCTGGTGCCGGGGTCCACGGTTCAACCACAGGGGCTCTGTGACCCGTGGCCACTCTGCACTCTGCCCCAGGATATGTGGGGGAGGGTGTTTGACAAGGAAGCCCGGGGTCTTCATCCAATCCTGTAAGGGCTGCGAGACCTCCAAGCTTAAGAAGCAGGTCTCAGGGCTTCCCTGGTGGCGCAGTGGTTGAGAATCCGCCTGCCGATGCAGGGGACACGGGTTCGTGCCCCGGTCTGGGAAGATCCCACATGCCGCGGAGCGGCTGGGCCCGTGAGCCATGGCCGCTGAGCCTGTGCGTCCGGAGCCTGTGCTCCGCAACGGGAGAGGCCACAGCAGTGAGAGGCCCGCATACCGCAAAAAAAAAAAAAAAAAAAAAAAAAAAAGAAGCAGGTCTCAGCTCCCTGCTCCCCAGCGTGGTTCGAGGCCCAGCGGCAGGGGCGGCTTCTCCAGGGAGCTTGTGAGAAATGTGGAATTCCCCGCCCTAGACCTACTGAACTGAAATCTGCAGCTGAAGAAGATCCCAGGGGGTTTGCACAAATGATGAAGTATGAGAAGCCTCGAGCTAGGCCAAAACCCGAGGGTCTAAGGGAGGATCACTACAGGCAGCAGCTGCGGGACAGAGGGACCTTGGACAGCATCAACTCTAGATCCAGGCTGACCAGGTGGACCCCTGGGTCACTCACACACTCAAACCCAAGGTCAGCTGAGATCACCCAGAACAACGGGGCAATGCTTCTTTGTGTTCTCCTTGCAGTGAGGCTTCGAGAACGCACCCAATGCGACTTGCCTAAGCGCACTGAGACCAGAGGGCCGAGAGTGCCCGCGAGGTCACTGTCCTTCCCCAGCCGGCCCCTTGGCGGCCCACCCAGCATCCCCTGTGCCCCACTCACTTGAGTATCTCCCTGCTCTTCCCCAGCAGAGATTCCAGGTAGGAGTAGCCCAAGGCCCGGTAGAAGCAGTTCCCATCCCCCTTGGTCTTGCGGATCGCAGTGAACCTTTTGCTGAGTTCCTGCGGGGGACAGAGGAAATGTGGGTGTCTGCACCAACAGCACCCCCGTCGTGTCCCGTCAGGGCCGGGGCCCCTGCCTCCCCCACGTAACACCTGCTCCCTCCTCTCAGACTGGCTGCTCTCCACAGTGTCCCAACTCTCATCCCACAAAAATAAAACTACTCGGAGTGTGTCCTGTGTCAGACACTGAGCACGAACGGTGTGGGGGTGGGGGTGTCCCACGGCCCTGCCCTCGGGAGCCTACAGTCTGGGGTGAGATGGACAGTCAGATGATCGTGACAGGAGGACAGGGGAAGCACCGGGGTGCAACGGAGCAGCGGCATCTACATCAGACTTCAGCAGTCCAGGAAGACTTCCTGGAGGAATGGCGCTGAGAGGAGGAGCAGTGGCGTGCACGGGGGGGCAGTGAGGGTGGGCGTGCCTGGGAGGTGGGCCAGGAGGCTGCAGAGTCGGTAGGAAGGGCCTCCCCAGCCTTCACCAAGCAGTCTGGCCAGTGCTTCAGAGGGTTTCGTGGGAGGTGTGGCCTCCCCATGCCACCCCCTCCAGCACTGCTCCTGGATGTCAGCTTCCCTCTGAAACGGCCCGGAGTCCCCATGGCTGCCTCCTGGGCCTGCCTACCCTCAGGGTTCTGACAGCAGAGCTGGTTTTCAAGGGGTCCCACCAGAGTGGAGCTGACAGGGCCCACCAGAGGCAGGCCGTAGGGAAGGATGGGCTCCTTGAAAACTCCATCTCGGCTCCCAAGGGGGCTCCAGGGGACACGAGAGTCAGTGTGCTGCCCAGCCTTTGCTCCTGCCCCGGTGGGAAGCCGAGAGGTGGAGGGGGGCACCAGGGGAGCACCCAGGCTCCTTCTTGTTCTGTGCCTGTCCCTGCATCCTTCCAGCAACCCTACCCCGCCTTTTTCACAGCCCCGCTGGAGTGGGCTTTGCCTCCTGAGAGATGCCCTTGCAGGGCGGTTACAAAGACGACTTTTATGAGGTCAGGCTGCCTGGTCTAAATGCACTAGCAGTAGGGCCGTGCACTTGCCATTTAATTTCTGTGCCTCGTTACCCTCAGCTGTAAAACGTGGGTAATAGAAGTTCTGACCTTGCAATGTTGTACTGAGGTCTCAGGGAGAAAGGAAACACTTAGGAGAGTGCCTAGCTTTTTAAAAACAGAAGTGTTATTTTTTTTTTTTCTTTGCAGCGAAAGGATTTCTCTTGAAGGCAAATGCCCAACATGACAATATTCTGGGAGCCCTTTCATTTGCTCAGGAACCTGGTCCAAATGCGAAGCCTTTTTTACCTTCAAAGTGGCACCTCTTTCTCTGCTCCCGACTCCAGCCCACTTCATCTAGGCTCCCCTTCTTCTGACCCTCTGCCTTACCTGGATTTTCCTCTGGTAAATCTTGTTTTCAGGATGATCCCGAAGAATTGATAGAATGTCACATTTTTCTGATATTAGGTTGAAAGATGCTTCACTCTGAAAGACAGAAAAAGGAGTGAAACTGTGACAATTTCAAAAGCAGCTGTTGGGCTTTCACCAACAGAAAGCCTCCGAACTGCTGGCTGCAGGGACACAGTGGATGTTACCACCCCCCGACAGAAGCACCTGCGGGTGTGTGACTAGTATCCCAGACGCCAAGGTCCCCGGCAGGCAGGGAGCCAGGGTCAGGCCCACCATGTAGGGGTATCAACTTGTAACTTCCAAACTGATTCGTTTTATAGAACATAATACCTCAGTGCACAAAAATAAATTCAAAATGGTTTAAAGATTTAAATGTAAGGCCTGAAACCATTAAACTTCTCTAGAAGAAAACATAGGCAGTAGGCTGTTTGACATTGGTCTTAGTAACATTTTGTTGGATATGTCTCCTCAGGCAAGGAAAACAAAAGCAGAAACAAACAAACGAGACTACATCAAACTAAAAAGCTTTTGCACAGCAAGGGAAACTTTCAACAAAAGGAAAAGTCCATCTACTGAATGGGAGAAGATATTTGCAAATAATATATCTGAATAAGGGGTTAATATCCAAAATATATAAAGAAGATATACAACACAACATCAAAAACACAAACAACCCAATTAAAAAACAGGCAGAGGATCTGAATAGACATTTTTCCAAAGAAGACATACAGATGACCAACAGACCCATGAAAAGATTTTCAGCGTCACTAATCATCAGGGAAATGCTAATCAAAACCACAGTGAGGTATCACCTCACATCTGTCAGAATGGCTATTATCAAAAAGACAACAAATAACAAGTATTGGTGAGGGAAAGTGAACACTTGTGCACCATTGGTGGGAATATAAATTGGTGTAGCCATTATGGAAAACAGTATGGAGATTCCTCAGAAAAATAAAAAATAGAACTACCATATGACCCAGCAATTCCACTTCTGAGTATTTATCCAAAGAAAACAAAAGCACTCATTAGAAAAGATATATGCACCCCTATGTTCACTGCAGCATTATTTACAATAGCCAAGATATGGAAGCAACCCAAGTGCCCATCAACAGATGAATGGATAAGGAAGATGTGGTATATATATGCAAAAGAAGATGTGGTATATATATGCAGTGGAAAATTATTCAGCTATAGAAAAAGAATGAAATACTGCCGTTTGCAGCAACATGGATGGACCTAGAGATTATCATACTACGTGAAGTGAAAACACAGAAAGACAAATATTACATGATATCACTTATATGTGGAATCTAAAAAAACAAATGAACAAATATAGCAAAACAGAAACAGGGTCATAGATGCACAGTGTGCAATATGTATTTGTCCCCAAATACACACACGTGCACAGGAAAATGACTGTTTACCTTCTACTGGCAAATCTTACCCCATTTATCTTTAGCATAAAAATATGTCCATCCCATATATACACTACCAAATGTAAAATAGATAGCTAGTGGGAAGCAACCGCATAGCACAGGGAGATCAGCTCGGTGCTTTGTGACCACCTAGAGGGGTGGGATAGGGAGGGTGGGAGGGAGGGAGATGCAAGAGGGAAGAGATATGGGAACATATGTATATGTATAACTGATTCACTTTGTTATAAAGCAGAAACTAACACACCATTGTAAAGCAATTATACTCCAATAAAGATGTAAAAAAAAACATGTGTCCATCCACTACAATAAGATAAAAAACGTGCAGGACTTCTTGATAAATTCCCTCACACTGATGTTCCTGGAAACTGCTGTTGTCTTTGCTCCCAAACCTGCTGATTTAGTAGTTGTTGCCGTTTCTGTGAAAACTGCACCACTTCTGGACTTCTTAGTAATGACCGTCTTTTCTGATTTAACACTTGTTCTAAAAGAGTAGGTCTTGCAGGTCGATCCCCAAAAGACCCTGTTCTCTGTCTAACAGTGGAGAGTATATTATCTGCACTTTCCTCAAGTTTGACGGTTCCTGCGCTGCCAGGCCGGGCGGCCCCACCGCAGTTCAGGGCCTGGTCGCTTTTCTTCTTCTTGTACTTATCCTTGTACATCTTGTTGCAGTGCTTCTTGCACATCCACGGCTTGTGCTGCTTGGCCACCTGGCTCGGTGTCTGGCTCGGGGTCTGGCTGTGGCCCTCGTAGGGGCAGGTCTTGCTCACGCTGCCCCCGCCGCTGCCCCGTCTCTGGGCTCCACCGCTGCCACCCTCTGCCCCAGAGTGGGTCCCGTCGTCCTCCAGATCCTCCAAACTAGCCGTGCTCTCGCCTCTCCCCGGGGGGTCCGAAGTGTCCAGCAGGTCTGCCTCGTCTTCCCCCGCCTCCCCCTCGCCATCCCCCCCACCACTTCGCACAGGTTCCGAATGGGCAGCCCGGGCGCTGCCCCCCAGGGCCGGAGAGCGGCCCTCGGCGACAGCCTGCACCTCCGCGCTGCTGAGACCTGGCGGGGGTCCACGATCCCAACCCTTCAGCACCTGCCGGGCCCAGCTGCACTTAGGAAACCAACGGCCGGGAACCCGCCAGAGGAAAAGTCCCTGGCCATCACTTTTGACAGTTGTTACCGGGCGGCCTCTCAGCCTCCTCACTGACTAGACAGTGGCCTCAACCCAACACCGCAGTGCTTGAAAAGGAGGCTTCACTGTTACAAACCCCTTCCCATCTGGAGAAATGTGTTGGATTTTGATGAGGAGATTCTCCAGAGCTCACCACCGGAAGCAGAGAGCTGGCCCACAGAATCGTACAATGAGGCGTCAGGGACTTCTAGGCTTACCTGGTCTCCACCCTGGACAGACTCTAAACTTCTGTCTGACAATGAGCTTCTTGGTCTCTGATTCCTGTACTCGGCATCCAGGCTCCGTGACGGGGAAGCAGCATTTCTGGGGGACCTGGAAGCTCCCAGCCCTCAAAGTCTCCAAAGTCACACGGGCCTCCCTTGCCAGCGGGCAGCTGTCAAACCATCTGAGACCTTCCATTCACTTGATGCCCCAGGGCCCCTCACAGGGCCCGAAGCAGAACAGGGGATGAGATGTTTGTTAAATGAATGAATAAAAGCCATCTCCCCGGTGAAGCCTCCCTGGTTGCCCCACTCCATCTGAATCAGGCTTGGGTCCTCCCTTGAACTCATGCTTTGTTCCTTTTTCTCCCTTTCTGGTGGCCCCAAACATGCCCTCCCAAGATGTGGGGCGCCCGGGCATCTTCCCAGATGAAAGCCAAACAGTGAGAAGATGACTGTTGTCCCTAAAAACAGGAGGAAAAGTATTTCTAAAAGAGGGAAGAGAGCGTGCAAATGCTTGTGGGTGGGCGAAGGGATTCTAGGTTTTGTTTCTGGAAGCTTCTATTCTGTACCCAACCTTTGTTGCAAAATTAAGTTAGTCTCAGGCTCCTTCCTCACTTCTGCTCTGACACCACAGTGGCAGGCTGGCAGAGCAGGGGAGAGCCATCAGGAGGAATCAAATAACCATCCTGGGGCAGACGCTATGGGCTGCTTTCCCATCAGCCATTACCCATTTCTTCCCTACCGACAGGATTCCTGTTTTACTCTGGGCAGTGTGATGGAAAATGCCTGGGCTAAGTCATGACAACCCTAACCTCCTCCTCACTGATATTCCTAGCCTCCCTTGCAGCTGTAGGCAGCCAAGTGACCGGGGCTGGCCAACTGGATGCACAAAAACTCTGCTGGGGGCTTTGGGGAAGGCTTGTGGTTTTGGATGTAAAGAACAGAGACAGCATGTCCGCCTCCTCCTCCTTCTTCCTGACTTAATACAGATGCAACGTCTGCATTCCAGTAGCCATCCTGTGACCATGAGGTTGAAAGCCAATGCATGAAGGATGGTTTGATGATCTGCTGCTACCCCAAGCCCAAGATGTATGGAATAATAACGGATGCCATTACTGTACACCAGCTGTGTGGCCAAGCTCTGGGACCAAGGCTTGCATATTCCCATTATTTCATTTAATCCCGACTGACAATTACTAAATCCACTCTACTGACAAGGTTGGGTCCCTTGTGCCAGGAAGAGGTTTGCTGCAGATCTGCCTGACTCTGAAGCCCATGGAAACTCTACCAAGCCAAACTGCTAAGCAGACAGAGCTCAGAGTCCAGGAGCTCTAGAGGGACCAAGGCTGCTAGGCCTCAAGGGAACACTGTGTGCAGGGCAGTCTGGGGCCTTCTCACCTTCAGGCTGGGCCCCTGCAGCTCCCCCTCCACCCATTACAGGCAGAGTGCTCAGCCCTGGACCTCAGTGCCTACCGCAGGGTCCCCCAGTCTGAGGGCTGCTCATCCCAGGTGGAGTGAGAGATCATTTATAGGTGATGTCTGGACATGGGGGTTAGAAGACACTGGCGACATTGGGAGCAAAAATTAATCTCTTTTCAACTTTCTTCAAACCTTCTAATTACACCAAGGAGAAAGCAGGCTTCCAGTGTACCCTTAACTCCTTTCCACTTTGCTAGCCTCTTTTGAAGGGTGAGAAGGCCTCTGACTTGGAGCGTAAAATGTTGCATTTTCATTTGCAATTTTTTTAACTTAAAACAAAACTTGTTAACTTTTTTTTTTTTTTAATTTTTTGGCCATGCCTCACGGCATGCAGGATCTTCCCCGACCAGCAATCGAACCTGTGCCCCCTGCAGTAGAAAGCAGAGTCTTAACCACTGAACCGCCAGGGAAATCCAAAACTTATTAACTTATTAACTTCATTGGCATAGTTATAAAAAGTGAACATGTTTTGACCTATTCTAAATCATGGAAGACTTACATTATTGGCATCATAAATACCAATGGCTGGTGTACAGTTAATTTTGCACTCATACGGTGTGCTCATAAAGCAAATATCCACGGGATTCCATGAGTTTCAGAATTCAAAAATCCACCTCTGCTGACCCGAGGGGAAGGCAGGATGACAAACAGGTACTATTCAGAAACAGCACGTGTCCCCACTCGACAATGCCCATCTCTCGCACTCACCCACCCGCCGTCTCCTTTCATTCCAAAGTCCCATTATTTACCTACCTCACCAACAAAAAGTCTTGTTTTTACCCACAGCCGACTTAAAATGACAGCTTGGGTCTTTTTAAACAATGGATGATTAAAAAGCAGCGCAGCTGTATTGAATGCTGCTCGCGCTTGGAGCGCCCCCCGAAAAAAACGACAAATGGTGTGGGAGGATGCATACAATCAGTTCTATCTAATGGGCAGTTTCTGAGAAGGTATCGCTGGGAGGGTGGAAAGGAGTATAAGGAATGAATCTTACATATGTAGAGGTAAGTATTTAAGATGTTAGAAAGCCCACCGTCACCAGTCAAAATGAGAATGTTAAAGGCGGGTCAGGAGGGGGAAACGGGCCTCACTCAGGGAAGCCTCCCTAGCTTTTCCACTTGCCATAGTCATATCGACTGGGCATTCGAGACAAATCTACTTAGGCTATTTAAAAGTCAACTTAAAAGAAAAATATTAAACAGCAGTTTGGGGACGGGGGGCGGGGGGCTCTGGGTCGCTGAGAGCCAAGCTCATCACACTCAGTGTTCAAGAGACCCGCTGTGAGCACCGGCCTCTGCAAGGCATTCTGTCACCTTTTCCCCTTCATCCCTGACCGCTGTTCCCATCCTGCCATCCCCCCACCCTCTATAGGTATTCCCTACGGTACGTCTTTCAATACGGATCTGCCTTTTTAAAATTGTGCTAAAACATACATAACACAAAATATACCATCATAACCATCTTTAAGCGTGCAGTTCCGTGGCGTTAAGTGCATTCACATCGTTGTGCAACCACTACCGTCCTTTCCAGAACTTTTTCATCACCCCCAGCTGAAACTCTACCCATGAAACCCTAACTCCCCATTCCGTACCCCTCATCTCCACATGGCCCGGCCCCTGGCAACCACCACTCTGCTTTCTGTCTCCATGAATGTGCCTGTCCTAGGGACCTCATGTAAGTGGATTGTATGTCTTTTTTAAAATACAGAGTTGTTTTATGTATGCACGTGTTTTAAATAGGCATACAAATTATTCTATAGATATCGTGGCTTCTTTTTCCTTCACTCAATACTATTTAAGATCCACCCCTCCTGACAAATGGCTCCCAGGTTGGTTGCCCTGCCCTGTGATGGAGCTGTGAGTTAGCTCCAGCGCCCCCTCGTGGTCCCAGGTGTGTTTACTGGTGCCACTGGGAGGGGTGAGGGGAGTGGGTTTCTGCTTTGGCGCCTTTAAGTCCCTGCCTGGCGGCCCAGAGTGACCCAAGTCAGCCCGGGTGGTCCCCGCCCCCCTCCCCATCGGCAGGGCCCTGGTCACACCCCTGGAAGAACAGCCTCGGTATACTGGCCCATAAATCAGGTACAATACTCTGGGTTTGACCTTGGCTGACTCTAATTGGTGGTTTGTTTTTTAAATCATGGCCCCAAATTTCCAGGATGTTATGGGAAAAGGACAGGCCTCGCCTGACAACGTCCTGTCAGACCTAATCAGGTTACCTAATCCTAAAGGATTTTAGCCTTAAACTGCTGGTTTGCAAATAGATGCTAATTAGCTAAGTCAGGCAGATAGCACCTCTGCTTGGAAACAGCTTTGAGCTATTGAGTCGAGGGAGATATTTCAAAGTGAGAGAAGGATGTTTCTCCCATCACTGGCTCCTTCCCAGTAACCCCGGGAACTAGCTTGAGGCACTGGAACAGGGGGCTTGGTGTTCAGACCAGATCTGAGTCCTCGTGGGGGTCCCCTTTCCTCCTACAGCCTCGGAGACCGCAGAGCCAGCACGTAACCACCTACAACAGTGCTGCTGGCCCTGCACTCGATCCCCATCTCTCATCCACATACCCAGCTGAGACCCATATACACCGATCCATGGATCCTGCCCCACTGTTGTGGCATCTGAAGCACTGAAAGCTTCCGGTAAGGAAGTGACCAAGCAGAGCCAGAGTGAGGTCCCATTGCCAGGGCGATGCAGGAGCTTCCATCCTACAAGCTGCTGTGCCCCCTGCCCACGGGAACCCCACGTGCCCAGCACTGTGCACGCATCTCCAGGGACCCCCAGCAGACGGTGGGGTGGCAGGGAGCTGCAGGGTGGGGAGGGCCACGCTGAAAGGACTGGGCCCTGGCAGCTTAGTCCTGCAGGCCGTAAAGGTCTGATCCGTGACATGACCTGTGACCCAAAACAAACCTCTGCCCCTCCTGTGAGTTCTCTGTGGGCCCCTCTTGGAACAGATACAGTTCACTTCAGAGTTTTAATCCAGCTTCTCTGTGCTTTCATGAGAGGTGAAACAACAGGAGGATGAAGCTCCACAAGGACAGGGTCCTTTGTAACTTTTATCACAGTACTCCAAGTGCCTGCAACAGCAGCTGGCCCCCGGAAGGCCCTAAGTAACCACCTGTTGAATGACTTAAGTTACCTTTGCTGGGAGGTCACCGTATGCCAGGCGCTGGGGATAATCTCACTTAGGCCTTGCAGTAGCTCCGTTTTACAAATGGAAACTGAAGCCCAGAAAGGTCAAGCTCTTTGTCCAATGTCACACAGTGAGGCAATCCAGGGAGAAACGTCGACGCTGGTCACCCAGCACATCAAAGGTACTCAACAGACCTGGGTGCCTTTCCACCCCAACTCTCCACAAAGTGAACGCACCTGGCCCTCATGTGCCCTATCGTCACTTCCTGATGGCTCCTTAGCAGCCCGGCCTTGGGCTCATGCCTCTGCCTACAAACCCCCCATAACGTACCCTTCGGTGCCTCTGTGTGCACCCCCAGCCAAGGCTCTGAGGTGCTGGTGGGCCTCTCCTGGGCCCACCCTGGGCCCCGGCGGGCAAGGCCAGCCGTTAGTCTGCCAGACCTCCCACTGAGGTTGCTCCGCTGGTGTGCTCACCCCGGGCCATGAGTCAGCCTCGCGAACCAGGCCCAGCCCCGAGAAGCCACAGCGCACTGCATGGCCTGACCTCAAGCTACCAACTCCTCCATGGCAGAGGCCAGAGCCTGCAGGCTCACCACCAGAGGGCCAGGGCCCAGAACTCAGCCAACCACCTCCCCTCAGAAGGTCCCTGTCACTTCTAGAGGCTCCCCGTGGCTCCAAACCTGGCCTTGCCTGCTTGGGGCTGGGGTCTCCAAAGGGGGCTGTTTGCAGGGGCCAGAAGGAAATGGCTTTTTAAATGTCTACTTCAGGGTATGATGTATAATATACCCACATACAGGAAAATCAAACATTTTTATTGATGAGTGATCAAAAACATTTGGAGGCCCAAGATTCAGGGGAGACCTAGTGTCCTGAATTGGCTTCCTATTGCTGCTGTACAAACAGCAACTAGTACAAACTCAGTGATTGAAAACAAGGTTTATGATCTTACATTTCTGGAGGCTCACGGGGAGAAGCCACTCCCTTACCTTTTTCGGTTTCTAGAAGCTGCCTGCATTTCTTCATGATCCCTCCCTCCCGTTGTCACGCCTCCTCACTCCCAGCCTCCTGCCTCTTCCTTATAAGGACCCTTGTGATTACATCATTGGGCCCACCTGGGTACCCCAGGGTACTCTGCCCATTTCAGGACCCTTAATTCATCACAACTGCAAAGCCCCTGTTGCCACGTGAGGTACCCTAGTCACAGGTTCTGGGGATTAGGATGTGGGTGTCTACGGGGCGCTATTACTCAGCCTACCACCCACATTCCCCCATCTCTGCAGTTCAGTTCAGGAAATAGAGAAGACCCTGCATCTGGACCCCTACCTGCCTTGGGTCACAGTTATTGGCTGGCCTTGCAGAGACCCCGAATTCAGAGGCTGGCCCTCTCTCATTTGACCCTGGACTCATAGCATCCTCCTAACGGACCCTCAGATCTCCAGCCCTGACTTCTCCCTAGAGCTCCGGCCTCAAACACCACCAGCCACCGGGATGTCTGACCAAGATCGCAGAATTACTGTGCCCCTAACTGCTTTCTCTCTCCACGCCTGCATCCCCTCCAGGTGTCACCAGATCCTCAAAAGCCCCTCCATCCAGACAGAGCTCAGGCCAAAGACCGGGGAGGCCTCTCCTACTCCTCCCTTCCTCCGTCAGCTCGGCTCTTATGTCCGGCCAGAGCCGCCACCATCTGCCCCCAGGGAGGCTGCACCACGTGTCTGCCCAACTGACCTCCTGGCTCCCACCCCCCATCCCCACCATCCTCCACAGCAGCCAGCACAGGCTCCTACCATGGGAAGCAGATGAGGACATGCCCTTTCCCAGTTCCCTCCAGTGGCTTCCTTCACATGGGAGAAGACTCAACCTTTGGATGACAACCACCCAGGTCCTACGCCATCCGGCCTTGCTCCCCTCACTCTCGTGAGCTCCAGTCACAGTGACCCTCCTTGTGTTCCCCCAAGACACACCCATTCCTACCTCAGGGCCTTTGCACATGCTGTTCCTCTGCATGGAATGACTCTCTGTCTCTTTACATGACTCAGATGACGCAACCTCCTTCCCTGACCACACTGTGAAAGTTGCCCCTTCCCCACCCCTCCTGCCTTGACTTGTTTTATGTCTTTAGAGCTCTCTGACATGTAGGTTCACTCGTTTACTTGCATGCTGTCGGTCACCCTCCACGAGAATGTCAACTCCATGAGGGCAGGGACTTTGCCTGCCTGTCATGACCAGATTCCCCAGTGCCTGCCACACAATAATGCCCCCAAGATGCATAACGAGCAGACGAGTGAACAGATGTATGCGCTGGTCTCCGACTCCAGCCCGGCCACTTCCAACCCTCTGTCCACTCCATTGCCAGACGGCATCCAAATCAACCATCTCTTATTTGTCAGAAATATGTTATGGTCCTCCCCCCTCCCCAGCCACACCTGCAGGATAAAATCCAAACCCCACAGCGCAGCATGTGAAGCCCTTCATGGCACATTCTGACCCCACCTGCTTTTCTAAACTCATCTCTCCTCCCTCCCCCAAGCTCCCTGCATCCACATGCAAAGCCCTTTATGGCACATTCTGACCCCACCTTCTTTTCTAAACTCATCTCCTCCCTCCCCCAAGCTCCCTGCATCCACATGTGAAGCCCTTCATGGCACATTCTGACCCCACCTTCTTTTCTAAACTCATCTCTCCTCCCTCCCCCAAGCTCCCTGCATCCACATGCGAAGCCCTTTATGGCACATTCTGACCCCACCTGCTTTTCTAAACTCATCTCTCCTCCCTCCCCCAAGCTCCCTGCATCCACATGCAAAGCCCTTTATGGCACATTCTGACCCCACCTGCTTTTCTAAACTCATCTCTCCTCCCTCCCCCAAGCTCCCTGCATCCATACAGACCGCTCACCTTTCCTAGCATATCCCACTCTTAACCATGTTGCCAGGCCTGTAAGCACACTGTCCCACCCTGACCGGAATACACTCTTCCCCAAATCCTTCCTGAAAACTCCTATACACCCTTCAATACCCCATTCAAAAGACTCCTTTGTGAAGACTTCCTCAACACTCCCCACTCCTTCAGAGTGCATGGCTCTCTGCTGTGCTCCCCAAGCCCATGGTCAGGCCTCTTAGGTCATGACCGGTAGCTCAAGAATTGCTTGTGCCCAGCTCTGCCTTGTCCAACAGGCAGTGAGCTCCTAAGAATGGGCAAGCCCCTTGTCTTTCTCATCATTGCCCAGCATGGGGCTGGACTAGGGTACCTACTGGGGCTTGTTTGACAAACCAAAGAACAAAGCACAGAAGGGCCCTGTGGTTCTGCTATTCACATCCGACCCTCATTCTTCACTGAATGTTAAATGCCCTTTGAGTGAGCATGAGACCCCTCACTACCTACAACCTCTGCCAGTGGCAGCCCCAGGCTTTGTCCTCACCCTGGCCCCTGCGTTCCCAAGGGGTTCTGTGTCTTCTACCTGGGACCCTTCCTCAAGCTTAGCCCAGTGACTTTGAAATGAATGCAGAAAGAAAACACCATATTTTCCAAAGACATTCTCCTCTGCCCACCACACACACACTCACCGCCATCCACACCACACAGACTCAGAAGACCACCAAAGGGCCCAGCACGGTACCTGGCAAACAGCAGGTGCTCAATAAGTGCTGGGTGAACAGAAGAGAACACACCCTGCACCGCCTCTGCCACCCCCACCCTCCCAGGATTCCCCAGCAGACGTCCTATTTGGTGAGTTAACAACTTCATCCCTCTCCAAGGCAGCCACGCCACCCCTCACAGGCTGAGGGCTGGTGCTCTGACTCCATCTGCCCTCTAACTTCCGGTCTTGTGAGTCCAGGGCAGACTTGAGGATGGAGTCAGAGGCTTCACTGTGCAGCATGAAGGCCAGAAGTTCAGGTCCCAGCCCTCACCACCCCTGCCATGCTCTCAGCTATCGGTGGGGGCTGGAAGCCCTGCCAGCCTCGGCTCCAGGGTGGCTAAACCCATTATTACCCCAGCTCTGGCCACTCCCTGGCAGGCGATGCTGAAACACCTGGGTCCCCTTCCAGGAGCAGCAGAGCCAGGTAAACCCTTAGGTACTGGGTAGAAGCAGGAAGCTGGTGCTTCCAGATGCCCCAGAAGCCCTCAGCCACACCCAGCAGCAGGCTGGTTTGTCTAGGACAGGCCAGCGCAGATGACCTGGCTGCCCACACCACAGTCCGAACGTGTCAGACCGTGACCAGTTTCTGACCTGTGCCCCAAGCCAGCGGCAGCCTGCAGGGGTGACCCATTTCTCTGCCCAGACATGGGAGGGAGGAGGCCGAGCAAGAAAAACCAGGCACCCGTGCACGCGCATTTCCAGGACCCTGTTTTCACGGGGAAAGCCGCGCCCATTATCTGAGCCCAGTGATCCACTCTCATCACCTCACGTGGTCCTCACGGCAGCCCAGTATACAGACGTGAAAAACAGTGCGGGGGGTGGGAAGTGACCGACCAAAGCCTCGTGGCCTTCCAAGGGATGGAGGTGAGATTTGAACTCAGGGCTGTGTGACCACAAGCCAGGCCACCAGTCCTTATACTCTACAAGCTCCCTGGAGCAGGGGGGCTCAGAGTTGAAGAGTTTTAGGCACTCATCACACCCAGTCCTCTGCAGAGTGCCGGTCCCCCACCTCCCCTTGCCCCCAAGATGGACTGATGTAGTAATACAAAGAGCACTGGACTGGGAGTCCAGAGGCTTGGGTTCAGGTCCAAGTCCACCACGATCAGTCCCGGTCCCCTCCCTGTCTGGGCCTCAGTGGCCCCAGCTGACCAAGACCCGGTTGGCCTGGCTCAGAGGGTCTCTGGGGCCCTTTCTGCTTTCTGAACCAGGGGTTCCTTTAGTCTTTGCTTTGCCGGG
Organism: Mesoplodon densirostris; assembly: GCF_025265405.1. Taxonomy (NCBI): domain Eukaryota; kingdom Metazoa; phylum Chordata; class Mammalia; order Artiodactyla; family Ziphiidae; genus Mesoplodon; species Mesoplodon densirostris. Next base: position 11,694,988 of record NC_082664.1, read on the forward strand.
ACCCCTAATTCACGTGTCTCACAACTTGAGACAGCCTCTCCACGTGGGTCCTAACTCCAAAGACCTTCTGTTGACGTGTAGGACGGAGAGGATGTCCGGCCACCCTTGCACTCCCCAGGTCCACTCTTGGGGCTTGGGAGTGGGAGGTCTCTCATGGCTGAGCCCTCGGATGGGTGGGGCCGTGAGCTGCCGACTGGAGGTCTACTTAACAAAAAGGAAGCGACCCTTAGCCCTGGAGCCTCCGGGTGCCCACCGTCGAGCGGCACTCGGGGACAGCCGGGACGAACGCGCCGGGGCGGGGGATCTGGGAGCTGGGCTGGGTCTCCGTCGCTGGCCGTTCACGGGGGCCTTCCAAGGAAGGACTGAGCCCCCAGTATTTCCGGGGTGTCCGTACGCTGCAGGTCTGACGGTGGCGGCCGAGCCTCGCGCCCGACCCCCAGTCCCGCGAGCGCACATGTGCCCAGGCGGCGACCCCGCCTACCGCGCCCCCCTTCCCACTCCTCCTTCCCCGCTTCCCCTCTACGACCACTGACCATAGTGACCGGAGCCGTCGGGCCAGGTCCCGCCCCAGAGAGGTGGGATCAGTGCGGGAGGGCGCCCCGGGAACCGCTGGCTGGCTCCGCCGTTGGGTCGGGCGGCGGGGACCTCGAAGGCGTGGGGGCGAGAGGAGACTACACCCGACCGCTCCGCAAACCAGAGGTTAGACCACCACTGTGTCCCAGCAAGACACACGCCCCTCGATTGACGTCTGAGGCGGGCAATCAGAAGCCGGGCCACAGGACGTCACAAAAAGTGGGTGGGACTTCACGCGCCTCCAGCCTATCCTTTGGGGCACACTTGACAGGGTACCGCCTCTTTTTAAAGACACAGAAACCTTTTAACTGGCAAAGGAGTTAGCCCAACCCAGTAAGGAGGTTGTAAAGGCTGAAGGGCTTTTGACCAAAACTGCAAATTGAATTCTGAAAGATTAGCTGGCCCTCATTAATTCATAAACCAGGTCATATATAAGTATAGTTTGCTCAAGACCAGAGGACAGGCGCTTAGGGAACACGTGTCCAATAACATTAAGTTACCTGCCTGCGTGTGTAGCTTCAAAATAGTATTTTACACCCTTCCAACTCCTGAATCAGTAGGTTGCCACGCACCCAATTAATGTTTGTCGAATGAATGAATTTCCAGGATCTTTGATTCTGTGCCTGTGGAACTGTATGGCTATATACGAGGCACAGACCGTGAACCACGCTTGGTGACTCACCCTGCATACAAGCTCATTATTGCCGAGCATCAAACAGAGGAATATGTATCATTCAGAGATTCATTCACCAGCCCTTGACCGCTGGAAGACGGTGCTCTGTGTGGGGAAAGGGGGCTCCGGTGAATTGTATGCACTCCTTTTATAAGTATTAATACTTCCTGGAGCATGTATTAAGTAATTCCACACCACACTCTCACTCCCCTGCCCCAGGCACCAGGCTAGGCTCTTGAGTAGACAAACATCTGTATCTTCCAAGTGCATATCATTTACTACTTGGGGAGTTTGGGGGTCAATCAAGGCTCAAAGAGCCATAATAATAAAAGCTAATTTTTACTGAGTACTTACTGTGTATCCAGCATCATCCCAAACTCTCAAACTATATTATCTTAATTTTCTCACAACTAGTTTATGGCAGTAGGTCCTATTATCCTTGTTTTACAGGCAAGGAAACTGGGACACAGGGAAATTAAGCTACTTGCCCACATTGACCCAGCACACAGTGGGATTCAATCCCAGGCGGCCTGACTCCAGAGCTGGGTTTGAATTTGCTCTGCTGAGGAACAATGCCTGTGTTTGCAGGGGCTGTGTACTCCTGGTGTTTCTTTTTGCACTTGGAGAGTTTCTGCTCTGTTTTTTTACAGCCAAGGAAGCCAGAGAGGTGACAGGCACAGCGCAGTGCTGCTCAGCTAGGAAGAGGCTCAGCTGGGGTGGATCCCAGACTTCTGACTCCTCATCCAGTGCTTGGTCCAGACTGTGTTAAATAGGCTTCACTCGCTGGAGGAATGACTGAGCCAGGTGTGGCCCCTGCAGGTGTGGGCGAGGTGTCTTTGCTGAGGAGAGCCGGGAAGGGCCTGTGAGGGCATTGCCTGGGGCCTGGTCTCAGGCTTAACCCTGGTCAAGCCCACATCTGAGGCATCTGGGGCTTCCAGAAGGAGGGCTTCTAGGAGCCCTCATGCTGGGCCATACTAAGCCCTGGGCCTTTGGCCCATCTCCTTCTCTCCCCAGGCCACAGCAGCTCCAACCCAAGCCAGCACTGGCATGTGGAAGGAGCACTGAACTGGAGTTCACAGGCAACCCTGAGCCCCAGGCTGGCTCTAGACTCTGCCACTCACTGCTGTGTGGCCTCAGGTGACATCCAGGCCCTCTCCAGGCCACTGATTCCTCACTCAATGAAGAGATTGGACAATGGAGGCCATTAAAAGAAGATTTAAAAATATATTTTTACTATTGAAGCTTTTAAACAAAAACACAATCTTACCCAGAATCTCAGTATATGGAAACTTTCCTCAACTGGGGCTCAAATGAGCAGGGAAAATGTAATCTCTTTGGTCTGTAACTAATCAGACGTCTTCCTGAGCTCCCTAAAATCTGGTTAGAAGAGAAAGAAAGCTTCCAAAGAGTTCAGCCAGTTTTCAAGCTGAGATGGAGCTGCAAATGTGAACAGTCTTTGTAGGGGCCGCCCCCTGGCTGGGTGTAACCGTGTTCTTTCTGGAATGGATCTGGTCTCCTCTACCTGCCCCTCTTCTGCCTGGCGTCCAGGTGTCTGGGTTGGTGGTGGTGGTGGTGGGGGGGGGTGTCGGGGGATGGCTGTTATGACTTCACAGGTTTGGAGAGGGGTGTCTTGTCCTCCAGGAAAGGACCTGGGCACCTGGGTGCTGGACACCCCCAGACTTTGGGGCTGGGCTCTGTGGCCCCTGTGGCCCCTGTAACTCATGGTCTGGCCTTTCTCAGGCTGGTCAGACCCAGAGAGCTTTCGCAGGTTGACCCCATTTTACTCTCTACAATGTGCCCACCTTTCTCATCCCTTCTCTCCCTCACTTCCCCACTTCCCCACTTCCCCAGTACACGAGCATAAGAGGCTGTCTCCAAGGGCCCAGAACCTTCCCCATTTTTCCCACCTCTAAGCCTCTGCTCCTCCTGGAAGGTCCTTTGCACAGGCTTCACGTGTCAAAGTCCCCCATCCTTCAAATTCTGGCTCCTCCTCCAGGAAGCCATCCCGGATTGCCAGGCTGGGCATGAATTCCTCTGAATTTCCACTACATCATCTCTGTCCTTCTGTGGTGCTGATCCTTTGCAGCTGTGATTTGGAGGGGGCAGTAGGACCTGGTAATTACAAGCAGGAGCCAGAGCAGGAGGTATATATTTGTGTGGTGATTGCCACGGCATCGCTCCTTGAGAAAGGCATACCTCTGTGTCCTCACCTGTAAAGCGAAGGTGTTCATACCCATCTCAAAGGGCATTCGGGAGGACTCACTGAGATGATCATGAAAAGCACTTGACACTGTACTTGGTATCCAGTAAGTGCCCAATATATGTGGGCTTTGCCTGGTACTTACTGGGGCCTGAGTCTTGTTCATCTTGTGTGGCGAAGCCTAAAGAGGACAGGCAGGGATTTGCATGTGTCAGGAAGGAGCCCCAAGGAGGTTTGTGTCTTTGCGGGAAAGGAGGGTCATCTGCCCTCTCCCAAATCAATGTCCGGAGACTATGATGGGGTGATCTCAGGCAGCTGTACCCCTGTTGGCAGGAGCTCTTTTAGCGCAGACCCACCGTCTGGTGTTCTTGACGTTGTGCTGTTTCACGCACTTGACCTTCTCTGCTCTGCGAGCTGCAGGGCGGGGTGTTCTGCAGGACCCCCGGGTTGTCAGGTGATTCACCTCCTCACAGGATGTCAATGCCGTCCTCCTGGCTGGCCCCTGCCCCTGCCCCTGCCCCTCGCATCAGAGCCTGCAACTTTGAGCTGAAAACTTTGTTGAGATACAACGTGTGTGCTGTTTCACTGCTGGGAAGGATGAGATAGAATCAGATCCCCTCCCTCCCCGTCCCTCACTCCCGGTCGCAGAGCTGTGGGCCAGCCCTGGAGTCAGTGGTCTACCCTGGCTCCCACTCCTAGGGGCAATGTTGAGAAAGAGGTTTTTATTTTTAAGAAAAGTTCTTTCCGGAGAGAACAATGGAACTGGGGGTTTAGGGAATGGGGAGTTGGGGCTGACTGAATAGGGAGAACTTTCTGGAATTGGGGAAGGGGTGGAAGCTGGTGTCCCAGAACAAGAGGAAAGGCCTGTGTTCCCCGGGGGAACGCTGGATGCTGGCCTGGCTGGCCAAGACCCCTTTTGTCCCTCCATCCAAGGCACATGTACGTTTGGGCAAAGACTGTGGCCACAGAACAAAAGACCCCTCACTCAACATTCAGCAAAGACTTATTGCACATCTACTGTGTGCTGGGCACCGACTATGCACATCTGTGCACAAAACTGACAGAAGTCGCTGGCCTCGCTCAGCTCCCACTCTGGTGGGGTGGTGACCTCCGGCTCTCTGCACTGAATCTGTTGTCCAGACCACACAACCCCTATAGGGTGCGGGCAGGACAGGAGGGAGCCCCTTGGATGACTGAGATTTAATTTTTCACCAGCCTAGGAGACACAGTGAGAGTTAATTTGGGGTGGGGGTGGGGGAACAAAAGGAATGTACCTACCAGGCTGCTCTGGCTTTTCAAACGAGGCAAGAAAATCTGGAAGAGAAATAACCTTACAAGGCTCAGTTATACCACATCACAGCTCACTTTTCAGTCTAAACATAACCCACAGCCCTAGGAGGCTAATAGATAGGCCAGTTTTCCAGCCAACTGCCCATTTGTGGGTTCCTCCCAGGCCTGGGTTTTGAAAGCTAACATTTCTCCAGTCTGGGTAGTAAATGCTCATAGCCCACACAGCCTCCTGGGCTGGGCAGGGAATACTCCCAGCTTCCATGGGAGGAGAAAGCATTGGGTATGATTGACAGAAAGCCAAGGCCACTGGGGGGTCCTGTCCCTGCCCCCTCCTCACCTCCTTGAGGCGGGACAGAGAGCCTGGCCCCTGAAGGAGGCTGGAACATGTCCTAGCTACAAGATCTGGGGCAGGTACATGACCTCTGTGATGGGCAGCCTCTAATGGCCCCCAACAACCCCGCCTCCTGTGTTCATGCCCTTGTGTAATTCCCTCCCCTGGAGCATGGGCTGGACCTAATGACTTGCTTGTGACAAACAGAGTACAAGAGTGATGGAGTGTCATTTCTGAGACTAGGTTACCCAAAAACAGTGGCTTCTGTCTGGTTCACTCTCTCTCCTCTCTTACTTGCCATGCTGTAAACTGCCCTATGGGGAGGTCCATGGGACAAGGAGCTGAGGGAGGCCTTCAGCCAACAGCCAATGAGAAATTGAGGGCCTTAGTCCAACAGGCCATGGGAACTTCATCTGCCAACAGCCACATGAGTGAGCTTGGAAACCGATTCTCCTCCGGTTGAGCCTTCAGATGAAACCACAGCCCTGGCTGACAGCTTGATTGAAGCCTTGTGGAGAGATGCTGAGCCAGAGGACCCAGCTAAGCCATGCCCAGATTCCTGACCCACAAGAATACTGAGGTAGTTAATGTCCATTGTTTTAAGCTAAGTTTTGGGGTGATTTGTTATGCAGCATTAGATGACTAATACAGCCTCTCTTGCTCTCAGCCTCAGTCTGCTCCTCTAGGAAGTGGCATTAATGATACTCACATCTCTGGGTAATGGTGTGGGTGAAGCCAGCTCTGGGGTTACTTCCTCAAGCCCCCACTGGATGCAGAGTGGATGCTCCACAGCACCATTCCTTACTACTGCTTTAGTCACAGAAATCGATGTCTAACTGCAAACTCTGCAAGTGCTGGGAAGGAAGAGAACAGGGTGCTGTGGGAGCAGTAACCCAGGGCCCCGGCCTTGTTCAGGGGGAGAGGGAAGTCTTCTCAGAGGAGGTGAATTTTTTTTTTTTTTTTTAAGAAGATGTTGGGGGTAGGAGTTTTTATTAATTAATTTATTTATTTTTGCTGTGTTGCGTCTTCATTTCTGTGTGCGGGCTTTCTCTAGTTGTGGCAAGCGGGGGCCACTCTTCATCGCGGTGCGCGGGCCTCTCACTATCGCGGCCTCTTGTTGTGGAGCACAGGCTCCAGACGCGCAGGCTCAGTAGTCGTGGCTCACGGGCCTAGCTGCTCCGTGGCATGTGGGATCCTCCCAGACCAGGGCTCGAAACCGTGTCCCCTGCATTAGCAGGCAGACTCTCAACCACTGCGCCACCAGGGAAGCCCAGAGGAGGTGAATTTTGACTGAGGTCTGAAGGCTGAGTTGGAAGAGGGCTCATTTGTCCTTCTTTTCCCTGTCCCCAGCCTGTTAGTCTCTTTCTTAGCACCTTGTGATTTCCTATCCTAGTATTTATCACAGTTCATCACCATTAATGTGTGTCTGCCTTTGGGAAGCTCCTAGAGGGTGGGGACCAGGTCACCACAGCACACCAAGTACGTGACAGAGTGCCTGGCACGTAGTAGGTGCTCCAGAAAACTGAACTGAATGAATGAGTAGGCACAAGCAAAGACCAAGGGACAAAGCACTAGAGACAGAAGGAATGGCATAGGTGATGATCCGGGGAGAGGAGCTGGTGAATTCTAGGAACTGGGAGAGGCCGTCAGGCTGGTGCAAGTCAAGAAGGGGAGAGTGGTTCACGTCAGCCTGGAGAGGGGGTCAGGACCAGGTCATGCAGGCCTTGAGGCCTCAGGTAGGGGTTTGTCTTGAGGGCAATAGGGAGCCTTGGAAGGGGCAGGAGGGAGGGTGGACACAATCAGATGTGCTTTTTTGAGAGATCGTTGTGGCTGCTATGAGGGGAATGGGTTTCAAGAGGGCGGGGGTGGAAGCAGAAGACCTGAAGGCCAGAGGTAAGAGGGCTAGGGCCTAGGGTGGGGCACAGAGATGGGGGAAGTGGCAGTACCCAGGGGCAGACGGTGACATGGACAGGACGTGCAGTGGCTGGATGTGGGGCAGCAGGAGAGGGTCTGGGGTGATGCCACAACAGCACAGCCTCCGTTAGATTCAGCAGAGCTCAGAGCCTGAGTGAATCCCCCAACGACCATCCCCCAGGACGTGAAAAATGGAGAAGTTCGGGGCTGTGATCCCTGGAAACTCTCTAGACCCCTGGAGAGCAAAGCTCAGAAAAGCTTCGCCTTGGAGGTGTTGGTAAAAGCTTCTTGAAACTGGATCTTTTGTTTACAGATGAGGGAGGTTGTGTGGGGTACATGCTGGCTCCCCAGCCCAGGTCCCGGGGGCCCCCAGCTCTGTCAGGCAGAGCTTGAAGTGCTGCATAAACACCGAGCAGCTTCCTGGATCATCTGTTTTCCTCAAAGATTTTTACAGGGAAGAAAACATGATTTTTTTTGTATAAGAACAAAGTATTATGAAATAGCAAATTGACTCACATAAAATTTTCAGGTGAAAATGCAAAAGTGCAAAAATATTTGGTCTCCCTCAGGTCTGAGTACCAGGCCCCTGAAAGTCTGAGTAAACTCTTCTCTGCCACTGGACATATTTGGGGTGGGGGAGGAGGAGTTCTAGGCTTTGATCAGGAAAAGTGCTCTAACTTTTTTTTTTTTGTATGGTACGCAGGCCTCTCACTCCCATTGCGGAGCACAGGCTCCAGACGCGCAGGCTCAGCGGCCATGGCTCACGGGCCCAGCCGCTCCGTGGCATGTGGGATCCTCCCGGACCGGTGCACGAACCCATGTCCCCTGCATCGGCAGGTGGACTCTCAACCACTGCACTACCAGGGAAGCCCCCAAAAGTGCTCTAACTTTGAGGTCAGCCAGACTTGGGCTCTGCCATCTGATTGCTGTGTGACCTTGAGTGAGTTACTGCACCTCTCTGAGCCCAGGTATCAGTTGCAGTTGCCCACGAAAGACCCTGCCACTCCCATACTTCAAGCAGTTGTTCCTCTCAGACTGGCTTTCCAACTCTCACAATTCTCACCTTTTTGCCAGTTGCTGCAGGAGAATTAAAATTTGTTCATCTTCTAAGTGGCAGCATTTTGCCTAGAATGATTTCTTATATGAGATCACAGGAAATAGACAAATGAAATCAATCATTGCAGGAATAAAAAACTGTAGGTATTCCCACTCCCCCCACTGTATCTTATGCAAGACTTTATAGTAAAATCCAAACTGTATAAAGGTCTTAGATCAACTTTTTGAAATCTTTTAAAATGATGTGCTACACTATTCGGTATGAAAGAAAAAAAGGAAAATTTGAAAGTTCCCAACCTTTGGATCAGCCATCTTTATAGACATCATGTGATCTTATTTTTAGTCAGAATGTCCCAAGTCCATCCTCCAGAGCTGGTGATAATCTATCCAGCCATTGCGTATAAACTAGTAATAGACAGAAATACACACACACACACACACACACAGGTCAATCATGTTTTTCTATTCCCTTCCATTTCATCCATCCCAACTCCACATGTTAAAGGCCAGTGAGGCCTGAAAAAGCCCTGTGGGCCTGTGTGGCTTCACTCACCCCAGAGCAAGTCTCTGCTGTCTCCAAAGAGGTGGACACTGTCACAGGCTCCAATGTGGGTACTGGCTGTCCTGAGGCCCCCTCCTTCCTCATTTCTTGTAACAGTCCAGGTGACTGGCTACAGCATTCCTATGATTTATGATGTTATGGAGAGGGGAGAGAGGGAGCTCTTCCCTTAATAATTCCCTTGGAGGACTCATTAAACCCTTGTCTGGTTTAGCAAGGCTCACCCTACGTGACTGCTGGGGAGACAGCTCATCCTGGAAAGTGGCATGGCCCCAGGTAGCCATCGGCACCGATGCATGGGACATGGATGACCCTGAGGGCCAAGCGGTAGCCAAGATTCCTCTGTCCCCCAAAATATCCCTCACTTTGGGCTCCTACATGGTCCTTAAAATGTTTCATTTAGAGATTCACTCCTTTGCTTAAGACTTTAGTTCATTCGTTTGTTCCTTCCTTCCTTCTTCATTTACTCAGAGGATATAAGGATGCAATCATTCAACACATATTTCTTGAGAGCCTATTCTGCGCTAGCCTCCACAATGGGTGCTGGAAGATGTGGCTAAGACAGAGCTCTTCTTCTTGAGAACTTCTCCTTCCAGTGGGGGAGATACAAATGTCAACAATTAAGTGACACCTATAAGGAGGTAATTACTCTTGAGAGCCTTTTACAAGGGGGTGGCAGCCAGAGGCGGGCTCTACTCGCTCTGCCTGGGGCAGGGGCAGCTGGGGAGGCTTCATGAAGGAGGTGAGGCTGGAAGTGGATAGGGAAGGGATGCGCAGGGAAAGAAAGTCAGGGTGGAAGGAACCTCCCTCCAAGCACATATGGACCGTGTGCAGCTCTCAGTGGGAGCCCAGGTGGCTGATTGGCTAGAGACATCACCTGTCCCAGTTCACAGACAGACACCACCCCCCAGACCCCAGCAGAACCCTGATGATGAGAGATGGTGCTGTCCTCGGGAGTCCCACCTTCACCTGAGGGTAACAGGCTTGCCTCCGAGCAAATCAGACCAGTGCTTTACTGTGCACATAGATCCCCAGAGGATCTTGTTAAAATGCAGGTTCTGCCTTTCTCACAAACTCCCAGGTGATGCCCATGACGCAGGTCCCCGGACCACACTTTGAGTAGCAGGGATCTATAGTAAGCACACTCTCCCTTGATTCCACCTGGGAACTTGATTCCACCTGGATTTGAACTTAAGCCATTGACTCCTGACTCTAGTTCATGATTCATACCCATGTCCCCTTCAGCCCCATAACATCAGCTCTGAAAGGAGACAGATGTGGGGCCTGCCCCCTGGGCTGTGTGACCTCAGGCAAGCCTTCAACCTCTCTGAGCCGCCATTTCCTCATCTGCAAAATGGGATAGTCGTTCTCACGGGGTGGGTATGAAGGCTGCATGAACAATGACGAGCTTAGCAAAGTATGTGGCACACAGCAAGCATCCCGTGCATGTTGGTGCTTGTTCTTATAGTTCTTTTGGCTACCAAACTGTTTCCAGTTACATTGTTCCATCTGGAGCCTGATGGACTTGAGTTAAACGTCCCGGCTCAACCACTGAGCGGCTGTGTGACCCCAAGGTCACAGAACTGCACTGAGCTTCAGCTGCCCCTTCTGTAGAATGGGACTGGGAAACTGCCACTTTCTAGATCTCGGGTTGTGGGGAGGACCCAGTGAGGTACAGTGGCCCAAAAGCAGCATCCTAGTACCACATCAGGAAGTTCTCACTATGGAGGGAGCCTAGCTCTCTTGACTCACATATCCCCCCTTGTCCAACACTGAACACCTGCTCTGTGCCAGGTCCTGACTAGGCATGGAGATTTAGGGGTGAGGGAGATGCAGCTCCGGGCCTCACGTCTCCCCTTGCACAGTGCTGGAGAGCAGCTTGGAGACCCAGGGCTGGGCATCCTGGTAGCTGGCAGCCAGGATGAGCGAGCTTCAGCCTCAAAAGGCAGAGAAACAGTGCAGCATCTTCTGAAGGTGCCTAGTAAGAAACAAGGACATACTGGTGCCAGGTGGGCTCGGGTTTGAAGACGTTTGAGATGTTCCCATGGGCTGGCTGGCTCTTACAGTCTTGGGCACAAGCTTCAAAGTAGCCAGGCCGTTCCTGGGCCAAGAAGAGGGATGGGCAGAGCCTGATGTCCCAGGATGATGGGCTGGGAGTGAAGGCAGGAACGCCCAGTGCCTTTTCAGGTGGAGCCATGGCAAGGAAGCCTCTTCCAGATGTATCCTGTTATCCCTGTCTGGCCAACTTCCTTACCTGGAGAATGGAACTCAGATTGGGACACCACATTTTAAGGCTAGAAGCCAGTGGGATCCATTCAGAGAACAGAGACGCATTAAAGAAATCAGAATTGTTGGACTTGGAGAAAAGACAGCCTGCAGGGGCCAAGAACCCTGTCTTCAGAGGCTTGAAGAGAGTCCTGGGGGTGAAGGACTTGACAATTAGCTTTGTTCTTGGAGACACCAAAGTTAGGATCAGTGAGGTGCCAAGAAGAGTTAGTTTCCAATTAATTTTTCCAATTTTTGAATAAAGTTGTTTTTCCCCTCTGGTTATAAAAGTTAACGACACTTATTGCAGAAACTTTGGAAAATATGCAAAAGTAAAAAGAAGAGAATTAAAAATTAGAATCCTCCAACCCAGAGGATGGGTTGATGAACATGGCAGAATGGAGTTCCTAATCCTTTTTCAACAGCTCAGCGTTCCTCAGGAACCCAATTCCCGCCCAGCGGGTGGATTGGCTCCCCACACGCTGGTGATTCTTGGATTAGAGAGAGCATGGAATCTGAAGAAGTGTGAGGGTGTATCTGACAGCTCTTGCTGTAATACTGTGTAACAAACAACCTCCAACTTCACTGGCTTACAATTATAAGCATTTATTTCGCACTCCGTGGTCCGTGGACTTAGTGAGGATTGAATGGTGTCGGTGGATCCAAGCTGCAGGTTGGTCTATGTCAGCTCCATGTGGCTCTCATCCCCCTGCAACCAGGAGGCTCCCAGAGGCACACAAGCCCCACTGCACAATAAGTCTTAAGTCTCTGCTTGTGTCATAATCCACTGACATCCCATTGGCCAAAGCAAGTCACAGGGCCAACCCAAAGCCAAGAAGTGAATACTGAGCCTCTGGCAGGAGCGCGGATGTAGATGCCACCACAGCCGGGGGAGACTAGGGACCACTTACTCAATCTACTGCACCTGGTGGGTATAACACTTCCCACTCCACCCCAGGGTCAGGATCCTCCCACTTAGAAGCACTGCTTTAGTCTATTTCCTTCTTTTACATATATAATTTTTACTAAATTGAATTTATATTCAACTTTTTAAAAAATGCTTCCTTTTTTCACTTAACTTTACACCTTATAGATAATTTTCCTTACATTAAGTATTTTTGAAAACACGGAATTTAATGGCTGCAGAATTATAAAATCATAATTTGACTGCATCATTGACGGAACTCTTCCTCCGAGATATTGAGTTTGTATCCAGTTTGGCTACTGTAAGTAACAATGTGGTGGACATTTTGGCACAGACACCGTTTCTGTATTGTAATGGGCATTTCTGGCTTGTGCTTGCCCAGCGCCAGGCCTCACCTCCCTGTGATAACAACTGCCTGATTTCCCTTTGGGGAACCCTTCTTTCAGTTCATATGGTTGGTCTCCAGCCATGAAAGATACTCCACCTCACAAAAACTCAAACGAAAATTTGATCAAGTCCTGGAAATCAGAGCATGGAATCTCCCTCGTTACAGAGATTCATTCAGGATGGACAGGGAGCCTAGGCCTAGCCAATCAGAGATTTGTTTAGAGCGACACCTGACCCGAGGTGATCCAATTAGAGTAAATCCTGGGACTTGCCAGGGTTTACTGGGAAGAGACATTCTCTCTTTTCCTCTGACTTCCACTTTAAAGGATGTGGGGCCGAGGTTGTTGACAGCCATCTTGTTTATGCTGAGCCTGAAAATGAAGCCAAGCTGTCGCAGAGCAGAGCCCACAGACAGACTAGATGCTGTTGCCACTGAGTTCCTGATCAAGCTGTTCCTGAAGCTCTAGAATCCCTGGTCTTCTCGTTTTATAAGCCAATACATTCTCTTTTTTGGCTTAAGCCAAGTTGAGTTGGGCTTTCTGTCATTTTGAACCAAATAGCTCTGGTTTTATTAACTTAAATTTCTTGACCTAGAATTGCTGAGCCAAAGGACATAAACATTTTGTAAGCCTCTTAAGATCTCAAATTGCTTTCCAGAGAGTTTATGCAAACAGCCTCGCAGTGTTGGAGGGCCTTTTTTATATGCATTAGTGGATTAACTAAAAATTTTTTGATGGGTAGAAGTTATGAGGTGTAATTTTATTTTTAGTGAAGAGAAATACTTTTCATGTTTATAGGCCATTTTTATTTATTTTGTGATTTGCTGAAATGAACAATTGATGTCTTTTTTTTTTTTTTTTACTGTGTAAGTGTTCTTTAAATATCAAAAACATTGATCCTTTTTCAAATTTCTCACCATTTCCCCTCAGTTTATTGTCTTTAGATATTTGGCTGTGTTCTGAGGTAGATGCATTTTTCATTTTTACGTGGTCAAATTATTTTCAGGTGTCACTTCTGCTGCTTTCATGCTTCCAAAGTTCTCCCTGACTAAAGACCAGGTAAATGTGGAGCAGATTTTCTTCTTTTTGACATTGAGATACCCAGTGTTTCTCACCCTGTGACTGGAGACCAGTCTGCACTGGAACCATCTGGGATGCTTGTTAAAAATCCAGATTTGGGGGGCCTCATGCCAGAATCAGAATTTCTGAGAATGAGCCCTGTTTAGCAAGTGTCACAAGTGGTTTTTTTGTTTGTTTGTTTGTTTGTAGTACGCGGGCCTCTCACTGTCGCGGCCTCTCCTTTTGCGGAGCACAGGCTCTGGACGTGCAGGCTCAGTGGCCGTGGCTCACGGGCCCAGCCGCTCCATGGCATGTGAGATCTTCCCAGACCGGGGCACAAACTCGTGTCCCCTGCATCAGCAGGTTGACTCTCAACCACTGCACCACCAGGAAAGCCCCACAGGTGGTTTTAATGAGCATTAAAGTTGGAAAACCATCATTCAAAGGAACTGGAATATACTACAGTATGTGGTGTGGAAAAAGGACATAATTTGATTTTCCTGCCAAATAGCCAATTTTCTCAGCACCAGCCATTAGCTAATAGTCCAACTCTTCCTGGATGGTCTGTAGAAAGAATGTCCTCACACTTGAAGAAAATTAAAGCTGGAATTCGATGTCAGGTAATGAGCTCTCAGTCTCAGAAAATGTCCAAGCCCTGGGCCTCCTAGTGTCTTGGGGTCTCAGGATCTGGATGGGCAGTCAGATGAAATGACATTTCATAAGGTACCTGAACCACTGTGGTTTTCTCCAAATGCCCTTGAAGGCCTTTCTCCAGCTAATATGGAGCCCAGGAGGAAAGTGCTTTAAAGGTACAGGGTCAGGGCTGAGAGAGCTTTCTGTCTGACAAAAAAGCCCAGCAAGGATAAACCCCAGCGTTCTAGTACGTGCCAGCAGCCTGAGAGAGCAGGGCCCCTAAGCGCAGTGCCCAGTTGTCAATTTCATGACCCAAGCTCCGCCCAGGGGAGGCTGGGAGCTCCTAAAAGACTCAGATGCCCGCTGCAAACTTAGACTAATAGCCAGGTCACTGCCACACCAGGTATCTGTCCTGATGGCCCTCCTTCCCAAGGAGTGTGCCAGACATCTGAACTAGACCTACAAACATACACACAACATGTGCACAGCAGGCAGATGGCAGGGGACAGGACAACAGCTCTTCACAGAGCCCCAGTGGGCAAAGTGAGAGGACTGTTCCCTGGGCCTCTAACAGGGTGTCATGTTCAGCACCTCCCAGGAGGTCCGACGGGGTGGGGATGGCCCTCCCAGGATGCCAGGTCCCCATGATGCTTGCCCCATTGTGCAGATGGGGACTGCAGTCCAGGCAGGGGGAGTTGGTACTCCAGGCGAAGCAGAGCCCAGCCTAGGCGTTTGGGATTTGCCGTTCCTCCCAAGCAGCAGTTCTCAAAGTGTGGGCCTGAGACCAGCACTGTGAGCATCCCCTGGGAACTTGTCAGAAACGCAGATCCTAAGGCCTGGCCACCCTAGGCCTGCTGGATCAGAAGCTCTGGGGGTACACCCACACTCTGTTGTAACAAGGCCTCCTGAGGAATGTTCAAATCTAAGAACTGTTGGCCTAACATGTGCCCATATTACAGGGAGACTAATGACATACTTCAGATCTCTTTGGAAAGTGGATGTTGGGTGGAGAGAAAGTAAGCAGTGAGGTATGGATGCAAGATGCTCCCTGCAATGGACTGAATGTTCCTGCTCCCTAAATTCCTATGTTGAAATCCTAACCCCCATGTGATGGTGTGAGGAGGTGGGGCCTTTGGGAGGCGATTAGGTCATGAGGGTGGGGCCCTCATGAATGGCATTTGTGTGCTTATGAAAGGGACTCCGGGAGCTCCATCACCCCTTCCACCACCTGAACCAGGAAGTGGGCTCTCACCAGACACCGAACCTGCCAATGCCATCATCTTCGACTTCCAGTCTCCAGAACTATGAGAAATAAACGTCTGTTGTTTAAGCCACCTGGTGTATGGTATTTTGCTATGGCAGCCAGAATGGTCTAAGACACCCCCAGGTATGGCCTCCAAACCTCATAGCCTGGCATTTGGGACCCCACGGTGGCTCCCCAGCCAGACTGCCCATCGGGCTCTTTGTAATCCAGCCAAACTGGAAGCCCTACCCTGTGTTTCCTTCAGTTTCTTCAGCCCTCCCCCAACCTCTCCCTTCTGAAATCTGACTCAAGCCCTACCTGGGATGCTCTCTTTGCCCCAAAGGCCTGAGAGTCAGAAACTCAAAATGATGCTTTCTCTGCAGCTCCCCCCGGCCTTTTAAAAAAACTGCTCTTAAGACCTGACCCGACATAACCTTCTTTCTTATATTTAGCTCCCCTAAATATTTCAGTGGCCAGGTCCTACCCAGCCTCCCCCCCACTCCCTCCGAGCCTCCCGTCCCCTCTCCCAACAGCACCTGGAAAACAGCAGACCCTCGGTGCTTGTTGAAGGAATAGCAGCATCTTTTCTGAAACTCCCCTGTGAAAGGTAATTTGCTGATGCCCCACCATTTGCTGCAAATCAGTTGCTCCGAACTTTCAAAGTTAACCTAAATCAGTTAACATCAGCAGACCTGCAGAAGTGAATCCTTTTCGGGGCTGTGGTGGCTGCCAGGATGATTTCACCTCCGTGGCTCAATAACACCAAGCCAGTGCCATGCACGCAGAGGCCTTTCCAACCTTGACCTAAGAACGTCAGACTGGAGAGGGGATTCCCTTAGACATCCTCACACCCAATTTCACACGTGAGAAAACCCGCCCAGAGAGGGGCTTTGCCCTGCCCCCAGTCCCCCTGAGAGGAGCACTCATTCCAGGCAGCTCAGAGACCCTCAGGTGGGCAGAAGGCACCAAACTGGTATCCAGCTTCTGGGAAGCAGTGATGAGACGTCCTCCTACAAACTGAGTACCCCCGGCCTGCTGTGGGCCAGGCCAGCTCCCACGCGTCCTATGGCTCAGGGTGGCTCTTTGTGAGAGTTTCTATGCCTGCGGCGTTCCCAATAGTCGGGCATGCATTCAAGCTCCTTGGCCCCAGACAGACCCACCAATGACGGCGAGAAATGCATCCCCAGCTTCTGGGTGCAGGTCTCCAACCTGGGACTTCCCACCTGGCTGCTGCCTCTGACTCGGGAACCTCCCTCTGTCTCGCCCACGGTCCCAGGCAGGCCTCACCTCAATCCCTGCCAATCCCCCAATGCAGGGAACAGCGCCCCCTCAACCCCACCTGGCTCTAGCTGCCCCACCTCTCACTGATCCCCGCCTCCCCTGGCTCCCACCCACTCAGGAGCGCTGGTGGTGAAAAAAGGAGGCCAAGCAGGTAAGGAGATGGTCGTGATGCTGGCAGAGCTGGTGGCCCTGGGCTGTGTCAGTACAGGCTGGAGCACTCTGAAGCCTGGGTGCTAGGAAAGGGGGTCCTAGGGATCGAATCTTGACTCTTTGAATGTTTCCTGAATGGTCTGGGGTACCTTCTGAGGCCCCGGTCCTTGGGGTTGTCTGCTGTCCAGCACACTCTGGGTCCCCTGAGCAGTGAGATGAATCTCACAGTCTCCATTTTGTCCAACATAAATTCCCGGGAGAAAAAAGAAATCTCTCTCACTTGACTGTACTCTGGCCCCTGGACACCACTTCCCAGGAACCAAAGCAACACCAAGGTTGACCTGCGTCTCCTTTAGTCTTCACAAGGGCCCTGCCAAAGATGTGGTATCAATGCCAATTGGCAAATGAGCAAACTGAGGCTCAGAGAGGTTAAGTGACTTGTCTGAAGCGACACAGCCCAGCAGTGGCAGAGTTGGATGGCTCAGAACCCAGGTCCTTGTGCGGCTTCCTGAATGTGGTTACCTGCCTCTTCTCACTGCTTCCTCCGAGAAGCCCACCCTGACTGCCCCCAGCCTCCCTGTCTGAGGGGCACTCATTTCTTAAGGGCCAGGTGACCTTTATCTCCCTCCACCTCTCTTTCCCTAGTACCATGCCGAGCGCATGTGGGTGACTCTGAGACTTGACCGAGTGATTGCTGAGGGAGCTCTCTGGGATGCCCTGACATCACTGGGTAATTTCTTCCTTTTCCTTGGGAAGAAGATGAAATTAATACACTGGGACTGTAGGGCAAATGTGCCCTTACTTAAATGCTCATTCATATCATGATGGGAAGGATCTATGCCCCAGGGGATGCCAGTTATGCAGCCTTCACTGTGAATGCTGCCCCAAGAGCTGTGCCATGGAGCAGAGAAGCCCTGATACTGCCTGTGAAATTCTCCTGAGTTCTTCTCAACTAAGACGCAGGCTCGCCCACTGTGGACTCTTGCTGCTAGACAGCATTGGCCATGGGACTCGCCCCCAGTGTCCCAGAGGTGCTAAGAATCCTGAGTTCAAACAACTCCACTGAACTTGCCTCGAAAGAGAAAAGCAAGTTATGACTTAGGATGGAACTAGTGCTGAAGCTGGCAGACAAGGGAGGGTGGAAAGGACGGGTCCTTGTGGTGCCACTGAGCCTTGGGTCACACCAGCCCTGAAACCCACCCAGACACGGAACTTCCAAGCACCACGATGCGAGACCTTCAGTTACAAGAGTCAAACAACCTCAAAAAGGGAAAGTAAGGCTGGAGGACTCACTTCCCAATTACAGAACTTACTACAAAGCTGCAGTGATCCAGACAGTGCTAAGGACAGACATAAGGACCAATGGAATAGGATTGAGAGTCCAGAAATAAACCTTCACATTTACAGCCAATTGATTTTTGACAAGAATGAGGAGACAATTCAATGAGGAAAGGGCAGTTTTTTTAGCAAATGGTATCGGGACAACTGAATATCCTTATGCAAAATAATGAAAGCGGACCCCTATCTCATACCATATACAAAAATTAACTAAAAATGCATCATAAACCTAAATACTGGAGCTAAAACTGTAAACTTCTTACAAGAAAACTTAGATGTAAACCTTCATGACCCTGGATTAGGCAATAGTTTCTTAGAGATGATGCCTAAAGCACAAGTAACTAAAATAAAAATATATAAATTGGGTTTCATCAAAATTGAAATTTTTGTGCTTTAAAGGACACCATCAAAGTGAAAAGACAACCCATAGGATGAGAGAAAATATTTTCAAATTGCATATTTGATAAGGAAATTTTTTTTTTTTTTTTTTTTTTTTTTTTTGCGGTAGGCGGGCCTCTCACTGTTGCGGCCTCTCCCGTTGCGGAGCACAGGCTCCGGATGCGCAGGCTCAGCGGCCATGGCTCACGGGCCCAGCCGCTCCGTGGCATGTGGGATCTTCCCAGACCGGGGCACAAACCCGTGTCCCCTGAATTGGCAGGCGGACGCTCAACCACTGCGCCACCAGGGAAGCCCTGATAAGGAAATTTTATCCAGAATATACAAAGAATATTTACAACTCAGCAATAAAAAGACAAACAATCCAGTTAAAAAGTGGTCAAAGGGGGCTTCCCTGGTGGCGCAGTGGTTGAGAGTCCGCCTGCCGATGCAGGGGACACGGGTTCGTGCCCCGGTCCGGGAAGATCCCACATGCCACGGAGCGGCTGGGCCCGTGAGCCATGGCCGCTGAGCCTGCACGTCCGGAGCCTGTGCTCCGCAACGGGAGAGGTCACAACAGTGAGAGGCCCGCGTACCGCAAAAAAAAAAAAAAAAAAAAAAAAAAAGAATTTGTGCTGCCATGTGGATGAAACTTGAAGACATCATGCAAAGTGAAAGAAGCCAGATACAAAATGTATTTTGGGGAGGTGATGAAGTGATTCAGGAATTAGATACTAATGATAGTTGAGCAATTCTGAAACTGTACTGAAAACACTGAAGTGTGCACTTTAAAAGGGTAAATCTTAGGGTACTAGAATTATATCTCAATAAAGCTATTATTAAAAAGAAAACAAGATATGTTGCTGTGGGTGGAAGCCAATCTGATCACATGACCTCTATTACTGCAGCATCAGCATTATGACTGGTAGGAGTTTGGTGCTGGTGGGGACCCTCCCACTGAGAAGGGAAAGCTCAGTGGACTTGACAAGAGTCTGAAGTTTAAAATGAGGACCCTGCACAGAGGCTCCCTCGGTCACTGAAATGTGCCTCCCCATGTAAGCGTGACTACATCTGTGTGCACCTTGGTGTGTTTGTTTGCAGGTGTGTCAGTGTATGTTTCATGTATATTGCAGGGTGTGTGGAGAGCCCATAGGAGTGTCTGTATGAGTGTGTACCCCATGTGTGTGTGTGTGTGTGTGTGTGTGTGTGATGTGCTGGGGTGGGGCTACATATTAAGACCAGGCAGGGCAGGAGTTCCTTTACAACCCTCTGACCCTGCACCAATGAGCGTTCATTACAAGTTTGTTGAGAGCTTAAAAGGGACACTGAGACCCCACCGCACCCGTGCAGGAGCCATGCAGCCGTGGAGGGAGGGCCTGATAGGGCAGCTCACCACCCATGCCCCATGAGCCG
Organism: Mesoplodon densirostris; assembly: GCF_025265405.1. Lineage (NCBI taxonomy): Eukaryota > Metazoa > Chordata > Mammalia > Artiodactyla > Ziphiidae > Mesoplodon > Mesoplodon densirostris. The sequence continues at coordinate 11,714,652 of NC_082664.1, forward strand.
AGGCCGAGGACAGGCTCAGGTCGGAGGCCAGCCTGCGCACGAGAGTCCTCACCCAGATGAGGTCGAGCTTGGAGAAGAGACCCGTGCCCTTGGGCACGCCGTGGGCAGAGGCGCAGCACTGCTGGGCCGTGCTGTTGATGGCCATTTGCATGCAGTTTAGCAGCCGGCTCTGCAGGCTCGGCCCCCTCCCAGAATTCCCTGCCCCTTGCCCCCAGCTCACTCAGGCCAGAGAAGTGTCCTGAAGCCAGGAGCCACCTCCTCCTGCTGGCCTGGGCTCCACAACCAAAGGGGCTTGGACGAGTCCCTCCCCACCTCAGGGCCAGAGCATCCGCCTCTGCAAAGAGGGACACCGGACTGACTAACTTCCAAGAGGGTCCTCCCGGCTGGGCACACCTGTGGTCCACACCCAGGGGAGGGGCCAGGAGGGGACAAGGGGGAACCCAGGGCTCCTCACTCTGGGAAGCTCCAGAGTTGTGGACTTCAGGCCTTCAGGGTTGTGATCAGCAACCTTACTTCTCACCTTCAAGAGGAAGACCCATGACAGACTCTATACACTGTGGCCAGTCCAGTTCCCCCTCAAAGCTCCTTGGTTGGAAGTCAGCAGCCCACAGACCCCAACCCTCATGTCTTCCAAACTAGGATCCCACAAGAGCCTGAGAAGGTCCCACATTTGCTGACTGCACCCTGCCCAGGTGGAGTGTGCCTGGCACAGCCCTGTGCCCCAGCCTTTCTCCCCCGTGTCCTCCAGGCAGCCCCCAAGGCCAGAAGGGCACAGGCTCTGGTATGGGGAGGACCCAGGGGTCCGGAGAATAACTAGTCCACATTCTCCAGGCCAGGAAGGAGTAGCTCAAGGGATTAAACCCAGAAATCCTGGCCCTGGACTTCAGCCCTGACTTACCCTTTCCAAGCTTCATTCTTCTCATCTGTGAATAGATATGAGTAAGAGTCAACCAATATTTAGGAGTGCAGATGCTAGGCCCTGGGACTGTACGGGGGTATCCCAGCTGGTCCTTAACTATTTGTGGCCTCAGTTCTCCCACCTGTCACATGACATCTGGCTCATCTTAGAGAAGCCCTTTGAAAGCTAACAGTCACCCAGGAGAGGTAAGTGGGTAAGTGGTGTGCGTGTGCGTGCGCGTGCGTGTGTGTGTGTGTCGGGGGCCGATCATTATCGAGGAGACGGCAGCCCCCGGCCCCTGCGCTGCCCGCCCCCCACCCCAGCCAGTGGACTGGACTCACATCACAGCTGCCTGTGTCTTTCTGGTAGGTGACACCATGTTCCAGCTGCCGCCACTGCTCCTGCTTGCGGTGACACTTCTTCAGCTGGCACAGCCGGATCTTGAGGCTCTGTGGTAGGGTGGCTGGTCAATTCGGTGCAGCTGACCTCCCGGGGCACCTGCCCTGGTCCTGGTCCCGAGAAGCTCACGGCTCGGGGGTCTGAGCGATGCTGGGGGTGGAGGAGGGGAAACTTCTGGGTGGTCAGGGCCCTTTAAGGCACCAGGAGATGCAGGAAATGGACGTCTAGGATGACTAGGGTTCGAATCCCAGCTCAGCTCCTGGAGCCCGTTTTTCTCACCGTAAGCAGAACCACCTGTCTGGGCCCTTCCGGCTGCAGCAACGGCTGGGAGGACACCAGGGGGCAAGGCTGTGACAGCCTCTGTGGCCCAGGCCTGCGGGGCACAGGATGTGCTGGGTGCACTCCCACGCCAGGCTCCGCGGAGATGTGTTTGGAGGACACAAGATATACATGTGTCCACACTTTTCTGAGGCCTAGTTTTCTTACTTTGAAAATGAGAAAAATAGCATGCCTGGGACTAGGGTGCAACATTTAACTCAGAATTAATATAAATAATATTTTAATGCAATTTTTTTGTTTTTGTTTTTGGCCGTACTGCACAGCTTGCGGGATCTTAGTTCCCCAACCAGGAATCGAACCCGTGCCCCTGCAGTGGAAGCGCAGAGTCTTAACCACTGGACCACCAGGGAATTCCCAAATGCAGTGTTTTTTAAAAATCAAAGTTAATGCAAAAAAAAAAAAAATCCATGATGAACAAAGTATTAAAATTCTCAATAAAGTTGGGATCCAACCTTCTACTTGTATGCTCACCTCACTCCTCTCCTCTAGTCTCAGCTCTAGGAATAGAAGCACCTACCTCCGGGGTGAGGTTTAAATGAGATAAAGCTTATTAAGTGCTTCTCACAGTGCCCCGCACACGAAGGAAAAAAACTGTACAAAATGGTGTAGGTTTTCAGTGCTACCACTAGGGGGCAGAGACTGGCTGCAAATGCCATGCCACTGTCCTTTGCAAGAATCAGCCCACTCATCAGCCTCCCTTTCCCTGTTCCCTTCCTCTCCATATCTCCGTCCTCTGTCTTCCCCGTGTCCCCAGGCCCCAGCTGCAGTACAAAAATTCATCATGCCATGCCTTTGCCAGGGCAGTTTCTTCTGGATGGAACGCCCATCCCTTGGGGTGAAAGTTCAATTTATTAGAAGATTAACCAACTATGAGAGAGATGACCTCCTGGGGCACTTAACTGAGGCAGTTTGTGTTCAGTGTCTCACAACAGCCTACCAACTAGGTTGAATTGCCCCCACGTCACAGATGAGGAAACTGAGGCTCAGAGAGGGTCTAAACGTGCCCAGGGTCATGCAGCTAGTCAGAGGCTGAGTTGGAATTTGAACCGCAGTCTGTCTGAATCTAGAACTCCTGAGTTTTCTACCACGAAGAACACCTTTTAAGTATAAGCTGAGTCTTCCTCAGGAGAAACCCAGCAGAAAGGGAGGGAAAGGGGTACAGAACAAGGCTCTGGAGTGACCGCCCCACTCAGACCCTCTCAGGAGCCCACCCCTGCTCCAGGCCTTCTCTGGGGGTGCAGAGAGAAGGGGGTCCCTACATCCCAGTTCTCTGGGCCAAGGGGGATGGGCCGGGCTTCAGGCAGCTGTTACCGGGATAAGAGCCCTATGGCCTCCCTCTAGAGACTCCCTCCAGGCTTTGGTGGACGGCCTGGCTCATCTTGAGGAAGGCCTCCAGAAGCTTCTGGATGTCCTGGCTGACTGTGAAGAGCTTCCCATAGTGCTCCACCATGGCCTCCACCGGGGCCTCCTCTGGCTCCTCCCCTTGGTTGTAGCCTATAGAGACAGTGCATGGCAGGACGGGTGGGCACAGAATGCCCAGCCCTCACCTGCCCCCTGCAGTGATACTAATAAGGTAGGTGGGACTTCTGCTGTCCACTGGAGCCCCAAAGTTGAGAGCGCCCCATCACTGACCTCCCACTTCTTCAAGAGAAGAATCTGCATTTGAAAGGCCACCGCAGGCTGAGAACAAGCATTCTGGATCAAGGCTGCCCAGTGAGGCAGAAGAACCCTCCACCGCCACCCCAGGAGAAACTTCTGACTGGGGGAGCCTGCAGGAAGAGGACAGGGATTGTTGCTGTCCCGAGTGACGGGATCCCCAGCTTTGGTGGCTGCTCATTCCGGATGGGTTGAACAGGGTTGAACTGCTGAATTAGGAAGGTCCCAAACTAGGAGGCTTCTAGAAGCTGCACTGGGTGCTGGGTCTGCTTCAAACCCCGCGCCTCCTTGGCTTGGTGCTCAAGGCTCTTTGATGCTGCTCAGCCTTCCAATCACATCTCCCAGCGGCCCCTGCCGGATCCTGGCGCTCCAGCACACTGGAACTCAACCCCAAACCCACTGCACAGGGCCATGGCTCCAGCCTACATCTGTGCTGTTCTTCTGCCTGCAGTGCTGTTCCCCTTTGCTGAACACATTTGAGCCCTATGAATGGCCCCCTCCTCCACGAAGCCTTCCCTGACCTCCAGGGCAGAGTCCTTGGGGCTCCTGCAGCTCCAGAGCACTTAGCACAGTGACTCTGAAATCCGATAGACCAGAGTCTGAGGCCCAGCCGCACCACTTCCTGTCTGGGCGACCTTGGGCAAGTCCCTTAACCTCACTGAGCCTGGGTAGCACAGTTCTCAGAAGCTCCTAAAGAGGGGTAAAAAGGATTTACTGAAGAGCTTAGCGCAGAGTAAATATTTCATAAACAGTGATAGTTATTTTTATTACTGGTGACGTAAAGACAATGACGATAATAAAATTATGTATGTTTGTCTCCCCTTCTCTTTCCTATCAAGCTTTCAGCACTGATAACAGTGGATTCTGGTGCAAATCATGATAAAACAGAACACAAAACTCATTTCAGATGCCTGTGTAATTTTAGTTCCTAAGAGCAAAATCAAAGACAAATGAGGTAATAATAATAGCTGACACTTACTGGGTGCCATAGCTAAACGTCGGGCACCGGGCTACATGCTCATAAAGGGTGATCCAGTCCACGGAACTGTTACTGTTCCCACTGAACAGAGACGTTGAGAACTTGCTGCAGGCCACGTGGCTGGTGCCCTGGCTGGCTCGACCACGGTGGCACCGGCCTGTGGATCCCCATTCTGCAGGCGAGCTCAGTGCTCAGCGAGCCCACACGTGCCCAGGTTCCCAGGCTGGGAGGTGCCTGCAGAGAGGACAGGCCTGCTGAGGAAGCTACATACGTACCCTTGGGGATTTTCTCAAGGACCTTGATCAGATAGTCTTCAAAAACCTTGTGACCTCTCTCTTCAGCTTCCTCTGTCTGTAGAGACATTTCAGTGCCGGCGAGAGAGCCAGACGTGAGAACACGGTTTGGGGACTTCCAGGTCGTGACCCCTGGCAAGGGCCAGCCTCTGTGGATCTGCACGGAACCGGGCTGGGCTGGTCACTGACCCCATCAATGGGCCACTGACTTGTGTCTCTCCACCCCCATTTCACTGCTGAGTAAACTGAGCCACAAAGAGGTCAAATAGATGCCTGTGGTCAGGCCATGAGGAAGGGGCCTGGGGGCCAGCGAGGCCGGGCCTTTGTGGCATGGGGTCTATGGAGCCCCTCCTGCAGGCTGAGCTGGTGGCAGATGGTCTGAGCCCCCAGTAGCCGGTGATCCGGCCACAGGCTTTGCCTCTCTGTGCCTGGCTGGCCTGTCTGTAACAGGGGTAACCAGACCCCTCCCTCACAGGCCGGTGGGGACCGGGTCTGGGGCTCCCAGCACATCATAAGCACTCAGTCTGTGGTCAGGGCCCGGGCAGCCCCCAGAGGGGCAACAGCCACATGCTGCTGCCCAGCCATCAGGGGCATCACCAAGCAAGATGAGTCTCCAATAGGTGGCCCACCCTGGTCGCCTTCAAGGTCAGTGGTCAAGGGCAGAGCAGGAAAGGCTGTGGTGGGTATCTCTGAGTGACTGCTGATTTCCCCAGGGCAAGCCACTCTGCCTCTCAGGCCCCATTTTCTCATCCATACGGTCCTGAAAAATGCAGGAAAAAATTGTCTTCCCCCAGCAAATACCACGTGGGGTCCTGTGAGCCACGGTGCTAAACCTTTCAGTGGGGAGGTTGGGAAGCCCTGTGAGAATCAGATGGACCGGTTGGGACTCTTCTCCATAAAATCGCTCACAGATATCAATCCATCCTTTTGCATCTAACTCAGGCTTTCGTGGGCAGCCTGAAATTGAAGAGTCACCCGGGGCAAGGATTAAGGGCGTCTGCTTGGAGACACGGCAGCAACCTTGCAGGCTGATTTTAGAGGGGCCGAGCTGATGGATGCATAGGGATGGTCACCCACAGCCCTGCCTTCGTGGAGGGAGACTAAGCTTGCACAGGGCCTGGGACTGGCCCAAGGTCTGAGTTCAAAGGGCGGGAGCCAAGCCCCCCACCTCCCCACCACTCGCAAATCAGCCGCCCCTCTTGACTTACTTCTGGTCCTCAGTCCCCTCCCTGTTCATTTCCTGGTCTGGCCTCCTCAGGCATTTTTGCTCAGTCCCAGCTGCTTAGCCCACGGCAGGTGGCCCTGGGGCTGAGGCAGGGGGCACGGCGGGGCTTGGGACGGCTCGTACTTTGCCTGGAGTTGGCAGAGTTCCTGGAACACCACCTGCAGGTCCCTGTCCTTGTCACCGGTATTGCTCAGGCCAGCCTCCTGGCCTGTGGCCACGGTCGCCGGCATTGCCCCTCACCACCTCAGGCTACGCTGGAGGATGAGGGCCACGTGGGCCAGGCAGGAAGAAGATGGATGGCCACAGCAACAGTCAAGGCAGCAGCTTTCTCTTCTGATTCTCCTGACGGTCCTCAGAAGCCAGTTTACATTCCCACTTCATAGAAAAGGAAACAGAGGTTCAGAGAGGCCCCTGTGACCAGCTTGAGGATGGACTCGGGTTTCATTAAGTTCAAAGTCTGAGGTCTTTGAGCTGTGCCCCCCAGCTCTGGAGGGACCAAATGTGCCATTCTGCAGCGGCATTATTGCCTTTGTCACCCCATAACTGGGACAGCTCCATCACGGTCAAGTCCCACGGGTGCCAAGATGCCTGGGACTTCCAGCAGGTGCTAGCTTCCAAGAGCATTCAGGAAAGACTCCAAGGGTCAGAGCTGGGGACAGGTGACAGAGTAGCCCACATAGGAAGGAGATACTTTTGTCATCTATCTCTACCCACCCGTCCCTCCAGCCATTTATGCATTTAACGGACATCATATACTCTGAGCTTCTACAGAGCTAGACTGGGGACCAGGATAGACACTTTGAATGAGCTCACGGTCAAGCTGGGAAGGTGGCCTAGTTGACAGGTGGTTTCAACACAGCCTTGCAAAGAGTTCCCGGGCCGCTCACCTAAGTCTGGTTGCTAGTTATGGCCAAAAGAAGACAGTCTCGGGCCTCCCTGGTGGCGCAGTGGTTGAGAGTCCGCCTGCCGGTGCAGGGGATATGGGTTCGTGCCCCGGTCTGGGAGGATCCCATATGCCGCGGAGCGGCTGGGCCCGTGAGCCATGGCTGCTGGGCCTGCGCGTCCGGAGCCTGTGCTCCGCAGCGGGAGAGGCCACAACGGTGAGAGGCCCGCATACCGCAAGGAGAAAAAAAAAAAAAAAAAAAAAAGAAGAAGACAGTCTCCCTAAGCGTGCTGTTCATTGGCCATCTGCTGGGCCAGCCCCAGCACATGGGAGGAGCAGGGAGAGAAGGGGTGGGGCTACACAGTCAACCTGTCCAGCCCTGAGCATCGGACACAGGTACATGAGCATGAGAAGGAGGAAAGGGCCCAGCTGACTCACTCGACAGCTCCAGGAGCACAAAGCCGCAGCTGAGCTGTGACAACACAGTGCTGGCTTCTGTCCTCATGATGTGTCCACTGCAGGATCCACCTGTGGGTGGAGTGGAGGGCCTGATTCCCCGAGGTCCTGTGGCCCTCCCGACCCCTGCCGCCCTCGTTCAGTTCCCAAGGAGAAGGGGTGGAGAGGCGTTGGTGACCTCAGGGGAGACTTGGGCTGTTTTTGCCTTTCTTTCAAGGATGGTCATCTGTGGTGGTCTTTACTGATACCCCAACCTTGCAAGCTTCCCCAATCCTACTGGCTTGTCCTGGGACTCCCCCTTTTACCTGATTTTGGGTAGCTATAGCTCGGGCACTTCCCCAGCTGGGGCACTCAGCAACCATGGAGGGTTCAGCCCCGTCCATGGCTCAGGACTAAGTCTGGCCCAGGGCAGGGGAGGCGGGGAACAGAAGGAAACTTCAGGACCTAAACCTGGTCCTGCCCCTGCCCCTGCCTAAAGCTCAGCTCTGTTACCTACTGTTGGAGCTGCAGGTCTTGTGCCACTGAGGGGAGTTGGGCGCGGCACCTACCTCTGATATACCTGCTCTATTCACTGCCCGATTAACTGGTCAGTCCTTCCCCACCAAAAGCCCCATTCGATCAGAGGCAGGGCCTCTACAGAGGGCAGCCTGGGTGGGTCTCACTGGGAAGGATGCTGGGGGTCTGCAGTGAGGGCAGAGGTGGAGGGAAGGGCCTATGCAGGGGCAGAGACAGGGCTGGGGCCGAGGGTGGGGCGTGAGGTCAGGTCTGTGGCTTGAGCTGGGGCAGGGGCTGGGGCTATGACAAAGGCTGGCCCAGGCTCTGGATCAAAGCCTGGGGCTGGAGCAATGGCCAGCCCAGAGGAGTTGGGTTCATTGTTATTCCGGGACAATTCCCCGTCTCCCACTCCTCAGCAATTCCCCTCATGACCCCTCATCAGCAGGCAATGGATTTGGTCCTAGTTGGCTGAGGAATCCCTGAGCAGGTCCCAAGGGAGCTGCCTGTATGACCCTCCATGGTTCTGGAGCCCAAAAAACGTTTGTTGTAGTCAACTGAGAAATGGAGGTGGGTGGGCCTGGATCTGGCCTTGGGTTCAGACAAGGGAATGCCGGTCCTGAGGGAGAGAAGCCCAGGGCCTAGGGCTGCCCAGAGGATCAGAGCCAGCCTGGAGGCAGGGGTGTGGTATAGAGGAGGGTTGGAGGAAGTCCCCCCAGAGTTGGCAATGTCTGAGGTGGTTCTTGGGATAAGAATGAATGAGAATAAGGTGGGAAAGGCATTCCCGGCAGAAGGAACAGCAGGGACAAAGGTTCAGAGGCACAAAGTAGCGTGCATGGACTGTGAGAAATGCAGGCAGATACTTAAAAGCAGGAGGTGAAGGTCAAAGTTGGGATGTGTCTGGAGCCAGAGTGTATCCACCAGGATCTCTGGATGCCTGCAACAGAAACTGACAGGGCTACTCTGGACAAAGAGAGCATCAATGGAAGGCTGTGAGAGATTGCACAGAATCCGAAGAAAGGCTAAAAACCCAGGCTCAGAGAGGACCAGGTCCCAGGGCAACCCTGGAGATCCAGGCAGCAGGAACTCAGGGGAATAACCTCCCAAATGAACCCTCCCAACCCCTTTCCATAAGCTTCTCCATCCTTAAGAATCAGAGTCCTGGGACTTCCCTGGTGGCACAGTGGTTAAGAATCCTCCTGCCAATGCAGGGGACAGAGGTTCGAACCCTGGCCCAGGAAAATCCCACACGCCATGGAGCAATTAAGCCCATGCGCCACAACTACTGAAGCCCACACGCCTAGAGTCAGTGCTCCGAAACAAGAGAAGCCACCGCTATGAGAAGCCCGCGCACCGCAACGAAGACCCAATGCAGCCATAAATAAATAAATTAATTAATTAAAAAAAAAAAAAATCAAAGTCCTTACAGAAGGTACCCAGCTGGCTGAGCCTGGGTCATGTGCCCGCCCCTTGGCTTGACTGACAGTCACATCATAGGCTCTGCCTTGGGGGCTGGAGGTTTCCCTGAGCAAATCCTGAGGCTGTGGACTCTAGAAGGGGAAATGGCCCCTGAACAGGAGCTCACCACATGGAGGCTAAGAGAAGCCAGAACAGGGAGTCTGGTCTTCATCCTGAAGGCCACGAGCGGCCAAAGGAGAGGCGTGGTCAGACTGGCATTTCGGAGCCTGCTGTCGGGCTCGGCGCGGGGTGGAAGCAGGCAGGCCAGCCGTTGCAGTGGCTGACGTTTGTCTGCACGCTTGTAAGCACTTTTCATGCGGGCGTTGATTTAATACGACACGTCCACGAGGTCAAACCTGTTAGTGTTTCGCAGATGGGGAAACTGAGGCCTAGAGAGTTTGAGTAGCTTGCCCAAGGTCTCACCGTTGGGAAATTGCTGAGCTATGAATCCAGGAAGTCGGGACTCCAGAAACATCTGGGAGGTTGAGGTGCTGGGACAACACCTTGGGGGTCCTACAAGCCAAGACATAGAGTGAAGGAGGCGGCCCTTGGGGAGATTCCATCAGCGCCTCTCGGCATCAGGCCTTCATTTATGAAGGTCACGTGACTGACCCTCTCCCGGCTGAAAGCAGGTGCTGGAGCAGCTTCACCAGACCCTCGTCTCTCCCCAGGCTCAAACCCCACAGCACCTGATCTCCCAGGAACTTAGGGCCCTAAACCGCTTGACCCAGTATAGCCACAGGCAGGGGTTGCTGTAGGCATGGTGGCACCATTCGCTTCCCAGTGAGGGTTTTATTTTTGGCCTGAAATGTCCCCCCCCCCCACCCGTGGACAAGGCTGGGAGACAGACTGCGGCTCCGGAGGTATTTCTCCCTGTCAGGCCCTACAGAGCCCTACAGAAAGATGGCCACAATTACCAGGGCTTGACACCGGTTATGGACTTACTGCTGCCTGGCTCTTTACCGGGCATCTCTCTTTGAATTCTCAGAACAATCCTCCCAGGGGGTGTAAGCATCGCTCCGTTCTGCAGATAAGAAAACTCAGGATGGATGAGGTGAAATCACTTGCCAAGGGCACACGGCTCCTACGCCGTAGCAGGGCTGGCTGTGCAATCTGTGGGACCCAGCGTAACAGGAAAATGCTGGACTCCTTACTCAGAAAGTTAAGAATTTCAAGACAGCAATGACAGAACGTAAAACCAAGTAGGGAATCTTTTGAGCCGGGGCCTTGGACCCAGGTCTAGGGATTCCAGAACCTGTTCTTAAACTCCCACTCCCTTCCAAACCCACTAAGCTGCCCCAGAGCCCTCCTCTCTGCTCTGGTTCGTCCTCTTCCTCCCCCTCCTCTCTCCAGCAAGCTGCAGTGACTAGGGGTGGAGTCATGGGCTTACCTTGGGGCTGAAAGGAACTTTGAAGACAGGAGACCAAGGCGAGACAGGCAGGAACTGCCGAGGTTCCACAGCTGCTGAGTGGCCTAGGTCTCAGACCTCCCAGTGCAGCCTCTATCCCCTGGGCTTTGGGAGAGAGAAATCCAAGGCCAGGCTGTCTGTTACAGACAGCTGAGAGTCTGCTTCAAGGGCAGAGCCACAATTAAATGGCATAGAATCCCCTTTTAAAAAGCATTAACAAGGACTCAGTGGGGCTGGAATTTGACCCCAGGGCTTGAGTCTCACAGCACAGCAGAAGGGAAGGCCGGATCAGGCCTCTGCCCAGAATTCCAGCACCACCTGCTCTGCAGCCCCAAATGCCCCCCAAGAGGAACAAGGCTGGCCTTCTGCACCCATAGATGATGCCCAGGATGCAGAGAGTGAGGCTGTGGGGCCAGGCAGTTCTACCAGCTGTGTGACCTTAGGAAAAGTACCTAACCTCTCTGGGCGTCAGTTTCCTGAAATGCAAAGTAGAGATAATAACAACCTAGGATTAAATGAAATAATCCACATAGAACACGTAACATTATCTCATTAAAAAAAATAGCACAAAGAAGAAAGTCTAGAAGGATAAGAATAAACTTTTTAGAGCCTTATTTTAGGGGCAGAGTATGAGGGGAAACCTTTCTGTAATTTTAACTCTTTGAGGAAAGCAAGCAGCTCTGCCTGGCACCTGGTCGGCATTTGATTCGTTTTGTTTCCTGTTCCTCCCTCTCGCTTCCTGCAGAAGGTCACAGTGACAGTGACCCCCCAGCACAGGACCCTTTTCTGAGAGTGAGTTCTGACGCAGGGAGTGGCTGGAGCACATGAGCCCTGTTGCTGGGATTGGTGCCAACGGCGGCTTCAGGGAAGGGACTGGGAGTGTGTGAAGCCTGTGGGGGGCGAGGGGGCGGCGAGCAGGTGCAGGCAGACAAGCAGGGCCTAGTGATTCTGCCGGCATCTCGCTAAGACCTGGCGCTGCTTAGATGCCCCGCTCCCACTGAGCTAGACTCTCAGATCTATCCCTATCCCCTCCCTCCCACCCCAGCCCCGGGCCCGGGAAGCTGTGCTGTGGTAGCTCCTCCTCTGAGGTCCTAGACTGGTTCCAGCCCTGGTCCTTGCCCTGCCCCAGGGGAGGTCCCGCATCCCAGAGCTGGGAATCGCCCAAGCAGGTCGTGGGACCCTCCGAGGCCAGCTCTGGGGCAGCCCTCCTGGGGCCCTCCTGGGAGGGATGACAGACGCCATGGCCCCAGCGTCCACCAGTGGGAGCTGGGCCTCCCAGTGTCTATGACGGTGACATCTTGGCTCCCTCCATGCCCCACCCCCAACCGCAGCTCAGAGGACCCGTCCTCCTGGGAAGAGGTGTGGGAAAGGGGCGCTCTGACCACAGGCAGCCAGGGACATCATTAATTCTTTCCTCTTCATCCTAGACCATAACCTTCCCCAGGAAGAATCTTCATGGCAACTTAGGGAAACACTGAAGTATAGGGAACAGAAAGGGTTTAGGGGCCTGGCAGGCCTGGGCTCAGTCATACCTCTTCCATATTCCAGCCGTGTAACGTTAGGCAGGTCACCTCCCTGCTCTGAGCTTCAGTAATGGGGTCGTCTCAGCAAGGCCCACTGGTTCTGCCTTCAAAATCACTCAGATCGGGCTTCCCTGGTGGCGCAGTGGTTGACAGTCCGCCTGCCGATGCAGGGGACACGGGTTCGTGCCCTGGTCCGGGAAGATCCCACATGCCACGGAGCGGCTGGGCCCGTGAGCCACGGCCGCTGAGCCTGCGCATCCGGAGCCTGTGCTCTGCAACGGGAGAGACCACAACAGTGAAAGGCCGGCGTACCGCCAAAAAAAAAAAAAAAAAAAAATCACTCAAATCCATCCACTGGCCCATCCTGGTCCAAACCCCCATCTCTCCAACATGGACCAAGGCAATGGCGTTCCCTGCGGGGCATCCTGCTTCTCTGTCCCCTGCAGGCCATTCTCACCCCCTGCAGCCAGAGGGCGCTCCTTCAGGCGCAGATCCACTCTCCCCACTTCCCTGTCTAAAACCAGTGTGAGGCAGATAAATGTTTACCCACCTGCTGCCCATTTCCATGGTGTAAACACTCCCACCATGGCTGATTTCAAGCTACTAACAGTTTAACAATGCGCAAAAATCCGGAAGATTTAACAGATGGTTCTCGTGTGCGGGCGTGAGTTGGCTGCAGCACACCACTGCTTAAAAACCCTCTAATAACTACAAATGAAGCTTAAACCCTGGCTGACCAGACCCCAGCGATCTGGCCCCCACCTTGGCCATGCTTCCCACATGTTCTTCCCCTGGGCCACTCAGAGCCTTTGCACCCGTGGTTGCCTCTGCCTAGAGCACTTTCTCCCAGTTCTTCACAATACTTTTTCTTCTTTCCTTTCCGATTTCAGCTCAGATGCACCACTCAGAGTGGCCTCCCCTGACCATCCTGAACCCCCCTGACTCCTGCTTACCTTTGGTCTCCCCTCATTCTCGTTGAGGTCTATTTTGGTCTCATTACTCTGGGTTGTCTCTCTCCCTACTGGAATCTGATCTCCATCAGGGCAAGGACTGGGACTAAACTGTCCCTGCTGGGTCTTAGTGTCTAGAAGAATAGTACCAGACACACAGCGGGCGTTCGATAGTTGTATGGGTACAAGCACAGCTTTGGAGATACACAGCTTTGGGTTTGAGTCACGGCTCCCCCACCAACCATCTACCTAACCATCACTGAGTCACTTAATCTCGTTGAGCTTCAGTTTCCTCATCTGTAAATCGGGGACAGCAGTGCCTACGTGATGGAGCAGTGAGAACCTAAAGATGACACGTGTAGGATGTTCAGTACAGTATCTGTTGTTACCAGGGCCCCAGAAAATGGAAACAGCCTCTTCACTTGCATATACCCAGCCACAGGGACCTCATTCCCTCCCAAGGTAGCCGTGTCCACCTCTGGGCCACTCTGACCGCCAGAACGTCCGCCCTTCCTTATACTGAGGCCAAATATGTTTCCTCGTCATGTCCCTCGTTAAGTCCCAGTTCAACTGCTTCCCCACAGGAAGTCTTGTGCCATTATAACCCCGTACTGAATGTTGAGGACAGATTTATGTCACATTTTGGCACGGTGGTGAAGGCGCATGTGACATCCCTCCGCAGCTCTTCTCTAGTCCTGAGCTGTCCGGTCTCGGCAAGTCTCCTGACCTTCCTGAGCCTCAGTTTCCTTCTCTGCGAAATGGGGTTAACATAGTACCTACCTCATACATAGCTGTGGGGATTGAATTAGCTGATACACACATACACTTAGCAACTGGCATATCGTAAGTGCCCCCCGACACACAAAAAAGCAGCTATTATTATTATTATTATTGCTATTACTCTGCCTGGTGTTAGTCTACTCCCAGATCCAGCATTTGTGCCATTTTCGGGTCCACAGCCATTTCGGTTAAGGCCAGACCCTCTCTTGAAGCTCTGCAGCCAAGCTGGAAAAAGAGCCCGTTCTGTCTGGGTCACCCACCCACGTGCACCCCCAGCTACCAGAGCTGCCCCCTCACAGTGGACCCCTCACAGTGGACTCTCAGCACTTCCCAAACTCTCCTGGGGGATTACCTGACCCTGGGAGGTCACTCCACCCCTGAGCTTGGAGGCAAGGCCCCCAAACCCCAGGCCACGAGCTTCCCCGAGCAGGGGCTGAATCCCCAGCTGGGGTGGCTTCTGCCAGCTCCCTAGATGCTCTGGGCATCCCGATATCCTAAAACTGCTGGTGCTGGTGGGTGAACGGGGCGAAGGAGACCAAGCAGGAGCCGCAGTGAGGAAGGAGCACCAGGGTGGTGTGGAGTTCTGAAGGCCAGGAGGAAGGGGGCAGAGGTGAACCAGGTTCTAACCTGGCTCCAGGGTTCCCCAGTCCCCGGGACTGTGAATACGAGGAGCCATCACACTCGTGATTACATCACCTGTGCAGGTGTAATTACGGTTCTGCATCAGTGGACTGAGAAGTGGGAGATCGCCAGGTGGGTCTGATGTAATCACAGGAGCCCTGAAAAGGCAGCGCGTCTTCTCCCGCTGGTGGCAGAGGAGTGAGTCTAAGAGACTCCAAGTCCACCCGACACCCTGCCCTCTCTCTCCAAACGTCCTTGTCCTGGATGCCAACCCCCTCGGGGTTCTGCTGTGAGCTCAAAGCTGAGGCTGAGAATTCGGCCACGTCTCTGCCGATGGCCAGGACCTGCTCATGGGAACAGGGACTGGGACCGTTTCTACCCACGGCCCTGGGGGCATTTTAGGGGCTGATGCCATGCAACTGGGGAGATGTCTGGGCCAGTCTGCTCATCTTCAGACTATGTTCCTGCCCCCAGGGAAGCCTCCCACTGCCCCAGTAGGAGAAAGAAGCAGCCTGTATGTAGCTCCGTCTCGGCAGGGCAGAGTGTACGAGCTTCAAACCCACCTATTCCTCTAGTCAGGGGTGGCTGGAAATGCCCATGACCTGAGGGATGTGTTAGTGTATCAGTCAGGGACCCTGCAGGTGGGATCGCCAGGCTTAGAAAGAAAAACACAGGACGCCCAGTTAAATTCGAATTTCAGATAAACAGCAAGGAATTGTTTAGCATAAGTATATCCCACACAATTTGGGGGACATACTTAGACGGAAGGACGATGTATTATGTGTCTGAAAGTCAAGCTTAACTGGATATCTTATATTTTATCTAATACAAGACACAGCAGGCACATGCAAAAGGTTAAATGAAGAGAAGTTGTTGATGAGGGGACAGAGAGGTGGGCAAGGTCAAGGGCACCAAGGCAGACTGAGGTACCCGGAGTCCAGGAGCCATGGGAAGCTGTTACCATCCCAGGGAGGAAGTGACGCTCTGGAGCCTGGTGAGAAGCCGCCTGAAGAGCTGCAGCCATGGAGGATGGAGTCCCTGGGAACCTAGGCCCAAAGCAGAGGAGGAGCTGGAGAAATAAACACCCCCGACGTCTCTCTTGTCCCGCCCACCTGGCCTCCCATTGGCTGGACCCAGTCGAAAGCCAGAGGGCAGGCAGGGACCTTGGTGATGCTCTGGTCAGCCTGCCGGGCACAGAAGGGCAGAGCAGGGATCTGACAGCCAAGGGGCAGCCAGCACCGTGTGGACAAGGAAACCGGGGCCTCTTAATGCCCCCTGGGCTCCGTCCCCTTGACGAGACTTACAGGGGACTTTCCAGGAGGCTGGGCGGGAATGCGGCAGAGTCACAGATGCTGCACATAGGCCCCGAGTCCTCCAGGAAGAGGCTCCGAGTGCAGGCCAAGCAGATGTGGCCAGATGTCCACAGGGGCCTTTCACCCCTCACAGCGTGGCTCCAACTGGCTCCAAGCTCATTAGGGTCTCTGGCCCTTTGAGTCCAAAACCTCTCCCAAGACTTCTACCAGTTCCAGGGCTTCTGTTCTCCTGCCCCGCAAGGCCCCTGCTCCAGGCTGGCTACCTCCACCCAGACTGGACCCCTCCCCACGTAGGCTCCCTGTCTACAACACCCACCCTTCAGGAGCCTGACTGACCTTCCTGGGAAATTCAGGCAGGTGGGAGGGTGCCACCCCTCCCCGCTCCGTCACCGCCCCTGGGTGCAGGGCTGGTCCTCCACATCGCCCTCTCCCACTGCCTCCTTCCCGGGTCCGCAATCTTCTCTCTCTGCTGTGCGGAGCTTCTCCCCCTCCTCTGAAGGCCCAGAATGAGGTGGGAGTCACATCCACCCCAAACTTATATCGGAGTATTTCCCAGCAAAGACCCTCTCTCTCTCTGTCTCTCTCCCTCCCTCACTCCCCCCATTTCTCCCCACACCCGTGTACCTTGCACCAGGCTGTAGAAATGAAAGGACCCTCCCCAGGCTGCTCTTTGCCATGCGAGGATACAACGAAAACACAGCCAGCTACCTACGAGCCAGGGTCTGCCAGCACATTGACCTTGGTCTTCCCAGCCTCCAGAATTCTGGAACCGGTGGCAACCCTGCCTCAAACATACAGATGATGCCAGGCCTTAAGGGATGTCAGTGCAACATGAGAATTTGGGTCACCGACTGAGAAGCAAGCTACCCACCCACCTGGAACGCTGACCTCGGACGGATCCGCAAGAGGAGTAAAGGTCTGTCTTTGGTAGCCCCAGAGGAAACCAGAGCACCTCTCCATCATCTCCCCCACAGGCCAGGCCCTCAGTGTGGCCTGCAGAGCTCTCCTGGCCCAGCACCTGCCGACTCCTCCAGCCCACGTCTGCCCTTCCCCACACGCTGCACTCTGGCCAGGCCCACCTCCTGTGGTTGCCCAGCTGGTCACGGGCTCCAAGGCCACCGGCCTTGGCTCATGCTGTGCCCTCTGCCTGCGATGCCCGGCACCCACCTGTGCACCGAGACAACCTTCACCTGCTGGGACTCAGGGTGGCCTGTTCCTCCTTTGTTGGAAGGTCTCCCGGCCCTACACCCCCCGCCTCCAACCCCGCTAACCCCTCCACCTCCTCCCTTCCCCACTCTTCTCCCCTCCCCCTCCCCTCCCCCTCCTCCTCTTCCTGGCCCCTGCTCCCTGCCCCCCAGGCTGTGCCTCCCTGGGGCTGGGATGTAGGGTCTCTACATCCCAGCCACCGACACTGCTTCTGGCTCTTAGCAGGGCTCATGGCATTTCGTTTGTGCCTCGAGGATACAAATAGTGATGGTTACAGTTACTGAGCCTCAAGCAGCCAGTGCCCCAGACCTTCTCATTTAAACCCTGTATCGGCCCCATGAGGAAGGTGCTAGTTATGGCTCCTGACTTACAGGGGAGAACCTGGGGCCCCGAGAAGGCTGAGTAAGCCGTCCAGCAGAGGGAGACGGGACATTTAGCAGACCACCCAAGCCGCATCTACTCTAATCCTGCACCAGCCACTGCGCAGAACCTGCTCAAAGGGTGGAGGGAAAGGGCATTGCCGATCCAAGAGGGTCCAGTGCGGCCACGTGCAGACGGATGGAGCAAGGCTGGGGGCACTGCGGGATGAGGCTGCAGAAGGTGGGGATGACCTCTGGGGGAATGACCACAGAGGCCTCGGAGATCCCACCAAGACCGCCTGGGCAGCATGCGTCAGATGCAGCCTGTTTTGATTCTCTCCGCATCCACATGCCCCCTGGGGACGCAGCAGCCCTCACCCCGACGGACACCAGACTGCGTGGGTCAGAAACCAGGCCACTGGGCACCGCAGCCTGGAGATTATCTTCAGGCCCCAATGGTCCTTATCCCAGGACATGTGGCCCAGCCGACACCTGATCCCATTTGGTCAGGCTAAATAGAGACCTAGAGACCTGGAGAGAAGGACAAGACTGAGGGGCCAGCTGGCCATCTGGGGCCACCCATAGGCCCTGCATCAACAGGAAGAGGAGCCCAGGCGCTGGCAGTCGTCCCCCACAGCACAGCCCTGACTGCTGGCAGCACCGGTGTGCACCCAGGTCACACGCTTCTCGGCGGCCAGGCCAGGAGCGATGACAGTGCAGTTTGGAGGGGACGCTGGCTGGCATCAGTGGCACCAGGAAGATCGGGAAGTAAGAGAGGAAGGGAAAGAACAGAGAGAGAGAGAATTTTAAATCCAGCCCCTGTACTGACCGTGTGAACTTGGAAATGTATCTTAAAGCCTCCATCTCCTTATCTGTGAAATGGTGACTGCCACGTCCGCCCCTCAGGACAGCGTGAGACTGACCACAAGTGCCCATGCTTTTCAAGCTCTCGGCCACCGCATTCCAGTGTCCGCTCACCCCAGGGCCTCCTGGAGGGTCAGCCTCACTGGGGCGTGTACAAGCCCGTGTGTGCATGGGTGTGGGAGAGAGTGACCTGTGCAAACCCATGTATTGACTGAATTCTGCCCAACAGCTAGTTACTTTGCAATTATGTGTAATGGGAGGTTGAATCCCAGGATTCAGAGACTTGTCCAAAACCACTGTGGTCCCATTTTTAATTTCTGGTTTTGAAATATTTACATAGGCTTGATTTGAACTCCAGCTGACTTACAATTAGAATTTTTATTCTCAAGAGAGCAAAGAGACGTGGGTACCCCAACTTATAGCTGCTCATTCTGGTTTCAGAGGCGCTCAGAGTCGGAGGAGCCTGTGTTCTTAACGGCTCTCAGGGCCGTGCCTTCCTTCTTTTCTCAGGGCTCCAGAGAGGGCAAAGACTTGCACAGGGTCACACAGAACTTTCCAGAAGGGCCAAGACCAGCACCCG